>NC_079189.1:103878823-104600073 GCF_029499605.1 Hyla sarda | reverse complement strand
CCAGTACATAAGGGAGTCAGAAGCCTGATGGAAAACATATCTATGTTTCTTTTCAACACAATAAGAACAATGAAGACTCATATATTAAAGTCACTGGAACCCAAACAGAATGAGAAAAAGTAATGTGAACAGAGCTTTAATTATAACAAGTGGTAGGTACTAGATACATTTAACAGTAAATCACACTGTTTAGAAGTAATATAATGAAGGGGGATATGAAAATACAATTTCTTAATAACAAGCACAAGGCATAATTCTTATTTCAAACTTTAAATGTGATCCAATCAAATATGAATTGTCTGTAGACTTAATTACTTTTACAGTTAAAGGTTTGCAATTTATCAAACATTTTGCAAGATTATGTTTTAAAGCAATTACGATAATTCAATTATGTATTCAAAACATTACCTATTGCTGTATGCTTAACAATGTTACATAAAAATGTTACCTTGTAAAAAATACTTTATCCAAAACTAAAGTAAAACTTACATAATGCATTAAAGGGGTACTTCACTGCCCCAGCACCTGGAACATTTAGTTCCAAACACCTGGTGCAGGCTGCTGAGGTCGTGATGTCACAGCCACACCCCTCATGATGTTGTGCCACGCCCCCTCAATGTAAGTCATGCCCCCTCCCATAGACTTGCATTGAGGGGGCTTGGAGTGACGTCAGGAGGGGCATGGCCGTGACGCCACGACCCCCCGCAGCTCGCACCCAGCAATGTTACGGACACTAAGGCAGTGGAGTACCCCTTTTAAAGTCCTTTAATTATTTATAGGGGTTATCTGGATAGGAAAAGTATCCAGCTTTTGTTCCTTCTTGTGGATGTGTTACTATTGTAATATACATGTTTTACAGGATCAGCATCATTCCTTCACTTTCCATCGTAACTTAGTTGCAGGAATTACTATAAAAGTCCTCCTTATCAAAATTTTCCTCTTATTTTGTCATTTTAAGTTTTTTTTTAAGGAAAAACATTTTCATGCACCAAACCATGTTTTCTGAGGTTCCAAAGTGCCAGAACATAAAAAAAAACACTCCTGAGAAGTGAAGTATAAAATATAATCTGTGTTGTGTGACTGAAGTTGAAGTCTAACTGATGTTAAACTGGAGGTTAAGCTTGGCTAGGGTAGAAAGTTATTCGGGCTGGTTAATTGGTGTTCAGCTATGCGCTCCGGCCTCACATGGTGGCCGTGAGTAGTGTTGAGCGGCATAGGCCATATTCAAATTCGCGAATATATGGACGAATATTCGTCATATATTCGCGAATATTCGCATATTCGTTATATTCTCATTTTATTTTCGCATTCGCATATGCGAATTTTCGCATATGCGAATTTTCGCGCGCCAGTCTCACACAGTAGTATTACAGCCTTCTTTACACCACACAAGCTGGAAGCAGAGAGGGGTGATCACTGTGATGTGTACTGTGAAGAAAAAAAAAAAAAAAAAAAAGAATATTCGTAATTACGAATATATAGCGCTATATTCGCGAAATTCGCGAATTCGCGAATATGCGATATTCGAGAATAATATTCGAATTGCGAATCCAGACTACGAGTTGCCTCATCCCTCCTGTGCCTCGCATCTCCTCAGCCGCCTGTGTGGTCGAGCCGTGCCAGGGGTAGCGACCTGGGTGTCACCTGCGGCTGCAAGCCCATCCTGCTTTGCGGCGGGCTCTGGTCCCTGGTACGGTCCGAGTCATCTGCAACACAAGTCCAACGGATCCACATACACCAGAGTTTCTCTCTTCAGAAAAGTTACAATTGGCACTTTACAGGAATGGAACAAATAACCCGGCACTCGAAATTATGCTTGTGTGGGATTTATTTCATACGCAATCCAAGTAGATAACGTTTCGGTCAGACATTGACCTTCATCAGATCTAAAGGATATGAAACCAATATTCTCATATAAGTGATAGATTAAATAAGTGAAACACATCTCATAAATGAAACCGAGATGACAAATTCATACCAAGATGACCAATCAATATCTAGAATATGTGATAAGGAAATGTAAATTCAGTACATTTGATAGTACAACTAATGAAATTCATAAATAGTAAATAAATAAGTAATAAGGGAGCAATACTCTGTGACAGATAACAGTGTGTAAAAGCTTTCTATGGAATGCGGCAAATACTTGCCAATAGGATCTGTTCTAATTATGAAACTCAGTATGTCGTCAAATAAGGTATGGCAGAAAATCAATATGGGATATGTGGGTCAATCACAAATCATAATATCAAGATACAATGAAATAATATAATATAATAGTAATGTTCATAGGGGGAGACAGAGACATGGAAATCATTGGTAGCAGTGAATGGCTAATATAGTAAGGGTACTATCCACAAAACACATAGGACCTATGAAATATAAGTGAAATGGGGTTTGAACATGTTGGGATGTATAGAAAGGGAAGCACTTAAGACATAGTGAATTGAATCTCATATAGGTAGTGAGGAAGAAAGAATCGCAATTACATACAGTGATGTAGTATACATAGAGCATGCCCAGGATCACTAGTAAAGAAAACCCCCATTGTGGGAGACTCACCTAGATTGCTGCAGAGTATGATGCTGGTAATTGCGGCTAAAGCCGCCGTAGCATGGGTAATGTGAAGAGCGACCACAGTCGCTAAGGCATCTGTACGAACTGGAGTGCAGCCGGCACATATCGGAGCCGACCGGAAGTCACGCGGCAAGCAGCGCTACGTCACTTCCGGTACGGCATCCGGGGTAATATAGTGAAACGGGACTGTAAAAGAGAAAAATAGTGAAATATCAGGGTGTATGATTGATAGGGATACTACCAAGATGGGGAAAATTAAAGAAAAATAAAGAATGGAGTGTAAAAGATTATTGTAGAACCAGAAGTGGGTAAAGATGCATTCCACGGTGACAAATGCTTAAGTCATGTGGAATGCAAATGATAGAGAGCATAGGAACTAAGCTAGTGCGCTGGTGGGAGCTGAAAAAAGAGACCAAGAGGCACACAGGAGACAAAATAATAGGAGGCGTGATGGCAAGAAAACAGAGTAATTAGTGACTAATTATGTCAATTGCGCAATTTCATATTCTCTATTAAGGCCATGGGGTTCTAGAGTTTGCAAGGTGTGAATCCAATAAGCCTCCTGTCTTTTTAGTGTCTTACGTCGGTCACCCCTTCTCCTCAATCGAGGTACCTGTTCTAGTACCTGAAATCGGAACTGTGAGATGTTGTGTTTGGCTTGATGGAAATGATGAGGGATTGGAAGTAAAGTGTTTTTCCTGCGAATGGTGGACTTATGCTGAGAGATCCGATCTCTCACATGTTGGGTGGTTTCGCCCGCATATCCCAGTCCACATGGACATTTGATCAGATAGACGACATAGGATGAGTCGCATGTAAAGAAATTTTTAATTGAGTAAACTTTACCAGTGTGAGGATGGTACACTTTGTCTCCCTTTGTCACACTGTTACACTGGACACAGTGGAGGCAAGGGAAAGTACCCCTTTTGGGGTTGGTCAGTGTCTGTTGTGTAGTGCGTGTGGAGGAACCTACATCAGCCCTAACCAAGTGATCCCTAAGATTCTTTGGTCTCTTGAAGCAAGGAAGAAAAGGTTCACTGAACTCTTTGACATCGGGATATGCCTCATGTAATAAGGGCCAATGTCTTCTGATGGCACTATGAATTTTATACGCAAAAGGATGAAACGTGTGGATGAAGGGAATTCTGTTCTCGTTTTTTCTGCGGTTAGGGGATCTTGAAGGATTACGACACTCTGTAAGAATGTGAGGGGGATAGCCTCTCTTCCTAAAATTGTCGGACATCTCATCCAGTCTATGTTTTTGACAAAATATGTCTGACTCTGTTGAATTGGGAGATAGGTAATGACTTGATAGTTGCTTTGGGATGAAAACTGGAATAGTGTAGCAGATTATTTCTGTCAGTGGGTTTTCTGAAGAGATCTGTCATAAAAGTGCCATCTTGTTGTATAGTAACTGTGGTGTCCAGAAAGTCAACAGATAGTGTACTGTGGTGTATTGTGAATTGCAGTTCAGACCAGATACTATTTAAAAAATTATGGAAGTCAAGCAAGGAGTCCAATGTGCCACCCCAAATGCAAAAAACATCGTCTATATACCGCTTCCAGACAATAGCATGTCTGGAAAAGTTGTCATTGGGATATATGAATCTTTCTTCGAAGTCGGCAATGTATATATTAGCGTAGGGGGGAGCGCCACATTGGACCCCATTGTGGTACCTTGAATCTGTAGAAAAAAGGTGTCTTGGAAAAGGAAGAAATTGTTGTGTAGTACTAGTTCAAGTAGGGAGTTACAAAAGTCAATGCATTGTGGTGATGTATCTGAAGCTTCTAAAAGACGTTTAACTGCTGATATGCCTTTCTCATGTTTGATGGATGTATATAGGCTATTTACGTCAAATGTAATGAGTAGAGGGCCGGGTCTGACTGCGTCCATGTTCTGAATCAGTTCTAGAAATGCACTGGTGTCTTGGAGAAAAGAAGTGGTATTGCGGACAAATGGGGTGAGTAGTTTTTCAAGCAGAATGGATAACGGAGACAAAATGGAATCTGTAGAGGCTACAATGGGTTTGCCTGGAGGTTTCTGTAGATTCTTGTGAATTTTTAATAACTGGTGTGACAGGGTTTTGATTAATCAGGTATTCACTGGTCTTGTTGTCTATGACTCCGAAGGTGAGGAATTTGTGGACCGTGTCAGCAATTTTCTCCCTCTCTGCCTATATGAGATTCCATTGACTATGTCTTAAGTGCTTCCCTTTCTATACATCCCAACATGTTCAAACCTCATTTCACTTATATTTCATAGGTCCTATGTGTTTTGTGGATAGTACCCGTACTATATTAGCCATTCACTGCTACCAATGATTTTCATGTCTTTCTCCCCCTATGAGGATTACTATTATATTATATTATTTCATTGTATCTTGATATTATGATTTGTGATTGACCCACATATCCCATATTGATTTTCTGCCATACCTTATTTGACGACATACTGATTTTCATAATTAGAACAGATCCTATAGGCAAGTATTTGCCGCATTCCATAGAACGCTTTTACACACTGTTATCTGTCACAGAGTATTGCTCCCTTATTACTTATTTATTTACTATTCATGAATTTCATTAGTTGTACTATCAATCAAATGTACTGAATTTACATTTCCTTATCACATATTCTAGATATTGATTGGTCATCTCGGTATGGATTTGTCATCTCGGTTTCATTTATGAAATGTGTTTCACTTATTTAATCTATCACTTATATGAGAATATTGGTTTCATATCCTTTAGATCTGATGAAGGTCCATGTCTGACCGAAATGTTATCTACTTGGATTGCGTATGAAATAAATCCCACACAAGCATAATTTCGAGTGCCGAGTTATTTGTTCTATTTGAGTAAGGGTTGGGACCCTACTTGTGCACCCACCATCTGGATCAAGAGTGCCATATTCTACTACTTTACAGGAATGGTGGGCACCAATCCGGGCTAGTGCACTGAAGGGGCTGCACAAAATAAATTATATTATAACATTTTTTTTTTTTGGAAAAATAGTGACCTCCAAAATTGGCTTGGTGGCCACTACAATGATACTGCTGGTGGCTAAAATGGGACAGATGGCAACTATAAAGGGGCTGTTAGCAATGAAGTAGTGCAGAGGGCAGAAATGTGGGCCTGATTGACAAGGAATGGTAGCTAGTGGTCACCAAAGGGGCTGTTGGCTCCTGAAAAGATTATGGGCACAAGGGTCTTGATATATGTGGACGAATGTGTTTTTCACTTATTCTACACTTCTTTCTTCTCTCAGCTAGCTAACAGCTCTGATGTAAATTTTCTGCCTATAAGATATGTGAGGAGCACAGAGCTGTTAGCCAGCACTTATTTTGGGCTCACACTTTACAATTGCTGTGATTGGTCAGTTTACAAAGAAGCCAATGAGCGCAAAACGTTGGATAGTGGTGGTTCACCACATCACATCACTCCACTTGGTAATTGATACTTTTATACTGTTCTTTATTTAGGTTATTAGGCAATTCATTTGATTGTACATATCTCTTAGCACTTGCTATATATTTTTTTTTTGCCACAACTTTGGGTAAGGCAGTATTATTGTGTAATACACATACCTCCTGTCTATTTGTATTATACCTGCCTTTGGGCTTGTGTACTGCTATCAGGTGTGTTGTCACAAATATGTATCTCTGATGCATTTCTCATGCATTTTTATGTATTTTGCTATTTTAAATGTATGTCATTTTTCAGCATATACGTTCACTAAAATTACACTTTAATTTCAAATATGCTCTCTTTGGTATATATATTTACTGGACAATGTAAGAGTTTGTAGCATACACTTTTCTACTCAGACACATAGGCTGCTGTTTCTAGTAAGGGTTCTAAATTAAAAGGGTTTAAATTCAATGTTAGGCATTTTTTGTGGTGTTCATTTGCTGTATGCATCAGGCCACCTCTTGATGCATTTGGCAAATGCCTTCATGAACTCCAATGATCCTACCAAAGCCAGAAAAGGTTTCATAGTGGGCTATATACAATTGCATGTGTCGATGATTGACCATTAGGGATTCCATTGACATATAACCTTTCTGAACACCTTAAAAATGTAGTGTTAAAAGAGCTTAACACAGCTCAGTACTGCCCTTTATGTTGCTGGCACATTTTGGCAATTTTTTCCCATTGTACCAGCTATGAACTGGCATAGATTTCCACTATAATTTTCTCTACCTTTTTAAATTGCAGGAGGCCACACCTCCCTAACACCAAGGCTTGGAAAAATGTGGGACTATTTTATGATAGAAAACTGGTGCACCTAAATTTCCAACTAAGTATTCCAAAACACCATACAGTAAATTAGGTTAAATGATTGCAGTCTTTAGTCATTCCCCTTAAACATAAATGAATGAATTATTTTTTATTTAAACGTTTTCCCATATCCCAACCCAAAAAATTTATAAAAATGAATCAATCAATTATATGTCATGTTAATATAAATTACACCTCCTCGTCATTAAAAGGCCTCATGTAGTTATGTGAACACAGAAATAAAAAGTTACATATATATATATATATATATATATATATATATATATATATATATGTGTGTGTGTGTGTGTGAGAGAGTGTTTGTGTATATGTGTATGTATATGTGTATTTTTGAAGGGCAAAATTACTTAAAATACATAAAATATTAAACTATTGTTGCTACAATTATACCAGTCCTGAGAATAAAGATAACATGTTATTTTTACTGCAGGGTAAAAAACTTAAAACATTTAAACAAATAATTGCAGAATTATTTCCAATTCCATATCAAGAAAAAAAAACCATAATGGAAGTGTATTTTTTTAATTATATGTACCCCAAAATAATACCACTGAAAAATACATGTAAAACTCATAAAAAGAGATAAGTGAACCAGACCCATAGAATCCAAGTCAGAATTGTACTAAAAGTGTAGTTCTGTAACTGTAACTGTAACTTTGGGGGAATTCCATATGGCACATGGCAGAGAAGAAAAGGAGTAAGGAACACATGTCCTCAGGCAATACCACGATGCCTTTCAAACAGCTTTGTTAGCTTTTCAGCAGGCAGTATGGAGGTGATGTCAAAGCCATTATAAAAGCCTATGCATGTAGCTTCAGCAGCCATTTTAGAGATAGCAGGTGTTAGGTGAAGATTTCTGTGAGGGACACTACGCAGTGAACAACACAGATAGGATTAGGATCCCACATAATTGTAGTAAAGCAGCAGAGAGTATTCTGCATCTGTTCTCAGTTGCAAAATCTGTTTTAATTGGAAGTTAAGACGGACTCCTATTGTTTAACAATGATTGCAAAAAAGCTGTGCAAAGAGGGCTTTGTTCATAAAGAGTTTTGTGTCACTTTTGTGCACTTTCTAGGATGTCAATCCTGCTGCTATAATCTAAATTGTGAATCAATTTTCACAGCTTTCAAAATGCCATTACTCCTTCACTATCCAGGCACAAAACCTGTTGCAATTCCCAAAAAAAGGATAATTTTGGGACCACAGGGAAAAATCCATTTCTTCTTCTGATACCTCTTTTTTGAAAATAATTTTAAAGAGCACAAAAATCCACTAGTGCAGTTTTTATTTAACCTGTTAGTTACCACCAGGTACTATCCATTTATCCATGAACATACATGATGCCATAACTTTGAAGTTAGACTTGCCTTAAAAAATAACTTAGACATTTATAGATAGATTCCTAGGGGACCTAACAGTGTTATACACACATTTTTGATCTATTGGTGAAATACAGGTCCTGGCAGAAGCAGAACTAGTTTAGTTAAAACCAAAGTTTTTTTTTTTTTTTTTTTGCCAGAGTTCAGGCAATCTGCAGAACCAAACTTTTGAAAAGGTTATCTGCTTATCTCTTTTCATAAAGATATATCGTTAGATGATTTAGAAGAACTGTACTCTCTGCTCTACAGAAAGTATATTTGATCATTAAATTAATGCTAATATCATTTCTAAAAAAAACTTATTTTTTAAGTCAACTTCAAAAAGGTCATTTATTTGTACAACTTTGTGTAATAACGCCACAAAAAGGAAAGCTGGCTATTTAATGTATCCAATTAAGCTTTCTTCTTAGAGATGCTTGGAAATGTGTGAAAATACATTAAAATTCTTCATTTCCTTCCTTATGGATCTGTTTACCTTACTTATTTGTACACTTAGCTTCAAGGTCATGCGTTTCTACTATTAAATTAATTAAGTTTATGGACTGTGCAAATTCATTTATTTCTTTTCACACCTTAGATATCAAAAACAGAATTCAATTTTCCTTTTTTTAAATCAAGTTAAGAGGTTATAATTGCTTAAAAAACTTTCAGTTGATTTGATAAATAGTATTTGAATGATTGATAAAGTAGAGACAAGATAAAGCATTTAAATTAGTTGTGCACCAAAATTTGGGCCAAAACCAAAACTGTGGTTGGCCGAAAACCGAAAATGATTTGACCCAACAACTTAATGTTGTGTTTGGTCTGCTAAACCACCAAGGATAGGCGTCTGTTCACTTGGAGCATTTACTTCTGATCCCAGTAATACACTATGGAGCATTTTCTGATAAATAGTATTTGATAAATAGTATTTGAATGATTGATAAAGTAGAGACAAGATAAAGCATTTAAATTAGTTGTGCACCAAAATTTGGGCCAAAACCAAAACTGTGGTTGGCCGAAAACCGAAAATGATTTGACCCAACAACTTAATGTTGTGTTTGGTCTGCTAAACCACCAAGGATAGGCGTCTGTTCACTTGGAGCATTTACTTCTGATCCCAGTAATACACTATGGAGCATTTTCTGATGTTAGGGAGCAGGATGTGGATCCTCTAACCTGTGTGCACAGTCTAAGGTGCCGATGGTCTTCACCAGAGCCTGCCGCAAGGCAGGATGGGATTCCTGCAGCAGGGGGCACCCAGTTCGCTACCCCCGACACGGCTCGACCACACAGGTAGCTGGGCTAGGCGAAGTAGCGAAAGATAAGGCAGTAGAATAGTCAAATGTAGCAGAAGGTCAAGGCAGGTGGCAAAGGTGCGATGTAAAATAACGTAGTGGAAGGTCTGGATACATGGGTAAGGCAACAGGCAATTAGTGTTGAGCGGCATAGGCCATATTCGAATTCGCGAATATTCGCTAATATATGGACGAATATTCGTCATATATTCGCATATTCGTTATATCCTCGTTTTATTTTTGCATATGCGAAAATTTACAGATGTGAAAATTAGCATATACAAAATTAGCATAAGGTAAAATTCGCATATACGAAAATTTGCATATGCTAATTTTCGCATATGCGAATTTTCGCTCGCCAGTCTCACACAGTAGTATTAGAGCCTTCTTTACACCACACAAGCTGGAAGCAGAGAGGGGTGATCACTGTGATGTGTACTGTGAAGAAAAAAAAAAAAAAAAAACGAATATTCGTAATTACGAATATATAGCGCTATATTCGCGAAATTCGCGAATTCGCGAATATGCGATATTCGCGAATAATATTCGAATTGCGAATATTCGCGAGCAACACTACAGGCAATATGGAACATTTAATCTCAGGCTAGGGGCACTTAAGATCCGGCAGGGAAGTGTGAGAGGTTCAGGGACTTTGTAATGTAGTGTCAGGTGTAACAGCTAATTATGGGCATACGGGCCATTTCAAAGCTCTGGCGCATGCCCTAGGAGACGGGGACATGCGTGCCGGAGCTGAGACACAGAGGGGGAGGTGGCAGTGGAGCATGGTGAGTGACGGGCTGGGATTCACAAGCGGGCATGTCAGGGACCCTGTGCTCCCGGATGGTTCTTGCGGCCGGAGCACAGTGTGTGACAGTACCCACCCCTTTTGGTATCTCCCTCTTTTTTGAGGACAAGAACTTGTGGCTAAGGTCACTGTCTAGAATGTTGTCCTGTAGCTCCCAAGACCTTTCCTCTGGGCCAAATCCTTCCCAATCCACAAGAAAAAAAACATTTTCCTCTGACAAACTTGAAATCCAGACTTTCTTTGGCGATATAAACATCGGAGGCACCAGAGATGGGAGTAGGAGTGATGTGTTTTTTTGGGAAGCTGTTATGGATAACAGGTACATGAAGAGAGATACATGAAAAGAATTCGGTATCCGGAGAGAGGAAGGCAGATTGAGATAATAAGCAACAGGGTTTAAACGTTTTTTTGATCTCGGACCCAAATAGCGAGGACCCAGTTTATAACATGGTACCTTAAAGCGAATAAACTTGAAAGACAAATACACTTTGTTCCCAGGAGAGAATTCGGGAGGAGGGCGTCTTTTCTTGTCCGCTTGCGTTTTCATACGAATAACTGCAAGTAGAAAAGAGTGACGAGATGGAGACGAAATTCCGCACTTGTTCATCATCCATGAGAACTCTGGAGGAAGTAAACAAGGGTAGAGGAGGACGAGGATGAAGTCCATAGACCACAAAGAAGGGTGAAGACCCAGTGGATTCGGAATCCTTATGGTTGTAGGAAAACTCGTCCCAGGGTAGTAAATCAGCCCAGTCGCTTGGCAAGCAGAAACAAAATGGTAAGCTAGTCTCCCAAGACCTGGTTCTCCTCTTTCAACCTGTCCATTGGATTGTGGGTGGTAACCCGAAGAAAATTTGAATTTAACTTGAAGATGTGAACAGAGAGCCGTCCAAGACAAACTGGACTCCACGGTAGGAGCCAATGAGAGGGCAATCCATGCAGGCGGAAGATATTGCAAATGAATAACTTGGCAAGCTGTGGTGCAGATGGTAATCCTGGTAGAGGCACAAAATGAGCCATTTTAGAGAACCGGTCAACAACAACCCAAATGACCGTATTTCCGCCAGAAGAGGCAAGGTCAGTAACAAAGTCCATTGCAATATCGGTCCAAGGCTGCTCCGTAACTGGCAAAGGATGAAGTAGGGCACAAACTAAACAAGATCGGACAAAATCAATAACATCCTGTTTTAAAGTGGACCACCAATACTGTTGGGCGATGAGCTGTATGGACTTATGAATTCCAGCAAGACCGGCCATTAGAGATGAATGATCCCATTTCAGGACTTGGAGTCTTAAACGGTAAGGTAAACAAGTCTTCCCTGGTGACAAGTTCTGAAGACTCACTGGTGCTGCTAAGATGAGACAATCAGGGAGAATAATATGTTGAGAGTGAGATTCCAGGCCCTGAACATCAGAGGATCTTGACAGAGTGTCAGCTCGAAGATTCTTCTCTGCAGGACGGAAATGGATTAAGAAGTTAAATCTAAAGAAGAACAGAGACCAACGAGCCTGTCGGGGATTGAGACGATGGGCAGACTTGAGATAGAGCAAGTTCTTGTGATCAGAATAGATAGTAGGCGGGTGTACAGAGCCTTCCAAGAGGTGACACCATTCTTCTTAAGCAAACTTAATGGCCAAGAGCTTGTGATCTCCGATGGTATAATTTCTCTCCGCAGGGGAGAAGGTTTTAGAGAAAAACCTGCAGGTTAAAGTTTTCCCCTTAGAAGGCTTTTGCGTTAACACTGCCCCTGCTCCAACTAAAGAAGCATCCACTTCCAAGATAAATGGTTTGCCAGTTTCGGGTCTAGATAGAACAGGAGCAGTGGCGAAGGCCGACTTTAACTGTTTGAAAGATTCTTCAGCCTCAGGGGTCCAAACTTTTGGATTAGTAGTCTTCTAAGTAAGCGAGACGATGGGGGCAACCAGAGTGGAGTAGTGAGGAATAAATTGCCGATAGTAATTGGCAAAGCGGAGGAAGCGCTGAATCGTTTTCAAGCCGGAAGGTTGAGGCCAGTCCAGTGCTGCAGACTTGTTGGGATCTATTTGAAGACCTTGACTGGTAATAATATACCCCAGAAATGGAAGGCTGCTTTTTTCAAAAGTACATTTCTCTACTTTAGAATAGAGATGATTTTCACGGAGACCCTGTAACATTTGACGGAGGTGAATAGATTAGTATGTCATCCAAATAGACAATGACACAGGAGTATAGGAGGTCACGAAAAATCTCATGAACAAACTCCTGGAACACTGCTGGAGAATTGCAGAGTCCGAATGGCATCACAAGATTCTCAAAATGTCCATCACGAGTATTAAATGCAGTCTTCCATTTGTCCTCTTCTCATATACGAATCAAGTTTTAGGCCACACGAAGATCCAGTTTAGAGAAGATTTTGGCACCTCACAAACGATCAAATAACTCAGAGATTAAAGGAAGTGGGTAGCGGTTAATTACTGTAATATTGTTCAAGCCTCGGTATGTTAGCCAACTGACACCCAAGTAACCTGACCCCATGACAGACCTTGATCATGATCTGCATTTTTACCTGTAACCAGAACTAAGCTCGAGAAAACTACCTGAAGAACTACCCTAACTGTAACAGCCATACCATGAAGTACGCCCCAACTAGACTCCGAAGAAATGGCCTGTTGCAAGTAATCGATCCATGCATAACCATCGTTCTTGCAGACAGACCAGGACTATCCATAGACCTATGGAGCAACCTGGGAGGTCTTATGTACCATCGACACTCGAATAACCCCTTCCTGGACACTAAAACCCACCTTAAACCTCTGAACTTCTACCTCAAACTGAACTCCTAGGGTGATGTCCTGCCACGAGTGACAGATAACTTCACTTCCATCATACCTGTAAAGTGACCGTCCCTTGCTTAACCCTCGTACCTGTAGATCTTATTCGAGAACCACCATGTCTGATGCTTCATCAGGTCTTTTCATAACCATTGTGCCTGTAGACATGACAGGTCTTCTTGTAACCATCAAACCTGCAGAAGTGACAGGGCTTTTTGTAACCCTCGTGCCTGTATGCCTGACTGGTCTGACATAACCATCGTATTTAATTTTTGTAAAAATTTGTTATTAATTTTTTTTAAATTTAAGTAGGTGTCATGAAACTATAACTAAGAAAGCATGTTAGGAACAATAACTACGCAGTGCTCTGGTGTAGCAGGTATGACGGAAATACGACTCCTATGTGTCATGATGTTGTTGCTCTGAAAGCGTGTCTGTAACAACAACTTCGCTGTGCATCCTCCTACAACCGTGTAAGGTATAAAGAGTATGCCAACACCTATATGTCGTGGTGTTGTTGCCCTGAAGATGTGTCAGTTACAACAACTATGCAGTGTATTCCCCTGCACACATGGCAGGTATGATGGGTATACCACCGTCTATGTGTCATGATTTTGTGACTCTGAAAATGTGTCGGTACCAATAACTATGCATAATATCTCCTGCAGAAGTGGCAGGTATGATGGGTATACCACCGCTTATGTGTCATGATGTTGTTGTTCCACAGACGTGTCCGTAACAAGAACTGTGCAGTGAATTCCCCTGCAGACGTGCAGTGTATGATCGTATACAACCGCCTATGTGTGGTGATGTTATAGCTCTGAAACGTGACAGTAACAACAACTATGCAATGTATCCCTCTGCAGACATGGCAGGTATCATGAGTATACCACTGCCTGTGTGTCGTGATGTTGTTGCTCTGAAGACGTGTCAGCAACCACAACTGCGCAGTGCATCCCCCTGCAGATGTAGCAGGTACGAATGATACACAACCACCTATGTGTCATGATATTGTAGTTCTGAACATGTGATAGTAACAACGACTATGCCATGTATCCCCCTGCAAAGGTGGCAGGTACAATGGGTATATCACCGCCTATGAGTCGTGGTGTTTTTGCTCTGAAGACATGTCAGTGATAAAAACTGCGCAGTGCATCCCCCTGAAGAGGTGGAAGGTACGAAGGATAATAACCACCTATGTGTCATGATGTTGTTACTCTAAGATGTGTCAGTAACAACAACTATGCAATGAATCCCCCTGCAGATGTGGCAGGTATGAAGGATATATGACCCCCTACGTGTCGTGATGTTGTTGCTCTGAAGACATGTCAGTAACAACAACTGCACGGTGCATCCCCCTGCAGACGTGGCAGGTACGAAGGGTATCCAACCACCTATGTGTCGTGATGTTGTTGCTCTGAAGACATGTCAGCAACAACAACTGCGAGGTGCATCCTCCTGCAGATGTGGCGGTACGAAGGGTATACAACCACCTATGTGTCATGATGTTGTTGCTCTGAAAACGTGACAGTAACAACAACTGCGCGGTGTATCCCCCTGCAGATGTGGCAGGTATGGAGGGTATACAACCACCAATACATCATGATATAATTGAAGACATGTTAGCAACAGCAACTACGCAGTGCAACCCCCTGCGGACATATCAGGCATGATTGGAAAACACAACCGGAATACTATGAGCGAAAAGAACTGTATAATTGCCCTGCGTAATATGAATACCCTGCACGCCTGACCCCAAAACACGAGCATGCATGAATGCTATGAATGTATGAACAACGAGAGCGTGTGAACTGTGTAAATACCATAATCGTATGACCAGTATGAATGCCATGAACAGTAGCGATGCCATAGTATCTGACCATTATAAATACTAAGAGTATGTGAACAATAAAGATACCATAATTGTGTGAAGTGTATAGGTGCCATGAGCGTATGACAGTAAGAGTGTCATGAGCGTCTGATCAGTAATTGCCAAGAGCATAAGGATAGCATAAATACCGCAAGCATATGGATGGTGACAAGCCATGAATGTATAAACAGTATGAATACTATGAGCATATGAAACCACATAATATAAGCATCCAAATTGTGTAATGCTATAATTGTATGCACAACATACATGCCAAGAGCGTAAAAACAGCATCAATGCCTCGAGCATATGACTACAAGTGCCAAGGGCGTGTGAACAGTATAAATACTGATAATCATTAGCAGATGAAAGGAATGAATGCCATGAGTGAATCATGGGCCTATGAAAAGTATAAACCACCACTAGCGTATCAACAGTATTTCCACGAGCGAATGCACAAAATAATAATAAAAGTGAATGAACAGTATAATTATAAACGTATGCAGGAAGTAAGTACCCTGAGTGTATGAATAGAATAATTTCCATAAGTGTGTGAACAGCATAAATACTAAGGGCGTATGGACAGTATAACTGCAATAAGATTATAACTGTATACCAACCCTGAGCGTGTGAATATTACAGTGTCATAGACCCACAAGAATGTGATGAGGTATAAATGCCATCCGTGTGCTAACAGTCTAAACACTATTATAAACAGTATAATGTCATGAGTAGTGTTGAGCGGCATAGGCCATATTCGAATTCGCGAATATTCGCGAATATATGGACGAATATTCGTCATATTCGCGAATATTCGCACATTCGTAATATTCTCGTTTTATTTTCGCATATGCAAATATTCGCGCGTGCGAAAATTAACATATGCAAAAATTTGCATATACAAAATTAACATAAGCGAAAATTCGCATATGCGAAAATTCGCACACCAGTCTCACACAGTAGTATTAGAGCCTTCTTTACACCACATAAGTTGGAAGCAGAGAGGGATGATCACTGTGATGTGTAATCTGAAAAAAAAAAAAAAAACGAATATTCGTAATTACGAATATATAGTGCTATATTCGCGAATATTCGTGAATTTGCGAATATGCGATATTCGCAAATAAAATTCGAATTGAGAATATTCGCGAGCAACACTAGTCATGAGCGTATGCACGATATGAATGCCCTGGCGTACCAAAAGTATTGCTGCCATGGCTGTGTCAACCGTTTAGATGTTAAGTGTGTGAGAAGAGTAACCATGCCATTAGGGCATGGAATTAAATGCTAAGACATAATACAGAAAAACTACAAAACATAAATATTATCACGTACACATTGGCCTTCCGTTACTATTGCAAACCCGAAATGTTTTGTCGGGTTGTGCACCAGATTATGTCGCATTGGGCAAGAAATTCTGTCTGCATCAGATTTTTGCACCAGAATTTGCGACAGAATTGAAAAAACCCCGGAAGACCCCACAGATCAGAGCATGTGTAAAAAAAGCAAAGTGTAGGGAAAGTGGAAAATGTAGGGAAACCTTAGTAAATACCGTGGGAAATAAATTGTAGGGAATTAAAACCCACAAAGAAACCTACACAACACTCTTAGTAAATAAGGGCCATTGTGATATTGCTAACATGTGTGCCTATTGTGAACTCACCAAGTGTACCCACAGAAAACGTTATGCAGATTACATCCTACAAATGCAAAAAGGCATACTCACCGAGCACAACAGACGTGTAAATACTGATGCAAGAAGGTATGCCCCCCAAATGTTATGAATATATACGTACTGCCGACACTAACAAGTCTACAACAGGAATGCACCGTAAAAACTATAACGTATGAAACTAAATGAAATAAACTTTTACGCACTGTAAACGCTACCATTAAATATTTACACCATATCAATACTAAAAGCAATGTGACATACAGATAATACATATAAATATAACTGTATGTATTGCAACTAAATAAATACGATACCGCATGTACCTCATAACACTATAATCGTATGAACTGCATGTAACACCGAGCGTATGTACTGTCTACCACACCACAGTATGAAGCCATGACCGTATACCCAGTGTAGGTACCGTGAGCTAACGCCCGGTAAAAGTGCCATGAGCGTATGACCATTAATAGCTGCCATGAGCGTATGAACAGTATAAATACTATGAGCATATGAACAGTGTAAACAACCTGAGTATACAAACAGAACAAAGCGCTATAAAACGTGTGCACAGTAAGAATACCCGGAGCGTATGAACTGTGTGAGTACAATGAGCATACGAATCGGAAATCTATGGACAAATACAGAAAAAATGCAGCAAAACTGTATACATGTACTTCTATGAGATGCTAAAAGAAAGCAATTACAACTGATAACTCCTAACGTATGTATATTATATCTACTAGTGCATAAACATAACAACTACCAGCGTACAACTACTAGCATATGTACAGTATGACAACCAATAGTGAATGTACAGTATAACAACTACTTGTGTATGTACTGTAACTAATGGCGTATGTATAATATAAAACTACTAGTAAATGTACAATAGAAATGGTACCAACGTAATTCTCACATATATGATACCAGTGTATAGTGAAAACAGCTACTAGCGAATGCACTGTATCAAATCTATGAACATGTGTACCTTATGTCAATAACTAGCGCATATACTGTATGAATGGTACCGGTCCATGTATGAGATAAATGGTACCAGTATGTGTACCTTATATCAATTGCTAGCTTATGTACAGTTTAATAGAACAGCATCCCCCCCCCCCTTTGCATCCCCACCCAGCTCCCGGATCCTGCAGCGTTTGCAGGCAGAGCCAGTGGGCGGCAAAGCCCAGCCTCACACGATTACCGCAGCTTCTGGTACCACTACGAGAGGGAAAGCATCAGTTGCCAGGACTCCTGCAAGTAGCGGGGAATTCAGATGTTGCACTTGCGCCAACAGCGTCCACCAACACACTGTTCGTTCGCAGAAACATCACACACCCTGCTGGTGGGAGCTGGTTGTATACACCTGCCCCCACCCACAACCAACCCATATATGCCCCGCCTAGTAGTTTGGGGGTGGAATACTCCAGCCCCTTGCACAAATACAGCCTGATAGGCTTAACACTTATTGCTGATTCAGTGAGGATAGCATTACATGTAAATGCAAGTCAGTGCAAAAAGCCTAAATATTGTGACAGCAGTCAGGAGTAGAGATGAGCGAATCGAAGTTGACAAACCAGAATTCGTTACGAATTTCATGAAAAATTTGATTCGCTACGAATATCGCCGTGATTCTATTGCGCAAATCAGTTCATTAAACTCCCTTTTACAGCGTTCCAGGCTATTGGAGACCTAAGATGGCGGATCCACATGTGAGTACATGGGGCAGGGGATTATGGGAGGGCAGGAAACAGCGGCGGGAATTAAGGTAGGCGGGCTGACCCTGAATCACATGTGAGATGCAGCCTATCAGTGTTCACTGACTCCTGTGATATCACAGCCCCTATATAATCGGCGGCCATCTTGCCTCTCTTCATTTCAGCTATGCACTCAGATGGAGAGGACGGGACTGTGTGTGTGTGAATAGCTCATACCACAACGTTACACTGCAACTGCTAGTCACATCAGCATTAGGGAAAGGCAGGAGTGCAGAGTGCTGTGCTGTTACACTGAGAAGGATCATTGATAGCTAAACCTCCTATTCACGTTATTGAGCATTGCAGCAGAGAGGGGCAGATAGCTGTCAGCTGCCTCACACAGATCTCCAAGCTGCTTGAACTTTTTGAAGCATCTTATCTCCTAATTTTTCAGCCCAATTGAGTTTATTTTTATTTGCTCCACAAATCTTCTGCTGCTCAGAATTGTGTGACAGAGTGCAATTTAGGGTTTAATCCCTGGATTTTTTTTTGTGGTGCTGCACTGCTGGGTCCTGCTGCTGTTCAGAAATAAGTCATATTAGTGTGGACTTTAGTGCCTTTTTACCATTTTTCACGTGTTACTCTGTCTCTGTGCTAAATTCAGTGTTATACCACACGTTATACACCTGCCAGTGTATGAAAGAAAAAAAATAGTTTTTCCTGCGTACAAATACGCTTAACAGTGCCCTTATCATTGCAAAGGGCCTACATACAAGCAAATAGCCTGCCATATATTACCTTTTTTTCTGTCTCTGTGATAAATTCAGTGTTATACCACACGTTATACACCTGCCGGTGTATTAATGAAAAAAAAAAAAGGTTTTCCTGAGTACAAACACGCTTAACAGTGGCCTTATCATTGCAAAGGGCCTACTTACAAGCAAATAGCCTGCCATATACTACCTTTTTTTTTGTCTCTGTGCTAAATTCATTTTTATACCACACGTTCTACACCTGCCGGTGTATTAAAGAAAAAAAAAAGTTTTTCCTGCGTACAAATAAGCTTAACAGTGGCCTTATGATTGCAAAGGGCCTACATACAAGCAAATAACGTACCATATACTACCTTTTTTTCTGTCTCTGTGCTAAATTCAGTGTTATACCACACGTTATACACCTGCCGGTGTATTATAGAAAAAAAAATAGTTTTTCCTGCGTACAAATACGCTTAACAGTGGCCTTATCATTGCAAAGGGCCTACATACAAGCAAATAGCGTACCATATACTACCTTTTTTTTCTGTCTCTGTGCTAAATTCAGTGTTATACCACACGTTATACACCTGCCGGTGTATTAAAGAAAGAAAAAGTTTTTCCTGCGTACGAATATGCTTAACAATGCGCTCATCATTGCAAAGGGCCTACATACAACCAAGTACAGTGGTCCCTCAACATACGATGGTAATTTGTTCCAAACGACCCATCGTTTGTCGAATCCATCGTATGTTGAGGGATCCGTGCAATGTAAAGTATAGGAAGCTGTACTCACCTGTCCCCGCCGCTCCGCACCAGGTCCTCACCGCTCCCACTGCTGTTCCAGGGGCTCCCGATGCTGTCCCGCTGCTCCGGTGTCTTCTTCACGATCTCCGGTGTCTTGCGCATCTTCTGCAGGGTCCGGGCCTCGCTTTCAGGTGACGTTATTACGCTGCTGCGCCGGTGCGACGTGCGTAGTGACGTAATAACGACGCCGGAAAGCAAGGCCCGGACCCTGGAGAAGATGTGCAAGACACCGGAGGATCGCGAAGTGGACCCGGAGCAGCGGGGATAGGTAAGTGAACCTGCTGGGGCACATTACACTGCTATCCGACAGCAGCTTAAGCATTTTGCGCTGTCGGATAGCAGTTAATGCGATGGCCCCAACATATAAAAGCATCGTATGTCGATGCTGACATCAACATGCGATGGCCTCTGAGAGGCCATCATATGTCGATTTTATCATATGTTGGGGCCATCGTAGGTCGGGGGGTTACTGTAGTGTACTATTTAGCAACTGTATTTCTGTCTTGGTGCTAAATTCAGTGCTATTCCACACATTAGTATACACCGGCTGGTGTATACAACAAAAAAAGAGGTTTTTTTTCTGCGTATAAATACCCTTAACAATGCGCTCATCATTGCAAAGGGCATACATAGAACCGAGTAGTGTACAATATACTACCTGTTATTCTGTCTCTGTGCTAAATTCAGTGCTATTCCACACATTAGTATACAACTGTTGGTGTATTTTTTAAAAAAAAGTGTTTTTTCTGCGTAGAAATATGGATACCAGTGCGCTCATCATTGCAAAGGGCATACATACAAAAAAGGAGTGTACTATTTAGTAACTGTTACTCTGTCTGAGGCCTATATACTTTGAAAGGACAGACGTAAGTAATCACCTGCTGCTGTTCTATACCCTCATAAACGCACTAAGCATGTCAGGCAGGGAAGTGCCAGGACATGCACAAAGAAGGGGCAGAGGCCTACATACGTCAGGCAGAGTTGGCAGCAGACTTGGGGCGAGTGGCAGCAGGAGTCACAGCAATAGGCCTGAGCTCCCGTTAACACCCAGCGGTCGTGTCGTCGACCCATCTCTCCTCGTCAATTGGTTTGCACACTCATCCCCATCATCACAAGCGACATGTGACAACCCCAGTCAAGAGTCGGTGGGTTTTTCAGACACAACCCTCAGTTGGCATGGCCCGGGAGCAGTCCCCGTAATCCCATTGCCTTTGTCCTATACTGTTCCCTCTCCCAAAGAAGTATCTCATGCTTTGGGTTCAGTTCCACTATTTACTGAGGACGATCCAATAGAGGACAGTCAGCAGCTAATGGGCAGCCAAGAATGTGAGAAGACATGCGTCGCTTGCTCCGCAAGGCGGGCAAGTAGTGATGCGGAGAGTGACGTGGGAGGCAGTGTTTCAATTGTTCAGGGTCCTGAGGCAGACACTGTTGTGGAACACGAGGAGGACGTCAGTGACGTGCACACATCTTTTGATGATGATGGAGCCAATTGCAATTGGGAGCCGGGTGCAGAAGCCGGGGCTTCATCATCATCAGATGAAGAGATTTGCTCTTTGTCTATGAGGCAGCAAGGCGGTAGCACGGTTGGCAAACAGCGTGGTGGTGGCAGTAGTGGAAATTCAGGAGCCAGACCTGCTTCGTGGCAAGCTACCATTCAGGGAGGTAGTGGAACAGGGGTTCCTGGAGACGGCGCCAATAGCAGTGAAATAGTGCGGACTGCGGGTGGGAAAATAAGCTACTCTGCGGTGTGGTTGTTCTTCATAAAGAATCCGGAGGACCTTAGCATAGTCACATGCAAAATCTGTTGGCAGAAAGTGAAGCGTGGCCAGGGTCCCAATCTCGGCACCATGACCCTGCGTCAACACATGATTCGCCATCATAAAGTGGCCTGGGAAAGCCGTGGCTCCGATGTAGTGGTCCAGCCTGCTGCATCACCCAGTGGCCATCTGCTCCCTCCGTCATCCTGCCAAGGCTCCACCACCTCAGCCAAAGGGAGCATTGTGTCAAACCCTCCTTCTTGTGCTCCTGCTTCTTCCGCTCGTAGTCAGCCATTCGGCCAACAATCAATCGGCGAAGCCATGTCCAAGAGACAACAGTATGCGCCCACTCATCCAACGGAGCAGAAGTTGAATGTGCTCCTGTCCAAGTTGCTGGTGTTGCAGTACCTCCCTTTCCAACTAGTGGACTCTGCAGCTTTCAGGGAATTGATTGCTTGTGCCGAGCCTAGGTGGAGAGTCCCAAGCCGTCATTTCTTTGCGAAGAGGGCAGTACCAGCCCTGCATATGTTTGTACAAGAGAAGGTGGGCCAGTCCTTGAGCCTGTCGGTGTGTTCAAAAGTGCACGGCAGCGCCAACGTGTGGAGCTGTAACTACGGGCAGGGACAATACATGTCTTTTACGGCCCACTGGGTAAATGTTGTTCCTGCACAGCCATAACAGCAACTTGGACAGGTCACACCGCTTCCTCCTCCACGCTCTCGCTCCCAGGCAGTTGGTCCTTTTACAGTGTGTGCCTCCTCCTCCTCCCCCGTGTCCTCGGCCTCCACTGCACGTCCAAATCTCGATGGCCCTTCATCGTACCACGTGTGTAGGGCACAGCGGTGTCAAGCCGTCCTTCACATGGTTTGCCTTGGCGAACGGAGTCACACAGGGGAGGAACTGCTGAAGTTCATTAGGGAAGAAATCCGAGTATGGCTTACTCCACGAGAATGTCTTTGGGTGGTCCACCGTCCTGCATTATAGAGTCTTGTGAACTGTTGGATATGCGCTTGTTCTTACACAAATGTATTTCTTTAAAAAATTTCTAAAATCTTGTTGTTTTTTGGAGGGGATTGTGAAGCCCGGGTGTGTACTGGTGCATCAGCCAACTCCAGGCTGTGTCCTTCAGACAATATATGGGTTCCTGATGCCGCAGAGGTGGGGCCTGGGTCTTGAAATTTCTCATTTTTGGATAGCAGGTGCTACCTATGAGAAATCTTTGTCAAAAATGTCACATATTGTGTTTTATTTTATTTTTATTTTTTTTTTTTTTGGGGGGGGGGGGGATTGTGAAGCCCTGGTGTGTAGTGTACTAGTGCATCAGCCAACTCTACGCTGTGCCATTCAGCCACTAAATGGTCTCCTCTTGCTGCCAACATGTCCACGCTGTGTCATTCAGCCACTATATGATGTCCTCATGCTGCCAACACCTCCACGCTGTGCTATTCAGCCACTATATGGTGTCCTCATGCTGCCAACACCTCCATGCTGTGCCATTCAGCCACTATATGGTGTCCTCATGGTGCCAAGTCCTTCACGCTATATCATTCAGTCACTATATGGTCTCCTGACACTGATGCCACCACCAGGCTCTGTCATTGTGCTGCTTTGCGGCAGTGATTCTAAGAGCGATACCGATAATATGCATGCTATTCTGAATAACAGTATTATTTCACTACCCCAGCACACTCCATATGCGTTTTAGGACACAGCAAAGTGTTCTATAGCTCTATAGAGGCTGTATGTAGGCTAGAAATAGCCTTTTTTAATATCGATTCGCTGCGAACAAATTCGGATCGAAACAAACTTTTCGGGAAAATTCGACGAATCGGCCGAATCGAATTTTTTAAAAGTTCGCTCATCTCTAGTCAGGATGTTTGGAGAATGATACAGTAAAGCATTATAGTGTAAAAAAAAGGTTTTAAAAAAAGCCTATATTTCTTTATATACAAGGAGGATGTTTCAGCACCAACACAATGAGGTGCATGCTCTGCAGCACTAAGCATGTGTCATGTAGAATGTGCCCTGTAGATCTTTGCACCTCCGATATTTGAAAGAAGCAGGCACTGTATCATCGATATACATTATGTTTATTTGAACACTGGCATTTATTTATATCTGATGTTTATTTGTACACTGTATTAGGCAGTGCTGATTCATGCCGTAACAATACTGTGCTCCGGTAGTGCTTTATTTAAAAAAAATCCTGCCTTTTAAAATCACACCACTAGGGGTTTCCACACCTCCTAGGACACTGATTCCCACAGCAGCATGAGGGTGTTCAAGGGTAATGGACTCGAGATGGCTGATCGACAAGGCTGCAGGAGGACACAATTTTACCAAACATGTGCCTCCAGCTGTTGCAAAACTACAACCCAAACATGCCTGGACAGTCAAAGGAAGTCTGAGCATATTGGGAGTTTTATTCTTGCAAAAGCTTTAGGCACGCAACTGTAGGCACACAGCTACAAGTTCCTGCTTTACAGGACTGCCCAAGGATGACACACATGAATGACATAGGAAGATCTAAGTTATATATTCACCATATTGTTTTTGGTGGTAGAGTACAGAAGTACAGAGTATCTCCAATAATCATTGTGTGTACAGCATACAACCAGAGAGGAAAGGGTTACAGAGCAGGGCTGCCATGCTCTTCCAAGAGCAGTGAGTCAGCAGTGTGAGGGAGGGGAGGAGTCATCACAGTGCAGGCAAGAGAAGGACATGCCCCCTCCCTTTGACACAATTGAAAAGACATTGCGCAGCTGTAATATGCTATTTTTTTGTGAAATATGGGTGATTGATACATAAATGTATAAGTACATGATCAGGATGAAGTACTGAGTTACATATAACAGTTTAGTTTTTTTGTGGTATTTGTCAGGTACACTTTAAACACTGTTATACAGGTTGTACACTTGCTACTTTACATTGTAGAGTGTCATTTATTTAGTGTGGGAAAAGAAATAAAATATTTACATAAATGTGAGGGGAGGACTCACTTATATGATTTACTGTATACATTTCTATTTAAAAATGATATAATTATTAACTATGAGCTAATAGAAAGTCTTATGTTCAATTTATTAGAGAGAGTGAAACTTTACTTCAAAGCATGTCTCTCACTCCGTACAGACCATTATTATTTATTTTAATTTTTTTTGACCGAGGACTGTGTAATGCTTCATTTCCCCTCTGATGCTGTTGCAGAAGAATTGAGCACTTGCTGACTATTGGAGGTCAAAACAAAAGCATATACTGTAATCAGCTTCTTGTCAATGGACAATAAAATAAATGAGACAATTCTTTTCACCTCTTTTCAACATCTATACATGCACGACAGATGTGTGCTGGAAAATAAAAAGTAGTCAAAAGAGCTGAGCATGCTCCACATTTTGTTGGTGCTGGCTGTTTTCTTTCTCCTCACCTTAGCATTTTCATTCTTGTACTGACAAAGTTAAAAAAGACAAAGGGGGAGATTTATCACTTGATTATGTCATTTTAATGCCACTTAAGTTGCATTGAGATTTTGTGGTTAATTTAAAAAAAATCATTAATGAAAAATTAATGAGCACTGCACCTAAAGTGGCCTACCCACAAGTCTTGAGAAATCACTTATATTGTAGGTTAAAAATAATGAGCAAAAATGACGCAAAGCAAAAAATTCTGGAAAAAAAAATCCTATGCAAATTAGACCAAAAACAAGTAAAAAAAATTCAGAAATCTCCCCATAGTCTTATTTTATGCCAGAAAAGGTGTAATTTTCATTGACACTCTTTATTTTACCATATAAAGTATTACTTAAACAGAAACATGCAATTGCACACTTTGTGGGGCCATAAATCTGACAAGCTAAGTTTATTCTACAGTTGAATATGATTCTAAATATGACAACTTTTATACTTTTTGTTCTATTTTATTATGAAAAAAATCAAACTTTTATTTAAAGGAAAACGGTCATCCTGTTCACCTACACTAAATCCAAAACGCCGGGTTATAATGTGGGTGAACAGGAGACCGATGCTAGGTTTCTGACTAAGCTACCTACCTTCAGTCTGGCACCAGGTCCCTCTGAAAATCAGCGTCTATCTTTGTTGAATTGCCTGCTGGAGCCAGGCCCTCCGGCTGAATTTGAATATACATGGGCGCTGGTCATGTGAACGCTTTTGCCTACTGAGCGCTCATGTGACCAGTGACTGTAAATATTCAAATCCAGCCGGTGGGCACACCTCCAGCGTGCAATTCAGTGAAGATAGAAGCTGATCTTCAGAGGGACCGAACCCCACAGACCCCCGCATCGGTCTCCTGTTCACCCACACTATAACCCAGTGTATTGGGTTTAATGTGGGGGAACAGGATGACCGTTTCCTTTAAAAAATAAAAATAAATCTGTGCATCCCCATGTTCTGACCCTCAAATTTTTTTTCTGCTTTTGGAGCTGTGTAAGGGCTTATTTTTTGTGCCATGATATCTTTAATTCGGCACCACTTTCTTGTAGATATGATGGGATCATGCAGGACACATCTAGAAACTGGTTAGATGATGTGCATAACAAAAATAAGCCATATTCACCTTCCCTTATCAGAGTAGGGGAACATATTTTCTTTTTAATGTGCCACCAGCATTATGCTGAATGCTAAAGAGGTGTACCAGCATGTACAAAAGCTTGTGATGTCTGATCAAAGAAGTTGGACCTCAGGGCTCCTGCAATCTCCAAAATTGGACCCATCTTTTCTTGCTGAGTCTTGGCAGGGTTCTAGTCTGGTCCATTCAGCCAATCACCAGCTGAGGCGGGATATCTCTGCAGCTGGTGACTGACTGAGCGGCACATCACTGCAAAGATCAGTTTTTCTTGAAAGGTGAGGGCTCAGTGAGGAAATCTCGGCTATGTTCTGGAGGCCCTTATACCCAATCCTGTAGATAGGAGATTTTTTTTTAAAGCTGGAATATTCCTTTTAGTCTCCAGATAACTGCTCTTACTATATATTTTTTATGTTCTGCTAGTGTAAAACTCTGTTGAAAAACATTGCGTTTTTGTGAAAGGATTATCTAAATTTGCAATATTATGACAAACTGTAAATAGCTGGAAATGAGAGCAAGAACCAGAGAGTAAAACACAAGAAGCATCCAGAATTATTAATCCTGGTTTCTGCTGTTTTGCAGACTAACCTACAGTCTCTCTTTTATCCCTCTTAACAATTTGCATCAGAAAGATAAATAGTGAGGGGTGTAACAATAGAGTTTGCAGTTGTGTCAGAATCTTGGAACCAGAGAAAGCAAAAATGACAACATTGTGTTAAAGGCGTTATCTAGGAATAGTAAAAAAGAGAATTCTTTCTACAAAAACAGCGCCACACCTGTCCACGGGTTGTGTGTGGTATTATAACATAGATCCATTCACTTCAACAGAATTGAGCTGTAATACCACACACAACCTGTGGAAAAGTGCGCTGCTGTTTTTTTTTTTTTATACGAAATTAGCTCTGTTTTACTATTCCTGGACAACCGATTTCAAGTATTTAAAATTACACATAATATTTAGGGTTCATGCTACAGGTATTGCATTAGGGTCCAGGACATTTTTAAAGGGGTTATCCAGGAAAAACTTTTTCTTTATAAATGTCAACTGGCTCCAGAAAGTTAAACAGATTTGTAAATTACTTCTATTAAAAAAATCTTAATCCTTTCAGTACTTATGAGCTGCTGAAAATGAGTTGTTCTTTTCGGTCTAAGTGCTCTCTGATGACACCTCTCTCAAATAGAAGCAAATCCCCATAGCAAACCTCGTCTACTCTGTGCAGTTCCTGAGACAAGCAGAGATGTCAGCAGAGAGCACTGTTGCCAGACAGAAAAGAACAACTCAACTTCAGCAGCTGATAATTATTGGAAGGATTAAGATTTTTTAATATGAGTAATTTTACAAATCTGTTTAACTTTCTGGAGCCAGTTGATATTTATAGAAAAAAAAAGTTTTTCCTGGATAACCCCTTTAACCCCTTCCCGACCTATGACATACCTGTACGTCATGAGTGTCAAGGTGTTCCCGACCCATGACATACAGGTACGTCATGAACATTTTTGCCGCTTCTCGCGGCATCCCGCAGCGCCCGGTAAGATGGTGGCTATCACTGATAGCCAGCCATCTTACCATGCGACCACAGGGGGTTTCATCCCCCACCCCCGCCCAGCGATCGCTGCTATCAGCTAGTCAAACATGACTAGCTGATAGCAGCGTTTCGCTATCAGAATACTTAGCAGCGCGGTGTGTGAGTCCCGATTACGGGGATCGGGACACACACCGCTCTGCTAAGTGTCCTTTACCCTCGCCCGGTGTCACTTACCCGGCCATGCGGTGTCCCGAGCGGTCCCGGCGCGAGCGGCGTCCATCAGGCGGTCCCGGCGGTGGTGCGTCCCAGAGGTGAGTGCGGTGCGTCCCGGCGGCAGCAGGGCAGCATCTTCATTGGCAGCAGTGAGATCGCCGTAAAGCGATCTCACCGCTGCCTCTGGGAGTTTCAAAACTACAACTCCCAGCATGCCCAGACAGCCTTTGGCTTTCTGTGCATGCTGAGAGTTGCAGTTTTGCAACATCTTGAGGTCCACAGTTTGGAGACCACTGTATAATGGTCTCCAATCTGTGCTCTTCCAGATGTTGTAAAACTACAAATCTCAGCATGCTCAGTCTGTCCAGGCATGCTGGGAGTTGTAGTTCTGTAACATCTGTAAGTGCACAGATTGGAGACCATTATACAGTGGTCTCCAAACTGTGGACCTCCAGATGTTGCAAAACTACAGCTCCCAGCATACCAGACTGCCCAAACATGCAGGAAGTTGCAGTTCGGCAACATCTGATCCTTCAGATATTGCCAAACTACAACTTCCAGCATGCCTGGGCAGTCTGGGCATGCTGGGAGTTGTAGTTTTGCAACAACTGGAGGCACACTAGTTGGGAAACATTGTCCGTTTCCTACCTCAGTGCCTCCAGCTGTTGCAATTGCTGCAAAACTATAACTCCCAGCATGCACTGACAGACCATGCATGCTGGGAGTTGTAGTTTCGCAACAGCTGGAGGCACACTGGTTTGGAAACACTAAGTTTGGTTGCAAAACACTTGAAAGTTTATTACTTTCCAAACCAGTGTGCCTCCAGCTGTTGCAAAACTACAACTCCCAGCATGCACGGACAGCCAAAGGGCATGCTCAGAGTTTGCAACAGCTGGATGTTTGCCCCCTCCCCCCAATGTGAATGTACAGGGTACACTCACATTGGCGGAGGTTTACAGTGAGTGCTGCAAGTTTGAGAGGGCGCAAATTTTGCGTTGCAGCTCAAACTCCCAGCGGCAAACTTGCTGTGAACCTCTGCCCATGTGACTGTACCCTAAAAACACTACACTACACTAACACTAACCTAAAATAAAAAGTAAAAACCACTACATATGCACATACCCCTACACAGCCCCCCTCCCCCAAAAAAATGAAAAACGTATGGAATGCTACTGTTTCCAAAACGGAGTCTCCAGCTGTTGCAAAATAACAACTCCCAGTATTGCCGGACAGCCATTGACTGTCCAGGCATGCTGGGAGTTTTGCAACAGCTGGAGGCACCCTGTTTGGGAATCATTGACATAGAATACCCCTATGTCCACCCCTATACAAATCCCTAACTTAGGCCTCAAATGCGCATGGCGCTCTCTCACTTTGGAGCCCTGTTGTATTTCAGGGCAACAGTTTTGGGACACATATGGGGTATCGCCGTACTCGGGAGAAATTGACTTACAAATTTTGGGGGGCTTTTTCTTCTTTAACCCCTTATGAAAAGGTGAAGTTGGGGTCTACACCAGCATGTTAGTGTAAAAAAATAAATATTTTACACTGACATGCTGGTGTTGCCCTATACTTTTCATTTTCACAAGAGGTAAAAGGGAAAAAAGACCCTCAAAATTTGTAATGCAATTTCTCCCGAGTACGGAGATACCCCATATGTGGGCGGAAAGTGCTCTGGGGGCACACAACAAGGCCCAGAAGGGAGAGTGCACCATGTACATTTGAGGTGATTTGCACAGGGGTGGCTGATTGTTACAGCAGTTCTGACAAACGCAAAACAATAAATATCCATATGTGACCGCATTTTGGAAACTACACCCCTCATGGAATTTAATAAGGGGTGCAGTGAGCATTTACACCCCACTGGCGTATGACAGATTTTTGGAACAGTGGTCTGTAAAAATGAAAAATAAAATTTTTCATTTGCACAGTCCACAATTTCAAATATCTGTCAAACGCCAGTGTGGTGTAAATGCTCACTGCACCCTTATTAAATTTCATGAGGGGTGTAGTTTCCAAAATGGGGTCACATGTGGGGGGTCCACTGTTCTGGCACCATAGGGGCTTCCTAAATGGGACATGCCCCCCAAAAACCCTTTTAGAAAAACTCACTCTTCAAAATCCCATTGTCGCTCCATCCCTTCTGAGCCCTCTACTGCGCCCGCCGAACACTTGACATACGCATATGAGGTATTTCCTTACTCGAGAGAAATTGGGTTACAAATTTTAGGGTGATTTCTCTCCTTTTACCCCTTGTAAAAATTCAAAAATTGGGTCTACAAGAACATGCGAGTGTAAAAAATGAAGATTTAGAATTTTCTCCTTCACTTTGCTGCTATTCCTGTGAAACACCTAAAGGGTTAAAACACTTACTGAATGTCATTTTGAATACTTTGGGGGGTGCAGTTTTTATAATGGGGTCATTTATGGGGTATTTCTAATATGAAGACCCTTAAAATCCGCTTCCAACCTGAACTGGTCCCTGAAAAAATACGATTTTGAAAATCTTGAGAAAAATTGGAAAATTGCTGCGGAACTTTGAAGCCCTCTGGTGTCTTCCAAAAGTAAAAACTTACATAGTTACATAGTTAGTACGGTCGAAAAAAGACATATGTCCATCAAGTTCAACCAGGGAATTAAGGGGTAGGGGTGTGGCGCGATATTGGGGAAGGGATGAGATTTTATATTTCTTCATAAGCATTAATCTTATTTTGTTCCAGGAATGTATCTAATCCTGTTTTAAAGCTGTTAATTGTTCCTGCTGTGACCAGTTCCTGAGGTAGACCGTTCCATAAATTCACAGTCCTCACGGTAAAGAAGGCGTGTCGCCCCTTGAGACTAAACTTTTTCTTCTCCAGACGGAGGCAGTGCCCCCTCGTCCTTTGGGGGGGTTTAACCTGGAACAGTTTTTCTCCATATTTTTTGTATGGGCCATTAATATACTTATATACGTTTATCATATCCCCCCTTAAACGTCTCTTCTCAAGACTAAACAATTGTAACTCCTTTAATCGCTCCTCATAGCTAAGATGTTCCATGCCCCATATTAGTTTAGTCGCGCGTCTCTGCACCCTTTCCAACTCCGCAGTGTCCCTTTTATGGACAGGTGACCAAAACTGAACAGCATATTCCAGGTGAGGCCGTACCAATGCTTTATAAAGGGGGAGTATTATGTCCCTGTCCCTTGAGTCCATGCCTCTTTTGATACATGACAATATCCTGCCGGCTTTGGAAGCAGCAGCCTGACATTGCATGCTATTCTGTAGTCTGTGATCTACAAGTACACCCAGATCCTTCTCTACCAGTGACTCTGCCAGTTTAATCCCCCCTAAGACATACGATGCATGCAGGTTATTAGTACCCAGATGCATAACTTTACATTTATCCACATTGAACCTCATTTGCCAAGTGGATGCCCAGACACTTAGTCTATCCAAGTCATCTTGTAACTTATGCACATCCTCTATAGACTGTACTGTGCTACAAAGCTTGGTGTCATCTGCAAAGATAGAAACAGAGCTGTTAATGCCATCCTCTATATCATTGATAAATAAATTAAACAACAGCGGTCCCAGTACTGAACCTTGGGGTACACCACTAATAACCGGGGACCAATCAGAGTACGAATCATTGACCACCACTCTCTGGGTACGATCCATGAGCCAGTGTTCAATCCAGTTACAAACTAAAATTTCCAAACCCAAAGACCTTAACTTACCTGTCAGACGTCTATGAGGGACAGTATCAAATGCTTTAGCAAAATCCAGAAACACTATATCCACAGCCATTCCTCTGTCAAGGCTTCTACTCACCTCTTCATAAAAGCAAATTAGATTGGTTTGACAACTTCTATCCTTAGTAAACCCATGCTGGCTATCACTTATAATACAATTATCCCCTATGTATTCCTGTATGTAATCCCTTATAAGTCCTTCAAACAATTTACCCACAATGCACGTTAAACTTACCGGTCTATAGTTTCCTGGGGAAGACCTAGAGCCCTTTTTGAAGATTGGCACCACATTCGCCTTGCGCCAGTCCCTTGGCACAATACCAGACACCAGAGAATCTCTAAATATCATGAACAGGGGTACAGATATTACTGAACTTACCTCTCTAAGAACTCTTGGGTGTAGTCCATCCGGTCCTGGGGATTTGCTTACATTTATATCACTTAACTTACCTTGTACCATCTCTACATTAAGCCAGTTCAGTACATTACATGATGTGTTACCAGCACTGACCTGGCCAATGTCAGCTCCTTCTTCCATAGTATATATAGAACTAAAGAACCCATTCAGTAGCTCCGCCTTCTCTTGATCGCCTGTGACAACCTCCCCATTATCATTATTAAGGGATCCTACATGCTCTGTCCTTGGTTTTTTTGCATTTATATATCTAAAAAAATATTTAGGATTAGTTTTGCTTTCTTTGGCCACCTGTCTCTCATTTTGAATTTTTGCTGTTTTTATTACATTTTTACAGATTTTATTAAGCTCCTTGTACTGTTTAAATGTTATAGCTGACCCATCAGATTTGTATTTTTTGAAGGCTATTTTTTTGTTGTTTATTGCTCTTTTAACATCATGTGTCAGCCATGTAGGATTAAGTTTTAATTGTTTATATTTGTTCCCCTTTGGTATATATTTAGCTGTATAGTTATTTAGAGTTGATTTAAAGATGTCCCATTTACCTTCTGTATCAGTATTTGACAACACCTCCCCCCAGTCTATGTCCTGTAGTGCAGCCCTCAGCCCAGGGAAATTTGCCTTTTTAAAGTTATATGTTTTTGCCTTCCCCGCCTGTCTTTGTTTTCTACATTTTAAGTCAAAAGTAACTATATTGTGGTCGCTATTACCAAGGTTTTCCCGCACAGTTACATTACCAACCAGCTCTGCGTTGTTGGAAATGATCAGATCCAACAAGGCATCACTTCTTGTTGGGTCCTCCACAAACTGGCCCATAAAATTATCCTGCAATAAATTTAGGAATTGTCGCCCCTTTGTAGTTTTAGCCAACCCCGGACCCCAATCTATATCTGGATAGTTAAAATCTCCCATTATTACCACTGTACCTGCCCGGGCGGCCCTCTCTATTTGTTTATGAAGCCGAACTTCTATCTCTTCAGTGATATTAGGGGGTCTGTAGATTACACCAAATACAATTTTTTCAGTATTTCCCTCCTTTTGTAATTCTACCCACAATGATTCCACATCCTCAGAATCATCACACACTATGGCATTGTTCACACTGACTTTCATACCACTTCTTACATACAGACAGACTCCACCACCTTTTTTGTTCATTCTATCCTTGCGAAACAATATAAACCCCTGCAGATTGACAGCCCAGTCATGCGAGGAGTCCAGCCATGTCTCAGTGACCCCAACTATATCAATATGTTCCTCCAGTATCAAGGCCTCAAGCTCCCCCATTTTATTTGCTAGGCTTCTGGCATTTGTGAACATACACTTTACATTTCCATCCTTTATGTTATTGGGGTTAATGGGATTCAAGGGTGTAAGTTTTATTTTCCTATGAAGCCTATTCCTATTAACTATTCTAACCCCTCCCTCCGCTCCACCCCCAGGTACATTTATAATTCCCACCTCTCTATCTACACTATCTTCCCCCTCTTTGCTGTAGGTTCCCTCCCCCCAAGTCCCTAGTTTAAACACTCCTCCACCCTTCTAGCCATCTTCTCCCCAAGCAAAGCTGCACCCTCCCCATTGAGGTGCAGCCCGTCCCTATGGTAGAGCCGGTAACCGACAGCGAAGTCAGCCCAGTTCTCCATGAACCCAAACCCTTCCTTCCTACACCAGCTTCTGAGCCACTTGTTTACCTCCCTGATCTCCCGCTGCCTCTCTGGTGCGGCTCGTGGTACTGGTAGTATTTCAGAAAAGACTACCTTGGAGGTCCTTGCCTTAAGCTTGCGGCCTAAGTCCCTGAAATCATTTTTAAGGACACTCCACCTACCTCTTACTTTGTCATTGGTGCCAATATGTACCATGACTGCTGGGTCCTCTCCAGCCCCGCCCAACAACCTGTCAACCCGATCCGCGATGTGCCGAACTCGTGCGCCAGGCAGACAACACACTGTTCGGCGATCCCGGTCTTTGTGACAGATTGCCCTGTCTGTCCCCCTAAACTTGTCAATTTTTTTATGAAAACATAAAGTAGACATATTGTATATGTTAATCAATATGTAATTTATTTGGAATATCCATTTCCTTACAAGCAGAGACTTTCAAAGTTAGAAAAATGCTAAATTTTCAAAATTTTCCTGAAATTTTTAGATTTTTTACTAAGAAAGGATGCAAATATCAGTGAAATTTTACCAAAAACATAAAGTAGAATATGTCACGAAAAAACAATCTCAGAATCAGAATGATAAATAAAAGCATTCCAGAGTTATTAATGTTTAAAGTGACAGTGGTCAGATTTTCAAAAAATGCCCAGGTCCTGAAGGTGAAAATGGGCTTGGTCTTGAAGGGGTTAAAAATGTCCTGGACCCTAATGCAATACCTGTAGTATGAACCCTAAATATTATGTGTAATTTTAAATACTTGAAATTGGTTGTCCAGGGTAAAACAGAGCTAATTTTGTATAAAAAAAAAAACAGCAGCGCACTTTTCCGCAGGTTGTGGAACCAGTTGATATATAAAAAAAGTATTTTTTTCCTGGAATACCTTTTAAGTCAACACCTCTGCCACAAATTCACTATACCAAGAACATAATGCAGGTCAATGGCTTGTTGGTCTATACTATTAGTGACTCAGATATGTTTACTCTCAGCGCAATTACAGATATAACTGGTGTCATGGGTAATTTCGTTGGTAGTCATAAATAGTTTTGTATTGATCCAATGAAGATTTCTATCACGGTCGCCACCAGAGATTATTTGAGTGAAGAAGAGGGGCATGGGTAATGTAGAATTTTGTTTTGTTTCTGTATATTGATCCAGAGTAAACAAATAATAAATAAAATCACCTGTCTCTTATGGTAAAAAGAAATAGCTTGTCGCTTCTGGAGATTAATCCTTTTTTTCTCTCCTTACAAACTAAATGCCCCCTTGTCTTCTAACATTTTAAGAATGAGGCATATTTAAGACTTTAAAAGGTTGTCAGAGAATAACAATGTTTCTATATATGTCTATATTTAGGGAATCAGGGTAGGTGGATATACAGTTGCTTCTTTTTTTATTCCCAGCCATATATAAAAGTTATTTTTTTTTGTTTGTTTTTTATCCTGAACAACCCCTTCCAGGTTTTAAATTGTTTTCCCACAATGGACATTAAGCTTACTGGTCTATAGTCACCTGGGGAATACCTAAAGCCCTTTTTAAAGATCAATGTCACATTTGCCATGCAGCAGTCCCTATGCCAGAATCGCGAAGCCATTTCATATTTATATATCAACAGTGTATTCACACATATGGTATCCTGCACATATTGGATGCACAGGATTTTAAGCTGTAAATTTGGTGCTGTGTTTAGTCAATTAGCTTGGATTGAAATCTCCAGCTTCAAATCCTGTGCATCAAATATGCGCAGGATACTCTAAGTGTGAACAGGACCTAAAGGGGTTTCCAGCAAAGCAAAGTTGGGACATTTCCCATAATTCATCAGTTTTGACCTAATTATCTTTGGTAAAACCCCTTTGAAAAGAACCGGTCACAGGTTTTGTTCGGCCCACAGTTTGTGCACTATAAAACTGGTAACAGGTTCCCTTTAAGTAAACTACATATTTATGTATAGCATTATGTTTTGGCAATGCAAGTATACGATAAATGGGGGGCATGTGCTCAAAATAATATACGGTATCTCCTAATATATACAGAATGGTATATATAATATATATATATATATATATATATATATATATATATATATATATAGTCCACTGTGCAGCCTAGCTATAAATAAGTACCAAACAGCTAAATATGTATAACTTTTGTTTTGAATTCTGACAAAGTTTTCAATTACATTTTATCTATGTATCTATCTGTGTGCTAAATTCTTTTTCTAGTCTAAGCTATTGTAAGGAGGAATGGATATTTGCTACATAAATTACATAAATCCGCAACCTCAGAGCGTCATGTGACGCATTCTGTAATAATATCTTTTTCCTGTGATTTGCAGAGTATGCACCCTTCTGGCTGACACATTATCTGACAAAGGAGTATTGTACAAATAATGATTTTTTACAGCTATGAAAAATAAATCTAATGATATGAATAGTGCTGAGATCAGAGGTTCAGAAAATGAATAAATGGGGGATGCCTTAAATTATGCAGGATTAGAAATGTCTTTTCTATTTTCCCTGATGCAACATTTATGCATTGCTAACAATATGACTGATGCATTTGGGGTTAAAATTAACTAATGCTAATGTAGGGAAGTAAATAAAATGTGACATGTTTAAGAATATTAGCAGTGTCACTCAAAAGAAGAAAAAAAGAAGAATCTGTGAAAACAAATAGGGGAATTATAAAATATGAATAGGAATTACATTCATAATGTGCAGTGATGTTGCTTATTTTATGACTTAAAAGACATCTTTTTTACATATAAAGATCATTCTTTGTATAATGAGAAATTATATAGTTTTAAAGTATACAATCGGTACATTTCTCCCAGTTTCCAAGATCTCTACTATGTCATTAAATTAAAAGCTGTCAGTTTTTATTTGTGGTACACTAATTGTTTTTAATAAGCATTACATGGAGAGTTATGTTTCACTTTCATGCACAGGGGCCCTGATTTAATGAGAGTGTTGGGTATATTGCATGGAATGGTGTTTCAGACTAGGATACAATTCTAGGATACAATTCTATTTACTATTTACACAGATCAGGAAAGTTTTGACCATCTTTTTCTTAATATGAATTTCCAGCTTGATATTCACAGGATTTTGTGTGAATTTAATAGTAGGCTGGCATATCTAAAACTAGGCAGACATCTTTAGCTCGCAACCCCACCCTATTTTATATCATATCTGTGGTTTGTTTGTTTGTTTATTTGCTATTAAGTATATTACAGTAAAAACTTCTTAATAACCACCACTTGAGAAGACCAGCTTTTGTAGAATTGATTTTTATAGCACCATACATTTTGTGTAGTGCCTGTTACCTTTGAGAACACACCCCCATAGAAGGTAATGCAATTGTGGGCAACCTTCTCCAAGAGGTTATAGTGTAGCTGGGTAAACATAATCAGTGTGTTGGGATTCATACACATTGCCAAAGATTGTATAGGTCGTAAAGAATAATGTTATGTATTTATTAACTTATTTATTTATTTTTATTTCTGTATTTTTGGTCAATAATTTTTGTAGATTTTTTGTAGCCTACAGCATATTTTTAGGCAGCCCTATGTCAATGAGAGTTGGTGCAATGTTGTTTTTATTACACAATCAATTAAAAATAAACGGAAAGAACAAATGTAGAGTTGCAATGCAAATTATAAGAAAAAGATTGGAATACTGTATTTAGCAAGTATGGAAACATGTAAATAACAGTAAAGGAGATATACAGCCAAAAGTGGTAAACATTGAACTAAAATACATTTTACATTTACATTGTTTTTGAATAAGCTGCAGGGAGGGTCTGTCTTGAGAGACCTGAGCTGATCATATGTTTAGAGAGGCAGTGAATAGAGATGAGGGAAGGGTGTAAGCTTCAGCCAATAAGGGACAATCACGCACTGCACACTGAAACTCTCGGCTGCTCATGGCTCTCTGAGCTTAGTAAAAGAGTTTGATGTTAAAACGTGACATGTTGGGCCCAGCAAATTAGTGCCCGACAGTCATCATGTATGATAAAAACAGCTGGACCTCCTGCCTGGAGGTAAGGCAAATATTACACTTGTACATTACAAAGTTATAAAACTTAAACATAGGCAGCTATGTAAAGATAATTTCATTTACCGTATATACTCGAGTATAAGCCGAGTTTTTCAGCACGATTTTTCGTGCTGAAAACACCCCCCTCGGCTTATACTCGAGTGAACTCCCCCACCCGCAGTGGTCTTCAACCTGCGGACCTCCAGAGGTTTCAAAACTACATCTCCCAGCAAGCCCGGGCAGCCATCGGCTGTCCGGGCTTGCTGGGAGTTGTAGTTTTGAAACCTCCGGAGGTCCGCAGGTTGAAGACCACTGCGGCCTTCAACATCATCCAGCCCCCTCTCACCCCCTTTAGTTCTGAGTATTCACCTCCGCTCGGCGCTGGTCCGGTGCTGCAGGACTGTCCGGTGAGGAGGTGGTCCGGTGGGATACTGGTTCCGGGCTGCTATCTTCACCGGGGAGGCCTCTTCTAAGCGCTTCGGGCCCGGCCTCAGAATAGTCACGTTGCCGTGACAACGACGCAGAGGTGCGTTCATTGCCAACGTACTTCTGCGTCATTGTCAAGGCAACGCCTCTATTCCGGGCCGGAAGCGCGGAGAAGAGGCGCCCCCGGTGAAGATAGCAGCACGGACCACCTCCTCACCGGACCACCTCCTCTCTGGACAGTCCTGCAGGACCGGACCAGCGCCGAGCGGAGGTGAGTACTCAGAACTAAAGGGGGTGAGAGGGGGCTGGATGATGTTGAAGGCCGCAGTGGTCTTCAACCTGCGGACCTCCGGAGGTTTCAAAACTACAACTCCCAGCAAGCCCGGACAGCCGATGGCTGCCCGGGCTTGCTGGGAGTTGTAGTTTTGAAACCTCTGGAGGTCCGCAGATTGAAGACCACTGAGGGCAAATGATGAGAAGAGGATGATGAAGGGGGGGTGGGTGTGGGATGATTACAAGGGGATGATGAAGGGGGGATGTGTGGGATGATAAGGGGATGATGAAGGGGGGATGTGCGGGATGATAAGGGGATGATGAAGGGGGGATGTGTGGGATGATGACAAGGGGGGGATGTGTGGGATGATGACAAGGGGATGATGAAGGGGGGATGTGTGGGATGATGACAAGGGGATGATGAAGGGGGGATGTGTGGGATGATGACAAGGGGATGAGGATGTTAATGACGGGTCTGGATGATGACAGGGGGGGATGAGGTATTTCCCACCCTAGGCTTATACTCGAGTCAATAACTTTTCCTGGGATTTTGGGTTGAAATTAGGGGTCTCGGCTTATACTCGGGTCGGCTTATACTCGAGTATATACGGTAACTGGGCAATTTCATTTAGCTAGACAATGAAATGTTATGTTGAGAATCTGTATGGATTCTTTAGCAAAACGCTACAGGCCCCCTTGGTCTAAATAATTTAAACAAACTGAATGTTTTCCTTTGAAGCTTTATTCAGGTAGTGTTTTTAGATTGTTTCGTTTGTATCGGGAAATAAGGTGTTGATCAATTCTCTTTAGGATTTTGTTTAAATGTCGCTATAAAAAATATATCTATCCCTTTCCCTTTTCCCCTCTCATTCATAAGCTTGTACTTGTGTGTGGGATTACATCACCAGAGGTCCGAGGATGCGCTATTGAGTGTGAAACAGGTGCCGTTGTCTAGGTGTACCCTCCCGCTAGTTCTTGCCCTGCACTTGTAGCACCTGGTGTTGTATTTTGTTCATCCATCCTGTACATCATAGATAGAAATAAACAAAGTTCCGAGCTGTTGTGGTGAGTGCTCCCATCTTTGTCTACTTCAATACTAAAAAACAATTTTTTTTAAAGATTGACATGACTGTCAAATATGGCATAAAATCCCCTTAGGCTGGGTTTCCAATTGACAGTAAAAAAAAAAAAAAGTGAAATCCTTCCTTTATATTCCCCATTCATTTTGAATACACTGCTGGCTCTTGTTTAAAAACTCTTGTTTTTGAATCATTGTGGGAGAATCATCAAGACCTGTGCTGTGGAAAAGTTGACCATTTGCATATAGAAACCAATAAAATGGCTTCTTTTATTTTTCTGAGGCTTTTTAAAAAATGAAAGAAGCAATCTAATTGGTTGCTATGGGCAACTGGTCGACTCTTCCTTTGCACAAGTTTTGATAAATCTCCTTTATTGTTTCCAGCAATTGGTGAGTATGATGAATGCCTTTCGGTAGCCATGGGGTTACCGTATATGCCGGTGTATGAGACGACTTGGCGTATAAGACAACCCCCAACTTTTACAGTTAAAATATAGAGTTTGGGATATACTCGCCATATAAGACTACCCCTCCTACCGTGATGTAGGGTACCTTGTAGTTCCCCCCCACATTAGGTTGCCAGCTCCCCCCCACATTAGGTTGCCAGCTCCCCCCCCACATTAGGTTGCCAGCCATATACAGTGTTCTGATCACCGCTCCTCCGGCCCGGGTCACCATCTACTGCTATGGCCTATGGACCACCAGGCCCCGGTCGGCGCGCGTCCTCCTGCGGTCCTCCTGGTCCTGCGCTCCTCTGCCTCTATGGTTGTAGGCACGTGACGTCACTGATGTCCCGTGCGTACATCCATAGAGACGGAGGACCGGACCGCAGGAGGACCGAAGGAGGACCGCAGGAGGACGCCGGGGAATGGTAAGTGACCGGCAGACATCCTTATGTCCCGAAAAGATTTTTCGGGACACAGGGATGTCCGGCATAGGAATACCTATGATTATCTGCCCGGGCCGGCTCCCGTGTGTGGCTGCAGGCAGGGGCCGGCCAGAGCAAGTAAAAACTAATACTGTATACTAAAATCCAGGGGGACTCCAGCTGTTGTAAAACTACAACTCCCAGCATGCCCGAACAGCCTTTGCCGTGCTGGAAGTTGTAGTTTCACAACAGCTGGAGACCCCTGGTTTTTAGTATACAGTATTAGTTTTTACTTGCTCTGGCCGGCCCCCGCCTGCAGCCACACACGGGAGCCGGCCCGGGCAGATAATCATAGGTATTCCTGTGCCGGACCCGGCGTATAACACGACCCCCGACTTTTCAGAAGAAAATCCGGGGTTAAAAAGTCGGCTTATACGCCGGGATATACGGTAGTTAAAAGCTATTTTATTTATGAAAATGTGTTATCCTCTGAGTATAGTGTGATGTGACTGTAAGGTATTATTTATTTCAAAAGAACATTTACAGCTAAAATATTTCAAAAATATTAATTTCTAACCAATGAATATACAATATTTCTATATTTTATCCGAATAATCATTGTAAGAATCTATTTACACAGTGGTAAGGATATTTTAAACAACAGCAAAGAAAAACTGAATCAACCAGCAGAATATCACACCTCACATATGTATTTTAATAAATAGTTTTTGACAAATAAAAGATGGAAGCTGATTTCTATGGACAACTGCTTCACTATTCTTTTGTACCATAACCCCCCCCCCCCCAAAAAAAAAAAAAAAAAAAAAAAATATATATATATATATATATATATATATATATATATATATATATATATATATGGCTTAATAATATGGCTTGATATTTGATTATTTCTGTACATCTTATTTTAGTGTCAGGCAGTGAAAGATGTACAATACTGATGTTTCAGAACTCAATGCTAAAAGTGATAAAACATAATTGGGTGGGATCAGATGTTACTAAACATATGGTTATACATTTAAGTTTGCATGTTTAAACAGTATTCTGTACATTTGGATCTGCCTGAGATAAAATAAAAAGCAAAAAAAAAAAAACTAAAACAAAACTAATTTCTCTTTCTCTTTACAAATAAAAAAGCATCTGCTAAAATAGTTGCCAGCTGTATGAAATTATATGCCAGTGGTATTATTTTTTAAAGGGTTTTCAATAATAACATAACACATCAAGTAAAAGTTAAGTTTAACCCCATAAGGACCAAGTATTTTTTCCTCCTCACCTTTTAAAAATCATAACCCGTTCAATTTTGCACCTAAAAATCCATATAAGAGCTTATTGTTTGCGCCACCAATTCCACTTTGTAATGACATCAGTAATTTTACCTAAAAATGGGAAAACGGGGAAAAAAATCACTGTGCAACAAAACTGAAGAAAAAACACCATTTAGTAAATTTTGGGGACTCTACGCAGTACATTTTTCAGTAAAAATGAAACTTTATCTTTATTCCGTAAGTCCATACGATAAAAATGATACCCTACTTATATAGGTTTGATTTTGTCGTACTTTTGGAAAAAATCATAACTACATGCACAAAAATTAATACATTTGAAATTGTCCTCTTCTGACCCCTATAACTTTATTTTTCTTTGTACAGGTTAGTATGAGCGCTTATTTTTTGCGCCATGATCTGAAGTATTAATTGGTACCATCTATTTTTGTTTAGATTTGACTTTTTGCTTTTTATTCCTTTTTTACGGTATAAAAAGTGACCAAAAATACGCTATTTTGGAATATGGAATTTTTTTGCGCATACGCCATTGACCGTGCAGTTTAATTAACAATATATTTTTATAGTTTGGACATTTACACACGTGGCAATATCACATATCTTTATTTTTATTATGTTTATATATTTTTTATATGGAATTTGGAAAAAGGGGGGTGATTTAAACTTTCAATAAGGAAGGGGTTAATGTGTGTGTGTTTAAACTTTTTTTTTTTTTTTTACTTTTAGTCCCCTTAGGGGACTTTTAGGGGGAATCATTTGATTCCTCATACAGGTCAATGTGGTTGTATAAATCCACATTGAACTGTGTGCTCTGCGCTCAGGCTTTATAATTCTGAGTGCCGCAGCCGACACAGGTGTCGCTATTAGAATCACTGTCACAGAGCGGCACATTGACAGAGCCTGGATGTGGCATCAGTATGAGGAGACCATATAGTGGCTGAATGAAAAAGCGTGGGGGTGGCGGCAGCATGAGGAGAACATACAGTGGCTGAATGACACAGCGTGGAGGTGGTGGAAGCATGAGGAGACCATATAGCCTCAATAGGGGTATAGAACACTTTGCTTTGCCTTAACATGCATAGGGAGTGAACTGTGTTAGTGAAATAATACTGTAATTTTTATTTTATTTTATTTGAATTTATTAAAACTTTTTGAGTATCCTGTCTGGTGAGCATCGAGATGGTGGTCCTCTGCCAGTCGAGATACCACCTGTTCCATCCCCTGCCTCTCAGCGCCTCCCTGACTATGAAAGTGTGAATTTTTCATTTAATCAGTTATGGTTCATTGTTATCGCACTATCGATTTTTTTTATTTAAATTTAATATTTGATAATAAAATGTGTGGACCAAATCCAAGAAGGAGTCACATGTCACATGGTGGCACAATGACAGAGCCTAGAGGTGGCAGCAGCATGAGGAGACCATAATCTGTCATAATGACACAGCCTGGAATTGGCGGTAGCCAGAGGAGACCATATAGCGGCTGAATAACAAAGCCTGGAGTCGGCGGTAGCATGAGGCCTCACAATCCCTTAGATAAAAAGATAAATTTTCTAATTTAAATTGAAGATTTATGGTAGCTGGTGCTACCATAAAAATGTTTAGGTAATCTCCCAGCAGCACGAGGAGACCATATAATGGCTGAATGACACAGCTTGGAGTTGGAGGTAGCATGAGGAGACCATATAGTGGCTGAATGACACAGCCTGGAGTTGGCGGTAGCACGAGGCTTCCCAATCCCTTAGATAAAATGATTAATTTTCACATTTAAATTGAAGATTTATGGTAGCTAGTGCTACCTTAAACATTTTTAAGTAATGTACAAGCAGCATTAGGAGACCATATAGTGGCTGAATGACACAGCCTGGAGTTGGAGGCAGTATGAGGAGACAATAGGGCTTCACAATCCCGAAGATTAAAAGATGAATTTTCAAATATAAATTGAAGTTTTGTGGTAGCTAGTGCTACCTTAAAAATGTTTAAGTAATGTACAAGAAGCATGAGGAGACCAGATAGTGGATGAATGACACAGCCTGGAGTTTGGGGCAGCATGACGAGACCATATGTGTCACGATGCCGGCTGGCAGGTAGTGGATCCTCTGTGCCAGAGAGGGATTGGCGTGGACCGTGCTAGTGGACCGGTTCTAAGCCACTACTGGTTTTCACCAGAGCCCGCCGCAAAGCGGGATGGTCTTGCTGCGGCGGTAGTGACCAGGTCGTATCCACTAGCAACGGCTCACCTCTCTGGCTGCTGAAGATAGGCGCGGTACAAGGGAGTAGGCAAAAGCAAGGTCGGACGTAGCAGAAGGTCGGGGCAGGCAGCAAGGATCGTAGTCAGGGGCAACGGCAGAAGGTCTGGAAACACAGGCAAGGAACACACAAGGAACGCTTTCACTGGCACTAAGGCAACAAGATCCGGCAAGGGAGTGCAGGGGAAGTGAGGTGATATAGGGAAGTGCACAGGTGGACACACTAATTGGAACCACTGCGCCAATCAGCGGCGCAGTGGCCCTTTAAATCGCAGAGACCCGGCGCGCGCGCGCCCTAGGGAGCGGGGCCGCGCGCGCCGGGACAGAACAGACGGAGAGCGAGTCAGGTAGGAGAGCCGGGGTGCGCATCGCGAGCGGGCGCTACCCGCATCGCGAATCGCATCCCGGCTGGCAGCGGAATCGCAGCGCCCCGGGTCAGAGGACGTGACCGGAGCGCTGCCGCGGGGAGAGTGAAGCGAGCGCTCCGGGGAGGAGCGGGGACCCGGAGCGCTCGGCGTAACAGTACCCCCCCCCTTGGGTCTCCCCCTCTTCTTAGAGCCTGAGAACCTGAGGAGCAGACTTTTGTCTAGGATGTTGTCCTCAGGTTCCCAGGATCTCTCTTCAGGACCACAACCCTCCCAGTCCACTAAAAAAAAATTTTTCCCTCTGACCTTTTTGGCAGCTAAAATTTCTTTGACCGAGAAGATGTCCGAGGAGCCGGAAACAGGAGTGGGAGGAACAGATTTGGGAGAAAAACGGTTGAGGATGAGTGGTTTGAGAAGAGAGACGTGAAAGGCATTAGGGATACGAAGAGAGGGAGGAAGAAGAAGTTTATAAGAGACAGGATTAATTTGACACAAAATTTTGAAAGGACCAAGATAGCGTGGTCCCAACTTGTAGCTAGGGACACGGAAGCGGACATATTTAGCGGAGAGCCATACCTTGTCTCCAGGGGAAAAAACGGGGGGAGCTCTTCTTTTTTTATCCGCGAACTTCTTCATGCGTGATGAAGCCTGTAAGAGAGAATTTTGGGTCTCTCTCCATATGATGGAAAGGTCACGAGAAATTTCATCCACAGCGGGCAGACCAGAGGGCAAGGGAGTAGGGAGGGGGGGAAGAGGGTGACGGCCGTACACCACGAAAAATGGGGATTTGGAGGAAGACTCAGAGACCCTGAAGTTATACGAGAATTCGGCCCAAGGGAGGAGATCTGCCCAGTCATCCTGGCGGGAGGAAACAAAATGTCGAAAATAATCACCCAAGATCTGGTTAATCCTTTCTACTTGTCCATTGGACTGGGGATGATATGCAGAAGAAAAATTTAATTTAATCTTGAGTTGTTTACAGAGAGCCCTCCAGAATTTAGACACGAATTGGACGCCTCTGTCCGAGACAATCTGCGTAGGCAACCCGTGAAGACGAAAAATGTGTACAAAAAATTGTTTAGCCAACTGAGGCGCAGAAGGAAGACCAGGAAGAGGGATGAAATGTGCCATTTTGGAGAATCGATCAACGACCACCCAAATAACAGTGTTGCCACGGGAAGGGGGTAAATCAGTAATAAAATCCATACCAATCAGAGACCAAGGCTGTTCGGGGACAGGCAGAGGATGAAGAAAACCAGCGGGTTTCTGGCGAGGAGTCTTATCCCGGGCACAGAGAGTGCAGGCTCGCACAAAGTCCACAACATCCGTCTCCAGAGTCGGCCACCAATAGAAGCGGGAGATGAGTTGCACAGATTTCTTGATACCCGCATGACCTGCGAGATGGGAGGAGTGACCCCATTTGAGGATTCTGAGGCGTTGGCGAGGGGAAACAAAGGTCTTTCCTGGAGGAGTCTGCCTGATGGAGGCAGGAGAAGTGGAGATCAGGCAGTCAGGTGGAATGATGTGTTGCGGAGAGAGTTCAACTTCTGAGGCATCCGAGGAACGAGAGAGAGCATCGGCCCTAATGTTCTTATCGGCAGGACGAAAGTGAATCTCAAAATTAAATCGGGCAAAGAACAGAGACCACCGGGCCTGGCGAGGATTCAGCCGTTGGGCAGACTGGAGGTAGGAGAGGTTCTTGTGGTCGGTGTAGATAATAACAGGAGAACTTGATCCCTCCAGCAGATGCCTCCATTCCTCAAGTGCTAATTTAATGGCTAGAAGCTCTCGATCCCCGATGGAGTAGTTCCTCTCCGCTGGAGAGAAGGTCCTAGAGAAAAAACCACAAGTGACAGCATGCCCGGAAGAATTTTTTTTGTAGAAGAACAGCTCCAGCTCCCACTGAGGAGGCATCAACCTCCAATAGGAAGGGTTTGGAAGGGTCAGGTCTGGAGAGGACGGGAGCCGAAGAAAAGGCAGACTTGAGTCGTTTAAAGGCGTCTTCTGCTTGAGGAGGCCAGGACTTGGGATCAGCATTTTTTTTGGTTAAAGCCACGATAGGAGCCACAATGGTAGAAAAATGTGGAATAAATTGCCTGTAATAATTGGCGAACCCCAAAAAGCGTTGGATAGCACGGAGTCCGGAGGGGCGTGGCCAATCTAAGACGGCAGAGAGTTTGTCTGGATCCATCTGTAGTCCCTGGCCAGAGACCAAATATCCTAGAAAAGGAAGAGATTGGCATTCAAACAGACATTTCTCAATTTTGGCATAGAGTTGGTTGTCACGAAGTCTCTGAAGAACCATACGGACATGCTGGCGGTGTTCTTCTAGATTGGCAGAAAAAATTAGGATATCGTCCAGATATACAACAACACAGGAGTATAACAGATCACGAAAAATTTCATTGACAAAGTCTTGGAAGACGGCAGGGGCGTTGCACAGTCCAAAGGGCATGACCAGATACTCAAAGTGTCCATCTCTGGTGTTAAATGCCGTTTTCCACTCGTCCCCCTCTCTGATGCGGATGAGGTTATAGGCGCCTCTTAAGTCCAATTTAGTGAAGATGTGGGCACCTTGGAGGCGATCAAAGAGTTCAGAGATGAGGGGTAAGGGGTAGCGGTTCTTAACCGTGATTTTATTAAGACCGCGGTAGTCAATGCAAGGACGTAGGGAGCCATCTTTTTTGGACACAAAGAAAAATCCGGCTCCGGCAGGAGAGGAGGATTTACGGATAAAGCCCTTTTTTAGATTCTCCTCGACGTATTCGGACATGGCAAGAGTCTCTGGGGCAGAGAGAGGATAAATTCTGCCCCGGGGTGGAGTAGTGCCCGGGAGGAGGTCGATAGGGCAATCATAAGGCCTGTGAGGAGGTAGAGTCTCAGCTTGTTTTTTGCAGAAAACATCCGCGAAGTCCATATAGGCCTTAGGGAGACCGGTTACTGGAGGAACCACAGAGTTACGGCAAGGGTTACTGGGAACCGGTTTTAGACAGTTCTTGGAACAAGAGGACCCCCAACTCTTGATCTCCCCAGTGGACCAATCCAGGGTAGGGGAATGAAGTTGAAGCCAGGGAAGTCCAAGGAGAATTTCCGAGGTGCAATTGGGGAGGACCAAAAGTTCAATCCTCTCATGATGAGATCCGATGCTCATAAGAAGGGGCTCCGTGCGGAAACGTATGGTACAGTCCAATCTTTCATTATTTACACAATTGATGTAGAGGGGTCTGGCGAGACTGGTCACCGGGATGTTGAACCTGTTGACGAGAGAGGCCAAAATAAAATTTCCTGCAGATCCAGAGTCCAAGAAGGCCACTGTAGAGAAGGAGAAGGCAGAGGCAGACATCCGCACAGGCACAGTAAGACGTGGAGAAGCAGAGTAGACATCAAGGACTGTCTCACCTTTGTGCGGAGTCAGCGTACGTCTTTCCAGGCGGGGAGGACGGATAGGACAATCTCTCAGGAAGTGTTCGGTACTAGCACAGTACAGGCAGAGGTTCTCCATACGGCGTCGTGTCCTCTCTTGAGGTGTCAGGCGAGACCGGTCGACCTGCATAGCCTCCACGGCGGGAGGCACAGGAACAGATTGCAGGGGACCAGAGGAGAGAGGAGCCGAGGAGAAGAAACGCCTCGTGCGAACAGAGTCCATATCTTGGCGGAGTTCCTGACGCCTTTCGGAAAAACGCATGTCAATGCGAGTGGCTAGGTGAATAAGTTCATGTAGATTAGCAGGAATTTCTCGTGCGGCCAGAACATCTTTAATGTTGCTGGATAGGCCTTTTTTGAAGGTCGCGCAGAGGGCCTCATTATTCCAGGACAATTCTGAAGCAAGAGTACGGAATTGTACGGCATACTCGCCAACGGAAGAATTACCCTGGACCAGGTTCAACAGGGCAGTCTCAGCAGAAGAGGCTCGGGCAGGTTCCTCAAAGACACTTCGGATTTCCGAGAAGAAGGAGTGTACAGAGGCAGTGACGGGGTCATTGCGGTCCCAGAGCGGTGTGGCCCATGACAGGGCTTTTCCGGACAGAAGGCTGACTACGAAAGCCACCTTAGACCTTTCAGTGGGAAACAGGTCCGACATCATCTCCAGATGCAGGGAACATTGGGAAAGAAAGCCACGGCAAAACTTAGAGTCCCCATCAAATTTATCCGGCAAGGATAAGCGTATCCCAGGAGCGGCCACTCGCTGCGGAGGAGGTGCAGGAGCTGGCGGAGGAGATGACTGCTGAAGCTGTGGTAGTAACTGTTGTAGCATAACGGTCAGTTGAGACAGCTGTTGGCCTTGTTGCGCTATCTGTTGTGACTGCTGGGCGACCACCGTGGTGAGGTCAGCGACAACTGGCAGAGGAACTTCAGCGGGATCCATGGCCGGATCTACTGTCACGATGCCGGCTGGCAGGTAGTGGATCCTCTGTGCCAGAGAGGGATTGGCGTGGACCGTGCTAGTGGACCGGTTCTAAGCCACTACTGGTTTTCACCAGAGCCCGCCGCAAAGCGGGATGGTCTTGCTGCGGCGGTAGTGACCAGGTCGTATCCACTAGCAACGGCTCACCTCTCTGGCTGCTGAAGATAGGCGCGGTACAAGGGAGTAGGCAAAAGCAAGGTCGGACGTAGCAGAAGGTCGGGGCAGGCAGCAAGGATCGTAGTCAGGGGCAACGGCAGAAGGTCTGGAAACACAGGCAAGGAACACACAAGGAACGCTTTCACTGGCACTAAGGCAACAAGATCCGGCAAGGGAGTGCAGGGGAAGTGAGGTGATATAGGGAAGTGCACAGGTGGACACACTAATTGGAACCACTGCGCCAATCAGCGGCGCAGTGGCCCTTTAAATCGCAGAGACCCGGCGCGCGCGCGCCCTAGGGAGCGGGGCCGCGCGCGCCGGGACAGAACAGACGGAGAGCGAGTCAGGTAGGAGAGCCGGGGTGCGCATCGCGAGCGGGCGCTACCCGCATCGCGAATCGCATCCCGGCTGGCAGCGGAATCGCAGCGCCCCGGGTCAGAGGACGTGACCGGAGCGCTGCCGCGGGGAGAGTGAAGCGAGCGCTCCGGGGAGGAGCGGGGACCCGGAGCGCTCGGCGTAACAATATGGTGGCTGAATGACACAGCCTGAAGTTTGTGGCAGCATGAGGAGACCATGCGGTGGCAGCAGCAGCATCAGGAGTCCTGAAAGTGACCCAGTGACAGAGTGGAGAGGTTGGTGGCAATACCAGTACCCAGTGATGAATGTGGGTGAAGAAAGGTCTGATGCGGAGAAATGTTTATAACTGGGGAGCAGCGCCTTCAGTCTGTTTTGCACTATCCATATTTGTGAAGTGTTGGTGTGGCACCATGGTCAATCTTATATGATGCATCAGGCATTGGTAGGTGTAAATCCTGGCTGATCCATGCCTGAGTCTCTACACATTTTTTGTGGACAGACAAGTTCTCCTTGGGGTGACTATAGCCCCTGCTGCACTAAACACCCGCTCAGATGGCACACTTCTGGTCGGGCAGGACAGCTTTTCCAGTGTAAACTCCAGCTAGTTTTTTCCCAGCTAGTTGCAGCCACAAATCAAGTTTGGCTGCCCAGAAGTACAGCAGATCTTAAAGCACAACTGTCATGAAATTTTAGTGTGATAACCTGCACATGGCCTTTGTACTGTGTGCAGGTGTTGTGTACAGCAATTATTTTACCTCATATTTGCAGGCTTTCGTGATGCTAAAAAGTGCTTTTATTCAAAGCCACTGACGGTCGGATAGGCATGGTGTGAGGTACGCAATGCCCCGCCGCCGTCATGCCCACCCACATGCCCACTTTGTATCTCAGTGCTGGGACCGCTGTGTGATTGACACACAGGTCCCAGCGCATGCACACTTCAACTAATGTAACGTGCGCGCTGCTGCGTGTCATCCTGCAAGCGCTCGCTCCTCCAGCGAGCGCTCGCTCCTGCCGCTGTCGTCCTCTTCAGTGCGTCTGCGCAGGGCTAGGTGCAGAGAGCGTGGGAGCGAGCGCTCGCTGCAGGAGCGAGCGCTTGCTGGATGACACGCAGCAGTGCGCACGTTACATTAGTAGAAGGGCGCATGCGCTGGGACCTGTTTGTCAATCACACAGCCGTCCCAGCACTGAGATACAAAGTGGGCATGTGGGTGGGCGTGGTGGCGGCAGGGCATCGCGTATCTCGCACCACGCCTATCTGACTGTCAGTGGCTTTGAATAAAAGCACTTTTTAGCATCACGAAAGCCTGCAAATATGAGGTAAAATAATTGCTGTACACAACACCTGCACACAGTACAAAGGCCGTGTGCAGGTTATCACACTAAAATTTCATGACAGTTGTGCTTTAAAGGTGTGTTGTCATGGTCATGTCAACTTATGCTACCACCTGCTGGTTCAGGTCATGCTCCAGGTCTACCTGCTGCTGATGAGTTGCTTCACTATGTGGGGGAAGAAAGGTACTCATCAGCGACTGTAGACTAAGGCTGCTGCTGATGGAGATGGTACTGCTCCTGCCAAAAGCCCCCCCCCCCCCCCCCGCAGCCATTGCACTAGAAGGGGAGCGCAGAGGGCCCCCCGAGTCAGACCTGCAATAGGATGTCTCCGTAGTAGGTCAGTTTGTCCTCCCTTTCAGTGGATGTAAAAAAGGCTCCCATTTTGTGCCAGAAGTGAGGGTCCAATAAGGTGGAAAGCCAAAAGTCATCCCTCTGCCGAATGGTGACAATTCAGCGGTCACTATGCAATCAACTGAGCATGCATCGTGCCATTTGTGCAAAAGACTCGGAGGGACTCCCTGCCTCCATCTCCAATGCATACTGCCACTGTGTGTCTGGATCCTCTATCTCGCCTTCCTCATAACCCTCTAGCTCCTCTGGCTGCTCCTGCTCCACCTCTCCTCTCAGATGACTAGAAAAAATGCCCATTTCACGAAACCTAAACTGTGCTCCACTGTGCCCCTCCCCCTCCTCCTCCTCCAGTTCAGCCCCACAGGGCTCATGTGGCCATGAGCTGTAGGCGCCACTCCAGTGCCCTAACCAGCCATCGTTTCCAACACGTGTTGTAGGAAAGTGGAATGACGTTGTTCATCCCATAATCCTGGTGGCTTACTAATAATGTGGCTTCCTCAAAGGGCCTGAGCAACGACAGGTGTCACATATAAGCTGTGAGCTGCCGCTGGTTGACATTGAAGTTACACAGGGGAGCCCCTCTCTCTGCTTGGATCATCAAGAAATCGTTGATGGATTTTATCTGTTCGTATAGTCGGTCCAACATATGAAGGGTGGAATTCCAATGTGTGGCAACGTCGCAAAACAGACTATGTTGGGGGATACCATTCTGATGCTGCAGCTCAAGGAAGGTGTGTTTTGTGGTGTATGAGTGGCCTTCTTGTTGTTAGGATGTCTTGCAAATGGTTGGAACACTTCACGGACGGCTTGACAACCAGATTGAACACGTTTGCCATGCCAAGCCTTCCTTGTCGCAGCGCAAACAAAATGTTCTTCCCGTTGTCGGTCACCATGATTCCCATTTCCAGTTTTCATGGAGTACGCCATGCTCCCATTACTTTATGAATTACTTTTTGCAGTTCCTCCTCTGTGTGACTCTGTTCGCCAAGGCAAACCATGTGTAGAACAGTGTGACACCGCTGTGCCCTTCACACATGGTATGCTGAAGGGGCACTGAGACTTGTCCGTGCAGTGGAGGCTGAGGACACGGTGGAGGATGAGGAGGCAGAGTCCCACACTGTCACAGGACCGATGGCCTGAGAGCGTGGAGAAGGAAGCGGTGTGACCTGTCCAAGTTGCTGTTATTGCTGTGCAGGAACCACATTCTCCCAATAGGCTGTAAAGGACATGCATTGTCCTTGACCATAGTTACAGCTCCAGACGTCGGCACTGCCGTGCACTTTGTTACACACCGACTGGCTCAAGGACTGGCCCACCTTCTGTTCCCCAAAATTGTGCAGGGCTGGTACTGCCCACTTCACAAAGAAATAACGGCTTGGGACTCTCCACCTCGGCTCGGCACAAGCCATAGGTTCTCTGAAAGGTGCAGAGTCCACCACTTGAAAAAGGAGGGACTGCAGCTCTATCAACTTGGAAAGGAGCACATTCAGCTTTTGTGCCGTTGGATGAGTGGGCGCACACTGTTATCTCTTGGACATCGCTTCTCCGATGGATTGCTGGCGGAATCACTGACTCAAAGTAGGAGGAGCAGGAGCATCTGGAGCAACAGAAGGAGGGTATGATGCCACTGGGTGATGCAGCAGGCTGGACCACCACATTGGAGCCACGGTTCTAGAAGGCCGCTTTATGGTGGCGCAGCACATGTTGATGCATGGCCATGGTGCTAACATTGGGACCCTGGCCACGCTTCACTTTCTGCCGACACAACTTGCATGTGGCCATGTTAACCTCCTCCGCATGCTTTATGAAAAACTGCCACACTGCCGAGCAGCAGAATTTCCCACCAACAGTCCACACTAATTGACTGCTACTGCCGCCGTCTCCAGGAACCCGTTCTACTACCTCCTGAGAAGAGATACCCAAAGAAAAAAATTCCCACACAGTAGGTCCTACGCCACAAGACATAGAGTAATTCATAAAGAAAAAGGCGTCAAACAGGACATAATTAACACAAAGTATACTTTATTAACATGAAAAATGGCAAGACATTTAAAATAATTTAAAAGAATACATATATAGTAGTAAACATGAATCCAAGAGATGCTGAGAGAGAAGAACGGGGGCTATGCTTGTCTGCCAGGGAAAGAGTTAAATAAATAGTGCACATAAGTATTGTTTCCCATGAATTAATGAGGGAGGCTACGGCTCAAGGGTTGTGGAATAGATATTAGGAACTGATCCGGCAATGCTCGGATCGCAATTAAATACAGAGAATCAGAGAGCAAGAGGAAGCCCCAGGGGATCAAAAGCGCATTATAGGTAGAACAAACCCTAAGCTAGACAATATAAGGAAATACTTTACCAAGTGGAGCAGAGAGTACAATGCTACAGCCACCCGCCACCCAACGTTTCACCAATGAAGGCTTCTTCCGGGGTGTGGTCAATAGAGTGTGGGGTATGTATATATGCAGAGACTTAACCAATTAAAACCAGGGACAAAAGCACGTGATGTAGTTAGGGCGTCGTAATCGCCCATAGGTCACTGTTACCAAGCCTCGCTTTCATAGCGAGGTCCGGAAGCAGATGTGTCTGTCAGCGTGCATCACCTGACAAACCAAGCCTCGCTTCCAAAGCGAGGCTCGGATGTACGGGCCAATCGTATACTGAGATGTATCATTATCCAGTAGAGGGCCAAGCCTCGCTGTCAAAGCGAGGCTTGGAAAGTGCTCAGATGCGGAGATCCCTACTAAAGCGAAAGTTCATAACTCTAGGTAGTTAGTTATAGTTATATACAGGCACAATTCAAACATAAATAAATGAAAAATAAAAAATAAAATATATTCATTTCTATATCAACAAATTATAGATTACGTATCAGGGACTAAATATCATGATGGGTACATATTGTGAGTAAATACATAAAGAGTACACACTTAAGGTAAGTACATATAATACTAGGGTCACATGTTATGTGAATGCAAGTGCATATTATTGTATTTTTCATATATTCATATATTTTATTATATAGATATTCATGCAGCTGCACTGCACAAAGGCAGTACAGCATCATGAAGAATCAAGGTAAGGTGCATCGCGTGCCAAAAAAAAAAAATAAAAAAAAATAAAAAAAAAAATAAAAAAAAATAAATAAATAAAAAAAATTAGATATTAGAGGAACAACAGTGAAAAAAAGTCAAGTGCAAGGTGAACACACAGTGCCAAAATAAAAGTGACATGCAGGAAAAGGGGGGGGGGGGGAAAGGAAGGGGGGGGGGAGGGGGGGGGGGGAAGAAGGGGGGGGGGAAAAGAAAGGGGGAAGAGGGGAAGAGGGGGAGAAAAAATAAACCTATATAAAAGTCTACCTAGTAAAAAAAGGGGGGGGGGAGGAAAACATAATGTCAATGGATGTGTAAAAAAGTGAAAATATGAAAAAAGGGTTAATAATTAATACCACTGTCATAATTAAATAAATAAATGGGTAGCAGTGAATGTTAAATATAATTTAAGCAATTAGATTAGAGCCCCAAAGGTAATATAAATAAACAAAGAGGGGCATAAAAATGTGGGTATATAGAAAAAATATAAAATAGGGGAGTGGCAGTGTAGTGTGAGATTAGTGTACGGAGTGTAAGATGGGATGAAAAAAGTGAATGGTATGAGTGAAAAACGTATATATGTGATTGAAAGGCCTATGTAGAGGTGTGATAAGGTGATATGAAGAAAGAGGGAGTATAATCATGCATAAAGAAACATTCTTTCCCCCCCCTCCCCCCCCCCTTCCTTTCCCCCCCCCCCCCCCCCCTTTTCCTGCATGTCACTTTTATTTTGGCACTGTGTGTTCACCTTGCACTTGACTTTTTTTCACTGTTGTTCCTCTAATATCTAATTTTTTTTATTTATTTATTTTTTTTTTATTTTTATTTTTATTTTTTTTTATTTTTTTTTTTTTGGCACGCGATGCACCTTACCTTGATTCTTCATGATGCTGTACTGCCTTTGTGCAGTGCAGCTGCATGAATATCTATATAATAAAATATATGAATATATGAAAAATACAATAATATGCACTTGCATTCACATAACATGTGACCCTAGTATTATATGTACTTACCTTAAGTGTGTACTCTTTATGTATTTACTCACAATATGTACCCATCATGATATTTAGTCCCTGATACGTAATCTATAATTTGTTGATATAGAAATGAATATATTTTATTTTTTATTTTTCATTTATTTATGTTTGAATTGTGCCTGTATATAACTATAACTAACTACCTAGAGTTATGAACTTTCGCTTTAGTAGGGATCTCCGCATCTGAGCACTTTCCAAGCCTCGCTTTGACAGCGAGGCTTGGCCCTCTACTGGATAATGATACATCTCAGTATACGATTGGCCCGTACATCCGAGCCTCGCTTTGGAAGCGAGGCTTGGTTTGTCAGGTGATGCACGCTGACAGACACATCTGCTTCCGGACCTCGCTATGAAAGCGAGGCTTGGTAACAGTGACCTATGGGCGATTACGACGCCCTAACTACATCACGTGCTTTTGTCCCTGGTTTTAATTGGTTAAGTCTCTGCATATATACATACCCCACACTCTATTGACCACACCCCGGAAGAAGCCTTCATTGGTGAAACGTTGGGTGGCGGGTGGCTGTAGCATTGTACTCTCTGCTCCACTTGGTAAAGTATTTCCTTATATTGTCTAGCTTAGGGTTTGTTCTACCTATAATGCGCTTTTGATCCCCTGGGGCTTCCTCTTGCTCTCTGATTCTCTGTATTTAATTGCGATCCGAGCATTGCCGGATCAGTTCCTAATATCTATTCCACAACCCTTGAGCCGTAGCCTCCCTCATTAATTCATGGGAAACAATACTTATGTGCACTATTTATTTAACTCTTTCCCTGGCAGACAAGCATAGCCCCCGTTCTTCTCTCTCAGCATCTCTTGGATTCATGTTTACTACTATATATGTATTCTTTTAAATTATTTTAAATGTCTTGCCATTTTTCATGTTAATAAAGTATACTTTGTGTTAATTATGTCCTGTTTGACGCCTTTTTCTTTGTGAATTACCTCCTGAGAAGGTAGGCTGCGGCAAAGCAGGTGGTGTCCCCCGGGCACGTTTGGCTCCAGAATTTCCACTTCTGCCACCATGCTGACTGCCAACCATGCTACCACCTTGCTGGCTCAGCTGCTGCCTCAAAGGCAACCTGTAACCCTCTTCTCCTGATGATGATGAAGCCCCTTCTGCACCCAGCTCCCAATTGTGATCGGCTTCATCATCATGAAGTGTCTGCAAGTCACTGATGTCCTCCTCAGGTTCCTCAACAGTGTCTGCTTCAGGACCCTGAATGCTGGCAACACCACCTCCCACGTCACTCTCCTCATCACTACTTTGCCCGCCTAGCAGAGGAAGCAGCTGATGTCTCCTCCCCTTCTTGGCTGGGCAGTAGCTGCTGACTGTCCTCTGTTAGATCATCCTCGATGAATAGCGGAGCTGAACTCACAGCATTAGATACTTCTCTAGGGCAGGGAACAGCATAGGACAGAGGCAATGGGAGGACAGGGACTGCTCTCGGGCCATGCCAACTGAGGGTTGTGTCTCAGGAACCCACAGACTGTTGACTGGGGGTATCAGATGTCACTTGTGATGAAGTGGATGACCCTGTTAACCAATCGATGACGGCAGATGGGTTGCTGGTTGAGACACGACCGCTAGCGGATACCAGGAGATCAGGCCTCTCGCTGTGACTCCTGGGGCCACTCGCCCCTTATCTGCTGCGACCTCTCCCTGCGCCTGATGAATTTAACCCCTTAAGGACCAAGGACGTACCGGTACGTCCTTGGTCCTGCTCTCCTGATATAACGCGGGGTTACACGGTAACCCCGCATCATATCACGGCGGGCCCGGCGTCATAGTGAAGCCGGGACCCCCCCCATTTAATAGCGCACAGTGCCGATCGCGTCGCCACGCGCTACCAACCCTTTAGCCGCGCGCTCAGAGCTGAGCCGTGCGGCTAAAAGCGAAAGCAAAAGTTGCCAGTTAACTCAGTGGGCTGTTCGGGATAGCCACGGCGAAATTGCGGCATCCCGAACAGCTGTCCGATCGCCGAATGACTGCTCAGTGCCTGAGATCCAGGCATGAGCAGTCATGCGGCAGAATCGTCGATCACTGGTTTCCTATGAGAAACCAGTGATCAATGATGAAGATCAGTGTGTGCAGTGTTATCGGTCCCTATGGGACCGATAACACTGGAAAAAAAAAGTGAATAAACATCATTTAACTCCTCCCCTATTAAAAGTTTGAATCACCCCCCTTTTCCCATAAAAAAAACAGTGTAAATAAAAATAAACATATATGGTATCACCGCGTGCAGAAATGTCCGAATTATAAAAATATATCATTAATTAAACCGCTCGGTCAATGACGTGCGCGCAAAAAAATTCCAAAGTCCAAAACAGTGCATTTTTGGTCACTTTTTATATCATTTAATATAACGATCAATAAGTCCTATCAATGCAAAAATTGTACCGTTAAAAACTTCAGATCACGGCGCAAAAAATGATCCCTCATACCGCCCAATACACGGAAAAATAAAAAAGTTATAGGGGTCAGAAGATGACAATTTTAAACGCATTAATTTTCCTGCATGTAGTTATGATTTTTTCCAGAAGTCCGACAAAATCAAACCTATATAAGTAGGGTATCATTTTAATTGTATGGACCTACAGAATAAAGATGAGGTGTCATTTTTACAGAAAAATGTACTACGTAGAAACGGAAGCCCCCTAAAGTTACAAAACAGCGTTTTTTTTTTTTTTCAAATTTGTCGCACAATGATTTTTTTTTCCGTTTCACCATAGATTTTTGGGCAAAATTACTGACATCATTACAAAGTAGAATTGGTGGCGCAAAAAATAAGCCATCATATGGATTTTTAGGTGCAAAATTGAAAGAGTTATGATTTTTTAAAGGCAAGGAGCGCAAAAAACGAAAATGCTAAAACGGAAAAAACCCCGGTCCTTAAGGGGTTAAGCCTCTGCCACTTCTCTGTCGCATGTCCTGACACTTAGTGCGTATATATGAGGGGAGTAGAAAATGCTTCACTAAGCTTAAAACAGTATTTGTCTAGAACTGCAGCAGGTTTGTACTTTTGGCGGCCTTTTACAGTAACTAGGCCCTTAAGATTTTATCAGGAAGAAAATGGTACAACACTTAGATGTACGTATGTGCTATGCACTTATGAGGGGAGATAAATGCCCTACAGTACGCTTAAAGTACTTGTGTATAACACCAGCCGGTGAGTACTTTTCCTGGCCTTTCACAGTATGTAGGCCCATGAGACTTTAACAGGAACAAAATAGTACACCACTTAGATGTACTAATGTGCTATGCGCTTATGAGGGCAGAGAAATGTGCTAAAAAAGTATTTGTGCACAACACCAGCAGTACACACCAGTGCTGCAGCACACAGTCACTGTGTACTACACCCAAAATTTCTGTCTCAATCTCACTCACTCAATCTCGCTGCTGTTCTTCTGTGCAACACACTGCTCTCTGTAATAGATCGCTGTAGAAAGTAACTGGGAGGTAAATCGCTACAGTAAGAATGCTTTTCTGTGAAACACACACTCCTCTATTTCCCTCTCTCTTTGCTACAAAACACTGACTTGACTAGGAGGTGAATCGCTGCTGAAAAAAGCTTTTCTGTGCAACACACAGTGCTGTCTGTCCCTATCTATCTCTCTGCAGCGAAAGGCTGAAGTGACTGGCTGCAATATGGCTGCCGATTATATATGGCTATGACATCACAGGGGTTACTGGCTGCTGACAGTCTGCATCCTTCATATGATTCAGGGTTATACCCCCCTACCCTTGTTCCCACCTTCCCAGGATTCCTTGCCCCATATCCTCACATGGGGATCTGCCATTGTAGATGACCTGGACCACACTAAATGGAGTATAATGAAGTGATTCACGTGTTAGAATCACAGCCATATTTGCATTTGTTGCAATTCAAATCTTTCCTGAAATTTGTAACAAATTCGGATTCATCACATTTGATTCACTCTTCCCTAATAATTTAGCTAAAAAGTTGCAATAATCACAGCAACACCATATCTTGTTTTCCTCTGGCCTGCTGAGGCTAGCAGTACTTACACAGATGGAACATTTTCTATCTCTGTTTAAACATAAAAACTAATGGAATGTGAAATGTGCAGATCTGCTAAAAAAGCACTTCAGATTATTTAATGCCTGTAAATCAACATGATGCATTTGCTTTTCCAAGCAGTGGGCATGGCCTACTTTAAGAAAAGTGCCATTGTAGAATATATTCTATGTATCATAGGCTTTGAAAAGGAATATCTATAATTTTCATTATTAAATAAAGACAAGGTCAGTCTGGCAGTTTAGTGGGTCAAATACATTCAAGTGCCCCCTAACAATCCTAGTCAAAACACACAGGAGCTGGGTTCACATAATGTTCTAGAGTAACATTTATCTTGCACATCTTTATTGCTGCTGTTTTTTAAATTACATATGGACAGAGAATGGGGTGCAAACAGGGGCGTAACTATGGTGGGTGCAGTTGCAGCTTAGTCTAAGAGCATGAGGGGGCCTATAAGGTCTTGTTCCTGTATGAGGAGACCAGTTTTACAAGTGAAGCTTTATATTTGGGGACCCTGTGTCAGATTTTGCATTATTGCTTTATATCTTCAAGTTATGCCTTTGAGTAAAAAAATAAAAATGGGAAAGGTGTGTAATTTCATCTTTTATTTTAGAAGGAGTTTATTTATGAAGAGGATAACAATATTGGAGGGTGTCTTTGACACTTTATTAGTCACCCTAGGGTACTAGTATGAGCAATCATTAGATTTCTCATACAGATTAATGCAGTAACTATGAACTTCATTGATCCATAATATCTGTGCTCTATTGGTAAAGCCTGCTACAGACGGGCTCTATCAAAAGAAGAGTCTCAGCAGTGACAAAGGTTCACGTAAGCACTACAATTGCCAGGTCAACGGATCTCCAGACTGAAAATGCACTGTGTTCAGGAGATGTGACCCACTGCCCCACCAATGATTGCTTTAACATGAATTTACATGCAACTTTGACAGTGGCATCTAAAGTGTTAAAAACAAGTGTTAAAAACACTGCATGTCGGCTATTTGAGGTGTCACCGAGTTACTGAATTCAGCTGGGGCTTGAGTCAGGAGCCTGCTCCATACACTTATAAAGGAGTATTCAAGGAAAAAACATTTTGTATATTAAATGGCTCCAGAAAGTTAAACAGATTTGTAAATTACTTCTATTAAAAAATATTTAGTAGTTATCAGCTGCTGAAGTTGAGTTGTTCTTTTCTGTCTGACAACAGTGCTCTCTGCTGACACCTCTGCTTGTCTCAGGAACTGTCCAGAGTAGGAGCAAATCCCCATAGCAAACCTCTAATGTTTCAGACAGTTCCTGAGACAAGCATAAAGAACAAACAACTCAACTGCAGCAGCTGATAACTACTGGAAGGATTAAGATTTTTAATAGAAGTAATTTCCAAATCTGTTTAACTTTCTGGAGCCGACTAATATTAAAAATAATATTTTATCCTGGAATACCCCTTTAACTCCTTAAGGACGCAGGGCATATGGGTAATCCCCTGTTCCCGAGTCCTTAAGGACTGAGGACTGAGAGCAGAGAACAGGTTAAACCCCATGGGTCCCGGTTGGTACGGGCAGCAAGGACCTAAGGCTAATGCCGAGCACCGCCGATCGGGCCAATGTCCAGCATTAACCCTTTAGATGCCACGATCAAAGTTGATTGTGTCGTCTTAACTGAAAGTAAAAGTATCCTGGCAGCTCAGTGGAGCTGATCGGGACTATCGTGACAGAACCTGCCTCCTCGCCATCCGATTGGCGATCTACTGCTCCATGCCTGTGCAGTAGGCTAGAGCAGCAGAGCACCGGTAACACTGATCAATGATATGCTATGGCATAGCACTGAACAGTGTATGCAATCAAAAGATTGCATAGTATAGCCCCCTAAGGGGTTTAAAAAAAAAGAAGGAAAAAATGGTAAGAAAAAATAAGAGAATAAATTTGAATAAGCCCCCCCACCAATAAAAATGTAAATCACCACCTTTTTTCCTATTTTTTTGTCCGAACTATTAAAATATAAGGTTATCTAAACTGTACGGTCTATGGTGTACACGTAAAAAAAAATACCAATTGTTAATTTTGGGTCACTTCATATACCATAAAAATATTAATAAAAAGCAATCAAAAAGTCCCATCAAAACAAAAATGGGACCGATAAAAACTACAGACCACGGAGCAAAAAATAAGCTCTCATATAATCCCATACATGGAAAAATAAAAAAGTTATAGGGGTCAGAAGATGACATGGAATTCGACTGACGTGGAAAAGGACTTAGGAGTCTTAGGCAAGGTTCAGACTATGGAATGTCCGGGCAGAAAATTTCCGCCTGGAGATTCCGAGTGCGGCCAGCGCTGACTGAATCAGTCGACGCTAGGACTGCGCGGACACTGCAGTCTCCAATAGACTGCAATGTATTCCGCGCGGATTTCCGCCTGAAGAAAGAGCAGCGCTTCTAACATAATGCTGCCATGCAGTCCCAACATAAAATGACAGTACAGTATCCAATTACTACCTCCAGACTTAGAGGCATAATTATACTACCATATAGAGCTTTAATATTATTAAACAGTATATAGATAATATTGGCATTCAGTGCCTAAATAATGCTTCATTAATACACCAGGAGACTCTTACAGATTCTTTATTATAGATTGTTGGGTTCCATAAGACACTAGGACCTGAATTTGACCACTACTGCATCCCCTTTAGCTATACTCCTGTCTCCACTGTTTTTCAATTGAGTGAATCTCACCCGCGCTTTGTACAGATTTTTACCTAGAAAGTAAAGTAGTCTCTGTGAGGCACTAATTTACTAAGAAAAAAGGTAGTTTTAGAAAAGATTCTGAAAAAAACTAAAACCTATTTCAAACGTTAGGCTGGCAAGGATTACAAAATCTTCCAAACCCCAGTGCGAGCCATTATTTCTAAATAAAGAAGACAACACATCCACAAAGGCAAGAAGAAATCCCAGAAGAATATCCAAACAATTTAATCTTTAGCTTAAACTAAGACAGTTGTTTATAAGCAAAGAGTAAGCAAAATGTGATTCATTGGAGAGTAACACGAAGGTAAAACGCTCTGCTATCTATGGATGTTACCTTATATTTGTGAAAACAATCTAAAAAACATGCAGGGTGTATTGTATGCTCTTCAAGCCATTTAGGAAAGCATTGTATGGACAGATGACCTACTATAAAAATGGCAATTTACATCAAGAACATTGTACTAAAGGGCAATGGTAGTTAGTGAGGTTTAATGGCTCGTGGATGCATAACTCCAGCATACAGCAAAAATCTTGAGACTGTTCACTTACCTGCCTGTAATTCCTTGGGGACCGAGCCCATTTTGACCCTAAGGACCAGACCATTTTTTGCAATTCTGACCACTGTCACTTTAAGCATTAATAACTCTGGGATGCTTGTATTTATTAATTTAATTCCGAGATAGTTTTTTCATGACATAATTCTACTTTATGTTAGTGGTAAATTTTCATCGATACTTGCATCATTTCTTGGTGAAAAATTCTAAAATTTCATGAGAAATTAGAAAATTTTGCAGTTCTATAACTTTGAAGCTCTCTGCTTGTAAAGAAAATAGACATAACAATTAAATTATATATTGATTCACATATACAATATGTCTACTTTATGTTTGCATCATAAAGTTACATGTTTTTACTTTTTGAAGACCTCAAAGGGCTTCAAAGTTTAGCAGCAATTTTCCAATTTTTCAAGTAAATTTCAAGTTTCAAAATCTGAAGTTTTGAAGTGAATTTGAGGGTCTTTATGTTAGAAATACCCCATGATGAAACCCATTATGTAAACTGTTCTCCTCAATGTATTCAAAATGACATTCACAAAGTTTATTAACCTTTAAAGGGATACTCCGGTGAAAACCTTTTTTCTTTTAAATCAGCTGGTGGCAGAAAGTTAAACATATTTGTAAATTACTTCTATTAAAACATCTTAATCCTTCCAGTACTTATTAGCTGCTGAATGCTACAGAGGAAATTCCTTTCTTTTTGGAACACTGATGACATCACGAACACAGTGCTCTCTGCTGACATCTCTGTCCATTTTAGCAACCATGCATAGCAGATGTATGCTAGGGGACTTGGGTTCAAATCCCACTAAGGACAACAATAAATAAAGCGTTATTATTATTATAATAACGTCAGCAGAGAGAACTGTGCTTGTGATGTCATCAGAGAGCATTCCAAAAAGAAAATAATTTCCTCTGTAGTATTCAGCAGCTAATAAGTACAGGAAGGATTAAGATTTTTTTAATAGAAGTAATTTACAAATATGTTTAACTTTCTGCCACCAGTGGATTTAAAAGAAAAAAGGTTTTCACCGGAGTACCCCTTTAACGACGCAGGACATATACCGCATCACATCGCGTCGGTCCCGGTGCTCATCAACGGTCGGGACCCACGGCTAATACCACACATCACCGATCGCGGCGATGTGCGGTATTAACCCTTTAGAAGCGGCGGTCAAAGCTGACCGCCGCTTCTAAAGCGGAAGTGAAAGTATCCCGGCTAGTCAGTCGGGCTGTTCGGGACCACCGCGGTGAAATCGCGGCGTCCCGAACAGCTTACAGGACACCGGGAGGGCCCTTACCTGCCTCCTCGGTGTCCGATCGATGAATGACTGCTCCGTGCCTGAGATCCAGGCAGGAGCAGTCAAGCGCCGATAACGCTGATCATAGGCGTGTTAATACACGCCAGTGATCAGCATAGGAGATCAGTGTGTGCAGTGTTATAGGCCCCTATGGGACCTATAACATTGCAAAAAAAAAGGAAAAAAAAAAAGTGTTAATAAAGGTCATTTAACCCCTTCCCTAATAAAAGTTTGAATCACCCCCCCCCCCCTTTTCCCATAAAAAAAATAAAACAGTGTAAATAAAAATAAACATATGTGGTATCGCCGCGTGCATAAATGTCCGAACTATAAAAATATATTGTTAAGTAAACCGCACGGTCAATGGCGTACACGCCAAAAAATTCCAAAGTCCAAAAAAGCCTATTTTTGTCACTTTTTATACCATTAAACAATGAATAAAAAGTGATCAAAAGTCCGATCAATACCGATAAATACTTCAGATCACCGTGCAAAAAATGAGCCCTCATACCGCCCTGTACGCTGAAAAATAAAAAAGTTATAGGGGTCAGAAGAGGACATTTTTAAACGTATAAATTTTCCTGCATGTAGTTATGATTTTTTCCAGAAGTACGACAAAATCAAACCTGTAAAAGTAGGGTACCATTTTAACCGTATGGATCTACAGAATAATAATAAGGTGTCATTTTGACCGAAATATGCACTACGTAGAAACGGAAGCCCCCCAAATTTACAAAATGGCGTTTTTTCTTCGATTTTGTCGCACAATGATTTTTTTTTCCGTTTCGTCGTGAATTTTTGGGTAAAATTACTGATGTCACTGCAAAGTAGAATTGGTGATATAAAAAATAAGCCATAATATGGATTTTTAGGTGGAAAATTGAAAGGGTTATGATTTTTAAAAGGTAAGGAGGAAAAAATGAAAGTGCAAAAACGGAAAAACCCTGAGTCCTTAAGGGGTTAAGGTGTTTCACAGGAATAGCAGCAAAGTGAAGGCAAAAATTCAACATCTTCATTTTTTACACTAACATGTTCTTGTAGACCCATATTTTTTATTTTTACAAGGGGTAAAAGGAGAAAAAGCCACCCAAAATTTGGAACCCAATTTCTTTAGAGTAAGGTAATACCTCATATGTGGATGTAACGTGCTTTGTGGGCTCAAAAGAGAAGGAGCGACAATGGGATTTTGGAGAGCACATTTTGCTGAAATGGTTTTTGGGGGGCATGTCGCATTTAGGAAGCCCCTATGGTGCCTGAACAGTTAAAAACACCCCACATGGTATACTATTTTGGAAACTACACCCCTCAAGAAATGTAACAAGTGGTACAGTGAGCCTTAACACTCCACAGGTGGTTGCCGAATTTTCTATAAATTTGAACACGAAAATGAAATATTTTTTTTAACTAAAATGCTGATGTTACCCCATATTTTTCATTTTCATAAGAGGTAATAGGTGAAAATGTCCCCCCAAATTTAATTTTAAACTCCATTTCGCTTGAGTAAAGAAATACCTCACATGTGGATGTAAAGTGATCTGCGGGTACACTACAATACTCAGAAGGGAAGTAGCAACATTGGGCTTTTGGAAAGCAAATTTAGCTGAAATGGTTTTTGGGGGGCATGTCACATTTAGGAAGCCATGGTGCTTTAGAACAGCGAAAAAACACCCCACATGGCACACGATTTGGGAAACTACACCCCTCAAGGAACGTAACAAGGTGTGCAGTGAGGATTTACACCCCACTGGCGTTTGGCAGATCTTTGTAACAGTGGGCTGTACAAACGAAAAATTAAATTTTTCAATTTCACGGACCACTGTTCCAAAAATCTGTCAGTCACCAGTGGGGTGTTAAGGCTCGCTATATCCCTTATTATGTTTCGTGAGGGGTGTAGTTTCCAAAATAGGGTCCCATGTGTCTATTTATTTTTTTGCGTTTATGTCAGAACCGCTGTAAAATCAGCCACCCCTGTGCAAATCACCAATTTAGGCCTCAAATGTACTGTCACGATTCGGCTGGCTGGAGGTGGATCCTCTGTGCCAGAGAGGGATTGGCGTGGACCGTGTTGGTGGACCGGTTCTAAGTTGCTACTGGTATTGACCAGAGCCCGCCGCAAAGCGGGATGGTCTTGCAGCGGCGGTAGCAACCAGGTCATATCCACCAGCAACGGCTCAACCTCTCTGACTGCTGAAGAGAGGCGCGGTACAAGGGAGTAGACAAGAGCAAGGTCGGACGTAGCAGAAGGTCAGGGCAGGCAGCAAGGATCGTAGTTAGGGGCAACGGCAGGAGGTCTGGAACACAGGCTAGGAACACACAAGGAAACGCTTTCACTGGCACAATGGCAACAAGATCCGGCGAGGGAGTGCACAGGTGAACACACTAATTAAGCCTGCTGCGCCAATCAGTGGCGCAGTGGCCCTTTAAATTGCAGAGACCCGGCGCGCTTGCGCCCTAAGGAGCGGGGCCGCGCGCGCCGGGACAAGACCGACGGGGAACGGGTCAGGTACGGGAGCCGGGATGCGCATCGCAAGCGGGCGCCTCCCGCATCGCGAATCGCATCCCGGCTGAGAGAGATATTGCAGCGCACCCGGTCAGCAGGTCTGACCGGGGCGCTGCAAATGCGAGGATGTTGCGAGCGCTCCTGGGAGGAGCGGGGACCCGGAGCGCTCGGCGTAACATGTACATAGCGTGCTCTCACTCCTGAGGCTAGTTGTGCACCCGCAGAGCATTTTACGCCCACATATGGGGTATTTCCGTACTTGGGAGAAATTGTGTTACAAATTTTGGATGCCTTTATTTTCTTTTACCTCTTATGAAAAGTATGGGCAACACTAAAATGTTAGTGTAAAAAATTACATTTTTTATTACACTAACATGCTGGTGTAGACCCACACTTTACCTTTTCATAAGGGGTAAAAGCCCCCCAAAATTTGTAGGGCTATTTCTCTCGAGTACGGAGATACCCCATATGTGGCCCTAAACTGTTGCCTTGAAATACGACAAGGCTCTGAATTTGAGGCCTAAATTAGGGATTTTCAACAGCTGGAGGCTCCATTTTGGAAAAACTGATGTGCAAGACGTTTTTAATTTTTATTGGGGGGGGGCGTGTATATGTGGTGTTTTGCTCTTTATTTAGGGCTAGTGTAGTGTAGTGTAGGGTTTTTAGGGCACTTTCCCACGGGCGGGGGTTTATAGTGAGTTTCCCACTGCAGCGGACAATTTGCAGCATCTCAAACTTTAAGCGGGAAGCTTGCTGTAAACCCCCAGCCATGTGAATGTACCCTGCACACTCACGGGAAGGGGGGGGGAGGGCAAAACTACAATTCCCAGCATGCAGTGACAGACCGTGAATGCTGGGAGTTGTAGTTATGCAACAGCTGGTTGGGATTGGGAAACCCTGAGTTAGGTAACAGACTACCGCAGTGTTTCCGCACCACTGTCTGTTTCCTAACTCAGTATTTCCCAAACCTTGTGCCTCCAGCTGTTGAAAAACTAATACTCCCAGCATGCATGGTCTGTCAGTGCATGCTGGGAGTTATAGTTTTACAACAGCAGGAGGCACACGGGTTGGGAAATACTGAGTTAGGAAACAGACAAAGTTTCTCAACCAGTGGGCCTCCAGTTGTTGCAATACTACAACTCCCAGCATGCCCAGACAGCCGAAGTGCATGTTGGGAGTTGTAGTTATGCAACAACTGGAGGAGAACAATTTGGAGACCACTGTGTAGTGGTCTCCAAACTGTAGCCCTCCAGATGTTGCAAGACTTCAACTCCAAGCATGCCCAGACTGCCTAGACATGCTAGAAGTTGTAGTTCGGCAACATCTGAAGGGCCAGATGTTGCCAAACTACAACTCCCAGCATGCCTGCACAGTCTTGGCATGCTTTGAATTGGAGCGCTACAGTTTGGACACCACTGTATAGTGGTCTCCAAACAGTGCACTTCCAGATGTTGCAAAACTACAACTTCCAGCATGCTGAGACTGTCCAGGCATGCTGGGAGTTGTAGTTCTGCAACATCTGAAGGGCCAGATGTTACAGAACTACAACTCCCAGCATGTCTGGACAGTCTGGGCATGTTGAGAGTTGTAGTTTTGCAACATCTGGAAGGACATTGGTCTCCAAACTGTGGCCCTCCAAATGTTGCAAAACTACAACTCCCAGCATGCCCAGACAGCCAAAGGCTGTCTGGGCATCCTGGGAGTCGTAGTTTTGAAACTCCCAGATACAGCAGTGAAGATCACTTTACGGTGATCTTCACAGCTGCATCTGAAACCACCGCCGCCACTTGCCTGCCGCATCCTGCCTGCCAACTCCTGTCAGCCACCGATCCTGGTCCCCGCACCCCGTGCCATGATCGGAGATAACGGCCACGGGGTCCCCGCCGCACCATCGCCGCCATCTTTCCCCCGTTCTGCCCCGACATCCAGGGGTGGTCAGAGCGGGGGAAATTAACTTCCTCCCACCACCCCTGCCCTGCGATTTGCGATCAGTTCTGATTGGCCAGTCGCAGGGAAAAGGAGGAGGTGGCACCCCTGCCACCTCACACCTATCTTTCAGGATGATCGGGGCTGTCTCAGCTCCAACCATCTGTATTTTCCAGGCTATTGGGTCATCAGAGACCCGATCAGCCCAGAATCACCGCAAATCGCTGATCTGAATTGATCGGCGATTTGCAGCGATCGCAGACATGGGTGGGGGTCTCAGGACCCCCCAGGCATTTGCACACCATGCCTGCTGAATGATTTCAGCAGGCTTCCTGGTCCGATCCCCGTCCGGCTAACGGCAGGGATCAAAATTCCCACAACAGTCCCCAACAGGTTAAGCTAAATGTAATTACTCTATTTAAGACAACTATTCAAAAATAAATGAATAAATAATTAATTAAACAAATAATGCGGAATAAATGACTGTGGAGAAGAAAAAATTTATCTAATAATGATTTTAGGCAAGCCCCATGGTAGAAGCAGAAAGTAATTTAAGTTTATGCACAAAAATGTACAGATCTGTTATTTATTAACATAGTAACATAGTTCGTAAGGTTCAAAAAAGAACAGAGTCCATCTAGTTCAACCTATATCCCTAATGAGTCCCTACTGAGTTGATCCAGGGGAAGGCAAAAAACCCTCATACTAGAGGTAAAAATTCCTTCCCAACTCCAAATATGGCAGTCAGAATAAATCTCTGGATCAACATGCTGTCCCTAAATATCTAGTATACATAACCAGCAATGTTATTACTCTCCAAAAACGCATCCAGACCCCTTTTGAACTCTTTTACAGAGTTCACCATGACCACCTCCTCCGGGAGAGAATTCCACAGTCTCACTGCTCTTACAGTAAAGAACCCCCATCTGTGGTGGTGTAGAAACCTTCTTTCCTCTAAACGTAGAGGATGCCCACTTTTTATAGATACAGTCCTGGGTATAAATAGATCATGGGAGAGATCTCTGTACGGCCCCTTGATATATTTATACATAGTTATTAGGTCTCCCCTAAGCCTTCTTGTTTCTAAACTAAATAACCCCAATTCTGATAATTTTTCTGGGTACTGTAGTCCTCCCATTCCCCATATTACTCTGGTTGCCCATCTTTGAACCCTCTCCAGGTCCACTTTATCTTTCTTGTATACTGGTGTCCAGTACTGTACACAGTATTCTATGTGTGGTCTGACTAGTGATTTGTACAGTGGTAGAATTATTTCCTTGTTGTGGGCATCTATGCTCCTATTGGTGCACCCCATGATTTTATTTGCCTTGGCAGCAGCTGCCCGACACTGTTCAATACAGCTAAGTTTACTATTAACTAAGACCCCTAAGTCCTTTTCCACGTCAGTCGTCCCATGTGTGCTCCCATTTAATATATAACCCCGTCCCAGATTTTCCTCCCCATGTGCATTACCTTACATTTATCAGTGTTGAACCTCATCTGCCACTTCTCAGCCCAAACCCCCAAACTATCCAGATCCATTGGCAAGAGTGCACTGTCCTCTATTGTGTTTACCACTTTACAGAGTTTAGTATCATCTGCAAAGATTGCTACTTTACTTTTCAACCCCTCTACAAGGTCATTAATAAATATATTAAATAGAACAGGACCCAAGACTGACCCCTGTGGTACCCCACTAGTAACAGTCACCCAATCAGAATAAGTACCATTAATAACCACCCTCTGTTTCCTATCGCTGAGCCAGTTACTTACCAACTTACACACATTCTCCCCCAGCCCAATCCTTCTGATTTTATGCACCAATCTTTATGTGGCACCGTATCAAATGCTTTGGAAAAATCCAGATATACGACATCCAGAGATTGCCCTTGGTCCAGTCTGGAGCTCACCTCTTCATAAAAGCTGATCAGGTTAGTTTGACAGGACCGATCCCTCATAAAGCCATGCTGATATGGAGTCAAACATTTATTTGTATCAATGTGCTTCAAAATAGCATCTCTTAGAAAACCCTCAAACAATTTACATACAACGGAGGTTAAACTAACAGGTCTGTAATTTGCAGGGTCACTCTTTGTCCCCTTTTTAAATATTGGCACCACCTATGCCATGTGCCAGTCCTGGGGAACAGTTCCTGTTACTATAGAGTCCCTGAGTATTAAAAATAAAAGTCTGTCTATTACAATACTAAATTCCTTTAGAACTCGGGGGTGGATGCCATCTGGACCTGGTAATTTGTCTATTTTGATTTTTGTAGGCGGCACTGTACTTCTTCCTGGATTAGACAGGTGACCTGTATTGGGAGTTTACCTTATCACACTGTATTTCACCTGGCATTTCATTTTCCTCGGTGAATACAGTGGAGAATAATTTGTTTAATATATTTGCTTTTTCCTGATCCCCGTTTATAATTTCTTCCTGCTCATTTTTTTTTAAAGGGCCAACACTTTCATTTTTGACCTTTTTGCTATTTATATCGTTTAAGAACATTTTGGGGTTCCTTTTGGCAATGAGTCTTTATGTCTCTATTTTTGCAGCTTTTATCTGTATTTTACATATTTTAACTTTTTCTCTATAGCTTTTTAATGCTTCTGCACTGCCATCCTGTCAGTAGTTTAAATGCTTTATTTTTGTCATTTATTGTTCCCATTTTTATTCATCCATATTGGTTTTCTTTTATTTCTGACCCTTTTATTCCCATAGGGTATATACATCTTACAGTGAGAATTTAAGATATTCCTAAAAGTCTCCCATTTAGTGTCAGTATTCATATTTTTTAGGACATTATCCCATTCCATATTGTTAAAGGCTTCTCTGAGTTGATCGAACTTTGCTTTCCTAAAGTTCATTGTTTTTGTGGCCCCTTGAGAGATTCCCTTATTGAAGTTATAATGTATTATATTATGATCGCTATTTCCTAGGTGTCCTTCTACTTGCACATCAGTTACTCTATCAGATCTGTTGGTTAACCCCTTAAGGACCGGAGGTTTTTCCGTTTTTGCATTTTCGTTTTTTGCTCCTTGCCTTTAAAAAATCATAACTCTTTCAAATTTACACCTAAAAATCCATATGATGGCTTATTTTTTGCGCCACCAATTCTACTTTGTAATGACGTCAGTCATTTTGCCCAAAAATCTATGGTGAAGCGGGAAAAAAAATCATTGTGCGACAAAATTTTAAAAAAAACGCTGTTTTGTAACTTTTGGGGGCTTCCGTTTCTACGTAGTACATTTTTCGGTAAAAATGACACCTGATATGTATTCTGTAGGTCCATACGATTAAAATGATACCCTACTTATATAGGTTTGATTTTGTCGGACTTCTGGAAAAAATCATAACTACATGCAGGAAAATTAATATGTTTAAAATTGTCATCTTCTGACCCCTATAACTTTTTTATTTTTCCGTGTATGGGGCGGTATGAGGGCTCATTTTTTGCGCCGTGATCTGAAGTTTTTAACGGTACCATTTTTGCATTGATAGGACTTATTGATCGCTTTTTATTCATTGTTTCATGATATAAAAAGTGACCAAAAATGCACTATTTTGGACTTTGGAATTTTTTTGCGCGCACGCCATTGACCGTGCGGTTTAATTAACGATATATTTTTATAATTCGGACATTTCCGCATGCGGCGATACCATTTATGTTTATTTTTATTTTTATTTACACTGTGTTTTTTCTTTTATGGGAAAAGGGGGGTGATTCAAACTTTTAATAGGGAAGGGGTTAAATGATGTTTATTCACTTTTTTTTTGCACTTTTTTTTTGCAGTGTTATAGGTCCCATAGGGACCTATAACACTGCACACACTGATCTTTTACATTGATCACTGGTTTCTCATAAGAAACCAGTGATCGATGATTCTGCCGCATGACTGCTCATGCCTGGATCTCAGGCACTGAGCAGTCATTCGGCGATCGGACAGCGAGGAGGCAGGTAGGGGCCCTCCCGCTGTCCTGTCAGCTGTTCGGGATGCCGCGATTTCACCGCGGCTATCCCGAACAGCCCACTGAGCTAGCCGGCATGCTTTCGGTTTCACTTTAGACGCGGCGTTCAACTTTGAACGCCGCGTCTAAAGGGTTAATAGCGCGCGGCACAGCGATCAATGCCGCGCGCTATTAGCCACGGGTCCCGGCCGTTGTTAGAGGCCGGGCCCGACCCGCTATGACGCGGGGCCACGCCGTGGCCCCGCGTTATAGATCGGGAGTGGACACATGACGTTCCAGTACGTCATGTGTCCTTAAGGGGTTAATATTAAGTCTAGTTGGGCACCCTTTCTGGTCTGGCCCTGCACCATTTGGGACAGATAATTGTCTTTAGCTATAGTCAGAAACCTGTTTCCTTTATGGGATTCATAGGTCTCAGTCTCCCAGTTTATATCAGGATAGTTAAAATCCCCCATTATTTTCACCTCATTATGATTTGCTGCCTTGTTTATTTGTGTTACGCCTAGCGCTCCGGGTCCCCGCTCCTCCCCGGAGCGCTCACGGCGTCTTTCTCCCTGCAGCGCTCCGGTCGGTCCCGCTGACCGGGAGCGCCGCACTGTCATGGCCGTTGGGGATGCGATTCGCACAGCGGGACGCGCCCGCTCGCGAATCGCATCCCAGGTCACTTACCCGTCCCGGTCCCCTGCTGTCATGTGCTGGCGCGCGCGGCTCCGCTCTCTAGGGCGCGCGCGCGCCAGCTCTCTGAGACTTAAAGGGCCAGTGCACCAATGATTGGTGCCTGGCCCAATTAGCTTAATTGGTTCCCACCTGTTCCCTGGATATATCTAGTCTCCTCCCTTGCACTCCCTGGCCGGATCTTGTTGCCTTAGTGCCAGTGAAAGCGTTCCTTGTGTGTTCCTTGCCTGTGTTTCCAGACCTTCTGCCGTTGCCCCTGACTTCGATCCTTGCTGCCTGCCCCGACCTTCTGCTACGTCCGACCTTGCTTTTGCCTACTCCCTTGTACCGCGCCTATCTTCAGCAGCCAGAGAGGTGAGCCGTTGCTAGTGGATACGACCTGGTCACTACCGCCGCAGCAAGACCATCCCGCTTTGCGGCGGGCTCTGGTGAAAACCAGTAGTGGCTTAGAACCGGTCCACTAGCACGGTCCACGCCAATCCCTCTCTGGCACAGAGGATCCACTACCTGCCAGCCGGCATCGTGACAGTAGATCCGGCCATGGATCCCGCTGAGGTGCCGCTGCCAAGTCTCGCTGACCTTACCACGGTGGTCGCTCAGCAATCGCAGCAGATTGCCCAACAAGGACAGCAGCTGTCGCAGTTGACCGCCACGTTACAGCAACTTCTGCCTCTGCTACAGCAGCAACCATCTCCTCCGCCAGCTCCTGCACCTCCTCCGCAGCGAGTGGCCGCTCCTAGCCTCCGCTTGTCCCTGCCGGACAAATTTGATGGGGACTCCAGACTCTGCCGTGGATTTTTGTCTCAGTGTTCCCTGCATATGGAGATGATGTCGGACTTGTTTCCTTCAGAACGGTCTAAGGTGGCGTTCGTAGTAAGCCTTCTCTCAGGAAAGGCCTTGTCTTGGGCCACACCGCTCTGGGACCGCAATGATCCTGCCACAGCCACAGTCCAGGCCTTCTTCACTGAACTCCGGAGTGTCTTCGAGGAGCCAGCCCGAGCTTCTTCTGCCGAGACTGCCCTGTTGAACCTGGTCCAGGGTAATTCTTCCGTTGGCGAGTATGCCGTACATTTCCGTACTCTTGCTTCAGAACTATCCTGGAATAACGAGGCTCTCTGCGCGACCTTTAAAAAAGGCCTATCCAGTCGCATCAAGGATGTGCTGGCCGCACGAGAGATTCCTGCCAATCTGCAAGAACTCATCCATCTAGCTACCCGCATTGACATGCGTTTTTCTGAGCGACACCAAGAGCTCCGCCAGGAAAAAGACTTAGATCTCTGGGCACCTCTCCCACAGTATCCGTTGCAATCTACGCCTGGGCCTCCCGCCGAGGAGGCCATGCAAGTGGATAAGTCTCGCCTGACCCAGGAAGAGAGGAATCGCCGCAGGGAAGAAAATCTCCGTCTTTACTGTGCCAGTACCGAGCATTTCTTGGTGGATTGCCCTATCCGTCCTCCACGCCTGGGAAACGCACGCACGCACCCAGCTCACGTGGGTGTGGCGTCTCTTGGTTCCAAGTCTGCTCCTCCACGTCTCACGGTACCCGTGCGGATTTCTTCTTCAGCCAGCTCCTCCCTCTCAGCCGTGGCCTGCTTGGACTCCGGTGCCTCAGGAAATTTTATTTTGGAGTCATTTGTTAATAAATTCAGCATCCCGGTGACCCGTCTCGTCAAGCCGCTCTACATTTCCGCGGTCAACGGAGCCAGATTGGACTGCACCGTGCGTTACCGCACTGAGCCCCTCCTCATGTCTATTGGACCCCACCTTGAGAGGATTGAATTTTTCATTCTCCCCAACTGTACCTCTGAGGTTCTCCTCGGTCTGCCTTGGCTCCGGCTTCATTCCCCTACCATTGATTGGACCACCGGGGAGATCAGGAACTGGGACTCTGCCTGCCACAGGAAGTGCCTCTCCCCCCCTCCCAGTCCCGTCAGGCAAGCCTCTGTGCCACCCCATGGCCCCCGTCCTGGTGTCACACTGCTCCGTGCCAGGCCTCGCCCTCTGCCCTCCCTCCCCATTCCCACTCCTGCTGTACTGCCTGCCGTTGAGGAAACCCTCCATTCCTTCCAGGTGTCCTCATCCCAGGGGAGGCAGTTACCGGGCAAAGAGAAGGGGAGACCTAAGGGGGGGGGTACTGTTACGCCTAGCGCTCCGGGTCCCCGCTCCTCCCCGGAGCGCTCACGGCGTCTTTCTCCCTGCAGCGCTCCGGTCGGTCCCGCTGACCGGGAGCGCCGCACTGTCATGGCCGTTGGGGATGCGATTCGCACAGCGGGACGCGCCCGCTCGCGAATCGCATCCCAGGTCACTTACCCGTCCCGGTCCCCTGCTGTCATGTGCTGGCGCGCGCGGCTCCGCTCTCTAGGGCGCGCGCGCGCCAGCTCTCTGAGACTTAAAGGGCCAGTGCACCAATGATTGGTGCCTGGCCCAATTAGCTTAATTGGTTCCCACCTGTTCCCTGGATATATCTAGTCTCCTCCCTTGCACTCCCTGGCCGGATCTTGTTGCCTTAGTGCCAGTGAAAGCGTTCCTTGTGTGTTCCTTGCCTGTGTTTCCAGACCTTCTGCCGTTGCCCCTGACTTCGATCCTTGCTGCCTGCCCCGACCTTCTGCTACGTCCGACCTTGCTTTTGCCTACTCCCTTGTACCGCGCCTATCTTCAGCAGCCAGAGAGGTGAGCCGTTGCTAGTGGATACGACCTGGTCACTACCGCCGCAGCAAGACCATCCCGCTTTGCGGCGGGCTCTGGTGAAAACCAGTAGTGGCTTAGAACCGGTCCACTAGCACGGTCCACGCCAATCCCTCTCTGGCACAGAGGATCCACTACCTGCCAGCCGGCATCGTGACAATTTGCTTCAGTAGTTGATCTTCTGCCTCTTCCATAATGTTTGATGGCCTAGAGCAAACTCCTATCAGAATTTTTTTTATTATACTCTCCATATATTTCTACCCATAATGTCTCCACATTATCGTTTCCCTCCCGTATATCCTCCCGCAGTGAGGCCTTCAGACTTGATTTCACATAAATACAAACTCCTCCCCCTTTCTGTTTTGTCTGATCCTTCCTGAATAGACTATATCCCTGTATGTTGGCCACCCAGTCACAGCTATCGTCCAACCAAGTCTCTGTTATACCCACTATGTCATAATTTTCTTCAGACATCAAACACTCCAGTTCCTCTGTTTTATTGGACAGACTTCTGGCATTAGTCAACATGCAATACAATGGTGTATGATTTTTCTTCCTATGAAGCCTATCCCTATTAACTATTTTAACCCCTCCCTCAGCTCCACCCCCAGGTATATCACTAAGTCCCCCCTTTCTATCTACACTATCTTCCCCCTCTACGTTGTAGGTTCCCCCCCCCAGTCCCTAGTTTAAACACTCCTCCACCCTTCTAGCCATCTTCTCCCCAAGCACAGCTGCACTCTCCCCATTGAGGTGCATCCCATTCCTACGGTAGAGCCGCTATTCGACAGCGAAGTCAGCCGAGTTCTCCATGAACCCAAACCCCTACTTTCTACACCAGCTTCTGAGCCACTTGTTTACCTCCCTGCTCTCCCGCTGCCTCTCTGGTGTGGTTTGTGGTATAGGTAATAGTTCAGAAAATATTACCTTGGAGGTCCTTGCCTAAAGCTTGCAGCCTAAGTCCCTGAAATCATTTTTAAGGACACTCCACCTACCTCTTACTTTGTCATTGGTGCCAATATGTACCATGACTGCTGGGTCCTTTCCAGCCCCACCCAGCAACCCGTTAACCCAGTCCGCGATGTGCCGAACTCGAGCACCAGGAAGACAACACACTGTTCGGCGATCCCGGTCTTTGTGACAGATTGCCCTTTCTGTCCCCCTAATAATAGAGTCCCCCACTTCCAGTACCTGTATGGCCTGCCCTGCACTCCTCCCTCCCTCCTTACTGGAGCAGACACCCCCCTGGCGGTCAGAGGCAGAATCTTGCTGCAGTACTGCTAGCTCTGAAATGGCATCCCCCTCATCTGCCAACCGAGAAAACTTGTTGGGGTTTGCCAGTTCAGGACTAGCCTCCCTGACACTTTCCTCTTCCCCGTTTTCTAACTGTAACCAAGCTAACTGCCTGACTGTCCTTCACCTCCGTCCCACTATCCTCCCCCACCTCTACCCCACAGAGTACTTGCTCAGTGAGCAGGAGACTCCGCTCCAGGTTGTCAATGCTACTCAGTGTTGCCAGTCGTTCTTTTAGATCCAGGATCTGGGCTTCCAAATTAGCAACTCGCACACATCTCGCACAACAATATGCACCCTCAAACTGCTGTTCAAGGATTGCAAACATTGCGCAAGATGTGCACTGGAGTGCCTTTTCCAACATGGAGGCCATACTAGATTTGGGGATTGCAAGTATTAACAGAAGAAAAAAGTCTAAAAATCAAATATTTCAATTAAACTCCCTGAATTTAAAGTCCCTTAAATTTTAAGTCCCCTCACTTTTATACTTACTCACTTGTATACGTCACACTCTTGTATACAGACACACACTCACTAGCTCAGACAATCACTAGATATACTTGGTTTTATAGTTACCAAACAGCACCTCTGTCTCTTCACAGCCTGGAATGAATGTAAGGCTGAGTTAAGAACTTGTCTCTTAACTCAATATATTCTGGAGCCTTTCATAGCAAATGATCTCCAGACACTATCATTTTTGGATGAGCCAATCCTTGAATGAGCCTTAAACTTATAGATCAACTCAATTTATCTATTGTACACATGTCCGATCGCTGGATAGTTTGTGTGGCACCTTGTTTTCATCATTCACCAGCCACACATCTCTTATTACATGAGGAGATGTGTGGACAACATAGAAAGATGTTTTTTAATATGCGATCAGCTGATGAAAAAGAATTTGCTCATTTGTTGCTTATCAGAGGCCTATCCATATAAGATTAGAGGAAGTACCTAAACCTTTTCAATCTTTATGGGTGCTCTGTAATTGCAAAAACCATATTGTTAGAGAATTTCTGTATGACTTAAGGGTCCAAATCAATATCAGATACGGGCTACTCAGGGAAATCAGTCACCCAAATAGATATGGCATAAGCTTGTCAGTCTGCTAAAGGCCACATTTTTCCTAGCTACATACTGGCATCTGGACAGGCAGCATTTTCAGTAGATGTGTACATGGTGTGCTTGCTCCAATGACATGGGGGTTAGGATCAAAATGGATTTTATTTGCCTTGGCAGCAGCTGCCCGACACTGTTCAATACAGCTAAGTTTACTATTAACTAAGACCCCTAAGTCCTTTTCCACGTCAGTCGTCCCATGTGTGCTCCCATTTAATATATAACCCCGTCCCAGATTTTCCTCCCCATGTGCATTACCTTACATTTATCAGTGTTGAACCTCATCTGCCACTTCTCAGCCCAAACCCCCAAACTATCCAGATCCATTGGCAAGAGTGCACTGTCCTCTATTGTGTTTACCACTTTACAGAGTTTAGTATCATCTGCAAAGATTGCTACTTTACTTTTCAACCCCTCTACAAGGTCATTAATAAATATATTAAATAGAACAGGACCCAAGACTGACCCCTGTGGTACCCCACTAGTAACAGTCACCCAATCAGAATAAGTACCATTAATAACCACCCTCTGTTTCCTATCGCTGAGCCAGTTACTTACCAACTTACACACATTCTCCCCCAGCCCAATCCTTCTGATTTTATGCACCAATCTTTATGTGGCACCGTATCAAATGCTTTGGAAAAATCCAGATATACGACATCCAGAGATTGCCCTTGGTCCAGTCTGGAGCTCACCTCTTCATAAAAGCTGATCAGGTTAGTTTGACAGGACCGATCCCTCATAAAGCCATGCTGATATGGAGTCAAACATTTATTTGTATCAATGTGCTTCAAAATAGCATCTCTTAGAAAACCCTCAAACAATTTACATACAACGGAGGTTAAACTAACAGGTCTGTAATTTGCAGGGTCACTCTTTGTCCCCTTTTTAAATATTGGCACCACCTATGCCATGTGCCAGTCCTGGGGAACAGTTCCTGTTACTATAGAGTCCCTGAGTATTAAAAATAAAAGTCTGTCTATTACAATACTAAATTCCTTTAGAACTCGGGGGTGGATGCCATCTGGACCTGGTAATTTGTCTATTTTGATTTTTGTAGGCGGCACTGTACTTCTTCCTGGATTAGACAGGTGACCTGTATTGGGAGTTTACCTTATCACACTGTATTTCACCTGGCATTTCATTTTCCTCGGTGAATACAGTGGAGAATAATTTGTTTAATATATTTGCTTTTTCCTGATCCCCGTTTATAATTTCTTCCTGCTCATTTTTTTTTAAAGGGCCAACACTTTCATTTTTGACCTTTTTGCTATTTATATCGTTTAAGAACATTTTGGGGTTCCTTTTGGCAATGAGTCTTTATGTCTCTATTTTTGCAGCTTTTATCTGTATTTTACATATTTTAACTTTTTCTCTATAGCTTTTTAATGCTTCTGCACTGCCATCCTGTCAGTAGTTTAAATGCTTTATTTTTGTCATTTATTGTTCCCATTTTTATTCATCCATATTGGTTTTCTTTTATTTCTGACCCTTTTATTCCCATAGGGTATATACATCTTACAGTGAGAATTTAAGATATTCCTAAAAGTCTCCCATTTAGTGTCAGTATTCATATTTTTTAGGACATTATCCCATTCCATATTGTTAAAGGCTTCTCTGAGTTGATCGAACTTTGCTTTCCTAAAGTTCATTGTTTTTGTGGCCCCTTGAGAGATTCCCTTATTGAAGTTATAATGTATTATATTATGATCGCTATTTCCTAGGTGTCCTTCTACTTGCACATCAGTTACTCTATCAGATCTGTTGGTTAACCCCTTAAGGACCGGAGGTTTTTCCGTTTTTGCATTTTCGTTTTTTGCTCCTTGCCTTTAAAAAATCATAACTCTTTCAAATTTACACCTAAAAATCCATATGATGGCTTATTTTTTGCGCCACCAATTCTACTTTGTAATGACGTCAGTCATTTTGCCCAAAAATCTATGGTGAAGCGGGAAAAAAAATCATTGTGCGACAAAATTTTAAAAAAAACGCTGTTTTGTAACTTTTGGGGGCTTCCGTTTCTACGTAGTACATTTTTCGGTAAAAATGACACCTGATATGTATTCTGTAGGTCCATACGATTAAAATGATACCCTACTTATATAGGTTTGATTTTGTCGGACTTCTGGAAAAAATCATAACTACATGCAGGAAAATTAATATGTTTAAAATTGTCATCTTCTGACCCCTATAACTTTTTTATTTTTCCGTGTATGGGGCGGTATGAGGGCTCATTTTTTGCGCCGTGATCTGAAGTTTTTAACGGTACCATTTTTGCATTGATAGGACTTATTGATCGCTTTTTATTCATTGTTTCATGATATAAAAAGTGACCAAAAATGCACTATTTTGGACTTTGGAATTTTTTTGCGCGCACGCCATTGACCGTGCGGTTTAATTAACGATATATTTTTATAATTCGGACATTTCCGCATGCGGCGATACCATTTATGTTTATTTTTATTTTTATTTACACTGTGTTTTTTCTTTTATGGGAAAAGGGGGGTGATTCAAACTTTTAATAGGGAAGGGGTTAAATGATGTTTATTCACTTTTTTTTTGCACTTTTTTTTTGCAGTGTTATAGGTCCCATAGGGACCTATAACACTGCACACACTGATCTTTTACATTGATCACTGGTTTCTCATAAGAAACCAGTGATCGATGATTCTGCCGCATGACTGCTCATGCCTGGATCTCAGGCACTGAGCAGTCATTCGGCGATCGGACAGCGAGGAGGCAGGTAGGGGCCCTCCCGCTGTCCTGTCAGCTGTTCGGGATGCCGCGATTTCACCGCGGCTATCCCGAACAGCCCACTGAGCTAGCCGGCATGCTTTCGGTTTCACTTTAGACGCGGCGTTCAACTTTGAACGCCGCGTCTAAAGGGTTAATAGCGCGCGGCACAGCGATCAATGCCGCGCGCTATTAGCCACGGGTCCCGGCCGTTGTTAGAGGCCGGGCCCGACCCGCTATGACGCGGGGCCACGCCGTGGCCCCGCGTTATAGATCGGGAGTGGACACATGACGTTCCAGTACGTCATGTGTCCTTAAGGGGTTAATATTAAGTCTAGTTGGGCACCCTTTCTGGTCTGGCCCTGCACCATTTGGGACAGATAATTGTCTTTAGCTATAGTCAGAAACCTGTTTCCTTTATGGGATTCATAGGTCTCAGTCTCCCAGTTTATATCAGGATAGTTAAAATCCCCCATTATTTTCACCTCATTATGATTTGCTGCCTTGTTTATTTGTGTTACGCCTAGCGCTCCGGGTCCCCGCTCCTCCCCGGAGCGCTCACGGCGTCTTTCTCCCTGCAGCGCTCCGGTCGGTCCCGCTGACCGGGAGCGCCGCACTGTCATGGCCGTTGGGGATGCGATTCGCACAGCGGGACGCGCCCGCTCGCGAATCGCATCCCAGGTCACTTACCCGTCCCGGTCCCCTGCTGTCATGTGCTGGCGCGCGCGGCTCCGCTCTCTAGGGCGCGCGCGCGCCAGCTCTCTGAGACTTAAAGGGCCAGTGCACCAATGATTGGTGCCTGGCCCAATTAGCTTAATTGGTTCCCACCTGTTCCCTGGATATATCTAGTCTCCTCCCTTGCACTCCCTGGCCGGATCTTGTTGCCTTAGTGCCAGTGAAAGCGTTCCTTGTGTGTTCCTTGCCTGTGTTTCCAGACCTTCTGCCGTTGCCCCTGACTTCGATCCTTGCTGCCTGCCCCGACCTTCTGCTACGTCCGACCTTGCTTTTGCCTACTCCCTTGTACCGCGCCTATCTTCAGCAGCCAGAGAGGTGAGCCGTTGCTAGTGGATACGACCTGGTCACTACCGCCGCAGCAAGACCATCCCGCTTTGCGGCGGGCTCTGGTGAAAACCAGTAGTGGCTTAGAACCGGTCCACTAGCACGGTCCACGCCAATCCCTCTCTGGCACAGAGGATCCACTACCTGCCAGCCGGCATCGTGACAGTAGATCCGGCCATGGATCCCGCTGAGGTGCCGCTGCCAAGTCTCGCTGACCTTACCACGGTGGTCGCTCAGCAATCGCAGCAGATTGCCCAACAAGGACAGCAGCTGTCGCAGTTGACCGCCACGTTACAGCAACTTCTGCCTCTGCTACAGCAGCAACCATCTCCTCCGCCAGCTCCTGCACCTCCTCCGCAGCGAGTGGCCGCTCCTAGCCTCCGCTTGTCCCTGCCGGACAAATTTGATGGGGACTCCAGACTCTGCCGTGGATTTTTGTCTCAGTGTTCCCTGCATATGGAGATGATGTCGGACTTGTTTCCTTCAGAACGGTCTAAGGTGGCGTTCGTAGTAAGCCTTCTCTCAGGAAAGGCCTTGTCTTGGGCCACACCGCTCTGGGACCGCAATGATCCTGCCACAGCCACAGTCCAGGCCTTCTTCACTGAACTCCGGAGTGTCTTCGAGGAGCCAGCCCGAGCTTCTTCTGCCGAGACTGCCCTGTTGAACCTGGTCCAGGGTAATTCTTCCGTTGGCGAGTATGCCGTACATTTCCGTACTCTTGCTTCAGAACTATCCTGGAATAACGAGGCTCTCTGCGCGACCTTTAAAAAAGGCCTATCCAGTCGCATCAAGGATGTGCTGGCCGCACGAGAGATTCCTGCCAATCTGCAAGAACTCATCCATCTAGCTACCCGCATTGACATGCGTTTTTCTGAGCGACACCAAGAGCTCCGCCAGGAAAAAGACTTAGATCTCTGGGCACCTCTCCCACAGTATCCGTTGCAATCTACGCCTGGGCCTCCCGCCGAGGAGGCCATGCAAGTGGATAAGTCTCGCCTGACCCAGGAAGAGAGGAATCGCCGCAGGGAAGAAAATCTCCGTCTTTACTGTGCCAGTACCGAGCATTTCTTGGTGGATTGCCCTATCCGTCCTCCACGCCTGGGAAACGCACGCACGCACCCAGCTCACGTGGGTGTGGCGTCTCTTGGTTCCAAGTCTGCTCCTCCACGTCTCACGGTACCCGTGCGGATTTCTTCTTCAGCCAGCTCCTCCCTCTCAGCCGTGGCCTGCTTGGACTCCGGTGCCTCAGGAAATTTTATTTTGGAGTCATTTGTTAATAAATTCAGCATCCCGGTGACCCGTCTCGTCAAGCCGCTCTACATTTCCGCGGTCAACGGAGCCAGATTGGACTGCACCGTGCGTTACCGCACTGAGCCCCTCCTCATGTCTATTGGACCCCACCTTGAGAGGATTGAATTTTTCATTCTCCCCAACTGTACCTCTGAGGTTCTCCTCGGTCTGCCTTGGCTCCGGCTTCATTCCCCTACCATTGATTGGACCACCGGGGAGATCAGGAACTGGGACTCTGCCTGCCACAGGAAGTGCCTCTCCCCCCCTCCCAGTCCCGTCAGGCAAGCCTCTGTGCCACCCCATGGCCCCCGTCCTGGTGTCACACTGCTCCGTGCCAGGCCTCGCCCTCTGCCCTCCCTCCCCATTCCCACTCCTGCTGTACTGCCTGCCGTTGAGGAAACCCTCCATTCCTTCCAGGTGTCCTCATCCCAGGGGAGGCAGTTACCGGGCAAAGAGAAGGGGAGACCTAAGGGGGGGGGTACTGTTACGCCTAGCGCTCCGGGTCCCCGCTCCTCCCCGGAGCGCTCACGGCGTCTTTCTCCCTGCAGCGCTCCGGTCGGTCCCGCTGACCGGGAGCGCCGCACTGTCATGGCCGTTGGGGATGCGATTCGCACAGCGGGACGCGCCCGCTCGCGAATCGCATCCCAGGTCACTTACCCGTCCCGGTCCCCTGCTGTCATGTGCTGGCGCGCGCGGCTCCGCTCTCTAGGGCGCGCGCGCGCCAGCTCTCTGAGACTTAAAGGGCCAGTGCACCAATGATTGGTGCCTGGCCCAATTAGCTTAATTGGTTCCCACCTGTTCCCTGGATATATCTAGTCTCCTCCCTTGCACTCCCTGGCCGGATCTTGTTGCCTTAGTGCCAGTGAAAGCGTTCCTTGTGTGTTCCTTGCCTGTGTTTCCAGACCTTCTGCCGTTGCCCCTGACTTCGATCCTTGCTGCCTGCCCCGACCTTCTGCTACGTCCGACCTTGCTTTTGCCTACTCCCTTGTACCGCGCCTATCTTCAGCAGCCAGAGAGGTGAGCCGTTGCTAGTGGATACGACCTGGTCACTACCGCCGCAGCAAGACCATCCCGCTTTGCGGCGGGCTCTGGTGAAAACCAGTAGTGGCTTAGAACCGGTCCACTAGCACGGTCCACGCCAATCCCTCTCTGGCACAGAGGATCCACTACCTGCCAGCCGGCATCGTGACAATTTGCTTCAGTAGTTGATCTTCTGCCTCTTCCATAATGTTTGATGGCCTAGAGCAAACTCCTATCAGAATTTTTTTTATTATACTCTCCATATATTTCTACCCATAATGTCTCCACATTATCGTTTCCCTCCCGTATATCCTCCCGCAGTGAGGCCTTCAGACTTGATTTCACATAAATACAAACTCCTCCCCCTTTCTGTTTTGTCTGATCCTTCCTGAATAGACTATATCCCTGTATGTTGGCCACCCAGTCACAGCTATCGTCCAACCAAGTCTCTGTTATACCCACTATGTCATAATTTTCTTCAGACATCAAACACTCCAGTTCCTCTGTTTTATTGGACAGACTTCTGGCATTAGTCAACATGCAATACAATGGTGTATGATTTTTCTTCCTATGAAGCCTATCCCTATTAACTATTTTAACCCCTCCCTCAGCTCCACCCCCAGGTATATCACTAAGTCCCCCCTTTCTATCTACACTATCTTCCCCCTCTACGTTGTAGGTTCCCCCCCCCAGTCCCTAGTTTAAACACTCCTCCACCCTTCTAGCCATCTTCTCCCCAAGCACAGCTGCACTCTCCCCATTGAGGTGCATCCCATTCCTACGGTAGAGCCGCTATTCGACAGCGAAGTCAGCCGAGTTCTCCATGAACCCAAACCCCTACTTTCTACACCAGCTTCTGAGCCACTTGTTTACCTCCCTGCTCTCCCGCTGCCTCTCTGGTGTGGTTTGTGGTATAGGTAATAGTTCAGAAAATATTACCTTGGAGGTCCTTGCCTAAAGCTTGCAGCCTAAGTCCCTGAAATCATTTTTAAGGACACTCCACCTACCTCTTACTTTGTCATTGGTGCCAATATGTACCATGACTGCTGGGTCCTTTCCAGCCCCACCCAGCAACCCGTTAACCCAGTCCGCGATGTGCCGAACTCGAGCACCAGGAAGACAACACACTGTTCGGCGATCCCGGTCTTTGTGACAGATTGCCCTTTCTGTCCCCCTAATAATAGAGTCCCCCACTTCCAGTACCTGTATGGCCTGCCCTGCACTCCTCCCTCCCTCCTTACTGGAGCAGACACCCCCCTGGCGGTCAGAGGCAGAATCTTGCTGCAGTACTGCTAGCTCTGAAATGGCATCCCCCTCATCTGCCAACCGAGAAAACTTGTTGGGGTTTGCCAGTTCAGGACTAGCCTCCCTGACACTTTCCTCTTCCCCGTTTTCTAACTGTAACCAAGCTAACTGCCTGACTGTCCTTCACCTCCGTCCCACTATCCTCCCCCACCTCTACCCCACAGAGTACTTGCTCAGTGAGCAGGAGACTCCGCTCCAGGTTGTCAATGCTACTCAGTGTTGCCAGTCGTTCTTTTAGATCCAGGATCTGGGCTTCCAAATTAGCAACTCGCACACATCTCGCACAACAATATGCACCCTCAAACTGCTGTTCAAGGATTGCAAACATTGCGCAAGATGTGCACTGGAGTGCCTTTTCCAACATGGAGGCCATACTAGATTTGGGGATTGCAAGTATTAACAGAAGAAAAAAGTCTAAAAATCAAATATTTCAATTAAACTCCCTGAATTTAAAGTCCCTTAAATTTTAAGTCCCCTCACTTTTATACTTACTCACTTGTATACGTCACACTCTTGTATACAGACACACACTCACTAGCTCAGACAATCACTAGATATACTTGGTTTTATAGTTACCAAACAGCACCTCTGTCTCTTCACAGCCTGGAATGAATGTAAGGCTGAGTTAAGAACTTGTCTCTTAACTCAATATATTCTGGAGCCTTTCATAGCAAATGATCTCCAGACACTATCATTTTTGGATGAGCCAATCCTTGAATGAGCCTTAAACTTATAGATCAACTCAATTTATCTATTGTACACATGTCCGATCGCTGGATAGTTTGTGTGGCACCTTGTTTTCATCATTCACCAGCCACACATCTCTTATTACATGAGGAGATGTGTGGACAACATAGAAAGATGTTTTTTAATATGCGATCAGCTGATGAAAAAGAATTTGCTCATTTGTTGCTTATCAGAGGCCTATCCATATAAGATTAGAGGAAGTACCTAAACCTTTTCAATCTTTATGGGTGCTCTGTAATTGCAAAAACCATATTGTTAGAGAATTTCTGTATGACTTAAGGGTCCAAATCAATATCAGATACGGGCTACTCAGGGAAATCAGTCACCCAAATAGATATGGCATAAGCTTGTCAGTCTGCTAAAGGCCACATTTTTCCTAGCTACATACTGGCATCTGGACAGGCAGCATTTTCAGTAGATGTGTACATGGTGTGCTTGCTCCAATGACATGGGGGTTAGGATCAAAATGGATTTTCTCACAATACTGTTTGTAACCATACAAAGGAAAGGATCTTCCAACGATGAAAAAGTACAATCTCAATGCTTTATTGAAGAAAAATCAGACATCACAAATGAGGTATGATCAGAAGAAGTCATGTGAAGCATATGAAGAGAAAAACTCCTGACTTCCTTATATATAGGGGTAGCTGTTAACCTCACCCAGGTGTGAACCTATTTGTAACCATACTATTTGTAGAGGTGGTGACAGCTACTGCAGCATTTTGCCATTCACTTAAAGACCCCTTGAAGAAGGCAGATACATCTGTATGTGCCCCATTAGCAAGTGCAGAAAATCTCCTACAAGAATTGTACTTACACATTGATTTAAATAGGTTCTACACTTAATGCTTCCTTTCCTTGAAAAATGAACATGTGCTATCCGAATTTCCATTGTCAAGCTAATGTCAGGAATGGACCTACCTGCTGGAAAGGGATTGTCCTAATAGGATAATCCTTCAATCTTTCATAACAGCTTTATAGATCTGGTTCTATATCAAAATTTAATATTTTTTTTTATTAACACCTTAATGATTCAGGGCGTACAGGTACGCCCTGACGTTCTGGTACTTAAGGACTTAGGCGTACATGTGCGACCTAAGTCCTGTTACTGGGGTTTAAAGCATTCTCACGAGCGGAGAATGCTTCAAACTCCATGGGTCCTGACTTCTATCTGCAGTCAGGACCCAGGGTTAATGCCGGGCATTGCCGATCAGGCCGATGCCCAGCATTAACCCTTTAGAAGCCGCAATCAAAATTAATTGCTATGTCTAAAGTGAAAGTAAAACTATCCCAGCAGCTCAGTGGAGCTGATCGGGCCTATCATGACAGAATCGCAACGTCCCGATCAGCTTACTGGATGACAGGAGGGTTCTCACCTGCTTACTCGTCGTCTGATCGGCGATTTACTGCTCCAAGCCTGCTCAGCAAGCTGGAGCAGCAGAGCACCGATAACACTGATCAATACTATGCCATGGCATAGCATTGATCAGTGTATGCAATCAAAAGATTGCATGTTCTAGCCCCTTGTGGGGGCTAAAAAAAAGTGTTAAAAAAAGAGAATAAATGTGAATAACCCCCCCAATAAAAGTTTGAATCACCCCCCTTTTCATGTTTTTTAAATAAAATAATGTAATAAAAAAAGTAATCATATGTGCTACCGCCGTGTGTGTACGTATCCAAACTATTAAAATATAAGGTTAGCTAAACCGCACGGTCGATGGCGTACACATTGGGACTTTTTGGTCATTTTTTAGAATTTTTTTTATGTTATATGAAGTGACCAAAATGCACAATTTTGGACTTTGATATTCTTTTAGAATGCCAAAGTCCAAAAGCGTTAATTTTTTACGTAAATTTGTTTTCCCTTAGTCCTAACAGCAGCACAAGTGGGGTGTTCTGCCCCTGTGAAGCTGGCAGGACGGTGGAATTTTTAATTCCGCCCAAGCAATTTAAATTAATTAGCCCCCCCATAAAAGGCCTCCTCCCCTAGGCCATCTCGCTTAATAACAAGTAACAAAAAAGTTTAGGGCGGGAAATTTGTGTGCTGCTGTTAGGACTAAGGGAAAACAAATTTACGTTAAAAATTAACGCTTCCCTTACGTCCTAACCAGCAGCACAAGTGGGGACTTAGCGAGTAACAACACAAATAGGGAGGGACTACGGCAGAGTGGCACTTAGGATTGACTGCCCAAAGGCCAACTCTTCCGATCGTTTGGCATTAACCCTGTAATGACTCAAAAAAGTATTGTGGGTGCTCCAAGAAGCAGCAGCACAAATCTGTTCCAGAGGAACAGACCTTTTCTCAGCAAAGGAAGTAGAGACTGCCCTAGTGGAATGGGCAGTGACAAAGGCAGGAGGAGTTAGCTCCTGGACTATGAAGGTCTCTCGGATTGCCTCCTTAATCCACCTACTTAGGGTAGGTTTAGAGGCTTTCAAGCCCTTGTTCTTTCCAGAAAAAGAAACAAGGAGGTGTTCCGACTTCCTGAATTCTCCAGTTCTTGAGATATAGACTCTGAGAGCTCTAGAGATGTCCAGAGTGTGGTCAACCGCTTCTTCAGGAGAGGATGGATTAGGCAGTAGAACTGGAAGAGAAATAACCTGGTTGGTATTGGAGAAAGTCGGAACCTTAGGAAGGAAGGTAGGTAAAAACCTCAACAGGACTCTGTCCTGTAGAAAAACAGTATAAGGCTCGAAAGCCGAAAGGGCCTGAAGCTCACCCACTCTCTTGGCTGAGGTTATGGCCAATAAAAAAGTGACTTTACGGGATAAATACCTAAAGTCTACTTCTTCCAGAGGTTCAAAGGGGGGAGAGCATAACCCCCTGAGAACAGTGGTTAAATCCCAACTGGGAATAGGTCTGAGAACTGTAGGTTTAAGTCTTTCAGCCCCTTTGAGGAATCTTCTAACCAGGGATTCTTGTGATAGAGACCTGCCTAGGAAGGCAGAGAGTGCTGCGACCTGAACCTTTAAGGTGGATGGGCTAAGACCCTTGTCAAGGCCATCCTGGAGAAAACGCAGTATTGCAGAAAGAGGAGGATCTGAGGTAACTACCTCTTTCACTGCACACCATTGAAGGAAAATCTTCTTTATCCTGGAGTAAACCTTGTTTGTAGACTCTGCCTAAATATAAAACTTAAAAGGCAGCGCAAAGCGCTGAAGAAAGTGAGGCCGGGACCGGAAGTCGTCAGATGACGTACTTCCGGTCCACGGCTCGCACAGTGTAATGGAGGCGAGCGTGTGCCGGGACACGTGAGACGCCAGGCGGGTAAGAAAAAAACCCGCGGCGGCATCCCTAATGCTATGAGGGATCACCGGATCCCTATAGCAACATAAAATAGTCAAAACAAATAGTTTTAAGATAAACCAGGCCGGAGGCCCAGATAATATAAAAAGAAAAAAACAGGGGGCAGTTGAAAAAAGGTACTGCGCCCCAAAAATATCTCCCCAATACAGGGGAGACATCCAGGCAGGCTCCAAAGGAGCCTGCACCGTCCTGCTGTCCTTACACAGGACAGAAAAAAAGCGAGATGGCCAAGGGGAGGAGGCCTTTTATGGGGGGGCTAATTAATTTAAATTGCTTGGGCGGAATTAAAAATTCCACCGTCCTGCCAGCTTCACTTGTGCTGCTGGTTAGGACGTAAGGGAATTGTGCATTTTTGGTCACTTCATATACCATAAAAATGTTACAAAAAAATTACCAAAAAGTCCCATTAAAAAATGGTAGCTATAAAAAGTAAAGATGACCGCGCAAAAGATTAGCCTTCATATAGCCCTGTATGTGGGAAAATAAAAAAAAGTTGTAGGGGTCAGAAGATTTTCACAATTTTAAACATACAAATTTTGGTGCATGTAGTTATAATTTTTTTTAAGTAGTAAAATAAATAAAACCTACATAAATTGGGTATCCCTGTAACTATAAGGACCTACATAATAAAGATAAGCTGTTATTTTTACCAAAAATGGCACTGTGTAGAAACAGAAGCCCTAAAAATTAGCAAAATGGTGTGTTTTTTTTCATCTCACCCCCACAAATAATTTATTTTTGTTTTGCTGCAGATTATGTTCTAAAATAGTTTATGTCATTACAAAGTACAATTGGTGACTCAAAAAACAAGCCCTTATGTGGGTCTGTAGGTGCAAAATTGAACGGGTTATGATTTTTGGAAGGTGAGGAGTAGTGATGTCGCGAACATAAAATTTTCGTTTCGCGAACCGCGAACGCGAACTTCCGCAAAAGTTTGCGAACCAGGCGAACTGCCATTGACTTCAATGGGCAGGTGAATTTTAAAACCCACAGGGACTCTTTCTGGCCACAATAGTGATTTAAAAGTTGTTTCAAGGGGATGAACACCTGGACTGTGGCATGCAGGAGTGGGATCCATGGCAAAACCCCCATGAAAAATTACATAGTTGATGCAGAGTCTGGTTTTAATCCATAAAGGGCATAAATCACCTAACATTCCTAAATGGTTTGGAATAATGTGTTTTAGCCCCCTTTTAGGCATCACATAGTTAGATCCCCCTTTAGACAGCACATAGTTAGATCTCCCTTTAGGCAGCACATAAGATTCCCCCATATTAGGCAGCACATAGTGGGATTTGAACCCAAAGCCCCAGCGCTGCAAGGCAGCAGTGCTAACCTCTGAGCCACCATGCTACCCTTAGCATACATCTAATATCCACGGTTGCTAAAATGGACAGAGATGTCAGCAGAGAAATTAGCAGAAAAATTAGGCATGTACACATGCCTGAAAAATTTGGTATTGTTGCAGCCGCTTCTGTAGCAGCGGCCAGAAAAATTGCAGCAGCAGAGGCCAGAAAAAGAAGGCATGTACACCTGGCTGGAAAATTTGGTATTGTCGCAGCTGTAGCAGCGGCCATAAAAATTGCAGCACCATAACAACTGCAGCAGCAGAGGCCAGAAAAATTAGGCATGTACACATGGATAAAAAATTGGGTATTGTCGCAGCCGCAACTATAGCAGCGGCCAGAAAAATTGCAACACCATAATAAGTGCAGCAGCAGAGGCCAGAAAAAGAAGGCATGTACACCTGGCTGGAAAATTTGGTATTGTCGCAGCTGTAGCAGCGGCCATAAAAATTGCAGCACCATAACTAGTGCAGCAGCAGAAGCTCGAAAAATATGGCATGTACACCTGGCTGGAAAATTTGGTATTGTCGCAGCCACTGCTGTAGCAGAGGCCAGAAAAATTTCTGTTTGTTTCGCCAGGCAGAAATTGCCCTAAAACATTGCGGCTTGAACCCTAGCTGGTGGTGGATAAGTAATTAACAACGAGAAGAAAAGGAGGGCTCAACCAAAAAATCATAATATGAATATAACAAGGGGTGCTACTAGCAGCCAAACTAACACAATGTATGTAGAAGAAAAAGTAAACTGCATATAGTGCACACCCAAAAACAAATGTAGGTATAAATAAGCTTTATTAGAAAATCACTGATGTACAAGAAGACACAAACGTTTAAAAACACTTAAAAAAGCTCAACACAAGCCTAGCAACATCACTAGGGAAGGGGTGATGACCCCTAACCCCTACCCTGCCCTATGCATAATGCATGGGATTAATTAGCAGTGTTGGCTCCAAAGTAAAGTGGCATATAAACAAACAATAAGCCCAAATGAATATAATAGTGATTGGAAGCATGCAGTACAGTAAACAATATGTAAATAATACCAGACAGCAAGCAGACAAACCACAAATGGAGGAGCAGCAATAAATGGCCAAAGGGCAGGTAGAGCGGAACCCCACGCGTTCCGTCACTGTCCAGTGACTTCCTCAGGGGTGATGTCTGGCGGATAAGTCACGCAAGTCATCCGGCATTCAGAGTTCAAATACAGCAGCGTGTGGACCATTTTTAGCCCAAGGCAGCTCATCTGATCAGGCCTTGTTCAGTCAAATGTATCGCCCAGTGTCAGTCCCTTCGGGATCCATCCCTCATTCATCTTAAGAAAGGTGAGGTAATCCAGACTTTTTTGACCAAGGCGACTCCTCTTCTCAGTGACAATACCTCCTGCTGCACTGAAGGTCCTTTCTGACAGGACACTTGAAGCGGTACAGGCCAGAAGTCCGAGCGCAAATTGAGATAGCTCAGGCCACAGGTCAAGCCGGCACACCCAGTAGTTAAGGCATTCATCACCCCTCAGATTGTCGATATCTGCGGTTAAGGCCAGGTAGTCTGCTACCTGTCGGTCAAGTTGTTCTCTGATGGTGGACCCCGAAGGGCTGTGGCGATGCGTAGGACTTAAAAAGCTCCGCATGTCCTCCATCAACAGCATGTCTGTACAGCATCCTGTCCTTGCTGGCGTGTTCGTGGGAGGATTACTATCAAGCAAGCGCATAAATATCAGCTACGAGAGCACGCAGAGGTTAAGTCCCGATACATGCGCAGATGACAGTATGGAGGCGGCGTAAGTCTAAGTCCTGACACTTGCGCAGTAACCATTACACGCTGTGTTTACAAACGGAAGGGTCACATGTCTATCATGTGACGTTGAGTCACATGACACGGCAGGATGTAAACACTATAGTATACTACGTCGCATCAGAAGTGATGCGGCGAGTCATGGGGGAATGCGCATCGGAAATGACATCTACGTGACATAATTGGTAAGTCTATAAATATTCTGAACAGGCATGGTACGCCGGACCTCACTACTTTGAGAAAGCCCGGTTCACGGGCGAAACGTTAGTTTAGGAGGTTATCATATTTTAATATCGGCACCCTTAACGGCACTATCAATAGTGGTACTATTGAGCTGTGGCACGGTGTGTCTGCTTTGACGGTGAGGCGCGGAAGCGCTGTCAGTAGCAGCACACTGTTTAACTGTTGACCCTCATAAGTGACAAGCTAATTTGCACTTTTGTGCACGCATTCAGGGTGGCTGGAATTTTAATTTATAAGTTCTTCACTGTATATACCAGTGCACCTTACATTTTTTCTTATACTGATATTGAATAAAAGTTAAGTTTTAAATTTGACTGTAGGCAGTCTCTAATTTAGGGCAGTCCTGAGAGGCTTGTCCCTAAAATTGTGAATTATAGGTGGATGTTGGATTTCCCACGACTCAGTTTCTTCTGGCACAGGTTGCAAATGGCCTCGCTGTTGTCAGAGGCAGACACACAAAAAAAATGCCACATTGCTGAGCTCTGCGATGACGGCACTCTGGTGGTGCCAACAGCATGCGTTGATTGGCGTCCCGTCTGGCTGACCCCGGGTGCCGATGCATGCTGTCCAGCTGTGCCACTAGCTCCTTGTGACGGCCTCCCCATGCTTCCAACTCGTCTCCTCCTCCTCTCTGTCTCCCCATCTGAACTTTCCTCCTCTTCTTCTCTTCTAGCGGCCACCCACGTGGCATCCACGGACACATCATCATCATCAACACCTTCACCGCTATCTGAAACCTCAAGAAAGGAAGCAGCAGCAGGTACAACATCATCATCACACCGTACGTGCATGTGTGTAATGCTGCCTGACTGAGACATATCCCTGTTAACTACATCCTCTGGCAATAATGGTTGCGCATCACTCATGTCTTAAAACTGATGTGTAAATAACTCCTCTGACCTATCAAGTAAAGCTGCTGTGGTGCTGGTGTTGGTGGTGGTGGCAGGCGGGCAAGTGGTAACATGAGAGGTGCCTGAAGCTAAGCTAGAGGAGGAGAAGGATGGTGCGTCAAGGTTCCAAGCGGAAGCTGTAGTAGATTGGGTGTCTTGTGATAGCCAGTCAACTAAGTCCTCAGAACTTTGGGGGTTCAGGGTACGTGGCCATTCCAGGGCCAAAGGGAATCCCAGCACCACGACACCTTCCTCTGCCTGTCATTTGTTTGGTTAAATTTGCACAAGTGTCACACCAAATGTGATTTGCACTAGGGTGACACAATTTGCCCTGCAGGCAAAAAAACTGGTAACTTTGATGTGAACTGACAGTGACGACTGGTTTTACTGTTACAACCAAAAAAGTTTTTTTGTTTTTTTTTAAATCTGCACAACTGTCACACCTAATGTGATTTGCACTAGGGTGACACAATTAAAAACTGGCAACTGTGACGTGAACTGACAGTGATGACTGGTTTTATTTAACAGCCAAAAAAGGTATTTTTTTATTTTTATTTGCACAACTGTCACACCTAACGTGATTTGCACTAGGGTGACACAATTTGCCGTGCAGGCAAAAAAACTGGTAACTTTGATGTGAACTGACAGTGACGACTGGTTTTACTGTTACAACCAAAAAAGTTTTTTTGTTTTTTTTTAAATCTGCACAACTGTCACACCTAATGTGATTTGCACTAGGGTGACACAATTAAAAACTGGCAACTGTGACGTGAACTGACAGTGATGACTGGTTTTATTTAACAGCCAAAAAAGGTATTTTTTTAAAAATTTGCACAACTGTCACACCTAATGAGATTTGCACTAGGGTGAAACAATTTGCCCTGCATGCAAAAAAACTGGCAACTGTGACGTGAACTGACAGTGACGACTGGTTATATTTAACAGCCAAAAAAGGTATTTTTTTATTTTTATTTGCACAACTGTCACACCTAACGTGATTTGCACTAGGGTGACACAATTTGCCCTGCAGGCAAAAAAACTGGCAACTGTGACGTGAACTGACAGTGACGACTGGTTTTATTTAACAGCCAAGAAGGTATTTTTTTTTATTTGCACAACTGTCACACCAAATGTGATTTGCACTAGTGTGACAATGAGCAAAAAAGCTTTCCAGCAGAGTTCCCCTTTTAAGCAGTGGTCCCCAACCAGGGTGCCTCCAGCTTTTGCAAAACACACAGACTGATATAGTTCAGCCCTTTGAATACTGTAGTAGTTAGTTGCTTTAAAGAAAAAAAGCTTGCCAGTGGAGTTCCCCTTTTATGCAGTGGTCCCAACCAGGGTGCCTCCAGCTGTTGCAAAACACACGGACTGATATATTTCAGCCCTTTGAATACTGTAGTAGTAAGTTGCTTTAAAGAAAAAAAGCTTGCCAGCGGAGTTCCCCTTTTATGCAGTGGACCCCAACCAGGGTGCCTCCAGCTGTTGCAAAACACACGGACTGATATATTTCAGCCCTTTGAATACTGTAGTAGTTAGTTGCTTTAAAGAAAAAAAGCTTCCCAGTGGAGTTCCCCTTTTAAGCAGTGGTCACAACCAGGGTGCCTCCAGCTGTTGCAAGACACACGGACTGATATCTTTCAGCCCTTTGAATACGGTAGTAGTTAGTTGCTTGAAGGAACTTATGTTTGATTCTGGAGTACCCCTTTTAACCAGTGGTTCTCTCCCAACCAGGGTACCTCCAGCTGTTGCAAGACACACGAACTGATATCTTTCAGCCCTAAAAAGGGCTTTTTTGGGTGCTGTCCTTAAAGCAGATGTTACACTAGTGCTTTAGAAGTAAACTGGACCCTGAATACACCACCTAGCAGCAACCTAGCTCTCGCTTTCCCTATACAGCAGGAGCAGCTTCTCTGACCCTCCACTTCCTAAGCCTGCAGCATGCTGAATGAGGGTAAAATGGCGTCCGTGCAAGAGGTAGGAGGGTCTGGAAGGGAGGGACTGCTGCTGATTGGCTGTAATGTGTCTGCTGACTCTGACTCACAGGGTCAAAGTTTACTGCAATGTTAAAGTATAGGGGGCGGATCGAACTTCACATATGTTTGCCCGGCGAACCCGAACATGCTAAATTCGTCGGGAACTGTTCGCCGGCGAACAATTCGCGACATCTCTAGTGAGGAGGAAAAAACAAAAGTGCAAAAACAAAAAAAAATTCAGTCCAAGGATAGGGGATAAGATGTCTGATCACGTGGAGCCAAAGTTTGCTCCATGCCTGATGACTCACGATACAAGGACCCCTGGTTCTTGACATCACGGCCCACCCACTCATGACATCACGCCCTGCCCCCTGATGCAAGTCTATAGAAGGGGACATGACGACCATCCCGCCTCCTCCCATAGACTTGCATTTGGGGGGCGGGCCGTGGCGTCACGAAACGCCGGCCCCTGTATCGTAAGTCATCAGACACGAAGCAAACTTCGGCTCCGTGCTGCAGATGACTAGGGGCTGCAGAAGAAATCACGGTCATCAGCAGCGGGACCCCCGCCATCAGACATGTTATCCCCTAAACTTGTATAGAGGATAAGATGTCTGGGGGCAGAGTACCCCTTTAAGGTGAAAATGGGCTGAGTCCTTGAGGGGTTATACTTTGGCAACTTTATTAACTAATCTGATGTTACACAGCCTTAAAAATTTCTATTGAAAGAGATTGCCCTTCATACAATAGTATTTAAACAATTTACTAGTATTCTTTGCTTTAAAGACTAGCTCCAGAACACTGTATTTAACTTTTTCATTATATTAATTAGTATTGTATCGTCCAATGAAGAATATATTGTTTGGTATATTTTATTGTTAATATTATAGAACATTAATTTCCTCAATCTTTGAATCATGTATTGCCTTTCACTATTTATAGCCTTAAGTTTTAGTTAATATCATAGATTTGCTGTTATTCATTGCATTTCAATTTGTTTACTTTGGATGCCGTGGGTTTCATGGCATTTTTTTTTCTATAACCAGTTAGGCTTTCACAGGTTGCTTTATAATTAATGACAATGGGACTGTTATATTTGCAGCATTGATTTACTACAAGTCTAGAGTCATAAAAATTTGTTAAAGATGCTTCATATTATGGATCATGCAGGAACACTATGACAATTATCTTCTTATCACTGCGATTATGATACCTAATAAAATTACAAAATGTCACTCAAAGTCAAATCTGATTTTCTAGTACACATTGAACAGTTTTCTACACTCAGCTGTCCTGTCAGTGTCAGGCTGGATTACTTTAGACTTACTTGCTAGAGGGGATTAATATTGATATTCTTCTTTACAAAAATGGTTTGCTTGTAGCATAGAGTAGACTATATTAAATATTTTCTACTAACATCTAATAAAAAATGTTTCTCAATAATTGCTTCTACTATTTAAAATATAAAGTATCATTTATATTGTATTTACCAGCAACAACCTGTAAATTCTTGGACAGTCCAAAAAATTTGTGTACCAGTGCCCAAGATGAGATTTAGTTCTGCAGGGCAACATACACTGGGCTGGCTAGGAGCTAGATCACATGACCACTGGTTAGCCAATAATTGCTTGCATTATGCAACTGGGTTTAACAAAAAAATAAAATTATAATAATCTAGTGGAAAGTTCACTGGGCCTATTAAGCCACGTTATATGAATTTTCTGGGTTAAAGCATTTCTAGCTGGGTTAAACAAAAATATGCATTTCTAGTGGTAAAAGTAAAAGTTCAGTTGGCCTGTTATGCCACATTGCCTGTATTTTGTTGGTTTACCCAAATATAAAGCATTTCTAGTTGGGTTTAACCAAAAGCACATTTCTAATGGTGAGTGCAAAAGTTTAGTTGGCCTGTTGCAGCCCATTACTTGTATTTTTCGGGTTTTACCATATATACAGTATTTCTAGCAGCACTTAATAAAAAGTAGCTTTTCTAGCTATGAGAGAGAAATGTGGATAGGCCTTTCTACCAAGGTTAACTGTATTTTCGGTGTTTTAGCCAAACCAGAGCAGGAGGAGGAGTTTGAGGAAGATAATCTAGTTTTGAACAGGCTGTGGCCAAATAAAAAGGAGGTAATGTGCTCTGAGCAGAAGGGTAGTGGGGTTACTGTCAGCGATGATGGGCAGAGCCGAAGTAGAGCCAGAACATATTTCAAATGTACCAGACGGCACTGTGCCATCTGTCCAAACAGAAAGTAAGGATTAGCCAGCACATGGAGTGGCATCACAGGACCTGGCTGCAACTATCACTAGTCCACTACCCCTGCTGTCTGCTGACTATACAACTACCTTCAGTCCACCACTGCCTGCTGTCTGATGCTTACTACAAATACCAACAGTAGACCACCACTGCTTTCCACTGGCTCTACAACTAACACCAGTCCACTACTCCTGCTTTCTAATCACTACTCAAGTTCCACCAGTTCACCACTGCCTGCTGTCCAGTTGCTAGTACTTCTACCACCAGTCCACTACCCATGCTGTCTACTGGCTATAACAGCAACCACTAGTTTACCACTGCCTGCTGTCCGGTGGATACAGCTACCACTAGTTCATCACTGCCTGCTGGCAACAGGCAAAACTAGTTTACCACTGCCTGCTGGCTACTAAAACTACCACCAATCTACCACTGCCTGCTGTCTGCTGGATACTAAAACTGCCAACAGTCCACCACTGTCTGCTGTATGCTAGCAACTTCAACTAACACCAGTCCACCACCTTTGATGCTGCTACTACCCCCTGTCAGGCCTATACATACACAGCCAGTCAGGATCTCACGAAAAGGGATCATTTTTTAGACATTTGATACCAAAGTTATTTCTTCTTCACCATTTTAGGATACCATCGCCAATCCTGTTGCAACTCCCCCAAAGAGAGAATTTTAGATGTTTTTTTTCAAGTTTTCAATGTTTACAAAAGTGGCTATTTATTTTTCACTATTTTAAGACAAGGGTAGGCGGGATGACCTTGAATCACATGCAGGATGCAGCCTATCAGCAGCTAGTCACTCCTGTGATGTCACAGCCCTATATAATCGGCAGCCATATTGCAGCCAGTCACTTCAGCCTTTCACTGCAGAGAGATAGATAGGAACAGACAGTGCTGTGTGTCACACAGATAAGCTTTTTCCAGCAGCGATGCACCTCCTAGTCAAGTCAGTGTTTTGTTGCACAGAGAGTGGGAAAGCAGTGTGTGTTTCACAGAAAATCATTCTTACTGCCACGATTTAACTCCCAGTCACTGTCTACAGCGTTAAATTACAGAGAGCAGTGTGTTGCACAGAACAGCAGTGATTCCGCTCAAGCACAAATCCTGTCTAGAAGCACTGATAGGGAAGGGAGTGAGATTGAGACAGAAAGTGACATTTTGGGCATAGTAGACAGCGACTGTGTGCAGCAGCACTGGTGTTTACTGCAAGTCTTGTGAACAAATACTTTTTTAAGCGTACTGTAGCGCATTTTTCTACCCTCATAAGTGCATTCAACATACGTACATCTAAGTAGTGTACTATGTTGTTCCTGTTAAAGTCTCAAGGGCCTAGATACCGTGAAAGGCCAGGCAAAAATACTCACCGGCTGGTGTTTTACACCAATAATTTTTTAAGCGTACTGTAGCGCATTTTACTGCCCTTATAAGTACATACCACATACCTACATCTAAGTAGTGTACTATTTTGTTCCTGTCAAAGTCTCAAGGTCCTAGATACTGTGAAAGGCCAGGCAAAAATACTCATCGGCTGGTGTTATACACAAATACTTTTTTAATCGTACTGTAGTGAATTTTTCTCCCCTGATAAGTGTATAGCACATACGTACAACTCATTGATGTACTATTTTGTTCCTGTTAAAGTCTCATCAAGGGCCTAGATACTGTGAAAGGAGAGTCAAAAGTACACACCTGCCGCTGTTCTAAACAAATACTGTTAAGCGTAGTGGAACGCATTCTACTGCCCACATAAGTGCATACCACATACGTACATCTAAGTGCTGTACCATTTTGTTCCTGATAAATTCTTAAGGGCCTAGTTACTGTAAAAGGCCAGCCAAAAGTACACACCTGCTGCTGTTCTAGACAAATACTGTTTTAAGTGTAGTGAAGCGTATTCTACTCCCTCATATACGCACTAAGTATATCAGGCAGGGAAGTGCCATGAGGTTCACAGAGGAGTGGCAGTGGTCTGAATTCATCAGGCGCAGGCAAAGGTCGCAGCAGACTAGAGGCGAGTGGCAATAGGTGTCGCAGCGAGAGGACTGATCTCTCAACCAGCAACCCATCTGCCGTCGTCGATTGGTTAACACGGTCCTCCACTTCATCACAAGTGACATCGGAGATCCCCAGTCAACAGTCAGAAGGTTCCACAGGCACAACCCTCAGTTGGCATGGCCCAGGAGCAGTCCCTGTCCTCCCATTTCCTTTGTCCTATGCTGTTCCCTCTCCTACAGAAGTATCTTATGCTGTGGGTTCAGCTCCACTATTCACTGAGGACAATCTAATAGAGGACAGTCAGCAGCTACTGCCCAGCAAAGAAGTGGAGGAGACATCCACCGCTTCCTCTTCTAGGCGGGCAAGTAGTGATGAGGAGAGTGATGTGGGAGGCGGTGTTGCCAGAGTTCAGGGTCCTGAAGCAGAAACTGTTGAGGAACCTGAGGAGGACATCAGTGATGTACAGACACTTGTTGATGATGATGAAGTCGATCGCAATTGGGAGCCGGGTGCAGAAGGGGCTTCATCATCTACATAGTCTGATATGCGACGTTGCCACACGTTGGAATTCCACCCTCCATATGTTGGACCAAATATACGAATAAAGAAAATCCATCACCGATTTCTTGATGATCGAATCGGATAGGGGTTCACCCCTGTGTAACTTCAATGTCAACCAGTGGCAGCTCATTCTTGACACCTGGCGTTTGCTCAGGCCATTTGAGGAAGCCACATTATTAGTCAGTCGCCAGGATTACATGATGAACAATGTCATCCCACTGCTTAATTTTCTACAACACGTGTTGGAAACGATGGCTGGTCAGGGCACTGGAGATGTGGCACCTACATCTCATGGCCACATGAGCCCTGTGGGGGCTAAACTGGAGGAGGAGCACAGTTTAGGTTTTGCAAAATGGGCGGTTTTTCTAGTCATCTGACCGGAGAGGAGGAGCAGGAGCAGCCAGAGTAGCTAGAGGGTTATGGAGAAGGAAAGACAGAGGACCCAGACACACCGTGGCAGTATGCAGTGGAGATGGAGGCAGGGAGTTCCTCCGAGTCACTTGCACAAATGGCACGATGCATGCTCAGTTGCTTGCGTTGTGACCGCCGAATTGTTGTCATTTGGCAGCGGGAGGACTTCTGGCTCTCCACCTTGTTGAACCCTCGCTTCCGGCACAAAATGGGGGTCTCTTTTACACCCACTGAGAGGGAGGACAAACTGACCTACTACAGAGACATCCTACGTAGTCAGTTGGCCGATGCCTATCGGTACCATCGTTCATCCTCTCGCAGGTCCGACTCGGGGGCACTCTGCGCTCACCTTCCACTGCCATGGCTGCTGGGGAGGGGTGGGGTGGCAAGAGGAGTACCAGCTCTATCAGCAGCAGCCTGAGGCTACAGTTGTGATGAATAGCTTTATTCACCCTTACCTTGACATGCCCATGCCAACACACCTTGAAGATCCGCTGGACTTCTGGGCAGCCAAACTTGATTTGTGGCCACAACTAGCAGAGTTTTTCCTGGAAAAGCTGTCCTGCCCGGCCAGTAGTGTGCCACCAGAGCGGGTGTTTAGTGCGGCGGGGGCCCAAGGAGAACTCGTCTGTCCACGAAAAATGTGGAGAGACTGAACTTTGTGAAGATGAATCAGGCATGGATCAGCCAGGATTTCCACCCACCAATGCCTGATGCATCAGAGTAGATTGACCATGGTGCCACACCCACTCTTTACACATATGATTATTGCAAAACTGATTTAGGGCGCTGCTCCCGAGTTACAAACATACCTCCGCATCAGACCTTTTTTCACCTACCTTCATCACCGAGTACTGGTATTGCCACCCACCGCACCACTCTGTCACCGGGTCACTTTCAGGACTCCTGATGCTGCTGCTGCCACATCCAGTCTGTCTCCTTCTGCCACCATATGTTCTCCTTATGCTGGCGCCAACTCCATACTGTGTCATTCAGCCACTATATGGTCTCCTCTTGCTGCAGCCAACTCCTGGCTGTGCCATTAAGCCACTATATGTTCTCCTTATGCTGCTGCCACCTCTACGCTGTGTCATTCAGCCACTATATGTTCTCCTCATGCTGCTGCCCCCTCCATGCTGTAGCATTCAGCCACTATATGGTCTCCTCATGCTGCCACCAACTCCTGGCTGTGTCATTCAGCAACTATATGGTCGACTCATTCTTCTGCCAACTCCAGCCACTCTATGGTCTCCTTTTACTGCCGCCAACTCCAGGCTGTGCCATTCAGCCACTATATGTTCTCCTTATGCTGCCGCCACCTCTACGCTGTGTCATTCAGCCACTATATGGTCTCCTTGTGCTGCCGCCAACTTCAGGCTGTGTCATTCAGCCACAATGTAGTCTCCTCATGCTGCTGCCAACTCCAGGCTGTGTCATTCAGCCACTATATGTTCTCCCCATGCTGCCACCACCTCCATGCTATGTCATTCAGCCACTATATGGTCTCCTAATGCTGCCGTAAACTCCAGGCTGTGTCATTCAGCCACTATATGGTCTCCTCATGCCGCCGCCAGCTCCAGGCTGTGTCATTCAAGTTTAATATGGTCTTCTCATGCTGCCGCCACCTCCACGCTGTGTCATTCAGCCACTATATGGTCTCCTCTTTATGCCACCATCTCCAGGCTGTGCCATTAAGCCACTATATTGTTTCCTCATGCTGCTGTCACCTCCACGCTATGTCATTCAGCTACTATATGTTCTCCTCATGCTGCCGCCACCTCCACGCTATGTCATTCAGCCACTATATGGTCTCCTAATGCTGCCGTAAACTCCAGGCTGTGTCATTCACCCACTATATGATCTCCTCATGCTACCGCCAACTCATGGCTGTGTCATCCAGACACTATATGGTCTCCTCATGCTGCTTGTACGTTACTTAAAAATTCTTAAGGTAGCACGAGCTACCATAAATCTTCAATTTAAATTTGAAAATTAATCTTTTAATCTTAGGGATTGTGAGGCCCTATGGTCTCTTCATGCTGCCGCCAACTCCAGGCTGAGTCATTCAGCCACTCTATGGTCTCCTCATGCTGCTGGGACATTACCTAAATATTTTTATGCTAGCACTATCTACCATAAATCTTCAATTTAAATTTTAAAATTCATCTTTTCATCTTAGGGATTGTGAGGCCCTATGGTCTCCTCATGCTGCCGCCAACTCTAGGCTGTGTCATTCAGCCACTATATGGTCTACTCTTGCTGCCGCCAATTCCGGCCTGTGTCATTCTGCCAGATTATAGTCCCCTCATGCTGCTGCCACCTCTAGGCTCTGTCATTTTGCCACCACGTGACATGTGACTCCTTGTTGGATTTGGTCTTTTTGTAACCACACATTTTATTATTAAATCTTAAATTTACATTTTTATAACAATTTAAATAAATCGATAGAGAGACAATAATGAACCATAACTGATTCAATTAAACATTTACACTTTTACAGTCAGGGGGGTGCTGAGAGGCAGGGGCTGGAACAGGTGGTATCTCGCCTGCTGGAGTACAGCCAGCTCGATTTTAAGATACAAGTACAAACTTTATCACTGCAGCCACTTCTAGCTTTGTGTGCCCACTTATCCAATGGCGCAGAAGCTGAATGTGCTCCTGTCAAAGTTGCGGCGGACCGCCAGCTCAATGCTCACCAGAGGGGGTAATCAAAAAATGTTAATAAATTCAAATAAATTAAATAAAGATAACATTAAAATCTGACACATCCAGACGCTCTGTGGCAGTGATTCTAATAGCAATGCCTGTAATCTGCATGTCATACTGAATAACAGTATTATTTCACTAACACAGCACACTCCCTATTTAGGATAAGGCAAAGTGTTCTACACCCTCTATGGAGCCTCTCTGTAGGCCAGAAATAGCCATGTTTAATATCAATTTTCCGCAAATAAATTTGGACCGAACCCCATTTTTTGGGGAAAAACCGACGAATCGGCCAAATCAAATTTTTCTAAAATTCCCTTATCTCTACCCAGCATGATTGGTGTACATGGTTTGACAGGGCTAAAAGAAATATATTAGTTTGTTTTATCTCACTCAGCTGTATGCTCATGTCTTCAGCTGTGAACATAATATAGAGCTGACAGATGCCTTTTAAAGTAAATTTTCTTTTAAAGAAATGCTTCTCTGTATCTTGGGAGAAATACAGTTGATAAAACTTTAAATAATTTTTATTCATGTCTACTCTTATTATAAAAAAGTTATAAGAAAACAGTATATAGTATACTGTAATGTATATGTGAGGTAATGTCATATGTAGTAAATTGGTGACTTAAGTCTATACAAGAAGAGGGGTGTTCTGGCTCACAGATCGGTCTCAAGCGGTTAGATTTCCCTAAAACTCTCCTCTTGCATTTAGATTTCCCTAAAACTCTCCTCTTGCATATAGTAAAAAAAATGATATTTCTATGTGTAGCTGCCACTAGATGATAGTTTATGCAGCTAGTGCTAAATGCAATGACAGCTTTAGATATATTTATGCAGTGTGCTCCTCTAGTGCTGGAGTGCTGACTGCACTAAGCCAGAGTATTATTAAATCTATGACTGTGTGAGGAGAAATAGAGCTCTAACTCCTATAAATATATATTGGGAAATTATGAAGCACAAAATATTATAATGTATACATTAAAGGGAACCTGTCATCTTTAATTCAAGTTCCAAACTAGTGACACTGTTTGAAAGCTGTTCGGACATAGAGACACCTGACACATTGTATACATCTGTCTGTATTTCCATAAAATAGAAAAATGCTTTTATTTTCTAGTGCAAAGAGTCAAAGAGGTGTTCCCAATACCCTGAAATGCTAAGGGCTTGAATATCTCTTTGCTCCCATCCCTTCTCCAGGTTGATTGTTAGCCATGGCTCTTGTTTTGTTGACTGTCAATCATGCAGGGATAAAGTAGAGATGGGAGTGAGGAGATGTTCAAGCCCTCAGTACTTCATGGGCTTGGAAACACCTCTTTTACTCTTTGCACCAGAAAATAAATGCATTTTTCTATGTTTTAAATCACAGATAGATATAAAAAAAAAGGTATCATATGTCTCCTTGTACTCACAGTAATTTGGACCATAAATTGCAGCTGACAGCTTCACTCTAAATAAAAGAATTCTATTAAACGTTTTAAACCCTTTATGTCACCACATATAATGGCATTCTCACCTTGCATTTCCCTTTAATATTGGATCATCAAACATCTAGAATTCTATCCAATTCTAATTTACTACTCTGTTTATGCTGCTATGAAACCCACCTGTTCATTTGCTCCCTGTTCTTCTATGTAATTGTGTTTATATTTAGAATATTAAAATTCACAAGGTTAGGAACATTTTTAGGCAACTTTAATACAAAGTGAACAAGCAGAAAATGTTCATACTGTACTTACGTGTACCGTTGAAATGATATCTTTGCCAAAATAATTCACTTTATCTTTTTCATTATGACCGGCAAATTCATATTTACTGAGAAAAAAATGTCAATGGCATGATGCCTTATTTATATTTTTTCAATTTTTCCCTTTTATACATTTTCGTAGAGATCTTTATGTCTTTCTGCAAAGTGCAGCTTCAGCCTTCTTGTCCTTTTGATGAATTATTCATTAGCAAATGTAAATTGGGCATTTTCAGTAACAGTAAACAGGGACCTTTGATGTTTATAATTCTGCTCTATAATATTCTGGCCACTTATCTGACAGGAAACTGCTTAGCCACTCACCGGTTTAATTTACACTGTATGTTGAAAGAAATTTTCCCAGTATTTGAATGTGCACTACTTGTCAACACTGTAAGTAATTAACATGTTCAGTGGTTAAATGTTGCTTATGTACACTACGACTTTAAAGATGTACTCAAGGGAGAAACACAAATAATGCAACAATGTATAAGACACACACATATCTTGTGACGGGAGACCTGGTTATGGCACATCAACTACGCAGTTAATCCGCTCAAAAAGTAATACTGATGTTTATATACCCAACAAGGACATCCAGTCATCACAACCTTGGTTATTGAGCATGTCCAAAACTGTCCAAAACTGCATTATAAGTCCCCCCTCCTTTGCAATGATAACATTTACTGTTTTTAGACATCTACTTAATTTTATTAAGTAAGTGTGGCAATTTTTATCAATTCAGTCATATTGCTATTAGTTTTGGCTCTTGTGTGTGGCCCTAGATTTTGCCTTCTGGAACAATAAAAGCTATCCTCCAGAATACTATTATATGCAGTAGCATTAACATTTCTTTTAGCCTACTTTCACACTATGTGTGAGGCTCCGGTACAAACGGACAGTAAGGGCTCTTTTTTCTCTCACTTTGAACGCCATAAACCTCCGTTATTGTAACAGAGCCTAACAGGAGTCATAAAGGGCAAAGAGGATCCCATTCACGTCCATTATGACTTCCGTTATTTCGCCGGAAGATAGCGGGAGAAAAAGATGTTGCAAGCACAAATTTTTCTCCCGCTATCTTCTATCAGTCATCACACTACCGTGCCCAAACATTAGTGTGAAAGCAGCCTTAAATGATACAAGTCATTAGTTATCAAAATTTATATATTAATATGTTATAGATTAGTCTATTTTAATTACCTTTCTAATAGACTTCTTAGTAAAATGTCGTAACTTTGTGTTAAATTTAACCTCTACAAGTTTAGCGATCAGGGATCTCCCTTTTGGTCCTACCTGCAGTCCTGCTAGAAGATTGCCTCTTGCAGTAGCCTTGCAGAGACAAAAGTCAGGAAATGCAGGTGGGACCTCAGCTCAGCACAGTGTATAGAGCTGAATATTTTAGCTGCATTTGGAAGCTGCTGGGAAGAGCTGACACACTAGGGTTCAGTGCCGGTCTCTGCCAATCAAAGCTGATCTGTATGTATCAGAGTGAGGAAGGAAATTCTCCCCAGCAGGGCTTTAGGTGATGTCATACCGGCTGGGGAATGCCCCTTCCCAGTCTATGGAGATGACTGAGACTGAGCAGAAGATACTGAATAATATCTACAGTGGGGCAAAAAAAGTATTTAGCCAGCCACCAATTGTGCAAGTAACCAAAAAACAACAATACCTCAAGATGGGTCAGGGTCAATTGTGCAATATCTCCCACTTAAAAAGACAAGAGAGGCCTGTAATGTTCATCATAGGTATACTCAACTATGAGAGACATAATGAGAAAAAAATCCATAAAATCACATACATTTTTTAAGAATTTATTTTCAAATTATGATGGAAAATAAGTATTTGGCTGCCTACAAACAAGCAAGATTTCTGGCTCTCACAGACCTGTAACTTCTTCTTCAAGAGTCTCATCTATCCTTCACTCGTTACCTGTATTAATTGCACCTGTTTGAACTTGTTATCAGTATAAAAGACAACCTCTCCACAACCTCAAACAGTCACACTCCAAACGCCACTATGGACAAGACCAAAAAGCTGTTGAAGGACACCAGAAACAAAATTGGAGACTTGCACCAGGCTGGGAAGACTGAATCTGCAAAAGGCAAGCAGCTTGGTGTGAATAAATCAACCGTGGGAGCAATTATTAGAAAACGGAAGACATACAAGACCACTGATAATCTCCCTCCATCTGGGGCTCCACGCAAGATCTCACCCTGTGGTGTCAAAATGATCACAAAAACCATGAGCAAAAATCCCAGAACCACATGGGGGACCTAGTGAATGACCTGCAGAGAGCTGGGACCAAAGTAACAAAGGCTACCATCAGTAACTGTCACGATTCGGCTTCCAGGTAGTGGATCCTCTGTGTCAGCGAGGGATTGGCGTGGACCGTGCTAGTGGACCGGTTCTAAGAGGCTACTGGTTTTCACCAGAGCCCGCCGCAAAGCGGGATGGTCTTGCTGCGGCAGTAGCAACCAGGTCGTATCCACTAGCAACGGCTCTACCTCGCTGACTGCTGAGAAGGCGTGGAACAGAAGGACTAGGCAGAGGCAAGGTCAGACGTAGCAGAAGGTCGGGGGCAGGCGGCAAGGTTCGTAGTCAGGATGGGTAGCAGAAGTTCAGGTACACAGGCTTTGGACAACACTAAACGCTTTCACTGGCACAAGGCAACAAGATCCGGCAAGGGAGTGCAAGGGAGGAGACTAGATATAGCCAGGGAACAGGTGGGAGCCAATTAAGCTAATTGGGCCAGGCACCAATCATTGGTGCACTGGCCCTTTAAGTCTCAGAGAGCTGGCGCGCGCGCGCCCTAGAGAGCGGAGCCGCGCGCGCCAGCACATGACAGCAGGGGACCGGGACGGGTAAGTGACCTGGGATGCGATTCGCGAGCGGGCGCGTCCCGCTGTGCGAATCGCATCCCCAACGGCCATGACAGTGCGGCGCTCCCGGTCAGCGGGACCGACCGGAGCGCTGCAGGGAGAAAGACGCCGTGAGCGCTCCGGGGAGGAGCGGGGACCCGGAGCGCTAGGCGTAACAGTACCCCCCCCTTAGGTCTCCCCTTCTCTTTGTCCAGTAACTGCCTCCCCTGGGATGAGGACACCGGGAAAGAATGGAGGGTTTCCTCAACGGCAGGCAGTACAGCAGGAGTGGGAATGGGGAGGGAGGGCAGAGGGCGAGGCCTGGCACGGGGCAGTGTGACACCAGGACGGGGGCCATGGGGTGGCACAGAGGCTTGCCTGACGGGACTGGGAGGGGGGGAGAGGCACTTCCTGTGGCAGGCAGAGTCCCAGTTCCTGATCTCCCCGGTGGTCCAATCAATGGTGGGGGAATGAAGCCGGAGCCAAGGCAGACCGAGGAGAACCTCAGAGGTACAGTTGGGGAGAATGAAGAATTCAATCCTCTCAAGGTGGGGTCCAATAGACATGAGGAGGGGCTCTGTGCGGTAACGCACGGTGCAGTCCAATCTGGCTCCGTTGACCGCGGAAATGTAGAGCGGCTTGACGAGACGGGTCACCGGGATGCTGAATTTATTAACAAACGACTCCAAAATAAAATTTCCTGAGGCACCGGAGTCCAAGCAGGCCACGGCTGAGAGGGAGGAGCTGGCTGAAGAAGAAATCCGCACGGGTACCGTGAGACGTGGAGGAGCAGACTTGGAACCAAGAGACGCCACACCCACGTGAGCTGGGTGCGTGCGTGCGTTTCCCAGGCGTGGAGGACGGATAGGGCAATCCACCAAGAAATGCTCGGTACTGGCACAGTAAAGACAGAGATTTTCTTCCCTGCGGCGATTCCTCTCTTCCTGGGTCAGGCGAGACTTATCCACTTGCATGGCCTCCTCGGCGGGAGGCCCAGGCGTAGATTGCAACGGATACTGTGGGAGAGGTGCCCAGAGATCTAAGTCTTTTTCCTGGCGGAGCTCTTGGTGTCGCTCAGAAAAACGCATGTCAATGCGGGTAGCTAGATGGATGAGTTCTTGCAGATTGGCAGGAATCTCTCGTGCGGCCAGCACATCCTTGATGCGACTGGATAGGCCTTTTTTAAAGGTCGCGCAGAGAGCCTCGTTATTCCAGGATAATTCTGAAGCAAGAGTACGGAATTGTACGGCATACTCGCCAACGGAAGAATTACCCTGGACCAGGTTCAACAGGGCAGTCTCGGCAGAAGAAGCTCGGGCTGGCTCCTCGAAGACACTCCGGAGTTCAGTGAAGAAGGCCTGGACTGTGGCTGTGGCAGGATCATTGCGGTCCCAGAGCGGTGTGGCCCAAGACAAGGCCTTTCCTGAAAGAAGGCTTACTACGAACGCCACCTTAGACCGTTCTGAAGGAAACAAGTCCGACATCATCTCCATATGCAGGGAACACTGAGACAAAAATCCACGGCAGAGTCTGGAGTCCCCATCAAATTTGTCCGGCAGGGACAAGCGGAGGCTAGGAGCGGCCACTCGCTGCGGAGGAGATGGTTGCTGCTGTAGCAGAGGCAGAAGTTGCTGTAACGTGGCGGTCAACTGCGACAGCTGCTGTCCTTGTTGGGCAATCTGCTGCGATTGCTGAGCGACCACCATGGTAAGGTCAGCGAGACTTGGCAGGGGCACCTCAGCGGGATCCATGGCCGGATCTACTGTCACGATTCGGCTTCCAGGTAGTGGATCCTCTGTGTCAGCGAGGGATTGGCGTGGACCGTGCTAGTGGACCGGTTCTAAGAGGCTACTGGTTTTCACCAGAGCCCGCCGCAAAGCGGGATGGTCTTGCTGCGGCAGTAGCAACCAGGTCGTATCCACTAGCAACGGCTCTACCTCGCTGACTGCTGAGAAGGCGTGGAACAGAAGGACTAGGCAGAGGCAAGGTCAGACGTAGCAGAAGGTCGGGGGCAGGCGGCAAGGTTCGTAGTCAGGATGGGTAGCAGAAGTTCAGGTACACAGGCTTTGGACAACACTAAACGCTTTCACTGGCACAAGGCAACAAGATCCGGCAAGGGAGTGCAAGGGAGGAGACTAGATATAGCCAGGGAACAGGTGGGAGCCAATTAAGCTAATTGGGCCAGGCACCAATCATTGGTGCACTGGCCCTTTAAGTCTCAGAGAGCTGGCGCGCGCGCGCCCTAGAGAGCGGAGCCGCGCGCGCCAGCACATGACAGCAGGGGACCGGGACGGGTAAGTGACCTGGGATGCGATTCGCGAGCGGGCGCGTCCCGCTGTGCGAATCGCATCCCCAACGGCCATGACAGTGCGGCGCTCCCGGTCAGTGGGACCGACCGGAGCGCTGCAGGGAGAAAGACGCCGTGAGCGCTCCGGGGAGGAGCGGGGACCCGGAGCGCTAGGCGTAACAGTAACACACTATGCCGCCAGAGACTCAAATCATGCAGTGCCAGGCATGTCCTCCTGCTTAAGCCAGTACATGTCCGGGCCTGTCTGAAGTTTGCTAGAGAGCATTTGGATGATCCAGAAGAGGATTGGGAGAATGTCATATGGTCAGATGAAACCAAAGTAAAACTTTTTGGTAAAAAACTCAACTCGTTGTGTTTGGAGGAGAAAGAATGCTGAGTTGCATCCAAAGAACACCATGCCTACTGTGAAGCATGGGGATGGAAACATCATGGTTTGGGTCTGTTTTTCTGCTAAGGGACCAGGCCGACTGATCCGTGTAAAATAAAGATTGAATTGGTCCATGTATAGTGAGATTTTGAGTGAAAACCTCTTCCATCAGCAAGGGCATTGATGATGAAACATGGCTGGTTCTTTCAGCATGACAATGATCCCAAACACACTGCCAGGGCAATGAAGGAGTGGATTCATAAGCAGCATTTCAAGGTCCTGTAATGGCCTAGCCAGTCTCCAGATCTCAACACCATAGAAAAACCTTTGGAGGGAATTGAAAGTCTTTTTTGTCCAGCGGTTGGCCCAAAACATCACTGCTCTAGAGGAGATCTGTATGGAGGAATATGACAAAATACCTGAAACAGTATGTGAAAACCTTGTGAAGACTTACAGAAAACATTTCACCTCTGTCATTGCCAACAAAGAGTATATAACAAAGTATTGAGATGAACTTTTTTTATTGACCAAATACTTATTTTCCACCATAATTTGCAAATAAATTCTTAAAAAATAAGAGAATATGATTTTATGGATTTTTTTCTCAATATGTCTCTCATAGTTGAGGTATACCTGTGATGAAAATTACAGGCCTCTCATTTTTTTAAGTGGGAGAACTTGCACAATTGGTGGCTGACTAAATACTTTTTTTGCCCCACTGTATGTACAAAAGTAAAAAAAAAAATGGCACAAAATAGTTTATCATGATGGGGGAAGTGAATTGGGAGGATTATAAAATGTATCAAGCTCATGAAAGGTACGCTTTAAAGGGGTACTCCGGTGAAAACCTTTTTTCTTTTAAATCAACCGGTGGCAGAAAGTTAAACATATTTGTAAATTACTTCTATTAAAAAATCTTTAAAAAAATCTTCCAGTACTTATTAGCTGCTGAATGCTACAGAGGAAATTCCTTTCTTTTTGGAACACTGATGACATCACGAGCACAGTGCTCTCTGCTGACATCTCTGTCCATTTTAGCAACCATGCATAGCAGATGCATAGCAGATGTATGCTAAGGGCAGCATGGGGGCTCAGTGGTTATCACTGCTGCATTGCAGTGCTGGGGACTTGGGTTCAAATTCCACTAAGGACAACAATAAATAAAGCATTATTATTATTATTATTATAATAATGTCAGCAGAGAGAACTGTGCTCGTGATGTCATCAGAGAGCAGTCCAAAAAGAAAATAATTTCCTCTGTAGTATTCAGCAGCTAATAAGTACAGGAAGGATTAAGATTTTTTAATAGAAGTAATTTACAAATATGTAACTTTCTGCCACCAGTTGATTTAAAAGAAAAAAGGTTTTCACCGGAGTACCCATTTAAGCTTGGCTATATTTTACTGTTATTCCTTATCTGACAAGGATTACAAGACAAGCATTATTTGAACATTTGCCAAACTTTTACTCTGTCAGACAAAAAGTCTAATGAATACATTGCTTCTTCAATGGAATCCAGGCCAACGGTGGCATTCTGCTCAATATTCAATGACTTTCTTTACATTTGCTACTATTGGTGCTGTGTGCAGTAGATATTCATGGATATCCAATGTATCCTGATGACCCGTTATAATGTGTTCATACCATATGCAGATTGGAAATTGATAAGAAGTATTATAGTGCAACAATAAACAAGAACTCTTATTCTGTCAGACAAAAAGTATTATGAATACATTGCTTCTTCACTGGAATCCAGGCCAGTGGTGGCATTTTGTTCAATATTCAATGATTTTCTTTACATTTGCTACTATTGGTGCTGTGTGCAGCAGATATTCATGGATATCCAATGTATCCTGATGAGTAGTTATGTTGTGTCCATATGCAGATTGGAAATTGATAAGAAGTAATATAGTGCAACAATAAAAATCTATTAGCTTTTCAATTTTGATCAGTTCTGATGTTATTCTAATGTTTCTTTAAGGAAAATACAAAAGTAAATACAGTCACAATGGATGATGTTGATAATGTCAATACCACCAGTTAAAAATAGACTCTGTTGTATGATAAAATGTTTTTAGGTGTCAAAATACAAATTACAACATCTTATTAGTCATCGTTTGGCAGGCTTATAGGTTATGGACACCTTTAACAACCATTATTATTTTTGGGCACGAAAACACTTTCTCTATAGGTATTTTTAAACATTTTTTTTGTTTCTCTTCTATAGTCTCTGAAGTTTGCTGTGTACGGTCTGTACTTATAACTATACTTGTACACTACCTATTTACTTCTTCACCAATAACTGTCTTGTGTCTGCTTTCTTCTCTATCACCAGATTGTGTGAGCTGCCCTCCAATGCCCTATATTTACCTTGTCCACAATCTGAGCTGGTATTTTACCCCCTTTACCCCTCTGCTATGTCTAGTGAGAAAGCAGATAGCCGCTCTGTTGATTAGCAGCTATAAAAATTGTATCCATCATATCTACTGTTTAGTAGGAAAGGCTGTAACTTTTTCAGTAATGGCTCCTGTGTATATTATTTGGAACCTTTTTGTCAATATTACTTTTTATTAACATTTTGAACCTGTGAGATAGCTCGGTACTTTTCCTGTAATTTTTGTGTACTGTTGGGTTGCAAATGAAAGTCTTTTAAGCTAACAGCAATTAGGGGAAGTTACAGTATTGGCAAAGACCATGGAAGAGCTTGAAACTGACAACTGCACTGCACCAGCATTCTGAAGGAGCTTTGGAAAGGTGTTAAAATAGTAAGGTTTAACATCGACCAGATAATTTGTAGAAAAATAATACTATAATGGTATGTTGTCCTTCTGAAGCAGAGACAGGGAGCCTAGAGGCAGCAGAGGCATTAATGGAATTGGATCCAGGTGATGTGGAACATACCTGTGTGTTCACAATATGGTCGCCTGTGAAATGAAAAGGAAGTCTCTGTAGAAGTTGTTTCTGCCAAAGTGTTATAACCTGAGTGAACTGAAGCAGTGTTGCTTATTGTCACCTCTGTCTATGTCATGAACTGTCTAGGGAAGGTGCAAACACCCAGAGCAAACCTTACCTGCTCTAGACAGTTCCAGACATGGACAGAGGTAGCAATAGGATGCACTGTAGTGGATTGGAAGGAACTACACATCTTCTTCCAGGGTATACAGTAGTTAATAATTACTGAAAGGCCTGAGTGTTTAAATAGAAGTAATGTACAAATATATATTTCCCCGGAGTACCCCTTTATGAGCAAAGAATGATAAAGGGAAAAAGTCTCCTGCTTTGTTACCATGGCAACTTGGTATCACTACAACAGAGCCACCCCATATTATATTCTCAGACCTAACAGGGGCCTCTATCCATAAGTAGTTTACTCTGTACCTATTGTCTTTCTCTAATTTACTTCTTTTTTTCCTTTTTGGAATCTTATTTTATTTTCTATTTTCAACAGATCTGAAAGCAACTGCTTTGTAGAGGCCCCAGTAGCATAGTGGAACTAGCAGTATAGCAAGACTACTCAAACACCAACAGCAGATGCCCTGAAATTGGAGGAGGGACCAAAAGATTAGGCACGGCCTTTTAGGTTGGCAACTCCAACACCCCATACAGCAGTGCTGTCACTCCTGCTCTGCATCCCACCATCTCATTCTTTTGAACAATGGACAGGCAGCTGTAAATAGAGAATAAGGCCCTGGCCATTATCCAGAGGCTAGATGGAATTGTAACTTATTGTCTTAAGATGGATCCTAGCATCTACAACAGCCCACTTCAGAGAAGACCTTGAGTAAGACCTGGCCACTCAGCCAATCACTGGTTCCAGCAGATTGTTGTCTCAGTCAGTGATTTTCCATGACCATGTGTTGTACATGTAATGCACATGGTTGTAAACAACTTAAGTTTACTTTACTTTTTTGTTTTACTCCATACCTGTGTAGAGAAAAAGTGGTGCATTTGCCCAAGGCACCCAATCAGATTGCTTCATTCATTTTTAAAAAGGCCCCTAATTAATTAAAGAAGCAATCTGATTGGTTGCTATGGGCAACTACACAACTCCTCCTCTACCCAGGTTTTGATAAATCTCCCCCCATGTTTACTAGATGTGATGTAGTAACAAAATGCAATAGGCGAATAAGAGAAATTCACTTGTGGTATATCAATCCTCTTTATGAGACTACCTCTGTGGTAGGATCTACTGTGACCCCTGCTCTTAGCACTAGATACATAGTATGATGTTGTATTACTATTATTTTATTGTTGGTAATAATGCTTCCAAAAATAAATTGCTGTTTAAACATCCTTTTAGGATAAAATATTAACATGGTTTTATAAAGAGAAAACAATCCTGTGTATCATCTAAACGAGTCTTTTAAGTTTTAAAATAATTAAAGTTCTCGCTATGATGTGTGATTACAATAATTGCCAACTGATTCATTAGAGGAAATGAAGAAATACAATATTCTTCCTCCCTAAAGCTAGCTTGTAATGAAAAATATAATGAAACCTTGTTATTTAATATACTGAAGAGTTCACGGAAAGACATTACTGAAAAGACTAAAATTAACGGTTCTTCTAGCCTGTTTTGCTATTCTGGTTTTATGTCAATGTCCTGATAATTGTGCCTAGTAGGTCTAGAAGCCCAATCTGGACCATGGGTTACATTTTATCTATAATAAGTTTTAAAAAGTGGAAAAGAAAAATAAACAATAGACACTCTGGGATCCTGGATAGGTGATATCTTTACCGAAAAAGGTATTTTTGAGCATTATCAGGATAGAAGGGCAACTTGAAGCCATTGGATTCTATGATTTGGTTGGTGACAAATGAGGAGACCCAGGAGAATGTCAGTCTGTGATGCCAAAGGATGAGAGAGTTTATAACAGGAGGAAGTATACTGTCAAAAGCAGTGGACAGGTCCAGAAGGGGAATAACAGAATATTGGCTGAGGTTATAGCAATTTGGCACTTTGTCGTGAGTGTAATGTGGTGGTGAGATCAGGGAGCTAATGCTATCAAATTAAGCATTAAGCCAGACTGTGATAAATGTGTGCAGTGACAAGTTACCACCCTGTGGGTGTGTTGCCATGTCCTCATAAAATAGGTGGTTTTCCTGAGTTATGTAGTCTTGTAAGAAGAATATAGTGAACAGTGCTTTTTGAAAGGCAGAAAGCCATTCCTGGCCACCAATGTTCCAGTGACGACTCCCACAGATTGCCTGGGTGTAGAAGAACCATAAATAGCAAATGAGGCGGTGACTGAGAAAAACAGTGGATTGCATCCAGGCAACCATGGTGACATCTAGCTGTGTGGAACTCTTGCTGGACAGTTCCCAAAAGCTGTCAATGGCAGCTAAGGTATCTCTGTTTCCAATAGAATTAGATTGTGGAGGAGTTAACTATTTGTAAGAACAAACAGCTACAGTATGTGAAGACACAACCATATATTTCAAACAAAAATATTATATTACTATAATTTAAAACTATTTTTTAAACTTAGCACATTATTTAAGTAAATCCTATTAAGGATGCTGCACAAGTATATCATTAAAAGAATCTAAAAAGTAATTTTGTAATGTATTTCTACTACCGCAAAAACAGCAATGTGATGCTTGTTATAGGCTTTTATTGTGCTTGGTTGATGGATGCATTATTTTTTCATGGAGGCAGAACAAGCTGAATATGAGGTTTTGAAAGTAAATTCTAAACACATGGCCACATAACTAATTTGAATATAATGAGCCAAATCTGAAACACATTGAGGCTTATTTGCATACATATTGAATTTTACATAAAACCTGCCCTGTTTATGGAAGAAGTAAATGGGAATTGTGCCCTGCACTCTGAAGTATTCCTTTAAAGGCATATGCAGGCCATACTTAGCTGTATGGTTGTTATTATTTTAGTATCCATTTCAAATACATATAATATTCATCCTATACTCTCTTTAAGCAAGTTCATTTTAAAAAATCTAAAAAAGATGGAAATGTACAAAATGTGATAGCTAGAAGGTATTATTCTATTAGAATTGTAATAGCTAGAAGGTATTAAAGATATTGAAATCTGCGTCTTTTTCATATACTGTATAAGCTGAGTAAAATGATTGAGGTCTTACAATACCCCACACAAAAATTATTGTTATATGACCTATGGGGATAATCCCACTCTTGGCATATAAAACAAGTTAAACAAAATAATTTGACTCTTAAGAAACCCAAGTGCTAAATAAGGTTCTGCCATTGTATGTTTGAGGCTGAACAGAAGATGATAGAAGATATGAGTTACGAGACAAGCCCATGTAAGAATATTTTACCAATGTAGGTTTGCTGACTTTTAATATGTGGTAATATAAATACCAGAATTATTAATTCAAAAATTCTTAGTATACTTACTAATTGTTGGTTACATCTGCCTATGCAATGCTTGCTCTATCTCTACTAGGGGCTAAAAGGGTCATGTTTCACCTGTGCATAGCAAGTAAATGTTAAGACACGGTCAAAAAGGCATTCCAACATATGCTGCAATGTGTAGCCATAAGGTCCTACAGACCAAACATAGTCTACTTTCCACTACATTTGAACTATTTTACTCTAATTTATGTTTTATTTGGTGGACTCAAAAGCTTTATTGATTACACTTTTGTATCCCACAAATAAAACTTACAATAGGTTAAAACTTACCAGATGCAACAAGTAAACTGCGTTCGGTCTGTTAAAGCCTATGCAATGCTGCTGTATATAAAGTATCAGAGAACTTTCTGATTTTATTCCAACATATACCCACTTTGTATAGACAAAATTAAAAAGAAAAAATCATACATGGCCAATTTTCTTTGTTCTGTACTTATAAGGGGAGATTTATCAAAACCTGTGCAAAGAAAAAGTTTGCCAGTTGCCCATAGTAACCAATCAGACTGTTTCTTTAATTTTGCAGAGGCCTTGTTAGAAATGAAAGAAGCAAGCTGATTAGTTGCTATGAGCAACTGGGCAACTTCTCCTCTGGACAGGTTTTGATAAATCTCCCCCATAGTTCTTATACTGGCCTAGTTATAGACACCAAACAAACCTTGTGTATACTCTGATCCTGCCATTGTATAAAGGCCCTTTTACACAGGCCAAGTCGGTCCCTACATTAAGCGTTGATCTTGTTGAATGGCATTTACAGGCCCTACCAGACATTTAATTTCATCATTGTTGGCAACGTATCCCCCTATCATGCAATGTGAGGCCAATAAGGAATATTTAAATGCATGACAAAAAGATACAGTCAGCTGACGAATAAGCATTTTTTCATTCACCAGCTTATCGATTGCCCTTTTACACAGGCCAGTTATCGTAAACACCCATTCAGCTGATAATCAACCCATATAAAAGGGCTTTTACTTCCCTCCTTCTGCCTACTTCTTTGCAAACCACGGACAATAAAAAAAAATACAATTAGTAGGGAGAACAATACTGTAGAATCAGACTACACATGGTTGAGACATGTGGGTTTGATAAAGAGCTATGTACAGAAACAATTGAGTTTTTTTTTATTATTCAGTTTAGAAAGATTAGAAAAAATAGATTCCAAGAGTGGCTTAAACCCCTTAAGGACGGAGCCCATTTTCACCTCTAGGACGAAGCCCTTTTTTGTAAATCTGACCACTGTCACTTTAAACATTAATAACTTTAAAATCAAAAATGTTGCATTTTTCTAACTTTGAAGCTCTCTGCTTGTAAGGAAAATGGATATTCCAAATAATTTTTTGGGGGATTCACATATACAATATGTCTACTTTATGATTGCATCATAAAATTGACGAGTTTTTACTTTTGGAAGACACCAGAGGGCTTCAAAGTTCAGCAGCAATTTTCCAATTTTTCCCAAAATTTTCAAACTCACAATTTTTCAGGGACCAGTTCAGGTTTGAAGTGGATTTGCAGGGTCTTCATATTAGAAATACCCCATAAATGACCCCATTATAAAAACTGCACCCCCAAAGTATTCAAAATGACATTCAGTAAGTGTTTTAACCCTTTAGGTGTTTCAAAGGAAAAGCAGCAAAGGGAAGGAGAAAATTCAAAATCTTAATTTTTTACACTTGCATGTTCTTGTAAACCCAATTTTTGAATTTTTACAAGGGGTAAAAGGAGAAAATGTAAACTTGTATGTGTAACCTTATTTCTCTCAAGTAAGCACATATCTCATATGTCTATGTAAAGTGTTCGGCGGGCGCAGTAGAGGGCTCAGAAGCGAAGGAGCGACAAGGGGATTTTGGAGAGTATGTTTTTCTGAAATGGTTTTTGGGGGGCATGTGGCATTTAGGAAGCCCCTATGGTGCCAGAACAGCAATAAAACAAAAAAACACATGGCATACCATTATGGAAACTAGACCCCTTGAGGAACATAACAAGGAATAAAGTGAGCCTTAATACCCCACAGGTGTTTCACGACTTTTGCATATGTAAAAAAAATTAAAATAAAAAATGTCACTAAAATGTTGGTTTTCCCCCAAATTTCACATTTTAAAGGGTAAATAGCAGAGAAGACCCCCCAAAATTTGTAACCCCATCTCTTCTGAGTATGGAGGTACCCCATAAGTGGACCTGAAGTGCACTGCAGACAAACTACAATGCTCAGAAGAGAAGGAGTCATATTTTGCTTTTTGAGAACAAATTTTGCTCGGGGGGGCATGTTGCATTTAGGAAGCCCCTATGGTGCTAGGACAGCAAAAAAAAACACATGGCATACCATTTTGGAAACTAGACCCCTTGAGGAATGTAACAAGGAATAAAGTGAGCCTTAATACCCCACAGGTGTTTCACGACTTTTGCATATGTAAAAAAAAATATTTTTTTTTCACAAAAATGTGGGTTTTCCCCCAAATTTCATATTTTTGAAAGGGTTAGTAGCAGAAAAGACCCCCCAAAATTTGTAACCCCATCTCTTCTGAGTATGGAGGTACCCCATAAGTGGACTTGAAGTGCACTGCGGGCGAACTACAATGCTCAGAAGAGAAGATGTCATATTTGGCTTTTTGAGAGCAAATTTTGCTTGGGGGGCATGTCGCATTTAGGAAGCCCCTATGGTGCCAGGACAGCAAAAAAAAAAAACACATGGCATACCATTTCGGAAACTAGACCCCTCACAGAATGTAATGATGGGTACAGTGAGCATTTACTCCCCACTGGTGTCTGACAGATCTTTGGAACAGTGGGCTGTGCAAAATTTTTCATTTTCACTGACCACTGTTCCAAAGATCCGTCAGACACCTGTGGGGTGTAAATTCTCACTGCTCCCCTCATTGCATTCTGTGAAGGGTGTGGTTTCCAAAATTGGGTCACATGTGGGTGTGTTTTTTTTTTTTTGCGTTTGTCAGAACCGCTGTAACAATCAGCCACCCCTGTGCAAATCACCTCAAATGTACATGGTGCACTCTCCCTTCTGGGCCTTGTTGTGCGCCCCCAGAGCACTTTGCGCCCACATATGGGGTATCTCCGTACTCGGGAGAAATTGCGTTGCAAATTTTGGGGGGCATTTTTCCCTTTTACCTCTTGTGAAAATGAGAAGTATAGGGCAACACCAGCATGTTAGTGTAAACATTTTTATTTTTTTTACACTAACATGCTGGTGTAGACCCCAACTGTTCCTTTTCATAAGGGGTAAAAGGAGAAAAAAAAAATTGTTAGGCAATTTCTCCCGAAACTGTTCCTTTTCATAAGGGGTAAAAGGAGAAAAAAAAAAAAATTGTTAGGCAATTTCTCCCGAGTACGGCGATACCCCAAATGTGACCCTATACTGTTGCCTTGAAATACGACAGGGCTCCACAGTGAGAGCGCCATGCACATTTGAGGCCAAAATTAGGGACTTGCATAGGGGTGGACATAGGGGTATTCTATGCCAGTGATTCCCAAACAGGGTGCCTCCAGCTGTTGTAAAACTCCCAGCATGCTTGGACAGTCAATTGCTGTCCAGAAATGCTGGGAGTTTTTGTTTTGCAACAGCTGGAGGCTCCATCTTAGAAACACTGCCTTCCAATACCCGTTTCATTTTTATTGGGGAAGGGGGGTGGTAGGGGGGCAGTGTACGTGTGTATATGTAGTGTTTTACTCTTTATTTTATGTTCGTGTAGTGTTTTTAGGTTACATTCACACTGGAGGCAGATTACGCTAGGAGTTTTAGTTGCGGCGGAAAATTTGCCGCAGCTCAAATTTGAACTCACTGTAATCTGCCGCCAGTGTGAATGTAGCATGTACATTCACATGGGAGGGGGGGGGCAAAACTACAACTCCCAGCATGCATTGACAGACCATGCATGCTGGGATTTGTAGTTTTGCAACAGCTGGAGGCACACTGGTTGTAAAACCTTGATTTAGGTTCTATGACCGAACTCAGTATTTTCCAACCAGTGTGCCTCCAGCTGTTGCAAAACTACAACTCCCAGCATGTACTGAGTGCGGAAGGGCATGCTGGGAGATGTAGTTATGCAACGGCTGGAGGCACGCAAGTATGCTGTTCCTGAATGCTGGGAGTTGTAGTTTTCCAAGATTTAGAGGGGTTCAGGTTGTAAATCACTGTCCAGTGGTCTCAAAACTGTGGCCCTCCAGATGTTGCAAAACTACAACTCGCAGCATGCCCAGACAGCAAACTGCTGTCTGGGCATGCTGAGAGTTGTAGTTTTGCAACATCTGGAGAGCTACAGTTTGAGACCACTTAGTGATCTGCAACATGAACCCCTCTAAATATTGCAAAACTACAAGTCCCAGCATGCCCACACAGCAAACAGCTGTCTGGGCATGCTGGGAGTTGTAGTTTTGCAACATCTGTAGGGCCACGGTTTAGAGACCTTTGTAAACTGTGGCCCTCCGGATGTTGCTAGGCAACAACTCACCTAGCAGTACCCGGATGTATTGCTGCCGCCGCTGCACGTGGGGGATCCTCGCATGGAGGATTGTGCTCCGTGACCCGGGATCCAGGTAAAGGACCTTCGGCGCCGGTCCCTGGACAGTTCCCCCGTTTTGCCCGGACACCTATAGGTAGGCAAAGCGGGGAAACAGAACTTTAACCCCCCTCCCCCGGTCTGCTATCGGTTTGTCGCTCGGCCGACCAATAGCAGGGATAGGAGGGGTGGCACCCCTGCCACCAAATTTCTATCCCTTCAGGGGGATCGAGGGTGTCTCGGAAACCCCCGATCCCTCTTATTTTCCGGGTCACCGGGTCACCAGTGACCCGTATGACCCGGAATCGCGCAGATCGCAGGTCTGAATTGACCTGTGATTTGTGCCCATCGCGGTCATGAGGGGGTCTCAGGACCCCCCTCGGCGATGTGCCGGAATGCCTGCTGTTAGATAACAGCAGTCATCCCGGCACGATCACTGCTACCGGTGACGCGACGCTCCCGGAACCCCGCGACGTACATGTACGTCGCCGAGCACCAAGTGAGAGTTTGCGGCGCTGTACATGTACGTCGCTCGTCGTGTAGGGGTTAAAGGGGTATTACTAAAAAAAAAATAAAAAAAAAAAATAATTATATACATATATATCAACTGGCTCCAGAAAGTTAAACAGATTTGTAAATTACTTCTATTGAATAATCTTAATCCTTCCAGTAGTCATAAGCTGCTGAAGTTGAGTTGTTCTTTTCTGTGTGTCTCAGGAACTGTCTGAAGCTTTAGAGGTTTGTTATGGGGATTTGCTCCTTTCCCATTTGCAGTCATCCCGCTGCTGAATGATGACAATTCGGCTGTCACTACGCAGTTGAGCATGCATCATGCCATTTGTGCAAGTGACTCGGAGGGACTCCCGGCCTCCATCTCCACTGCATACTGCCACGGTGTGTCTGGGTCCTCTGTCTCGCCTTCCTCATAACCTTCTAGCTCCTGCTCCTGCTCCTCCTCTCCTGTCAGATTACTAGAAAAAATGCCCATTTGGCGAAAACTATACTGTGCTCCACTGTGCCCCCCCACCTCCTCCTCCAGTTCAGCCCCCACAGGGCTCATGTGGCTGTGAGATATAGGCGCCATGTCTCCAATACCCTGACCAGCCATCATTTCCAATAAGTGTTGTAAGAAATGAAGCAGCGGCATGACATTGTTCATCACGTAATCCTGGTGACTTACTAATAATGTGGCTTCCTCAAAGGGCCTGAGCAAACTGCAGGTGTCATGTATGAGCTGATACTGGTTCACATTGAAGTTACACAGGGGAGTACCCCTATCCGCTTGGATCATCAAGAAATCGGTAATGGCTTTATACAGTCGGTCCATCATATGGAGGTTGAAATTCCAACGTGTGGCAACGTCACAGATCAGACTATGTTGTGGGATACCGTTCTGAAGCTGCAGGTCAAGGAGGGTGTGCTTTGCGTTGTACGAGTGGCTGAAGTGCATGCAAAGTTTCCTTCCCATTGTTAGGATGTCTTGCAAATGGGGTGGAACACTTCAGGAACTGCTTCACAGCCAGATTGAACACATGTGCCATGCAGGGTGCATGTCTCAGTCTTCCCAGTCACAGCGCATGCAAGATGTTCTTCCCGTTGTCAGTCACATGGTTCCCATTTCCAGTTTTTGTTGAGTAAGCCATGCTCCGATATCTTTACGAATGACTTTTAACAGTTCCTCCCTTGTGTGACTCTTTTCGCAAAGGCAAATCATGTGAAGAACAATGTGACACCGCCCGTCCCTGCTGAAAGGCCACTGAGGCTTGTCTGGGCAGTGGAGGCTGAGGACATGGTGGAGGATGAGGAGGCGGAGTTGGGGCTGTGCAGGAACCACATTCAACCAGTGAGCCGTAAAGGACATGTATTGTCCCTGACCGTAGTTGCAACTCCAGATGCCGGCGCTGCTGTGCACTTTGGTACACACCGACAGGCTCAAGGACTGGCCCACGTTCTCTTCCACAAAATTGTGCAGGGCTGGTACTGCCTTCTTCGCAAAGAAATGATGGCTTGAAACTCTCCACCTCGGCTCAGCACAAGCCATCAGTTCTATGAATGTCCACCACTTGAAAAGGTAGGGACTGCAGCACCAACAACTTAGACAGGAGCACATTAAACTTCTGCACTGTTGGATGAGTGGGCGCATAATGTTATCTCTTGGACATGGCTTCGCCGATGGATTGTTGGCGGAATGGCTGACTAAAAGTAGGAGGAGCAGGAGCATCTGGAGCGATAGAAGGAGGGCATGACACACAGCTCCCTTTCGCTGAGGTGGTGGAGCCTTGGCTGGCTGAAAGAGGGATTGGCGTGCCACTGGGTGATGCAGCAGGTTTGACCACTACATCAGAGCCACGGTTCTCCTAGGCCGCTTTATCGTGGCTAAGCATATGTTGATGCAGAGCCATGGTGCCAACATTGGGACCCTGGCCATGCTTCACCTTCTGCCGACATATCTTGCATATGGCTATGTGAACCTCCCCCAGATGCTTGATGAAAAACTGCCACACCGCCGAGTAGCTGATTTTCCCACCAACAGTCCGCACTAATTGACTGCTACTGCAGCCGTCTCCAAGAACCCCTGTTCCACTACCTCCTGGGAAGGTAGGCTGCCGCGAAGCAGGTGGTCTCCCCCGGGCACGTTTGGCTCCAGAATTACCACTTCTGCCACCATGCTGACTGCCAACCATGATACCACCTTGCTGGCTCAACTGCTGCCTCACGGGCAACCTGCAACTCCCTTCTCCTGATGATGATGAAGTCCCTTCTGCACCCGACTCCCGATTGTGATCGGCTTCATCATCATCAAGTGTCTGCATGTCACTGATGTCCTCCTCTGGTTCCTCAACAGTGTCTGCTTCAGGAAAGCTGGGGGAAATCTCGTTTTGTGTGATGGAAGTGGTCCGGAAATCCCCGAGAAAGGGGAAATGGGATAGAAGGATATTCAAAAAGGAAGCAGAGTGGATTCACAGGTTAAAGTCAGTGACACCACAAGGACTGAATGAGCAATTATCGTTTAGTTGCTTTATTTGAATACGTCTTCAGCATTCAAGCTAATGCATCCTGTTCATTGTATATATTGAAGGCCTTAGGGATACTTAGAGTATCGACATTTGGCAATGTTATCACACACAGACCCATGTTCTCTGTCGGGGTGAGTTAGTGGCAATAATTGGCTCTAATGAGCGTAAATCAGAGTTATAGTTTAAAGTGTATCGATACCTGTGAGAGTGGGGAAATTTACACCCCAGTGTATCATAGTATTATATTAATACCTATATGCAAGTTGGTTAGGTTGATGTGGAGAGGAGCAATTAGATTTGAGAGCCCTCTCACTTCTGTATGTACAGTATTTAGTTTTGTATTTTGATGAGTCAATGTCACTAGTTGTGTTTCATTTGTAATCATCAATGGCCCCTGTACCTAAATTATTATAACTGCCTCCTTGTGTCTACAATGATATAGTGAAATTTGCATGTGTACCATACTTAACCATTGAGTTTATCCGTGGTGGGGAAGTACAGACTAGTGTGGTGTAGAACGCACATAGTTCATTTGACACGCAAATACCGATGAGAGGGAGGTTTGGAACGCATCAGTTCATTCTGATGCGGAAACCGGAAATAGAGGCCCAAGTAGGAGCGAGGTATGGAACGCAAGTAGTTTAGACATTGACACTCATTCATGGTACACGACCGGAAGTGACGCAGCTGGCGTCCTGATCCGGTGCGTGTATCAACACATGGAAGGAGGCATATATAAGGAGCAGGTGTGCTCCGCATAGATGCCGCCAGCCTGGATCGGAGTCTGGTATGGTCATTATCTGTACCCGGATCATAGTGGAGGTGAGGATTTTTTTGGCTTTCTTATTATAGAGGTTCTGTACCATCTGGTTTTATTATAGTACATGTTCTATTCAGACAGGGTAGACCTTAAGCAAGCAGGGGAGTTTGACCTGTGTGGATTTGTGGCAGTCAGGGATATATTGAGGTAAGAGTGAACTTTGCCTATCTCTGTGGTATCATGCTGTATTTCTTTGTATAGATCCCTAGTAATAATACAGTTTGTGGATCCTTTCCTTTTTTCATTAGCCTCTCTGCAGTGAAGGATAGGAAGTGTGAGAATTATTATTGGCTACATAGTCCCTCACATGGAGGAAACCTATCTTTAAAGGTAATGTTGTATTGTCACATTACTTGGTACTTAATTGTATATTATTATGGGGTCTTACTGACGAGTGGTCCATCCATCTTTAGTGTGGATTCTGTGGGAGCTATAACAGTACCTTGGCTATCATCAGTGTACACACACGGAGGTAATTTGAACGTAAAGGCACATTTGAGTTCATATGCAATTTGAATTGATAAATTATAGTTCATCAATTTATATTATTGTATTTTCTCAAGTTAATAGGGGCCATTGCTGAGGAAGAAAATAATTGTATTTAATAGCTTATTTCATATCATATGGGCACTCTTTGATGTACTTTGATATTCAGGTACTTTTCAAAATTATTCTATTCTCTGTGTCTAATTGTCTTTGTATTTGCATTCTGCTATCTGGTTTCTTTTGCTGTATGTGCTTAATGTGCTTGAGCCACATGTCTGTTTACTATTTAGTATTAATTATTATTTATTATTTTCTATCTTTAGTCTGTCTGGTCTTAGTTCGTTTATCTATTAACGGCTATATGTCTTGTTGTCGTTTTCCTGCCTGTTTGCTTTTTTGCTTTTCAGGAAGTGGAACTAAACCTGGAGGTCATATCAAGGACCTTGGTTCTATTGGTTATCAAAGACATTATTGGAGACTAGATATGAAGAGGAATCCCACAGAAACTATATCGTACATTAATTAACCCTGCTTGCTGTGTGTTCTATGTGTTCATCCTGCCTGTTACACATTGAATAGAATAAGTTATATTTCTCCACCGTGTGTCCGGGGTTTAAGTATAACCCCTGATGAACCGTGGACATATCTAACCCACGGGGAAACGCGTCGGGTTTGATAAGGGTGTTAAATAGGGGATCGATCCTGGAGGGAATCTACCCTGTTTGGAGTCTTTATGTATTGTAGACCGATGACTCTGTATCCATTTTATAGTAAATATAGGTTTTAACTGGATTTAATAAAAGTTGTTAAATTTTAGCTATTTTGGTTGGTCTTGAGGTGTCTGCTTCAGGACCCTGAACTCTGGCAATAACGCCTCCCACGTCACTCTCCTCATCACTACTTGCCGCCTAGCGGAGGAAGCAGCAGATGTCTCCTCTACTTCTTGGCTGGGCAGTAGCTGCTGACTGACCTCTATTAGATTGTCCTCAGTGAATAGTGGAGCTGAACCCACAGAATAAGATACTTCTGTAGGGGAGGGAACAGCATAGGACAGAGGCAATGGGAGGACAGGGACTGCTCCCGAGCCATGCCAACTGAGGGTTCTGTCTGAGGAACCCACCAATTGGTGACTGGGGATGTTAGATGTCACTTGTGATGAAGTGGATGACCGTGTTAACCAATCGACGAAGGCAGATGGGTTGCTGGTCGAGACACGACTGCTAGCTGATAACGGGAGCACACACCTCTGTGACTCCTGCTGCCACTCGCCCCTTGTCTGCTGCTACCTCTGCCTGCAGGATTTAGGCCTCTGCTACTCCTCTGTGCACGTCTTGGCACTTCTCTGCCTTACATACTTAGTACGTATATAAGGGGAGTACAATACGATTCACTACGCTTAAAACAGTATTTGTCTAGAACAGCAGCAGTTGTGCACTTTTGGCTGGCCTTTCACAGTATCTAGGCCCTTGACAGATTAACAGGTACAAAATAGTACACTACTTAGATGTAGGTATGTGGTATGCACTGATGAGGGCAGAAAAATTCTCTACAGTACACTTAAAAAAGTATCTGAGTACAACGCCAGCTGGTGATTACTTTTGTCTGTCCTTTCACAGTATGTAGGCCCTTGAAAGCTTAGATGTACATGAATTGATTCTAAAGAAATCTAATTTGTCTAAATCCAATTTTGATTCAGTTTTGATCCAAGTTTGATTCAACAAATTCTGTGGCACCCTACACTAATAGCAGCTGCCCCTTATGCTTTCCTCTTTCTATTGTTGTTCTGAGATTGAAAATTCACTGCAAATAATTTATACAAATGGGATAGGAATACAGCAGGAAATTCTACAGTGTGATAGAATATAACGGATGAAACATACATTTTTTCCTTGAATCCTTGTGTAAAGCCTTTGCCTCTCTGCAGCCAGCCACCGCACTGCTTTGTATTGACGAGGGGCAATAATTACGAAACAGCTGTCTACAGATGGGTCACTTCTCCTTCTGAGGAAGATTCCTGTCTTGGATTATTAAATCCCCAGCAATGTTTTGGGGCTTTTTATCTTGCACAAGGTACACCTTTTTTTTAAACAACACAAAAATGTACAAACTTTCCAGCCATATGAAAACCATTGTCACGTGGCACCTGCCACAAGGGGGAATATATTAGACAACAAGTGATTAGTCACTTCTTAAACTTGTGTAAATTTGAATATCTGAGCAGGTACATCAAATATGATATTGCTCCAAAAGACATTTTCTTGGATAGCCATTAATGAAGCTGGTGTGGTCTATCATCAGTAAAATGTAAACTAGTGCAGTTTCTACAAACAGTATGAAGCTAATGAACAGTTGATGGTCCTACATGATAAATAAAGAAGATTTTTCTGTTGTTGTTGCATAGTGGTGTTTAATAAATGTGTACTATAAAAATAAATAATGTTAAGTAAATAAATCTGATTATATAAGCTCATTCTGGCCATGTTATCCTATATCTAACATTATTATACACTGCTCGAAAAAATTAAGGGAACACTAAGATAACACATCCTAGATCTGACTGAATGAACTAATCGTATGAAATACTTTCATCTTTACAAAGTTGAATCAATGGAAATCAAATGTATCAACACATGGAGGTCTGGATATGAGCCTCAGTAGTATGTGTGGCCTCCATGTGCCCGTATCACCTCCCTACAATGCCTGGGCATGCTCCTGATGAGGTGGTGCATGGTCTCTTGAGGGATGTCCTCCCAAACCTGGACTAAAGCATCCACCAACTCCTGGACAGTCTGTGGTGCAACGTGGCGTTGGTGGATGGAGCGAGACATGATGTCCCAGACGTGCTCAATCGGATTCAAGCCTGGGGAATGGGCAGGCCAGTCCATAGCATCAAAGCCTTCCTCTTGCAGGAACTAATGACACACTCCAGCCACATGAGGTCTAGCATTCTCTTGCATTAGGAGGAACCCAGGGACAACCGCACCAGCATTTGGTCTCGAAAGGGGTCTGAGGATCTCATCTCGGTACCTAATGGCAGTTAGGCTACCTCTGGCAAGCACATGGAGGGCTGTGCGGCCCCCCAAAGAAATCCCACACCATTACTGACCCACCGCATGGTGTTGGGCTGCAAGCACAGCCTCCACCTGTGGATGTTGGGCCCTCATACCACCCTCATGGAGTCTGTTTCTGACTGTTTTAGTGGACACATGCACATTTGTGGCCTGCTGGAGCTCATTTTGCAGGGCTCTGGCAGTGCTCCTCCTTGCACAAAGGTGGAGGTAGCGGTCCTTCTGCTGGGTTGTTGCCCTCCACGTCTCCTGATATACTGGCCTGTCTCCTGGTTGCGCCTCCATGCTCTGGACACTACGCTGACAGACACGGCAAACCTTGCCACAGCTCGCATTGATGTGCCATCCTGGATGAGCTGCACTACCTGAGCCACTTGTGTGGGTTGTAGACTCTGTCTCATGCTACCACTAAAGTGAAAGCACCACCAGCATTCAAAAGTGACCAAAACATCAGCCAGGAAGCATAGGAATTGAGAAGTGGTCTGTGGTCACCACCTGCAGAGCGACTCCTTTATTGGGGGGTGCCTTGCTAATTGCCTTTAATTTTCACCTGTTGTCTGTTCCATTTGCACAACAGCATGTGAAATTGATTGTCAATCAGTGTTGCTTCCTGAGTGAACAGTGTGATTTCACAGAAGTGTGATTGACCTTGGAGTTACATTGTGTTGTTTAAGTGTTCCCTTTATTTTTTTGAGCAGTGTACTTACCGACGGAGAAGCCTATTCTTATTGGAATGCACTTGCCAGATGTTATTTGGCTTTATGAGATGATGAATTGTTTTATAATTCTTCTGTTTAAATGTATGAGGATGTCAGTGATTATTTATCATCAATAATGAAATTTACTACACGACTGTAAATGATAACACATTATTCTTTCAATCTAGCAAGTAATTAAATAAATTAAAAAAGTGAATTACAAACAAAGCATAACTTCATACGCTGATGTGCATTATTAAGTGTTACAGATGTTTGCTAAGGTAAAGCTGTCAGCAGTTTTAAGCCATTGTCTATGATTGATAGCTCCAAAAATAAGACCACTAGAGCTATCAATCATAGAGAGAGGCAAGGTATTCTTCTAATACAGGGAAATCTGTGTATAGAACAAAAAGACCTCACCTCCTGGACACTTGCAGCAGTCGGGGCATTAAAGGGGTACTCCGGTGGAAAACTTTTTCTTTTTTTTAAATGAACTGGTGCCAGAAAATTAAACAGATTTGTAAATTACTTCTATTAAAAAATCTTAATCCTCACTTTCAATCAGAACTTTTTAGCAGCTGTTTGCTACAGTGGAAAATCTTTATTTTTTGAATTTCTTTTTTGTGTTGTCCACAGTGCTCTCTGCTGACACCTGATGCCCGTATCAGGAACTGTCCAGAGCAGGAGAAAATCCCCATAGCAAACCTATGCTACTCTGTACAGTTCCTGACAAGGACAGAGGTGTCAACAGAGAGCACTGTGGACAACACAAAAATAAATTCAAAAAGTAAAGAATTTCCTCTGTAGCATGCAGCTGCTAAAAAGTACTAAAAGGATTAAGATTTTTTAATAGAAGTCATTTACAAATCTGTTTAACTTTGTGGCACCAGTTCATTTAAAAAAAAAAAAAAAAGGTTTCCACCGGAGTGCCCCTTTAAACAGTGGTTGTCAAGGTCATGGAAGCTGTATGATCCAGATTTTAGGTGTACATTCATCCCCCATCCTAACATCTTTCTGGGGCTTTAGAAAAAATAAATAAAGATGGGAGCATTCACCATGTCAACCTTGTTTTGTGTTTTTTTATAAAAAACTAAAATTTCAATCCAACACCTGCAGGGTAGATACAGCAGTAGCATTCACCTGAGCAACAGTCGCTGTTTAACACCATTTTGTTCAGGCCCTTCGGAACATCTTTCTGGGGCTGTCAGCAGTTTTTATGTCGCAAAACTGCTGACATATTACTTATAAGTATTAAATAACTAAAGTATTTTGTATAAGGCTGCATGCACAAGTGCATTCTATGACTGCATAACCTGTGAATTGTAACAAAGCACCGATAAACTTCTATGAAATCATACTGTACTTATGTGCGCCTCTAAATGCATAAAAATGATATCCAAGAGACAGATATGGATTCTGAAAGAGAAAAACGTGTGGTATGCTCAACTAGGTGCCATATTATGTAGCTATTCTAACCTAGAAGCACAGATTGTGGAAAGTTAAATATGCATGCAACAAGAATGTCTGTCAAAGTTTTAAATCATTTTACTATATGTATCTATGTTTTCTTTTTACTTCATCTCATTTAATTTGATAAATATTTTTCTGTTTTAGAAAATGAATTAACTGTACATTTCTATAATACTACAAATTTGAAAAGTAAAAAAAAATCCAAACAGGAAAGCATGTATAAACTATAATTTCAAATGTACAAAATCTGTATATTATAAGGTTTGCAATAAAAACTGCAGGAAGGCAATTAGATTGGCTAGAAAGCAAATAGGAAAGTAAAAAAAAAAAAAAAAATCCCAAAGAAATCTTCAAGTAAATGTACAAAAAAATAAGAAATGTTCTTTTAAAAATAAGCTCCATGATACTGTTTATCATAAGCAATTATTAAAATTAGCTACTCCTTTAGAGGCAATTGGTTAAAAATTATTAAGAGTAGTCATGAATGGTTAATATTAAAATTGGTCTTCTCTTTACTACTATTACTATTCACCTTTTCAATTTATGATTCAAAAATGGTGATAATGATAATGATAATTAATTTTTACAGCACTATTGACTTCCAGGATGCGGTTTATATGAAAAACAGTGGGGCTTAACAAAGAACATATGGACAAAAAATTGACAAGAAAGTATAATAACCATGAATTTACTAAGTGAAAGAGCAAAGAGGCCCTATGTGTGAGGGCTTACAATCTGTAAGAAAAAGGGGCAGAGATTAAAAACAAGGGCAAAAAATGCTTGTTCCCTTGGTCAGGTTCTCCTTGTTTTTTTGTGGGTTTTCTCCAGGTTTCCTCCCACTCTCCAAAAACATTCAGTTAATTTGGGATATTCCAGTGAAAAACATTTTTTTTTCATATCAACTGGCTCCAGAAAGTTATACAGACTTGTACATGACTTCTATAAAAAATCTTAATCCTACCAGCACTTATTAGCTGCTAAAGTTGAGTTGTTATTTTCTGTCTGACAACAGTGCTCTATGATGACACCTCGGTCTGTCTCAGAGAACTGTCCAAAGTAGGAGCAAATCCCCATAGCAAACCTCTCCTGCTCTGTACAGTTCCTGAGACAGACAGAGTTGTCAACAGAGAGCACTGTTGTCAGACAGAAAAGAACAACTCAACTTCAGCAGCTGGTAGGTACTGGTAGGATTAAGATTTTTTAATATAAGTAATTTACAAATCCATTTAATTTTCTGGAGCCAGTTGATATGAAAAAATAAATGTTTTCACCAAAATACCCCTTTAACCTGTTAAAGAGCAAGGGCGTACCTGTATGCCCTGAGTCCGCTCCCGTTCTATAACGCGGGGCCACAGCAGGTCGGGCAGGGCCACTAACAACGTCCGGGATCCGTGGCAAATAGCACGCAGCACTGATCACGGTGCTGCGCGCTATTAACCCTTTAGACGCGGTGTCCAAAGTTGTACGGCGCATCTAAAGTGAAAGTAAATCATTGCCAGTTAGCTCAGGGGGCTGTTCAGGATGTCTGCATCGAAATCACGGCATCCCGAACAGGTGTGACAATGCAGGAGGGTCCCTTACCTTGCCTCCTGGTGTCCAATCGCCGAATGACTGCTCAATGCCTGACATCCAGGCATGAGCAGTCAAGCAGCAGAATCATTGATCAATGGTTTCCTAGGAGAAACCAATGATCAATGTAAAAGATCAGTGTGTGCAGTGTTATAGCCCCTATGGGAGCTATAACATTGCAAAAAAAAAAAGTGAAAAGAAAAAAAGTGAATAAAGATCATTTAACCCCTTCCCTAATAAAAGTTTGAATCACCCCATAAATAAATTTCCCATAAAAAAAAAAAACTGTGTAAATAAAAATGTTAATGTGGTATTGCCATGTGTGGAAATGTCCGAAAAGTCCAAAGTCCAAAATTACGTATTTTTGGTCACTTTGTATATCATGAAAAAATGAATAAAACGCGATCAAAAAGTCTGATCAATACACATGGTACCGCTAAAAACTTCAGATCCTGGCGCAAAAAATGAGCCCTCATACCACCCCATACGCAGAAAAATAAAAAAGTTATAGGGGTCAGAAGATGACAATTTTAAACGTATAAATTTTCCTGCATGTAGTTATGATTTTTTTCAGAAGTACGACAAAATCAAACCTATAAAAATAGGGTTTCATTTTAATCGTATGGACCTACAGAATAAAGAAAAAATGTACGGTGTAGAAACAGAAGCCCCCAAAAGTTACAAAATGGCAGTTTTTTTTCATCAATTTTGTCTCACAATGATTTTTTTCCAATTGACCATAGTGTTTTGGGTAAAATGACTATGTCATTACAAAGTAGAATTGGCGCAAAAAATAAGCCATCATATGGATTTTTAGGTGCAAAATTGAAAGAGTTATGATTTTTTTAAGGTAAGGAGGAAAAATGAAAGTGCAAAAATGGAAAAAACCCTGGTCCTTAAAACCTTAAGGACCGGGGTTTTTTCCGTTTTTGCATTTTCGTTTTTTGCTCCTTGCCTTTAAAAAATCATAACTCTTTCAATTTTGAACTAAAAATCCATATGATGGCTTATTTTTTGCGCCACCAATTCTTCTTTGTAACGACGTCAGTCATTTTGCCCAAAAATCTACGGTGAAACAGAAAAATAAAAATCATTGTGAGACAAAATTGAAAAAAAAAAACGCAGTTTTGTAACTTTTGGGGGCTTCCGTTTCTACATAGTAAATTTTTCGGTAAAAATGACACCTGATATTTATTTTGTAGGTCTATAGGGTTAAAATGATACTCTAGTTATATAGGTTGGATTTTGTCGTGCTTCTGGAAAAAATCATAACTTCATGCAGGAAAATTAATACGTTTAAAATTGTCATTTTTGACCCCTATAACTTTTTTATTTTTCCGCGTATGGGGCGGTATGAGGGCTCATTTTTTGCGCGGTGATTTGAAGTTTTTAACAGTACCATTTTTGCATTGATAGGACTTATTGATTGCTTTTTATTCATTTTTCCTGATATAAAAAGTGACCAAAAATGCACTATTTTGGACTTTGGAAATTTTTTGCGCGCACGCCATTGACCGTGCGGTTTAATTAATGATATATTTTTATAATTCAGACATTTCCGCACGCGGTGATACCATATATGTTTATTTTTATTTTTATTTACAATGTGTATTTTTTTTATGGGAAAAGGGGGGTGATTCAAACTTGTAATAGGGAAGGGATTAAATGATCATTATTCACTTTTTTTTCACTTTTTTTTGCAGTGTTATAGGTCCCATAGGGACCTATAGCACTGCACACACTGATCTTTCACATTGATCACTGGTTTCTCATAAGAAACCAGTGATCGATGATTCTGCCGCTTGACTGCTCATGCCTTGGTCTCAGGCACTGAGCAGTCATTTGGCGATTGGACAGCGAGGAGGCAGGTAGGGACCCTCTTGCTGTCCTGTAAGCTGTTCGGGATGCCGCGATTTTGCCGTGGCACCGCGTTATAGATTGGGAGCGGACACATGACGTTCCAGTGCGTCATGTGTCCTTAAGGGGTTAAGGGGTTAAGATTGTGACCCTTGTTTGTTACATGAACCATGCAACAAACACGTTTCAGGATCCCCCTAGGTCCTTTCTTCAGCTGCTTACTTATTATTAAGCTGCTGAAGAAAGGATCTAGGGCAATTCTGAGATGCGTCCAGTCTAGTGTGAACTCTACCATTGCTTTATAGTCAATGTATGGTGCTACATATTAATTGCTACTGAGTCCATTACCTGTATCTATTTAGGAGTGCATGCTTTGCTATTACAAGTTTGCCGCTATCAACTCACCAACCCCTATAACAAGGACACTCCCGCTGGTTCACTAAAATCTGTCGTGATGGCAGCTTTCTGAGCCAAAGAGCGACATTTCACCACAGACATAACATGCTCACATACCCAGCGGCTAACTTGGTGGCAGAGCGTGCAACAGCTGGCGGTTGCTTGAGCAGAGAGGCATTCATCTACCTCTGCCTGGCTTCAATATAGACCTTGAGAACACAGGCCCTTAAAGGGGTACTCCGCCCCTAGACATCTTATTCCCTATCCAAAGGATAGGGGATAAGATGTCTGATCATGGGGGTCCCGCTGCAGGGGACCCCTGGGATCTCTGTGCAGCACCCCTCTGTCATTACTGCACAGAGCAAACTTGCTCTGTGCATAATGATGGGCAATACAGGGGCCGGAGCATCATGATGTCACTGCTCCGCCCCTCGTGACGTCACGGCCTGCCCCCTCAACACAAGTCTATGGGAGGGGGCGTGGCATAGACTTGCATTAAGGGGGTGGGCCGTGACGTCACGAGGGGGGCGGGTCGTGACATCATAAGGGGCGGAGCCGTGATGTCACAATGCTCCGGCCCATGTATCCCCCGTCATTATGCACAGAGATCCCGGTGGTCCCCAGGAGCGGGACCCCTGCGATCAGATATATTATCCCCTATCCTTTAAGGACCGGGCCATTTTTCATTTTTGCACTTTCGTTTTTTCCTCCTCACCTTCTAAAAATCATAACGATTTCAATTTCCCACCTACAGACCCATATGAGAGCTGTTTTTTTTTTTTTTTTTGTGCCATCAATTTTACTTTGTAATGACATCAATAATTTCACCACAAAATCTATGGTGACACAAGAAAAAATATATTTGTGGGGCATAATTGAAAAAAAAAATGCCATTTTGTAAAATTGGGGGCTTCCAATTCTACGCAGTGCAATTTTTGGTAAAAATGACACCCTATCTTTAATCTGTAGGTCCATACGGTAGCAAGAATACCTAATTTATATAGGTTTTATTTTATTTCACTACTTTAAAAAAATTACCACTACATGCACCAAAATTTGTATGTTTAAAATTGTCATCTTCTGACCCCTATAACCTTTTTTTATTTTTCCATATACAGGGATGTATAAGGGCTCAATTTTTGCGCCATGATCTGTAGTTTTTGTTCGTACCATTTTTGTTTTGATGGGACATTTTGATCACTTTTTATAATTTTTTTTAGGATATACACAACAACCCAAAAAACGGAATTTTGGACTTTTGAATTTTTTTTTTAATGTTTATGCCATTGACCATGCGGTTTAATTAATGTTTTTTTTATAGTTCTGAAATTTACGCACACGGCAATACCACACGTTTATTTTTATCTATGTTTACATTTTCTCTAATCTCTTGGGGACGCAGGGCGTATGCATACGCCCTGCATCCCAGATCCTTGAGGACTCAGGGCGTACCTGTATGCCCTGAGCATTTCCGGTCCCCGTGGCTCACCAGGCCGGGGACCGGACCGGGATGCCTGCTGAAATGATTCAGCAGGCATCCTGTGACAAAGCCTGGGGGGGGGGTCCTGACACCCCCCATCAATTCAGATAAGCGACTTGCGGCAATTCCGGGTCAATCGGGTCCCAGTGACAAAAGAATGATAGGTGCCGTCTGAGATGGCACCTATCATCCCTTAGCAGCAGGAGTGAGGTGCCACTGGTGCCACCTCACAATTGTCCTGATTCTTTGGCCGACAAATCAGGATACCTGCTTTGGGCGTGTCCCTAACGGCTCCTGTTCTGCCCCTGTTTTTGGGGGCGAGAGCGGGTGCCGGGAACCCTCACCTGAGGCTGGGGGCCCCGATCTCTGGCATCGGCGGCATTGGGGCCCCAGCAATGGAGGCAATGGTGGAGATGGCAGGTGGATCTTCACTGCACAGCAGCAGGTAAGGCTGGCCTCCTGCTTTTGCTAAGCAACAACTCCCAGCATGCACACAATTGCATGCTGGGAGTCAGAGGCGGCTCTCTAATTAGGCAATTTAGGTGGCCGCCTAAGGCCTCACGCTAAAAGAGGCCTTGCGGGCTCCTAAATCATGTAATTAGAGAGCTGCAGGCCCCCCTGCCACTATACTGTACTATGGCCGCAGGTCGGGCCCTCAGGCACAGCCCGCGGTCCCGGGCCTGAAGGGGAGGCTTGTCGCTGCGGTAGCGACGCGGCCAGTACCAGGCCCGGCGCTAGTCTCAACCCCCATTTCCCCCCCGGCCCCACGGCGCTAGCTTCTACCACCCGCTGCCGAGACATACACCCCCCCCGCCCCCTCTCAGCGCACCTAGCGCGGGCACTACAGGCATGCTCCCTTGTAGTGAGCGCAGCGCTGCCTCTGCCGGGACCCTCCTCGCTGATCTTCATGGTGGCCGCAGGTGAGTGAGGAGGGGTTAATTTAGTTTGGGGTCTGGAGGAGCGGCAAGGGCTTACTTTTAGGCCTGGAGATGGGGGGGGGGTATTTCCGGGTCCGGAGGAGCGGCGGGAGGTGGGGGGGTAGTCTGGGGTTAATTTTGGGTCCGGAGGAGCGGGGGGCAGGTTTGAGGTCCGGAGGCAGAGTGTGTATGTATAATGTGTGTGTGTGTGTGTGTATGTACTGTATGTATGGTGTATGTATATGTACTGTATGTAGGGTGTATGTATGATGTGTATGTACTGTTTGTATGATGTATGAATGATGTGTGTGTGAATGATGTGTGTAATCAACATGTATGTATGATGTTTGGAGATGAAAGCTACAAGGATGTATGTATGATGTGTGGAAATATATTATGCAGGGGGGATCTGGAGGTGGCGGGTGTATGTATGATGTGTTTATGTATGATGTAAGTATGTATTATGCATGTGTGGTGGCGTGTGTATGCATGATGTGTGTGTATGTACTGTATGTTTGATATATGAATGGTGTGTGTGTGTGTATGAATGATAGATGTGTGTAAGCAACATATATGTATGTATGATGTGTGGAGATGTTTTTAAGCTAGAAGGATGTATGTATGTGTGGAGATTTATTATGCGGGGGGATCTGGAGGCGGCGGGTGTATATATGATGTGTGTATGTATGATGTATTTGTGTTAATACTGTATATATGATGTATGAATGATGTGTGTGTATGTACTGTTTGTATGATGTATGAATGATGTGTGTATGAATGGTGTGTGTATGAATGATACATGTGTGTAAGCAAGAAGGATGTATGTATGATGTGTGGAGATGTATTATGCAGGGGCGATCTGGAGGCGGCGGGTGTATGTATGATATGTGGATTTGTATGATGTATTTATGATGTGTATGATGTGCGTGTGTGTGTATGTATGTATTATGCACGTCTGTGTGTGTGTGGGGGGGGGGGGGGGGTGGAGGCGCCAGGTGTGTGTATGTATGATGTGTGTATGTTTGATAGATGTGTGTAAGTTAGATGTGTGCGTGTATGTGTGTGTATTTGGGATGTGTGTATGTTATGTATATATGCTAGATGGATGTATCTATAATGGGTGGATGTATGATGTTTGTGTGTATGTATGATGGATGTGTGTATGATAGATGTATGCATGAATGATAGGTATTTGTATGTATGGTAGATGTGTATATGTATGATAGATGGGTGTATGATGTGTACATTTATCATACATACTTCATACACACAAATATCATACAAACACCAGTCTCATAGACATCATACATAAATACATATACTGTTCATCAATGTGGGGGGCCAGGAGGTGATTGGGTATGGGTCGGACTTTGGGGTCTGGAGAGTTGGGCAGTGGAGCCTAGAACGGAATTTGGGGGTCTTGGGAGGGGGCAGAGGAGTATGGAGAAGACTTATGGGTCTGGGGGGGAAAGGGGTTGGAACGGAGGAGCCAGGAGGAGGACAGAGGGGTCTGGAGTAGGACAGGTGTGATTCAGCTAAACTGAGAAGAAACAGTGTGTAACAGTTTTAGTATTATTATTATGAAGGGATTATTATATTTGGAAGGTAGTGTGTGGCAGAGTTATATTCAGAGGGTACAGCTTATAGCATGGTTATTTATGAGGGTTTATATTCGGGGGTACAGTGAGTGGCAGTATTATATTCAGAGGTACAGTGGGTGGCAATATTAAGTTCATGGGCACAGTGTGGCACTATTATATTCAGAGAGCACAGTGTGTGGCAGTATTATATTCAGGGGTACAATAGGAGGTAGTATTCAGGGGGTACAATAGGAGGCAGTATTATATTCAGGGGGTACAATAGGAGACAGTATTCAGGGGGTACAATAGCAGTTAGTATTATATTCAGGGGGTACAGTAGGTGGCAATATTATATTCAGGGAGTACAGTAGGTGGCAGTATTATATTCAGGGGGTACAGTGGGTGGCAGTATTATATTCAGGGGGAACAGTGGGTGGCAGTATTATATGCAGGAGGTACAGTTGATGGTAGTTTAATATTCAGGGGATACAGTGGTTGGCAGTATTATTTTCAGGGGGTGCAGTATTTGGCAGGATTATAATGATTATTGTCTTCATGCAGAGGATGAGGATCTATTGACAAAGTGAGGAGCCTATGGTGTCCGGGTGTCAGACTCTGCAGAGAAGATGGAGCTGGAAGAAGTCCTTATGTCTGGACCAGATGAAGAAGAAAAGACAACAGAGAAGACGTCACTCAGGTCACTGATATAATTGTGTTCTCTCCTGACTTTCCCATCAGCTGTAGTCACTTGTTAGTTCTGCAGTGATGATAGGTGACGATGTAGCCTAATCTGTGGCTCTCCAGCTATTGCGAAGCTACAACTCCCATAATTCCTGAGGCTCTCCAGACATGAGGGGAGTTATAGCTTTACAACAGCTGGAGAGCAACTGGCACCAAGGTGATTGGTGGGGGTCCCAACAGTTGGACCCCCACTAGAAAAATTGGCTGCTTATTCTTAAATGCCTGTGCATATGTTTTGTCTGTCTGGCCCTGCCTGTTAGTCACTTATATAGTTGTGTATTCCCCTGACTGTGTCCTATCAGTGCTATAGTTACTGATATCTTTGTGCAGCCGAGTAAGGGGTCGTCCAGGATTGGGAAGCGGATTATCAGGTGGTAGGGGGGCCCAGGACAATTTTTGCACAAGGGCCCTGTGGTTTCTAGCTACGCCCCTGGCTGCTGTAATTAAAAATATGTCAGCAGCAACAATTTAGTGCCACATATGGGGTATTTCCGTACTCAGGAGAAATTGCCTAACAAATTTTGGGGGGCTTTTTCTCCTTTTACCCCTTATGAAAAGGTGAAGTTGGGGTCTACACTTGCATGTTATTGTAAAAAAAAAAAATTATTACACTAATATGCTGGTGTTGCCCCATACTTTACATTTTCACAAGAGGTAAAAGGAAAAAAAAGAACCCCAAAATTTGTAACGCAATTTCTCCTGAGTACGAAAATACCCCATATGTGGACGTAAAATGCTCTGCAGGCGTACAACCAGGCTCAAAGTGAGAGCGCACTATGCAAATTTGAGGCCGAAATTGGTGATTTGCACAGGGGTGGTTGACTTTACAGTGGTTCTGACATAATCGCAAAAAGATAAATACCCACATGTGATCCTATTTGGGAAACTACACCCTTCCCCAAATGTAACAAGGGGTATAGTGAGCCTTAACACCCCACAGGTGTAAGACAATTTTTGTTAAAGTTGGATGGGAAAATTAAAAATAAAACAACAATGCTCAGAAGAGAAGGAGCGCCATTGGGATTTTGGAGAGAAAATTTGTCCGGAATTGAAGGCAACATGTGTTTATAAAGCCCTGATGGTGCCAGAACAATGGACCCCCCCCCCCACATGTGACCCCATTTTGGAAACTACACCCCTCACAGAACCTAGTAAGGGGTGCAGTGAGCATTTAAACCCCACAGGTGTCTGACAGATTTTTGGAACAGTGGTACGTGAAAATGAAAAATATAATTTTTAATTTGCACAGCCTACTGTTCCAAAGATCTGTCAAAAGCCAGTGGGGTGTAAATGCTCACTGCACCCCTTATTAAATTCTGTGAGGGGTGTTGTTTCCAAAATGGGGTCACATGTGGGGGGTCCACTGTTCTGGCACCATGGGGGGCTTTGTAAACGCACATGGCCCCCAACTTCCATTCCAAACAAATTCTCTATCCAAAAGCTCAATGGCGCTCATTCTCTTCTGAGCATTGTAGTTTGCCTGGAGAGCACTTTACATCCACACATGTGGTATTTCCATACTCAGAAGAGATGGGGTTACAAATTTTGGGGGGCATTTTCTCCTATTACCCCTTTTAAAAATGTAAAATTTGGGGAAATTTTTGTGAAAAAAAAAACATTCACATCCCACTTTAACGAAAAGTAGTCAAACACCTCTGGGGTGTTAAGGCTCACTGTACCGGTTGTTAAGTTCTTTGAAATGTGTAGTTTCCAAAAAAGTATGCCATGTGTTTTTTTTTTTGCTGTTCTGGCACCATAGGGCTTCCATGCCCCCCAAAAACCATTTCAGCAAAATTTGCATTCCAAAAGCCAAATGTGACTCCTTCTCTTATGAGCATTGTAGTGCGCCAGCAGAGCACTTGACGTCCACACATGGGGTATTTTCATACTCAGAAGAGATGGGGTTACAAATTTTGGGGGGCATTTTCTCATATTACCCCTTGTAAAAATGTAAAATTTGGGGGGAAAACTGCATTTTAGTGGAAAAAAATTCATTTACACATCTGACTTTAACAAAAAGTCATCAAACACCTGTGGGGTATTAAGGCTCACTCTACCCCTTGTTACATTCCTTGAGGGGTGTAGTTTCCAAAATAGTATGCCATGTGTTTTTTTTCTGTTCTTGCACCATAGGGGCTTCCTAAATGTGACATGCCCCCTAAAAATCATTTCAGCAAAATTTGCTTTCCAAAAGTCAAATGTGACTTCTTACCTTCTGAGCATTGTAGTGCACCAGCAGAGCACACGATGTCTACACATGGGGTATTTCCATACTCAGAAGTAATGGGGTTACAAATTTTGGGGGCATTTTCTCCTATTACCCCTTGTTATTTGGGGAAAAAACATCATTTTAGTGAAAAAAATTTTTTTTTTCATTTACACATCTGACTTTAACGAAAACTCGTCAAAAACCTGTGGGGTGTTAAGGCTCACTGTACCCTTTGTTAGGTTCATTGAGGGGTGTAGTTTCCAAAGTAGTATGCCATGTGTTTGTTTGTTTTTTTGCTGTTATGGCACCATAGGGGCTTCCAAAATGTGACATGCCCCCAAAAACCCTTTAAGCAAAATTCCCTCTCCAAAATCCCATTGTCGCTCCTTCCCTTCTGAGCCCTCTAGTGCACCCAGAGAGCACTTTACATCTACATATGAGGTATTTCCTTACTCGAGTGAAATTGGGTTACAAATTCTGGGGGGATTTCTCTCCTTTTACCCCTTGTAAAAATAAAAATAAATGGCTCTACAAGAACATGCGAGTGTTAGAAAGATTTTGAATTTTCTCCTTCACTATGTTGCTATTCCTGTGAAACACCTAAAGGGTTTAAAAAACTTTCTGAACGTCATTTTGAATACTTTAAGGGGTGCAGTTTCTATAATGGGGTTATTTATGGTATAGGTATTTCTCACAGAAAAGCCTCTCAAATCTACTTCAAACTTAACTCTTCCCTGAAAAATTCAGATTTTGATTTTTTTGTGAACATTTTGACAATTGCTGCTATACTTTGAAGCCCCCTAATGTATCCAAAAAGTTTAAACATGTCAACTTTATGATGCCATATATATAGAAACAGACATACATCTGGGAATTGCACTTAAAAAGTTCTTTATCTCCAAATTATCCATGTACAAAATTGCAATGAGATATATAGAACATAATCACCCGGTGCGCAATAAACTGCTCAGAGGTAATTCCACTCGGTGTCTTCAGAACCTTCCATCCCAGACTTGCTGCTTGCTGGACGGTGTGTTCCTGGCCATGTGGACGCTAGTTCTGAGGGGGGTGTGGAAACGCTCGCTGGCATGCGAGCTGCTGGACGTTTCAGGAGTCTCCTCCCTTTCTCAGAATGATGTACTTTACCAAAAACTCTATCTTGGTCTCATCTGTCCGCAATACGTTTTCCCAGAATAATTTTGGCTTACTCAAGTAAGTAGACTTGCTTTTATATGTTTCTGTGTCAGAAGTTGGGTCCTCCTGAGTCTCCTGCAATAGCGTTTCATTCAATTTAAATGTCGACGGATAGTTCGTGCTGACACTGATGCTCCCTGAGCCTGCAGGACAGCTTGAATATCTTTGGAACTTGTTTGGGGCTGCTTATCCACCATACATGCTATCCTGCCCTGACTCCTTTCATCAATTTTTCTCTTCTATCCATGCCCAGGGAGATTAGCTACGGTGCCATGGTTTGCAAACTTCTTGATAATGTTGCGCACTGTGGACAAAGGCAAATCTAGATCTCTGGAGATGGACTTGTAACCTTGAGATTGTTGATATTTTTCCACAATTTTGGTTCTCAAGTCCTCAGACAGTTCTCTTCTCTTCTTTCATCCTTAGTGTGGCACACACAGACACACAATGCAAAGACTAAGTGAACTTCTCTCATTTTTATCTGCTTTCAGGTGTGATTGTTATATTGCCCACACCTGTTACTTGCCCCAGGTGAGTTTAATGGAGCATCACATGCTTGAAACAATCTTATCTATCCTCAATTTTGAAAGGGCGCCAATAATTTTGTCCAGTCCATTTTTGGAGTTACTGCAATCCTTTTTTGTGAGAAATACTTCATTTTCTTGAAAAGTATCAGGGGTGCCAACATTTACAGCCATAACTGCATATATATATATATATATATATATATATATATATATATATATATAACGCGTTTCTCCGAAAATAAGACCGGGTCTTATATTAATTTTAGTCACAAAAAAACACACTAGGGCTTATTTTCAGGGTAGGGCTTATTTATTTACAGTATGTACCTTGAACAACATGGGGGGCTGTAGTAGTGTGGAGGATGGGGGGCTGTAGCAGTGTGGAGGATGCCGCACCCCCCATCTTCCACACTGCTACAGCCCTCCATCCTCCCGCAGCCCCCCATCCTCCACACTCCTGCAGCCCCCCATCCTCCACACTCCTACAGCCCCTATCCTCCACACTCCTACAGCCCCCCATCCTCCACACTGCTACAGCCCCTCATCCTCCCCTTCCCCGTCATCCTCCACACTCCTACAGTGCCCCCCACCCCTCTGCCATAATAAACTACGGTACACATTTAATCCCCAGCGGAGACCAGCACTTCCCTACTTTCATATGGTAGCGTCCGCAACTTGTACTGTACGGAAGCTGCAGCTCTCGGCGGTGGCGGGATCTCCTTCTGTTGCTTAGCAACCGGGGGCAGGGACACGTCCGTGACGCGCAGACGTTTTAAAGCGACAGCATTCCTGCCTCAGCTCAATTACGATAACTTGCCACCGCTGGACCAGCCAAGGGGGTGGGGGAGTCTGGGGGCATTACTGGCATTACCGGATCTGGACCGCGGTCTGCCAGTTGATTACCCCTGGCCTGGGTCTTATTTTTGGGGTAAGGCTTATTGCAGCCCACCCTGATAATCCTGCAGGGGCTTATTTTCGGGCTAGGGTTTATTTTTGGGGAAACAGGATATATATATATATATATATATATATATATATATATATATATATATATATATAAAGTCCATATAAAGCAGCACATCCAGCTTGGGTGAGGTGGGTGCAGGCACAATTGAACCTCGGTGCTCTGGTTCCTCTTGATAGTTAAAGTATGACGGCAGCACACCAAAGTAGTGAATCAATAAAGTGTTATTTTATTCCAGGGATATAGAGACTCTATATCCCTGGAATAAAATAACACTTTATTGATTCACTACTTTGGTGTGCTGCCGTCATACTTTAACTATATATATATATATATATATATATATATATATATATATATATATATATATATTATTGTGTATACTAGCTGAGTACCCGGTGTTGCCCCGTTTTTCCTTCCTAATCCTTGTTGGGGAGAAAAATCAAGGAGTGGGCTTTTGACCTCATATCCCATCCTTATATATTGTCCTCATATCCCAACGTCATATGCCGTCCTCATATACTGTCCTCATATCCCGTCCTCATATCCCAATCTTATATCCCGACCTCATGTCCCGTCCTCATAGCTCGTCCTCATATCCCGACCTCATAGCTCTACATCATATCCCGACCTCATATCTCATCCTCATATTTCGTCCTCATATCCCGTCCTTATATCCCAACCTTTTATCCCATCCTTTTATCTAACCTCATATCCTGTCCTCATATCCCGTCCTCATATCTCTTCCTCCTATCCCGTCCTCATATCCCAACATTATATGCCGACCCCATATGCCATCCTCATATCCCGTCCTTATATCCGGTACTTATATCCCATCCTCAGGTGGGGCTGAGTTGTAATGAAGATATTGTAAGCTGAAAATAGAAGGGGACATGGGTTTGTGGGAGTGGGCATGATTTGCAAGCGAGACCGATGCACAAAAAGGGTAGAAAATAAAAGGGGTGTGACTTAAAGGATGGATGTGTCTTTGTGAGATGGGGCATGGCATGTGTAGAGGGTGTGGCTTGCCAGCCGGATTGACGCATTCACCAGGAGATGCAGAGCGGAGCTTGTGGAGTAAGGTACCAGAAGTCATATACTTGCATGGGACTTGAAAAAAAAAACATCCTTCACATAAGGGGATAGGTTAGTGTTATTTAACTATCCTTTATTTTTGTTCGACATATAAGTTACATGTGGCCATGTATTATCAAAATATCTTCAGCCGTACATAAGTTATACTGGACAATACATTTCCCATAGATTTGCATTGGACTTTAACCCCTTAATGACCAAGGACATAAATTGATGTCCTGGTGCGGCGGTACTTAGTGCACCAGGCGTATATTTATGTCCTGTACATGAGCGATGCTCGGATCATGCGCGGCTGGTCCCGGCTGCCGATTGCAGCCAAGGACCACCTTTAATGCTAATTCGTGATCGCACAGATGTCTGCCATTAACCCCTCAGATACCGTGATCAATACAGATCACGGAATCTGCAGCAACAGAAATATGGATGATCGGATCGCCCGCAGTGCTCCCACGGCGATCCAATCATCCAGAACGGCGCACGGAGGTCCCCTTACCTGCCTCTGCCGCCTTCCACGGGTCTTCTGCTCTGGTCTGAGATCGAGCAGACCACAGCAGAAGATCACCGATAACACTGATCAGTGCTATGCCCTATGCATAGCACTAAACAGTGTTAGCAATCAAATGATTGCTATAAACAGTCCCCTATGGGGACTATTAAAGTGTGAACAAAAAAAAAAGTAAAAAAAAATGTGAAAAATCCATTCCTCCAATAAAAAATGTAAATGTCCTTTTTTCCCTTTTTATCCCCATAAAGTGTAAAAGAAAAAAATAATTATACACATATTTGGTATTGCTGCGTGCGTAGATGTCCGAACTATTAAAATATAATGTTATTGATCCCGTATGGGGAACAGTGCGAACGTAAAAAAAATTGTATGGTATCGATATGGTATTGATAAAAAGTACAAATCAACTTTTTTTCTGTTGAGAACCCCCACTCTTATTAACAGTGCAATAAGTGGTTCTTTGAGATGTGGGACATTCCTGATAATAGAGTGTTCATTAGTTGTACCATGTTTCTTTTTTTTCTTTTTTTTCATAGTTTTCTGCTGGGTCATACTGTAAAGAAGAATTATTGCTTTGACTTTATCTGTATAAAAGATGGATGGACATTCTCTTGGTCTCCTTAGTGCCTTCACTTATTTTCACAGTGCTCCATTTAGTTTTTTTATTGGACACTTTTATTTGAATAGACACTAACTTTTCACTCAATTTGTGCTTATTTAATAACAGGAATGTATTGTGACTAATTGTTCCACAGGAAAAAAACAAAACAATATCATCTGTAATAGTAGAAAGGGGGGTGCCTTATATTTAACTGTTCTTAATAATCTAAAAAAAAAAATATCACTAAATCAATTGTGTGTTTAAGCCCACAACCAATAAAAATGAAATCAACCAGTAAAGACTGATTTTACAAGACTTGGCATAGATGAAGATTTGACACATTTTTAATTCTAATTACTGCTATAACTGCTGTTATTCCCCTTCAATATACAGAAAACTTCTCAATCTTTTACGTCAGTTTAAATTATTTAAAAAAAAATGTCTTTGATACGTAAGCGTTGGATGTAGCACTTCCCATGAACAATGAAGACAGCTGCTTGATTGTGATAAAATTGAAAAATTGTCTGCCAGTGGAACTGAAAATAATTTAGAAAAAGCTGATCTTAAAACTTTGTAATTGTCCATGTTTCTTCTAGCACCATCCTCGCATTCTACACAATCAACCCTTCATTTTCAAAGATGCTTTGAAATCAATTCTTCATGATAGAATTCCAGAGTCTTAATTGAAAGTTCAAGAATCTTGTGTATAGCATTCTCTATATCTGAAGAAAATATCAATACACATATTTAAATCAATGGATTAAAATTCTGTTCAGACAGAACATCATTTCAATTAATTTGGCTTTGATTCAAAATGCCCTTCATTCTCACCCAATAATTGAGAGCCACATGAAGGATAAACAACACTAATAAGGTCCAGGTAGTCGACAATTTCTTTTGTCATTAATATGAAACAGAGCATTCATAAGATGTGCTCCGACATAAATAGACAGAATCATTTGTGTCAGGGATGGATTTAAACATCAACATTTTATAAACTGAACAAGCAAGTTCTAATGCACTCTAACCATCCAAAATAATGCAACAAGAACAAAAAGTGTAACTTCATGTTAAATATCAAAATTAAGAGATCATAGTTTTTTTATGGTATATATGTGCACTATTAAGGCTAAGCTCACACTTTGTAAAATTGTCGGGGGTTGATAACTCATTCATGAAATATTAATTATGGTCAACAAAAATATTAAAAAATATTATGACCAATATGAATTGCCAAAAATATACAAACAATGCAATTCACCATATCTGGGCCCGACTATTTTCCCAGATATGAGTTCTATAATAATAACACTGTTATTATAAAAATAAGTACATTTATTGGTTACAGTTGATTAACATTATGGAGAGTAATACAAACAGACCATGATATCAATAAAAAGAAAAAAAGAAAATAGAAATGACCTATTGTCAGATTTAAACTATGTTGTATTAGTAAGTTAACTAACAACATTAAACTTGGTCACAGAAGTGTGTTAGTTCAGATATCAGTATATTACTATGTGTAGGGATCATCACATTATATGATATCCTATGGGCATACTATCTCTAGATATATAAAATGGGAATAAACCCCGCCCAGTCCTAACCACAGCTTTTCCCTGGTAACATACAGTATAAAAATATACTAATTATTAGGAAAACTTAAAGATAGTTTTCTCGTGGTAATTATTATTATGTCATGTATACAGGCAGAGTGGGATCCCAACAGACTCTGCTGTATATGCAATATGATCATCGCATTGATCCCCATAAGATGCCCCGTTGATCTGCAGTAGAAGGGGGTGGCTTATACACTATGGTTACCCTCTCCCAATGGAGGATATATATATATATATATATATATATATATATATATATAAATGTAATAAGCTAGTCTGCTCATAAACATGACATAACTGTCCACATTAAAATGAGGTAACTTATTCAAATAAGAAACCTGTGTATCTTACCAAGAGCACTTCTGGATAAAAGAAAGAAGGCTGCCTGGATCCCATGGGAATTCCTTTAGTCATAACCGGTGAGTAGGGAAGAATGGGCTTACTGGATCTAGCTCTCTCCCTATTTCTTCATGGCTACACCCCTTCAGGTAGCCTTTGTAATGAGGATGGGGTCCCTCTGTCTGTGTGGCTGTCTCCTGGTCGATGTGTTCCTGGATATGTGTCCTGGGTCTGTCCCACACCCGCTTTTTAACTCATCCACTATCTAAAAGATCCTCCCCCACAATTATGAGATCATCCACTGGTGATTGGTGGGTGCATATATGGAGATCAGGGCAAGTCACATATCTAGGCTCATGACATCACAGCTAATCATTAATTTACTCTTTATGCTGTATGATTAAATTCACCATAAGTGATATATATCACTATCCAGCCTTGTACTGCAGAATCTTCAAATAAGAAATAAGAAGTTTTTACCTGCAACCAATCTAGTGCCGGACCTTGTTCTTTCTTCACAAGTAAGCAGCCGGAGGCGGTATCGGCTGGTTCGCGGCACAGGTGGTGAGGTAGGCGTGCACAGGGTGAGCGGCTCACAATCCAGCCTTCTGATATAGATATATATATATATATATATATATATATATATATATATATATATATTTATATTTATATCATGTATCATGGCTACTATATTTTCATAATACGCTATATTATTCCTGAGATTGATAATCATGAATTATTCCATCAGGCAACACCAGTTATATGATTAAACATCTGAATACAGCATTTAGCTATATAGCTATATACACAATCCTACTAAACTTTACAATGCCACTATCTATCAGATATATATATATATATATATATATATATATATATATATATTTTTTTTTTTTTTTTTTTTTTTTGTTAACTATATCAGGATTGTATAATAGGGCAAGATAACATATTCATGCTATAAAGATTATACCATGAAATCCTCTGTTTTTATGAAGACATTATATTTTAGCCTTCAAGTCACCCTTTGGTTGAAACTAGTCTTGTTGACTGACTTCTCTTCAGGGACAATGTCTGTTTACATTCCTTCAGTATCACTTTAGCTCAATACATATGGGAACCATTCTCTTCACATCTTGACTAACACTGTTAAGCTGTGAAGGCTTTCTCCCAAGACTTCTGTCATTGTTTGGTAAGGAACCTACCAATAAGCCATTGTTTGGCTTATTTGTCTGGCTTATTTACATGTCTCTTTGAAGAGATACCCATTTCTTAGAGATGGACTTTGGTGTCTCAAAGGCTCCATTTTACGCCTTCTGAAAATACACACAAAATGGTGGATCATGTTGCCATGTTATATTAGATATAGTGATTCATATTTGGGGCTTATTAGCACGACAAAATGTACTGCATATTTTATTTTACGCATGTATTTGCCTAATTGCCATATTCAATGACAATTATGGCTAAAAATGCATGTGGAAGAAAAAAAAAGTATATTTTACAATGTATGATCTTAGCCTAAGATGAAAATTATATAATTTTATATTGTAAGATATATATATATATATATATTTTTTTTTATTTTTTTTTTATTATTATTATTATTATTATTTTATTTTTGTTTGTTTTTTATAATGGAGCTTTAGCTATTTTAATATCATCACCTTCCAAGAGTTATACTTTTTTTTCTGTTGACAAATAGGGCTTTTCTGCAGGGATTTTAAAGATTAATATTTTTAATGGTACCGATTCATTCAGATCACTTTTCAGGATAAGCTGTTGTGTGCACATGAGGAGGATTAGCACTATTTTTAGCTATTGTATAACTTGTCACCAGTTTACTGCTCTGCTTCATCTCTAATTTTCAGTTGTCCCTGAGCTAATGGGTAGAGCCTAAACTTTATGATGGCCTCCATACACTGCATACACACATAAGAGGAGATCTTGCTCTCTGATACTTTCTATACTTTCTAAGAAGTGGCAGCCACCTGGAAGACATTAGAGGTCAGAACTAAGTAGTATAAGCTGTGAATCAAGCCACGAGGTTAGATCTAATACAGTAATTTATTGTGTTCTCTCTGCAGCCATTCTGTTTGCTTCTAAATCTCTCCAGCCACTCCTTCTCCTATGCTCCTACCCTTCCTTTTCTATAAACTTTTATGGACAGCATGTAACTGACCCCTCAAGGAGCTGCTAGTCCATGTTGTAAAGGTAAAATAGGCTTGATCTATTTTTAGGGAGAACAATTAGTTATTTTCTTGGGGGGGGGGGGGGGGGAATGAGCTTTATAGAAAATGTTTTAAAAAATGTGTTACAGTGACAGTGACCATTTAGTTTACCCTTAAATGTATTGAGAACCCCCTAAAAATTCTCTATAGAATTGAACAAAAAATGTAATTTTTTTTCTTTTTTGAGATTTTATATTATGTTCACTGTGCAGTGTACATGACATTTATTTTGTGGGTTAGTATGTAGCACATGTACATGGTTTGTTTTAAGTTTTATTATTTTTTTCAAAAATAATCCCCCCCCCCCCCTTTTTCTTTTTCTTTTTTTGCTTTGCAGCATATATTCTAACCAAATAACTTTTTTATTCTCTCCTTGAAGGCTTGTTTCTTTTTTGTTTGTTTTTTGCAGGGCAAATTGTTATTACTAATACCATTTTTGGTATTGTGTTACTTATAGGGACCTAATTGCAATTCTGATATTGTTTCCTTGATAGATCCAATCATCACTTTGCATAATCATTAACAAAACTTAATAATATGACAAAACATTGAATAAAGGGAGTACTCTTTAAAATGGTTATTCTTATCTTATATGCCAACACTTTATTTATGGTACTCTAGGACCTACTCCAGTGCTGTGAATAAAGGGGATACCACTCTAGTTTAGTCACTTAAAAGGTGACCACCTGCTATTCAGGGGAAACCAGTAAAGGGGAAGAAGCTATATCGGTAATATGGCTACTTTATTCTTAGTTAAAGTTATTTGATTGGTCTCTTTCTAATGATTAAATTATTTGTTCTGAATATGTTATGGAGCATAAATGGTATTATTTCCTATTGAGGAAAGCATTGAGTCTTACAGACCATTTATCATTCATTGGGAATTGTGGGAAGAAGGATATGTAGACTTCTGGTGCCACCTTTTGAAGGTAGCTTCACTTTAGGTCTAGCATTCACTTCAAGGCAAGATACCTCCAAAAGTTGACACCAGGGAGCTACTTTGCAAATTTGTTTATGAACTCATACAACCCTTTATAACAGTCTATCTACCTACTAACCAACTTCTGAGCAGTGACTTCTGAAGTTAAAGCCTTCATTGCTAATTACATTAAAACTGGAGCAGAAAAATCTTCTACAGATTTCCAGAATGGCTTCACTGACTGACACGTATCTTGGGATACATTTTGCATAGTAGAATTTGTCACACAACTTAGTCTTGTGACCTTAATGATAGACTAAGCTTTAAAGACCACTGGTAGCCTAGCGTTATATCATGAAATCAGGATAAAAAGTGGGGACAATCCGGATGACGCCTTCCTTGTAAGATGAGAAATTGCCACAACTTATAAAAAGGCAATTTTTTATTGGTATAGATAGTGCAACTTAAAAGTTTTGAATCCTGACCGGATTCTTCGTCAGGCAGTCTAATTATGTTTTTAATACTTGTTCATATTATTGTTTTGTGCTATGCATATTGTCAGTATTTTTTATCAAAGTGTTTTACGTATCTCCCTTTCCTCTGACCCTTTGACCCGGCGGCAGTTCCATTACCTGTACATTTAAAATTGGTGCTTTTTTCTCTCTAACTTACACTGCCTGACAAAGAATCCGGTCTGGAATCAAAACTTTTAAGTTGCACTATCTATACCAATAAAAAATTGCCTATTAATATGTTGTGGCAATTTTTGGTCTTTCAAGGAAGGCGCCATCCAGATTGTCCCCACTTTTTATCTTGATTTCATTTTATCTACCGGACTGAGAAGTCACGGGAATAGGACGCTGAGGCTGCCACCTGCTACCGGCTCAGCGAGTTTACATGCACTTGAAGGTGTTGCACTCTTAGTGCAACATCACACGGTAAGGAGCAATTTATCCGTTCACCTTACTGTAACATCGCACAGTACTTCACTAGGAGCGCACCTCTTTTTTTCTATTTATCTTAGTGTTATATCATGTCAGACTGTGTCAAATGGAAAACACAGGTTTCACCACATGGATGATCAGCACAAAGGGTTTTATCTCACTTCATCAATCACTGTCACAGACATTGAATTGGTAGTGCACAGATGTGTTAGAGACCACAGATGTTTCATTAAAAGGTATTAAAGCACTTACTAAACCTAGAATAGGTAAATACTATTCTTTGTATTACAACCAGTATTCTAGGTGTATTTACTGTATGTATATTGGAAATTCAGGCAGTGGAAGAAACTCCATATGAAACATATAAACCATTGCTATGTATGTAGATTATGATCTCAAAATCTAAATATAAAACTTAACTTTTTCTTATGGCCCTGGTTCATTATACATGAAATCTCATTTGTGAGTTATGGCTCTAGGTTTGCAACTATTGGATATTGGTACTCACTGCACCAGAAATGCTTACTTCCCCTGATAAAATGCTCTCCCTGCTCTGCTGATAAAGTTCAGAATAGAGGCTGCAGTGTATTTGAAATGTCTTCTGAAGAGCAGGGATAGCATAAGAAAATGTAGGCACAGGGGAGTGTCCATGCTGGACAAGATGAGAATGGTGTAGTTTGTTATTTCTAGCAGGCTGAAGAAAGGTATTTAACTCCTTCCCCACCTGTAATGTATAGTTAGGGCATGGGTCAGGTAAAGAAGTATACCTCATGGATTGGGCTCAGTAGTTGGGCCCAAAATGTAACATCTGCTGATGATGACATTATTTTTGTCGTTTAACTGCTTAGATAACATGATCAATAGCGATTGCTACATTTAAACTGTTAATACTGCGCATCCCTGGTGTCTAATTGCCCCATTGTGAGGTTTCGATGGATTGCCAGGGCAGCCCAAGGCATTTTCTTACACTTTCTGTGGTTAGATGGTTGTGACAGCTTGCCTAAGGCTGACCGTAGCAATAGAATACCAACCTGATCAGTAATAGCAATACATTGATCTATTATAAACAATCAATAGCTTGCTAAAATAGTCCCCTGGGGGAGTATTTAAAAAAAAAAAAAAAGTGAGAAAATGTTTTCACAGTTTCTAAATGAAACACTGTTAAAAAAAAATAAAAATAAAAAAAAAGAATAACATAAACGTATTTCATTTGTCAGACATCGTCCATGACAAACCAATAATGTCATGCACAGAACACTGATCCTATCTTTATCTATGATGTTCGAAAAAGTAATGGATCTCTCTGAATCTAGAAGGCAGCCTGAAGTGTTTTCATTAGACAACAAGAAAAGATAATTAATTTGCGCTTACCACTATTCCCACATCCTTGAATGTCAATTTTAGTGCACAGATGAACTGTTGGCCAACAGCAGGAGAAATCCAGAATATGTACACAAAACCCACCACTTAAATTCTTCACTTTATTTCCAATTTATTACAACATGTTTTAGAAGAAAAAGTCCATAAATGTTCAGACACCTACATGAACAAGAGCCATTTTTAAATTAAAAACATAGAGACATCTAAATTCTTACTATTATTAAATTTTTATACAATATGTTTTAATGAATTGGAGATAAAGTGAAGAATTTGTTTAACTGTTGGATTTTGTCTACATTTTCTGAAGTGTTTGCACAATGCACTGGGAATATGTTCTGAAGATTAAAGGGGTACTCCGCCCCTAGACATCTCATCCTCTATCTAAAGGATAGGGGATAAGATCTCTGATCGCGGGGGTCCCGCTGCTGGGGACCCCTGTGATCTCAGCTGCGGCACCCCGCTGTCATCACTTCACAGAGCAAACTCGCTCTGTGCGTAATGACGGGTGATACAGGGGCCGGAGCATCGTAATGTTACGGCTCCATCCCTCGTTATGTCACGGCCCCACCCCCTCAATACAAGTCTATGAGAGGGGGTGTGATGGCCGTCACGCCCCCTCTCATAGACTTGCATTGAGGCGGCGGAGCCGTTACGTCATAATGCTCCGGCCCCTGTATTTCTCGTCATTACGCACAGAGCGAGTTTGCTCTGTGCAGTGTTAACAGCGGGGTGCTGCAGCCGAGATCACGGGGTCCCCAGCGGCATGACCCCCATGATCGGACATCTTATCCCCTATCCATTGGATAGGGGATAAGATGTCTAGGGCCAGAGTACCCCTTTAAGCTGTACTGGGGAAGGATATAACAGTGGGATGCGGCACTGGAGCAGCACTTGAGAGGAACATGTTGTGATCTCTGTGATTCTATTCTGCCCATCAACAATATTATTTATTTTTCCTAGTGATTAGGGAGAAAGAAGAAAAAAAAAGGACTATTTTAACCCCTTAAGGACTGAGCCCTTTTTCACCTTAAGGACTGAGCCCTTTTTTGCAATTCTGACCACTGTCACTTCATGCATAAATAACTCTGGGATGCTTTTACCAACTATTCTGATTCCGAGAATGTTTTTTCGTGACATATTTAACACAGTGGTACATTTTCTAACTTTGAAACTCTCTGCTTGTAAGGAAAATGGATATTCCAAATAAATTATATATTGATTAACAAATACTATATGTCTACGTAATATTTTTGCATCATAAAGTTGACATGTTTTTACTTTTGGAAGACATCAGAGGGCTTCAAAGTTCAGCAGCAATTTTCCAATTTTTCACAACATTTTCAAAATAGGAATTTTTCAGGGACCAGTTCAGTTTTGAAGTGGATTTGAGGGGTCTTCATATTAAAAATACCCCATAAATGATCTCATTATAAAAACTGCACCCCCCCCCCCAAATATTCAAAATGACATTCAGAAAGTGTGTTAACCCTTCAGGTGTTTCACAGGAATAGCAGCAAGGTAAAGGAGAAAATTTAAAATCTTCATTTTTTACACTCACATGGTCTTGTAGACCCAGTTTTTTAAAATTTGCAAGAGGTAAAAGGAGAAAAAGCCCCCCAAAATTTGTAAAGCAATTTCTCTCGAGTAAGGAAATGTCTCATATGTGAATGTCAAGTGCTCTGTGGGTGCACTAGAGACCTCAGAAGGGAAGGAGCGACAATGGGATTTTGGAGAGTGAGTTTTTCTGAAATGGCTTTTTGGGGGGCGTGTCCATTTAGGAAGCCCCTATGGGGCCAGAAAAGCAAACAAAAAAAAAAACATGGCATACCATTTTGGAAACTACACCCCTCAAGCCTTAACACCCCACAGGTGTTTGACGACTTTTCATTAAAGTTGGATGTGTAAATGAATGTATTTATTTTTTCACAAAAATGCTGGTTTTCCCACAAATTTTACATTTTTACAAGGGGTTATAGGAGAAAATGCCCCCCAAAATTTGTAACCCCATCTCTTCTGAGTATGGAAATACCCAATGTGTGGACATCAAGTGCATTGAGGGTGCACTACAATGCACAGAAGAGAAGAATTCACATTTGGCTTTTGGAAAAAAAATTTGCTGAAATGGTTTTTTGGGGGCATGTCACAGTTAGGAAGTCCCTATGGTGCCAGAACAGCAAAAAAAAAATTACATAATATTTTGGAAACTACACCCCTCAAGGAACGTAACAAGGGGTACAGTGAGCCTTAACACCCCACAGGTGCTTGACAAATTTCCGCTAAAGTTGGACGTGAAAATGAAAAATTTGATTTTTTTCACTAAAATGCTGGTTTTACCCAAAGTTTTTCATTTTCACAAGGGGTAATTGGAGAAAAAGCCTCCCATGATTTGTAACCCCATTTCTTTTGAGTATGGAAATACCCCATATATGGATGTAAGGTGTTCTGCAGGCAAACTAAAATGCTCAGAAGAGAAGGAGCGCCATTGAGCTTATGGCCCCTATTTTGGAAACTACACCACTCACAGAATTTAAAAAGGGGTGCAGTGAACATTTACACCCCACTGGCGTTTGACAGATTTTTGGAACAGTGGGCTGTGCAAATGAAAAATTACATTTTTCATTTTCACGGACCACTGTTCCAAAAATCTGTCAGACACCTGTGGGGTGTAAATGCTCAATGTACCCCTTATAACAATACATAAGGGGTGTAGTTTCTAAAATGGGGTCACATGTGGGGGGGTCCCCTGTTCTGGCACTATAGGGGCTTTGTACACACACATGGCCTTCAGTTTCGGACATATTCTCTCTCCAGAAGTCCAATGGCGCTCCTTCTCTTCTGAGCATTGTAGTTTGCCCGTAGAGCACTTTACATCCACTTATGGGATATGTTCTTACGCAGAAGAAATGGGGCTACAAATTTTGGGGGGCTTTTTTTCCTATTCTCCCTTGTGAAAATGAAAAATGTAGGGTAATACCAGCATTTTAGTGAAAAAAAATATTTTATTTCATTATCACATCCAAATTTAATGGAAATTTGTCAAACACCTGTGGGGTGTTAAGGCTCTCTATACCCCTTGTTACATTCCATGAGGGGTCTAGTTTCCAAAATTGGGTTACATCTGGTTATTTATTGTTTCGCGTTTATGTCAGAACCGCTGTAAAATCAGCCACCCCTGTGCAAATCAACAATTTAGACCTCAAATGTAGATGGCGTGCTATCACTTCTGAGCCATGTTGTGTACCCGCAGAGCACTTTACGCCAACATATGGGCTAGTTCTGTACTCAGGAGAAATTGCTAAATTACAAATTTTGGGGGTCTTTTTTTTTCCTTTTATCTCTTGTGAAAATTAAAAGTATGGGGAAACACCAGCATGTTAGTGTAAAAATATATTTTTTTGACACAAACATGTGCTTGTGTAGACTCCAACTTTACCTTTTCATAAGGGGTACAAGGAGAAAAAGCACCCCAATATTTGTATTACAATTTCTCCCGAGTACGGAGATACCCAATATGTAGCCCTAAATTGTTTCCTTGAAATACGACAGGGCACCGAAGTGAGAAAGTACCATGCGCATTTGAGGACTAAATTGGGGATTTGAATCCATTACAGTAGTGTTTCCCAAACAGGGTGTCTCCAACTGCAAAACTCCCGGCCTTGACAGTCAGTGGCTGTCCGGCAATACTGTGAGTTTGTTGTTTCTCAACAGCTGGAGGCTGCGTTTAGGAAACACTGCCGTGCAATACATTTTTTTTTATTGGGGGGGGGACTGTGTAGGGGTATGTGTATATGTAGTGTTTTACCCTTTATTATGTGTTAGTGTAGTGTAGTGTTTTTAGGTTACATTCACACAGGCAGAGGTTTACAATGAATTTCTCGCTGGGAGTTTGAGCTGTGGCGAAAAATTTGCCGCATCTCAAACTTGCAGAAGAAGTCGCTGTAAACCCGCCCATGTGAATGTACCCTGTACATTCATATGGTGGAGGCAAACCTCCAGCTGTTACAAAACTATAACTCCCAGCATGCACTGACAGACCATACATGCTGGAGTTGTAGTTATGCAACAGCTGGAGACACATTGGTTGCGAAACACAGAGTTTGTTACTTAACTCTGTGTTTCACAACCAGTGTGCCTCCAGCTGTTGCAAAACTAGAACTCCCAGCACGTACAGTCTCTCAGTGCATGCTGGGAGTTGTATTTTTGCTACAGCTGGAGGCACACAGGTTGCAAAACACTGAGTTAGGTAACAAACTAAATTTTACAACCAATGTATCTTCAGCTGTTGCAAAACTGCAACAATCAGCATGCACTGACAGTCAAAGGGCATGCTGGGAGTTGTAGTTTTGCAACAGCTGGAGACACACTGCTACAACTCCCAGCATGCCCTTTGGTAGTCTGTGCATGCTGGGAGTTGTAGTTATGCAACAGCTGGCTGCACACTTTTCATAGAAAAAATGTGCCTCCAGCTGTTGCAAAACTACAACCCCCAGCATGCACAGACTACCAAAGGGCATGCTGGGAGTTGTAGTTGGAACTCCAGCTGTTGCAAAACTACAACTCCCAGCGCCGATCTCCGCCATCTTTGCCGTCCCCATCGCCACCCAGCATGGTCGTGATTGGTCGGTTGTTCTGACCAATCAATTACGTGATCGTGAGGCGGAACTTGTGCCACCTCACTCCTGCTGGGTTAGGGTGAATGGGGCTGTCACCAGAGACCCGATTGACTCGGAAAAGCTGCAAATCGTTGGTCTGAATTGATCGACAATTTGTGACGGTCGCCGACATGGGGGGGGGTCTCAGGACCCCCGCAGGGGTTTGCACAGGGTGCCTGCTGATAGATACAAGCAGTCACCTCGGTCCGGTCCCCGATGCTCGCGTATCTATATGCCCTCAGTCCTTAAGGACTTTAAAAATACGTCGGGCGTATGGATATGCCTGGCGTCCATGAGGGGTAAAAGTGGTTAAATATTTATGTTCCAAACTGCTGACACTGTTAAATAACTGTTAAGACAAACAGCAACATGGCACCTTTTATAAATCTGTTTGTGCAAAGAGTCAAAGAGGCATCCCCATCCAATCTCTATCCTTGTTTGATTGACAGTCAACTGATAGCTGAGCTCTGACTGTCAATAAAGCAGTATACAGGTGGGAAGGGGAGCCAGGCCAAGAAAGTATTCCCCCCTAGCACTTCTGGGTACTGGGAATGCCTCCTTTACACTTTGCACAGAAAAATAAAGGCATTTTTCTACAATCTGGAATCGCAGACAGGAATATGTAAGGTACAGTTAGGAAAAGTAAATGCAGCTGACAGATTCACTTTAAGTAACAACCAGAGAAAAAAGGCTCATTGTACAAATCCTTTAAAATATATACTTTAAATTTTAATTATGTGTTTACCATTTCCTTACTTTACAGCATAGTTATTAACATTTCAGAAATATTTCATAGTTAGTATATAGAAAAAGCATTAAAGCCGATCATTTTAAAATCTCAGCTTCCTGCTCAATTTACATTTATGTGATCAAACTGGAAAGCACTTATATAATGATTCTCATATTAACAGGATTAAATACAAACTTGGGAAGGTTTACTAAGGAAAATGTAATAGGATTCTGGGTTAAATTTAAACAAAAGAAAACTGGCGTTCATGCAATGCGCCCATTTGTTAGCTTTGGTAAGCAAGTTCTGAAGTCATTTTTTTTTCTTTGATTTTGGCTATGTGCTACATATTTATCATACTAACACAGGGGGTTGATAAATTTGGAGTACATAGGCAAAACCAAAAAGTTGCAGCTGAGACTTTTGTGCGACTATTTAAATTTCCTCACATACGGGAGTTTTGTACTCCAGGTTAGACCTGGAGCAGACTTGTGTCTTTGTGTAAGGGGTCTTAGACTTTTTTTTTTTTTTGCCTACGTGTGACTTTCACACATTATAAATCATGACCACTGTGTTTTAGACATATTTTATGTCTCATTTGACAGTTTTGTTAACTGTCTACTAAAGATAGTGTTGTAAAATGTGCCAGATTTGTTTAATGTGTGTCATTAGTTCAGTAAAAATTTTGGTGTAAAGTAAGCCAGGTAAAGCATGCTTTAAGGAAGAGAAAAGTGTCTGACCAAACATACCAAATATACAAAAGTATAAAGTAACCACAGCTGTGAAAAATTTTCTACAATTTCTGCTGCCTGTTTTGCCTAGTTTTTTGCCGCCTAAAAGTAGGACAACATAAATAAATCTGTTCCATTGTGTAATCATGCATCTATGGCACTGTGCACACTAATGTCATGGCTTTCTCCCATAATGTCATCATGACAGCTATACTGGATCTGTTTCTGAATGTTACTGATGAAGTACTAGTATCCCTGATGTTAACCTAAAAACACTGATTTAAAGGGAAACTGACAGCCGGTTCACTTGCACTAAACCTAATAGTTGGGGTTATATATTCTGGCTGAACCGGAATAAAATGAAGTATAACTTACCCGAATGTGCAGTCTGGTTCCAGAGATAGGCCAGTTATTATTCAGCATTGCTAATATGTCTTTGCACAATAGAGGCAAGACTTTTCTCCATGCTGGGTCCTGCCTCCATTGCAAAAAGCCAGCGATTAACATATTAGCAACATCAGCTAATTACAGGTCTATCTCTGGAACTGGGTAAGTTATACTACATTTTAATCTGGTACACTATAACTCCTTGTATTAGGTTATTGCGGATGAACCGGATGTCAGTTTCCCTTTAATACAGCATCAGGAATATTTCCCAAATGGATTTTGATAGGGTTGCTATGATGAAAATCTGAATATAAATTTTACTCACCTGACCATAAATTGTTTTTCAGCCACAAGTTCCTTTATGAAGCAATCCTATTTCAAGAATAATGTTATTCCTCTTAATTTTTGGTTACTCTGCCATGGAGAAAGAAAATGTCCTCATACATCAGAATATTACCTTGTTTATAATACATGCAGTTTCTATATTCCTCTCTCTGTAGTCTCAACTCAACTCTAGGATAAGTGTCCATGGTTTTTAAAGACCCTGACTGACATGTACCTGACATGTTCCCAAACTTTTAAAGTGGACCTGACATTTCCTTTCATTTTTGGTGAAAAACACTCCACTTTGGCTAGTAGGTAGTCCTGTTGTGTAAATCGTGTGAATTTTAGTTGATGCTGCAGCAGATGTCTGTAATGTTGTTCAGTAACCCCTGCATTGCTTGCGGCTACAGCTAAACAGGGGAACAAATACATGAATCACACATATAAAATTGTACAACACATTAAGGCATAGTGCTCATCTCCTACCAAACATTTTACCAGTTGAGGGACATTACATATCTCTATACAAACTCCCTATCCACTATCCATAGTGTCCCAAATAGAAATAAGGCCATATTTGGGCCCCATACCATGGTTAGACTGACTGTGCAATTAGGCTCCATGTTTGTGCACCCACACTGTACTTAGGCTACTTTAGGCCCTGATAATTAAGTTAGCCTGCCCTTCTTGTACAATACACAATAATAGACCCCTCTTTTTCTCTCTTAGGGTACTTCATACGAGCGGAGCAACAGTGTATTTTACGATGTGGATCCACTGCTGAAGTGCCACTACATGGTGCCTTTAGATGTGCCTGCTCGTAGCAGCAATACGCTGCTACGAGCAGACACATTGCGATGTGCGAGTCGCCCCGTGCATTCGCAGTATAATCGCACATCGCGGCTGCTCTTGGCCTAGCTCAGGGAGCAGGGGGAGTGGCCGCGAAGTGTGAGAGTAAACCGCGCATGCGCGGCGACTTGCACATCGCAGCAGTATGTCTGTTCATAATGGCATATTGCTGCTATGAGCAGGCACATCTGAGGCACCCTGTAGGGGTCATTTGGCTGCAGATCTGCGGGTCTGAACGTACCCTTACTTGGTAATTGGCCCCTTTGTGCCCTCATATATTAATATGCCACTCTAGTACCCCTGTATACTAATAGCCCCTTATATGTCCCCAATAAAGTAATATGGACCCTAAATCTTAAAAAAACAAACAAACAAAAAAACACATGAACATATAAACAAAGTAACTTAGGAATTCAGTATGATGTAAATTTTATTCCTAACAACTATAGTGTGTCCAGTGGAGAAGAAACATATACAGCAGTTTCAAAGTGTTTGAAATGCAATCAACAAGATCACAGTATACTGTAGATATGAGTTCCAGGGCACAAATATTTATTTTATATAGATGAGCATTTTTAACAAAAGCATTGCAGTACAAACTGCTTTTTAGAAGAAAGAACAATTTTCCTTGTTTTTACAAGAGAAAGTATATCTAAAAAATAATAATTAAGATGAATTCTGGAAAGTGTGGTGCAGATTGTAGTAATTGATTCATTGGCAACCACATTGTGGAAAAGTAAGTGGGGTTCCATTTCTTCATATATTTTTTATTATTTATTTCATTAAATCCAGAATCATATAATTATTTTCATAATATCATGCTGCCACCCTTTGCCCCTAAAAGGGAAATAAACTGCACTTGTTTTTTTCCATTTCAGAGACATATGTAATATTCTCCATTCCTAGCTATGATTGACTTAAAGGGGTTGACTTAAAGGGGTTGTGCGCTGCCCTGCAGTTCGGAGCTCCGCAGCCGCCGGGCGTGACGTCACGCCCGGCCCCTTCATGACGTCTCGCCCGCCCCCTCGTGACGTCACGCCCGCCCCCTCTACCAAAGTCTATGGGGAGGGGGCATGACAGCGGTCGCGCCCCCTTCCAATAGACTTTCGTTGAGGGTGCGGGCGAGACGTCATGAAGGGGCCGGGCGATACGTCACGAAAGGGCCAGGCGTGACGTCACGCCCGGCGGCTGCGAACACGGTAGCCCGCACACAGCGTTCAGAGTAATGAACTTCCGGACACTGTGAGCGGAGCTACGAACTGCAGGGCAGCGCACAACCCCTTTAAGATAAATAAATAAAATAAATCAGTACTTTAACAGAGGGATGTGGCTAGAAGGAATAATAAACCTAAGGCTATGTACACACATTGCATATTTATTTTTAAATTGTGTATGCAAAATTGCGCAACTTTTGCATTAACAATTATTAGCTCTATGTAAGTCTTTATTTTTCAGATTGGTTGCTATGGGCAACTGGTTGGCTTTTCCTCTGCACATGTTTTGATGAATCTCCCCCTTAGTGTATAAAAAGGGATATGCTACATATTTTTTATTGTTAACACATTTTTTAATCATTAAAAAGGTGTTTGTTAATTCTATTAATTTAAATAATGATTTGCCCCTTCCAAAAGGGTGGTAAAAGAAAGATGCCTTTACATTTTAGATTTAGGACCCTATGGAAACTATGCCAGAAATTATGGCTTACCAGCAGAACATTATTTTCTTTACTTTTTTTTTTCAAAGTAAAGTTTATTAAAGTTTCACAAAAAAATACAGAACAATTCCGTTCCACCCCAAGAAAGTGAATAACAACATTAACCTGATACATTCTCTGACCATTGGGGGTCAAAGTACAAATGGAGAACAATATAAACATGTGAAAAATACAGTGGGTCCTTAGGGATCTATGCAATAAGATAAGTGGAGGATGGCATTCTCGTGACTACATCCAACAAACGGTCAACCACTTATACCACTCTCTTGCTTCGCTGTAGAAGAGTATTGAACAGGCATAGTTAAAGGGTAGATATGGAATGCCATATTAGTCATGAGGACAGAGATGGGAGGCGGAGAGGGGGAGAAAGAGAGAGAGAGAAAGAGGAGATAAAGAGAAGTTCATGGGCTAGAGGTGAGTGAGGGAAAGACAAAGAGAGGAAGGGAAGGTCTAGAAATTAGGAGTATGTTACCTGTCGGCGCGTACGGGTTCGGGGACGGTGACCGGGCACCAGGATGGCAGTTCTCTGTAAGAGTAAGTCAGCGGGGATGTGGAGCAGTGTCATGAGCGTGTAAGTGTAGGGTTTCAAAGTCGGGTGAGGACATAAACTCTGTCCAGGGCCTCCAGATACTAAAGAACCTATCTAGGTGGTTACGGGAGTCCGCAAGGAGTTCTTCCATACGATTGAGGTGGGAAACCTCACGAAGCCAGGACGGAAGCGTAGGCGGGGTATCAGATTTCCATAGCCTAGGGATCACCGTCCTGGCTGCTAAGAGGAGAAAGTGTAGGAGTCTCGATGACGTTTTAGGCCAGGACGATGGCTGCATAGACAGTAACATCAGCTTCGAATCTTTACGTATTTGGATAGAGGTCAGTTTAGATATTATCTCGATGACCTGAGACCAGAAGGAGTCGAGGGCCGGTCTAGCCAAATATGAGTCATGGTGCCCCCCGGACCACCACACCACCAACACGTGTCCGAAACCGTTGGAAAGATGCGAGACAGTAGGGAGGGAACTCTGTACCACCTCGTTAATATTTTGGAGTTGGTTTCGTGAGCTTTACACGAGGTGGAGGACCGGTGGCACCATGAGAAGGCTTGGGTCCAGTCGTCTGTGGAGAGGGGACAGTTTAGTTCCCTTTCCCAGGCCGAGCAAAAGGGCAGGGGATCAGTAGTGGAGGTCGTCAGTAGGAGGGTGTATAGGGTACTGACCGACTTATGTGGAGGAGGGTGGGATACACACAGTTCCTCAAAGGCTGTGAAATCTCTGTGGAGAGTCAGACAGGCCTTCTGGGAATGGTAATAGTGAGTCAGTTGGGAGTACTGGAAAGAATGGCGCATAGATGGTGGAGAGCCCTGGAGGAGGTCTGTGAGGGTTCGTAGTCCCCCTGGCGAGATCTCGTAGTGTGGGTGCATCTGCTCGGCGAAGGGATAAAAACGAAGTGACGTGTTGAGCTGGTGGAAAATTCGGATTACCGAACAAGGGGGTAAGTGGGCCAGCTGGGGACAGCAGGGGGGTGCGCTTCAGGTATGTCTTATATGCGGCGAGTAGGGAGTCTGCAATCGGGGGGATATCTGCGGGACCCTGTTTGTGAATCACGTGGGTTGGTTGCCATAATATGGATTTGACATCAATCCCCGATGCTTCGCTTTCAAAAGAGATCCATTGTTTAGTTGCCCTGTGATGGAAACTGTCTAGTAGTCTGGTGAGGGTGGTGGCTAGATAATAAGAAGTGAAGTCAGGCAGCGCTAGTCCCCCTTTCTGCTTACGCCTAATCAAGACATGTCTAGCTAGGCGAGGATGACGTCCAGCCCAGACAAATTTAGTTTGTAGCGCAGAGACCTCCCGGAAGAAAGAGCGAGGCAAGTGAACTGGGATACAGGAGAATAAGTACAATAGTCTAGGTAGAACATTCATCTTGAACACGTTAACTCTGCCCAACCACGAGAAGTCTCTGCGCTCCCATCTGGTCAAATCAGAGCGAAGTGTGTGGAGAAGAGGAGGGAAGTTAAGGCGGTACGAGTCCATCAAATCCGTAGGTATGTGTATACCCAGATATTTGAGGGAGCGTTCCTGCCACTTAAAGGGATAGGTCAATTTCAGGGCCGTCCACGTCTGAGCGGACAGGGATACATTGAGAGCCTCACACTTGGTAGGGTTGAGTTTATAATTGCTGAATCGAGAGAATGTGCGTATGGTATTGAGAAGTGAGGGTAAGGAAATCAGTGGGGAGGTCAGAAATAAGAGGAGATCGTCGGCAAAAGCTGAGCATTTGTATTGGGAGGAGGCCAGCGACAAGCCACGTATGTCTGGGTTCTGTCTAATTTCTGTGAGTAGGTGTTCCATACAGATAACATATATGAGAGGGGATAGGGGACAGCCTTGTCTTGTTCCATTTCTGATGTGGAAAGAGGCAGAAAGTTGACCGTTTATACGAAGTTGGGCGGAGGGGTTCGAGTATAAAGCTAGGATCCTGTCTAGCATCAGCTTTCCCAGTCCCAGTTGAGAGAGCGCTGCTGTCAGAAAGTCCCAATCCACCCGATCAAAGGCCTTCTCCGCGTCTAGGGATAGGAGGAGGAGAGGGGTTCCATTACGCCGTGCGTGATGGATCGACGAGAAGACTCTCAGGGTGTTGTCACGTGCCTCCCGGTCGCGTACAAAGCCCACTTGATCAGGGTGGATAAGGGAGCCCAAATGTTCTGTTAATCTGTTGGCCAGTAATTTCGTGAACAGTTTGGCGTCTACATTAATCAGGGATATTGGCCGGTAGCTCGGGCAAAGGAGAGGATCCTTACCCTCCTTGGGTATGACTGTAATGTACGCTTTTAGGAAGGAAAGGGGGAGGGGAGAGTCCGTAGAGACATTATTAAACACCAGGAGGAGTGGGGGCAGCAAATCCGCCTGGAGGGTCTTGTAAAATTTAGAGGTATAACCATCCGGACCTGGGCTCTTACCCGCCGGGAGTGCGGAAATTGCGGAGCCCAACTCCTCAGGGGTGAAGGGGGATTCAAGCGCCTGGAGAACGTACTGGGGTAGGCACGGTAGACCGGTAGAGGCTATGTACTGCTGCAGGGATGGGGGCGTCGATGTTATAGAGGAGTGGGTGGGGGGTTTGGGTAGGTTGTACAGGTCATTGTAGTAAGTACGAAAGGTATTAAGTATATCAGGTGTGAGGTGTGAGATGGAGCCAGATTCAGTCCGGATGGCCGGTAGGAATGTGGACGAGCGTTTGGATCTAAGAGCAGATGCTAATAGGCGACCAGATTTGTTGCTCCATTCATAAAAGGTTTTGCCTGTAAGTTGTTTATAATGGCGGTGTGAGGCATTTAACAAGTCTAAGAGCTCATGTCAAACTCGGGTCAGCTCCCTGTACACCTGATCTTGTTGGGTGCTTTTGTGTAGAGTTTCTAGGGCTTTGAGTTTCTGTGTCAGCAAGAGAAATTTGGCAGATTTGTCCCTTTTTAACCGAGCCCCATGCTTCTTAAGCACCCCTCTAAGCACACACTTCAGAGCGTCCCATTTAATCGCGGGGGATGTAGGGTCTAAAGCATGGTCGAGGTTGAAATGCCGAATGGAGTCTCTAAGATCCTGCAGGCATAAAGCGTCCAGGAGCAGAGACTCATTAAGCCTCCAAGAAGCATGGGGCTTGGCAAGGGAGGACAAGGAAAAGGTACAGAAGACAGGGGCATGGTCAGACAGGGTCATTACGCCTATGGAGGCTGAAGAGACAGTGGTGAGAAGATGGTGAGGAAAGAATATGTAGTCTATTCTGCTATATGAATGTCTGGGATGGGAATAAAATGTATAGTCTCTCCCTTGGGGGTGTAAGGTACGCCAAACATCACTCAACTGTAAGTCATGTAAACTACGCCTCAGGGCTCTTAGTTTAGTGTGGGAGATGGAGGAGGACCCAGTAGAGGTATCATATGTTGGGAAGAGGGGTAAATTGAGGTCTCCACATAATATAATAGGACCCGTAGCAAACTCAGTCAAGGCATCAAGAGTGTGGAGGAGGAAAGGTAATTGGGAGTTGTTAGGAGAGTATATGGAGGCTATGGTGAGGGACATACCAGCCAATGAGCAGTTAAGGAAGACATACCTAGCATTAGGGTCTAATAAAGAGGAGGACACTTGGATGGGCAGAGATTTATGAAAGGCAATAGAGACGCCTTTCGTCCTGGCTTCAGGGTTCGTACTGTGGAACCACTGTGAGTAGTATCTGGAGCTAAAGGGCAGAAGGTGGTTAGATTTAAAGTGTGTCTCTTGCAATGCGATAATATGCACCCTTTGTTTGTGGAGGGACTAAAGGGTCTGTGCCCTCTTCTCAGGGGTGTTGAAACCCTTGATGTTGAGGGAGGCAATTTTGACATCAACTGCCATGGTGGGTGTATGGAACGTGGTAACACTTACCCGAGTGCCCGGTGTGCACCCCGTCGTCCGCAGCGTGGCAGGTAGGTATGAGCGAGTGAGTAGACCTAGGAGAGGGAAGGGGAGAAATAAGAGGAGTGAGAACAGAGACACAACAGAGTAGAAACGTATAGACATGAAAGCGAGGGTACTACTAAAGGTTGCCATAATGGCCAAATAAGAGGACAGGACCAGCCTGATCTCTAACCTAATGGGGGATACGCGGAAGGCACACAAGCATAGGGCCGTTAGCCTAAACCTAGAAGTCATTAACTAGGGAAGTGGCCGGGGCCATAAAACCACATGATGGTTACTCTCATAGGTAGACAGAGAGTGTGTTCGAGATATGAAGGGCTCTCAAGGACGGGCAACTAAGGAGCCCTTGAGCAACAAATGGATGGGAGGCAGTAGAAGACAAAGAGTCTAACAAACTAAGAAATGTAAGTAAACCAGCAGACTAGTTATATAGAACAGTATACTAAACCAGTAAATAAAAGATGTCCCATGGGAGGTCCAGCAGCAGGACGTTCACAGAGAGGGCCTCCCGGGACAAGCATGGTACAGGTAATTTCAGGAGCACAGAAAACACTACATAATCAGGTTTTCCTCTTTGGGCGTTGAGGGAGCGGGGCCGAAGAAGTGTTCTCAGGAACCAGTCGAGATGTAGGGGATCCCAGGGAAGGAGAGGGCGTCGACTTGTCTCGTCTCGGGGCAGGGGGTCTTTGTGCTGGAGGGGGAGGGGGTCCAAGAGAAAACATCGCGATCCATTCCGGGAGAGGAATTGGAGGGAGTTTGAAAGTTCGCATGAAGTGGTGGAGGTCAGCCGGAAATCTCAGGGTGGCCGAGGTGGTGCCATGTTTAGCAGTCAGGGAGAATGGATAGCCCCATCTATAAACGATCTTAGCGTTTTGGAGAGTCTCAAGTAGTTGTTTCAGAGTTGCTCTCAGACGGAGCATTCGGAGTGAGAGGTCTGGGAAAAGCTGAATCTGGGCACCGTTATAGGAGAGGCACTTAAGGTCTCGGGCTTTGCGCATTATTTCATCCTTCTGGAGGAAATTATGAACTCGGCACACAACATCTCTTGGTTTTTTTGGATCCGGGTTTTTAGCTTTGAGTGCACGATGGGCTCTATCCAGCTCTATCTGGTTGTCAGGGGGTTTCTGCAGAACCTCATTGAACAGTCTCTGGAGGGTCGTTGGTAGATCTTGCGGGTGCACTGATTCCGGCAAACCCTTGACCCTTACATTGTTTCTACGATTTCTATTATCAATGTCGTCCAGATGTGCAATAGTGGCTGCCTGTTGCAGGGATAAGGACGTTGTAGATTCCTGGAAAGAGCGTACCTGAGATGTAATGGATGTTTTAAATTCTTCCAGTTCATTCACTTTAGCTTGCAGGTGAGAAATCTCTTTCTTGACCGGCTGTAAGTCGCTTTGCCATGCGGACCTCAGGTCCTTCACCATTGACAACATGTCTGCCTTAGTCGGCAGCAGGGCCAAAAGTGCTTGGAGTTCGGGGTGTCCTCTGAGAGTATTGACCACCACTTCTGGTGTTGGCAATATATAACCCACTTTGTCCAGGTTTGATGGGGTAGATCCTCCACTGGCGGAGGGTGGGTGACGAGGCCTGGGGGACTTAAGTGAGCGGCGTATTTCACATTGAGAGTCTTCAGAGGAGGAGCACGTGGAGCTATAGGGCCTGTTAGCCGACAGCTTGGAGGGAGTCTTAAATAGTTTATTTTTTGCTGGAGGGCTGGCGCCCCAGTATTCCGGTGTGTCCGTATCGTCTGAGGAGTCGCTGGGATCTTTATCAGAGGTAGCGGCAACTACCTCCATCTCAGTCGCCCAATCCAGTACATTTCTTGGAGGAGGGCAAGGTACTTGTGGAGGGGTAGATTGCGCACTGCAGGTGAGTGGCAGGTCATCACTGTCAGTGTGAAGCCCATTGTGTTCAATTCTCCGGTTAGGCGGCTGGGGAGAATGCATGGGGGGGTACAGGTGAGGTTTCAATGTCCCCCTGTAAAGGGGTGAAGGTGGGAGAGGCCCCTTGTGCACAGGGTGAGCCTTCCTTTGAGGTGCAGTAAAGCACTGGGGTTGGCGAGGGGGGCTGCATTTGCGGGCCCAGAAGAGACAAGGGGGGGTCAAGCGACTCCTGGTGGTATAGAGGGTGAGGGAGAGGAGGGTCCCGGGGAGAGTGTGACTCAGGGGGCTCTGGGTACGTCGAGCTGGGGCTCGGAGGCTGCAGCAGAGGGGACCGGGTAGGTGCCGGCTGGCCGCCCGAGTCACGTGAGCCGCCTCCAGTAATGGCCGGGATAGCGACTGTGCAGGCCAGCGGCGGAACTGTACCTTCACGCAGCACCCCGATGGTGGAGGGTGCTGCACCTTGGATCCGTCCTCCCGTCGACTGATGGAGCTGTGTAGGAGCGGGGCCCGATACGGGTAGGTGAGTCGGCAATTGCGCCATGAACACAGCGGGCACTCCAGGGGAAGCGTGCGCAGGCACTGGGCTGTCTGTCATGGCGGCTCCGGCAGGCAGATCCTCTGAGCGTACGGTGTAGCTGCGCTGTGCGGGCTGGAAAAATGCTTCAATCGTGCGAGGGGGATCCTCGGAGGCTTTAGGGAGCTGCTGGTTCTTCTTCTGGCGTCTTCTGCCTCCCATAATATGGTGAATTAGCCCTTAATCAGTCGGCCCGGGCAGGAGCAGTCAAAGGACACGTCCGTCCGCCAGCGCGCCAAGCCACGCCCCCTTTGGAAACCTTTTTATATGTTATAAAAAAATGTGTAATGTTTTCAATAGAGGGTGGGGGTCCCCCTCCAATTGTTACAATGAGAATGAAGATTCATTCGGTTGGTAACTCATTTCCCTGTCTTGGAGCTCACTGAGAAAGTGCCTATAGACAAATGGGGAGATTTATCAAAACTTGTGCATAGAAAAACCTGACTAGTTGCCTCTAGCAACCAATCAGATCGCTTCTTTTATTTTTAAGAGGCCTTTTTTAAAATGAAAGAAGCGATCTGATTTGTTGCTATGAGCAACTGGTCGACTTTTCCTCTGCACGGGCTTTGATAAATCTCCCATTAAGTGTTTCTCCCATTAATTCTAAAGATTTGTAGGGGATCTTAGGACCCAGACCCCTGACGACAAAAACTTTTCAAATGTCTCTTTTTTTAAAGTACCTTACCTGAAATTGCCTGATTAAATGACAGCTACATTATAGCCCATATATATTTTATTACTTAATGTGGTTTGTTTACTAAAATGTTCTGTTCTGTTTTTTGTTTTAATATAATAAAATGTCAATAAAACTGATATTGTATATCAGAACATATATTTAGGTAAAGTATTTGAGCCCAATGGCACTGCAGAGTGTAACCGATAACACTATAAAGAAAGGATAATGTTTAGTTGGAATCAATTCACCTGAGAGAAATTCAGGCACAACTGTTTTGCGAGAATATAGTTTGTAGGCTTGTAGGATGCTTGGCCCGCTGCCACCTTCCTGCTGAACAAATATAATAATGAAGGAAAATGTAGGCACTTTGACTGGCACTTCTGGCAGCACCACTATTTTTTTGGCTGGTTATATTTATATATGGTTATGTATATTTTGAATGGCTGGTTGTAGGTAACATTGCATTACATCCAACAGCGTATTACCAGTAGTGTTGAGCGGCATAGGCCATATTCGAATTCGCGAATATTCGCGAATATATGGACGAATATTCGTCATATATTCGCGAATATTCGCATATTCGTTATATTTTCGTTTTATCTTCGCATATGCGGAAATTCGCATATGCGAAAATTAACATATGCGAATATTAGCATATACAAAATTAACAAGCGCGAAACTTCGCATATGCGAAAATACGCATATGCTAATTTTCGCATATGCGGATTTTCGCACGCCAGTCTCACACAGTAGTATTACAGCCTTCTTTACACCAAACAAGCTGGAAGCAGAGAGGGGTGATCACTGTGATGTGTACTGTGAAAAAAAAAAAAAAAAAACGAATATTCGTAATTACGAATATCTAGCGCTATATTCGCGAAATTCGCGAATTCGCGAATATGCGATATTCGCAAATAATATTCGAATTGCGAATATTCGTGAGCAACACTAATTACCAGTAGATGACATTTTACTGTAATGTTATATATATATATATATATATATATATATATATATATATATATGTGTATAAAAATATTCAATGGCTATAAAAGTTTGATGGAGTATAAAAACAAAAGGATAGTACAGCTTTATTGCTGTACCCTATATTGATATGTAAAAGGGAATAACTGGAAATCTTTATTGTCCCCAAATAAAGTGCAATGTTTCGGCAGCAGTAGCTTTTGTCAAGCATGTGATGTTATGATCAATACAGTGTTCATGTGCTTGCTTTTTGACTTTCTAGTTAAATATGAGCCAAGTCCATTGGACATATATGTTTGGAAAAATCCTTAAAATATCCGTCCAACCTATATTAATGAAGGATACCTTTTAGGAGTGGAAGTTTATAAAGCCAGTATGTTTGCCACTTTTTTAATCTTTACATTGTTGTTGCCAAATAGGTGATGCTATCATATATGAAAAGAAAGAGAACATGCCCCGCCACCCATACTCCAGATTTATTTCAACTTAGTGTAAATTGTAGTTGAAATCTCCACTAAGCATACCTGGATTTGTGCATACAAAGATGAGCTAGATTAGTTATTTTGGGGCAAAGCCCTCCAGTAATAATAGTTTTGTTATGCTGCATTATTGGTGTTCTAGTTCTAGTGATTTCCTTCTGCCATTGACTTGTAACAGGACATGCTTAAAGGGGTATTCCAGGCCAAAACTTTTTTTTTTTTTTTTTAGCTAAATAGTTATTAGCTTCTGAAGTTGAGTTGTTGTTTCCTGTCCAACTGCTCTCTGATGACTCCCGTCCCGGGAGCTGTGCAGTTCCTATGGGGATATTCTCCCATCATGCACAGCTCCGGGACGTGACATCATCATTGAGCAGTTAGACAGAAAACTTCAGAAGCTAATATCTATTGAAAGGATTAAGATTTTTTAATAGAAGTAATTTACAAATCTGTTTATCTTTCCGGAGCGAGTTGATATATATAAAGAAAGGTTTTGCCTGGAATACCCCTTTAAAGCAGCATGAAAACATTACAGAAAAAAAAGTGAAATGTTTTTTCACAGTCATTCTCATTAGAAACTAACATTGCATTCAATTTGAACTTTAAAACAAAACTAAACCTTAACAAATTAAAAATCACATTGAAACCAGCGCTGATATCAGAGGAGGTTTTTAAACCAGTTTTTGTAGGTGGATTTTAAGGAGCTTTTTTTTTTTTTTTTTTAACCATGTTTTGTTCATCAGTATTTTGCACCTGTGTGACAGTTTCTATATAATATTTGGATAGTTTATATGCTGCTGGGAGTTAGTGTTTGAGCCTGTTTATCAGCATGTATAAGCAAAGGTTTCCTCGAACGTATCGACGGGATTCAGAGGCGCTGGACACACAAACTGAAGGGATCTCAAGTTTATTCACCCATGATGCAATGTGTTTCACACTAAGACTGCTTTATCAGGCATGCTCAGGTGAGTACAAATATGCAATATATAGGGGCCATGGATTAACCCTTCAAGCAAGCTTAATCACTTAAGGACCAAGGACGTACGCATACGTCCTAGCTCCCTGGTACTTAAGGATGTACAGTGGTCTCTAAACTGTAGCCCTCCAGATGCTGCAAAATTACAACTCCCAGCATGCCCAGACAGCTTTTTGCTGTGTGGGCATGCTGGGATTTGTAGTTTTGCAACAGCTGGAGGGCTACAGTTTGGAGATCACTGTGCAGTGGACTCTTATCTGTAACCCTCAAGATCTTGCAAAACTACAACTTCCAGCATGCCCAGACAGCTGTTTGGGCCTGCTGGGATTTGTAGTTTTGCAACAGCTGGAGGGCTACAGTTTGGAGATCACTGTGCAGTGGTCTCTAAACTGTAGCCCTACAGATGTTGTAAAACTGCAAATCCCAGCCTGCCCAAACAGTAAGCAGCTGTTTCGGCTGTCTGGGAGTTGTAGTTGCTTCCCTCCAGCTGTTGCATAACTACATCTTCCGGCGATCAGTACATGCTGGGAGTTGTAGTTTTGCAACAGCTGGAGGCCCACTGGTTGGAAAATATTGAGTTAGGTAACAGAACATAACTGAAGGTTTTCCAACCAGTGTGCCTCCAGCTGTTGCAAAAGTACAACTCTCAGCATGCACGGTCTGTCAGTACATGCTGGGAGTTGTAGTTTAAAAAAAGCTGAGGTTTGCCCCTCCCCCCCATGTGAATGTACAGGGTAAATTCACACGGGCGAGTTTACAGTGAGTTTCCTGCTTCAAGTATGAGCTGCTGCAAATTTTTCGCCGCAGCGCAAACTCCTACCGGGAAACTCACTGTAAACCCGCTAGTGCGAACGTACACGAAAAACACTACACTACACATAATAAAGGGTAAAACACTACATATACACCCCCTTACACTGTTCCCCCCAATAAAAACGAAAAACATATTGTACGGCAGCATTTCCAAAACGGAGCCTCCAGCTGTTGCAAAACAACAACTCCCAGCATTTCCGGACAGCCACTGACTGTCCAGGCATGCAGGGAGTTTATCAACAGCTTAAGGCACCCTGTTTGGGAATCACTGGTGTAGAATACCCCCATATCCACCCCTATGCAATCCCTAATTTAGTCCTCAAATGCGCATGGCGTTCTCTCACTTCGGAGCCCTGTCGTATTTCAAGGAAACAGTTTAGGGCCGCATATGGGGTATTTTCGTACTCAGGAGAAATCGCACTACAAATTTTGGGGGGCTTTTTCTCCTTTTAACCCTTATGAAAAGGAAAAGTTGGGGGCTACACCAGCCTGGTAATGTAAAAAACTAAAAAATTTACACTAAAATGCTGGTGCTGCCCCATACTTTTTATTTTCAGAAGATGTAAAATGAAACAAAGACCCCCCAAAATGTGTAACGCAATTTGTTCTGAGTACGGAAATACCCCATATGTGGGCGTAAAATTCTCTGCGGGCACACTAAAAGGCTCAGGAGTGAGATCGAACTATGTACATTTGAGGCCTAAATTGGTGATTTGCACAGGGGTGGCTGATTTTACAGCGGTTCTGACATAAACGCAAAAAAATAAATACCCACATGTGAGCTCATTTTGGAAACTACACCCCTCACCGAACATTACAAGGGGTATAGTGAGCCTTAACACCCCACAGGGGTTTGACAAATTTTCATTTTAGTTGGATGGGAAAATGAAAAAAAAAGAAAATTTTCACTAAAATGCTGGTGTTACCCTATATTTTTCATTTTCACAAGGGAAAATAGGAAAAAAGCCACCAAAATTTGTAATTCCATTTCATCTGAGTAAAAACATGCCCAATATGTGGATGTAAAGTGCTCTGGGGCGAACTACAATGCTCAGAAGAGAAGGAGCGCCATTGGGATTTTGGAGAGAAAATTTGTCCGGAATTGAAGTCCACGTGTGTTTACAAAGCCCCCATAGTGCCATATGTGACCCCATTTTGGAAACTACCCCCCTCATGTAATGTAATAAGGGGTACAGTGACCATTTATGCCCCACAGGTGTCTGGCAGATTTTTGGAACAGTGGTCCGTGAAAATGAAAAATTGAATTTTTCATTTGCACAGCCCACTGTTCCAAAGATCTGTCAAACACCAGTGGGGTATAAATACTCACTGCACCCTTTATTAAATTCTGTGAGGGGTGTAGTTTCCAAAATGGGGTCACATGTGCGAGGGTCCACTGTTCTGGCACCACGGGTGGCTTTGTAAATGAACATGGCCCCCGACTTCCATTCCAAACAAATTCTATTTCCAAAAGCTCAATGGCGCTCCTCCTCTTCTGAGCATTGAGAGCATTGTAGCAGAGCACTTGAGGTCCACACATGGGGTATTTCCATACTCAGAAGAAATGGGGCTACAAATTTTGGGGGTAATTTTCTCCTATTACCCCTTTTAAAAATGTAAAATTTGGGGGGGAAAACTGCATTTTAGAGAAAAAAAAATGTTTTTGTTCATTTACACATCCAACTTTAACAGAAAAGTTGTAAATTACCTGTGAGGTGTTAAGGCTCCCTGTACCCCTTCTTACGTTCCTTGAGGGTGTAGTTTCCAAAATAGTATGCCATGTGTTTTTCTTTTTCTGGCACCATAGGGGCTTCCTAAATGTGACATGCCCCCCAAAAACCATTTCAGAAAAACTCACTCTCCAAAATCACATTGTTGCTCCTTCACTTCTGAGCCCTCTACTGCACCCGCCGGACACTTGACATACATATATGAGGTATTTCCTTACTCGAGAGAAATTGCGTTACAAATTTTAGGAAGATTTCTCTCTTTTTACCCCTTGTAAAAATTCAAAAACTGGGTCTACAAGAACATGCAAGTGTAAAAAATGAAGATTTTGAATTTTCTCCTCCACATTGCTGCTATTCCTGTGAAACACCTAAAGGGTTAACAAACTTACTGAATGTCATTTTGAATACTTTGAGGGGTGCAGTTTTTATAATGAGGATACTTATGTGGTTTTTCTAATATGAAGGCCCTTCAAATCCACTTCATACTGAACTCGTCCCTGAAAAATACAGATTTTGAAAATTTTGTGAAAAATTTGAAAATTGCTGCTGAACTTTGAAGCCCTCTGATGTCTTCCAAAAGGGAAAACATGTAAACTTTATGAAACATTCATAAAGTAGACATATTGCATATGTGAATCAATATATAATTTATTTGGAATGTCCATTTTCCTTATAAGCAGAGAGCTTCAAAGTAAATAAAAATGCTACATTTTCAATTTTTTCATAAAATTTGGGAATTTTTCACCAAGAAATTATGCAAGTATTTTTGAAATGTTACCACTAACATAAAGTAGCATATGTCACGAAAAAACATTTTTGGAATCACAATGAAAGGTAAAAGCATCCCAGAGTTATTAATGCTGAAAGTGACAGTGGTCAGATGTGCAAAAAACGCTCTGGTCCTTAAGGCCAAAATGGGCCTGGTCCTTAACCTGTTCAGGACGCCGGGCGTATGCATATGCCCTGCATCCCGAGTCCTTAAGGACGTGGGGTGCATGCATACGCTCGTGGGAATTACGGTCCCAGACGCTAGCCGATTGGGGACCGGACCGGAATGCCTGCTGAAATCATTCAGCAGGCATCCCGGCTCATCGCCCAGGGGGGTCCTGAGACCCCCCCCCCCCCCCATGTCAGCGATCGCAGAAAATTGCATGTCAATTCAGACATGCGATTTTCTCCAATTCCGGTGTGATCGGGTCTCTGGTGACCCGATCACCCGGAAAATAGCAATGATCAGAGCTGTCAGGGACAGCCCTGATCATCCTGAGGGCTAGGAGTGAGGTCGCAGTGCTGCAATATCCTCCTATCCCCTGCCATTGGTCAGAACTGACATGCAATCCCTGCCATGGCAACCCCCCGTTCTGCCCACCCCTGGAGGTCGAGGGGAACATGGACAGAAGATGGAGGCCGGTACCTGCAGGAGAAGATGCCTGGGGACCCCCCGATCTTCGCTGGAGACTGCTGGATCCTGGCTCAGGTAGGGTATCGACGGTGAGGGGGGGGGGGGGGAATTGAAATTGAAAGTAAAGTGATCTTTACTGTGGCAACCACTAGGAAGGCCAAACTGCAACTCCAAGCATGCCCAGACAGCCAAAGGCTGTCTGGGCATGCTGAGAGTTGTAGTTTTGCAAGATCTGGAGGGTCACAGTTTGGAGACCACTGTTACACTGTTACAGCCCTCCAGATGTTGCCAAACTACAACTCTCAGCATGCCTGGACTGCCCAGGCATGCTGGGAGTTGTAGTTTTGTAACATCTGTCCCTTCAGATATTAGCAATTTTCATGAAATCTTTGAAAATTGTTGCTCTACTTTGAAGTCCTCTAATTTTTTCAAAAATAAAATGTATTGGGAATATCCATTTTCCTTACAAGTAGAGAGCTTCAAATTTAGAAAAATTCAAAATTTTCAACATTTTCATGAAATTTTGGGATTTTTCACCAAAAAGGATGCATGTAATGCCGAAAATATACCACCAAAATATAGTAGAATATGTCATGAAAAAACAGTCTTAGAATCAGAATATTCGGTAAAAGCATTTTTGCGTTATTAATTCGTAAAGTGACAGTGGTCAGAATTGCGAAAAAGGGCTCAGTCCTTAAAGGGGTACTCCAGTGGATTTTTTTTTTCTTTTTTAAATCAACTGGTGCCAGAAAGTTAAACAGATTTGTAAATCACTACTATTAAAAAAATCTTCATCCTTCCAGTACTTTTTAGGGGCTGTATACTAAAGAGAAATCCAAAAATAAACGCATTCCCTGTGATGTCCTAACCACAGTGCTCTCTGCTGACCTCTGCTGTCCATTTTAGGAACTGGAGAAAATCCCCATAGCAAACATATGCTTCTCTGGACAGTTCCTAAAATGGACAGCAGAGGTCAGCAGAGAGCACTGTGGTCAGGACATCACAGGAAATGCATTTCTTTTTGGATTTCTCTTTAGTATACCGCCCCTACAAAAGTACTGGAAGGATTAAGATTTTTTTTTTTATAAAAGTGATATACAAATCTGTTTAACTTTCTGGCACCAGTTGATTTAAAAAAAGTTTTCCACAGGAGTACCCCTTTAACCCCTTAAGGACTCAGGGTTTTTCCGTTTTTGCACTTTCGTTTTTTCCTCCTTACCTTTTAAAAATCATAACCGTTTCAATTTTCCACCTAAAAATCCATATTATGGCTTATTTTTTGCGTCGCCAATTCTACTTTGCAGTGACATTAGTCATTTTACCCAAAAATGCACGGCGAAACGGAAAAAAAATAATTGTGCGACAAAATCGAAAAAAAAACGCCATTTTGTAACTTTTGGGGGCTTCCCTTTCTACGCAGTGCATATTTTGGTAAAAATTACACCTTATCATTATTCTGTAGGTCCATATGGTTAAAATGATACCCTACTTATATAGGTTTGATTTTGTCGCACTTCTGGAAAAAATCATAACTACATGCAGGAAAATGTATACGTTTAAAAATGTCATCTTCTGACCCCTATAACTTTTTTATTTTTCCACATACAGGGCGGTATGAGGACTCATTTTTTGCGCTGTGATCTGAAGTTTTTATCGGTATGATTTTTGTTTTGATCGGACTTTTTGATCACTTTTTATTCATTTTTTTAATGGTATAACAAGTGACCAAAATATGTTTTTTTGGACTTTGGAATTTTTTTGCACGTACGCCATTGACCGTGCTGTTTAATTAATTATATATTTTTATAGTTCGGACATTTACGCACGCGGCGATACCACATATGTTTATTTATTTATTTTTTTACACTGTTTTATTTTTTTATGGGAAAAGGGGGGTGATTCAAACTTTTATTAGGGAAGGGGTTAAATGACCTTTATTAACACTTTTTTTTTACATTTTTTTTGCAGTGTTATAGGTCCCATAGGGACCTATAACACTGCACACACTGATCTATGCTGATCACAGGCGTGTATGAACACGCCTGTGATCAGCATTATCGGCGCTTGACTGCTCCTGCCTGGATCTCAGGCACGGAGCAGTCATTCGCTGATCGGACACCGAGGAGGCAGGTAAGGGCCCTCCCGGTGTCCGATCAGCTGTTCGGGACGCCGCGATTTCACTGCGGCGGTCCCGAACAGCCCGACTGAGCAGCCGAGTCACTTTCAGTTTCACTTTAGAAGCGGCGGTCAGCTTTGACCGCCGCTTCTAAAGGGTTAATACCGCACATCGCCGCGATCGGCGATGTGTGGTATTAGCCGCGGGTCCCAGCCGTTGATGAGCGCCGGGACCGACGCGATATGATGCAGGATCGCGGCACGATCCCGCTTCATATCACGGGAGCCGGCGCAGGACGTAAATATACATCCTGCGTCGTTAAGGGGTTAAGGTGAAAAAGGGCTGCGTCCTTAAGGGGTTAAGGGGTTAAAGAGACCATGTATCTCAAATACATAACAAAAAATGTATAACAAAGAATATATAAATACACATGCATCAACAGTACATTAAAAGCAAATACATGCTTTGACAAACAAATGAATAAACAATACGAATAAAAGTAAAAAATTTTAATCAAAATAATAAAAAAAATAGATTTAAAAAAAACACAGTTTGGATAAAATCTAAAATAAATGCATAGCCCCACATGAATAAATATTTGTTGTCAGCATGTATGGCCTTTTACTATGATTTTGATGTACAGCAGGTGACAATGCTACAGTGCTACAAGTAGAGCAAACAGGCTGAGTGCGAGCAACATTGATCCCATAAGAACAAAGAGCCAAAGAGGGTCAGTGACTCAGATTGAGAAGCCTCAGCTGAAGATAATGAAACTTCTGAACAAACAGTTAGTGTAAATATCTCTTCCCACGATTTATACTGTACAGTTATTTATCATTTTGTCCCAGTTTAAGAATTTGTACAGGTGTAATCTGAATTTAAATTAGTAGATTGCAAGCCCTTACGCGCAGAGCCCTGACTAATCCAGTGTGTTTTTTTTACTGTTTTACGTCCATTGTATTTGCGTTTGTGTTATATTTATTTGAACCCTTCATCATGTGTACAACTCCCTAAAACAAAAAGGGTGTTCCATAAAAATGAATAGTAATAATAATAGTTTCTATAAAATTCTTAAACTTTAAAGAAGTGCAAGAAGAAATCAGCCAGTGTTCAAGATCCACTTAATTCCCTAATATGACTAGATCCTCAGCATTTTCCTCAGTGTACTGTACACGACTGTTGAGACCCAATTAACTCCTAGCAGGCTATAACTACTCCTCCCCTTATTACAATAAATCGTTAAATAATAACTGACACAACAAAAATGTAACTTTTCCGTGGGTGAGAATCGACCACAGCTTTATTTATAAAATTACTTACATAAATAACAATTTAACTGTAAAAAAGACACCGATTGGCTTCTTACCAACCCGAGAGGTGCTGCCAAACCGTCCTGTGTGGAGGTCTACCCCGGGTTGACCCCGCTTTCACCGTCTTCTTACCGCCACGGACGAGACCAGTTAGCCCTACACTGGGCTCTGACCCCCACCCAAGAGATACTGGGTAGCCAACACCTGGGGCCACCTCAGCCCCCCGGACACACATAACACATTTCCTCTCCAGGAAATCCGCCCAACACATTTCCTCTCCAGGACATCCGCCCAACACATTTCCTCTCCAGGAAATCCGCCCAACACATTTCCTCTCCAGGAAATCCGCCCAACACATTTCCATCTGAGGTACCAGGATCTATATATTTTTTTTAATAACTCTTGTGTGAACTCCTCTCTCAGACTCGCCCATACACCGAAGAGTGCCGCAGCACTCGCACCACCTTGCGGAAAGCCGCTCGCAAAACAAAACACAAATGGGAAACACAAACTGGGCGAAAATAGCAACACAACATGCAGATCGCCAGCGCCCCACGCGCTGCACTACCCTCTCCGGAAACCCATCCACCTCCGCCGGCCCCAACACAAAAAGAGAGCGAATCCCGAACTCACAACACCCCATCCTATCAAATAAAAGCAAAAAACCCAAAACAGACAAAAAACCTGAAATTGAATAATCGGGGGCGGGGAGTAAAAATGAAAAGGGGGGGGGGCCCACCGCCGCCCAGTCAACAGTAGGACGACAACCAGAAAAACAGTCATTGGCGGACCCTCATGCATCACAAGCTGCGTGTCCCGGATCCCCTAAGCAGTCTCGGACCGACCGGCCTGCAAACTCACAAAATAGGCACCCAAAAACACATCAGACCCCAAGTCCCATAGAAGGAGACGAGGAGAAAGGAAGTGCCCCATCCACATAGTCCCAAAAAAAGCCAGCGCAAAACCTCGGATCAGAAAAACGACGCAAAAGCGACAACCAAAAATCGGACCCACCAAGCGACCCAAAAACTCAGGAAAAACCGGTATCCGACAGCAGGGCCACCCATTCGCGGGCCCAGCCCCTAGGTATACACCAACATCCCACCAACTGCAGAGCAGAAAAGAAAAATCACCCCTCGCCATGCGCCGAATGCCAGTGACAACGTCCCGAATGTCAGACCGACAACACGCCATGATCACTCAAATCACACCCTAGAAAAGAAGAAAAGTATCACCAAATTTGAGCGCAACCAAGTGCAGGGGCCACGCCAACCCACATAGTATCGTTGCAATTCTAGAACATGAGCTGCCGAAGCAAGCATCCAAAGTCCCACAACCAACACCAAGGGAAAAGCGCAAACAAAACCCAAACATGGCAGAAACCCACCGAATATCCAAGACCCAGGGGTAAACCGCCCCACAGCACCACTGGAAAACCAAACACCACACCAACAATCAACCAAACCAGCCACATCTGAGAACAGAGCGAGCTCCCCGTGAGCCGCAACTGGGGACTGAAAGCAGGCCTGTCCACTGCACGACTCATGAAAAACCCCAACCAACCGAAACGTCAGCCCTTTAGCGCACCCGGGGCACATATGCGGGGGCACAGACACCACACACCCTCGGCAGCCAGAGACAACCTGCAGGAAAAAACTCCGCCTAGAACCATATTCCACATGGAACATTCAGTAAACCAGCAAGGACCGGAACCAGGGCACTTAGCGAGCCCCGAGGAAACCAAAACAGAGAAAACGCAATCGCTCCCTGACCACAGGAAAGCAGCAGACCAATGCCAATGCAGCATGCGGAAGCCATGCAAATCTTTACTGTATCGTTCCAATTTTAACATATGAGCTGCCGAAGCGAGCACAAAATATGGAACGCGTCACAAAGTTGCGTGTCAGCCTTGCAGCAACAAACCGCACCCCAACAACAGAAGAACTCACAAGGCAAGACAAACAGAGACTCAAGCGAAACCTACCCACCGGAGACTCAAGCGAAACCTACCCACCACCACATCAGCTAAAGCACCCAGCAGGACATACAGGAGTCCCATGCCTACCAGAGATTGGGAGAAAAACAGGAAAAAAATCAGACAAATACACCAGGACAAATGGAGCAGTGGAGAGAGACTACAACTAAAGACAGAGAGATAAACCAAACAAAGAGGGTGAAAACCAAAAGAAACAAAACCGTAACTGGGTGGCAGCCATCGATTCAGGATAAGGAACAAACCTCTGGAGCTATGTCCGCCAAATCCCGGCCACCCAGAGCGTAAGGCCAAAAGACCACTCACCCAAGCGCGCACCGCAGAAAATGATACCATACAAAAGCACCCTTGTCAAGAAGAGATGTACCCAACTCCCAACCAGAGACCAACACAGACATACACCCATATCCGAGACCCAAACTCAACAAACACACAGAAACAAAAGGACGAACACTGCACAGAACGCAGCCATAAGCACACACACCGGGGAAGGGGCCAAGCCCCACATCAGAACACTCACCAATTCCAGAAGATGAAGGACAACAGCTGGAGGAACCACTTCACCACCGACGCAGGCGTGGGACAAGGCACGCTGGAGACCGCCGGATCGCGGGCACTCCACCGCCGCACTCCCTACCCTTCCACGGGGGGCATTGGAGAGGCAGGAGGAAGAAGGACAGCAGCGGCGGGGGGGGGGGGTGGCGTGCGCAGTGGCTGCTAGAACCATGGGGAGCATTGGAAAAGAATGAGGAAAAATGGGGGCGACAGCAGCAGCCACGGCAGCAGTGGGCAGGGGGGGGGATAAGGGGGGGAGCTAGTGTGGTGGGGTGAGGAGCTGGGTAAATGAGTGGGGACGGTATGAGGGCTCAAATAGTTTGCGCCGTGATCTGAAGTTGTCCGCAATACCCTTGTCGTTTTGAGCGGATTTTGGGATCGCTGTTTATTCATGTATACGATAGAAAAAGTAATCAAAATACGCTAATTTGGAATGTGAAATGTATTTATTAAATTTTTACTAATATAATTTATTTATGTATTTATTGAATTTTATTATATATTGAATTTATTTATTCATTTTTTTTTAATTCATTTTATTTTATCAGTTTTTTTTTTTGCGTGTACGCCATAGACGGAGCGCTTCAAATGACCATATATTTTTATACTTTGGACATGTACGCACGCGGCAATACCACATATGTGTATGTTTGTAATAAACAGTATTTATTATTTTTTTTTGTATGGATGGGGAAAAGGGGGGTGAACCAAACATTTATAACTAAAAGGGTTAAATGATCTTTATTAACTTAACTTAACTTTTATTTTTTTTTTATTTATTTTTTTTGCAATGCTATAGCTCCCATAGGAGCTATAACACTGCACACACTGATCCTGACACTGATCACTTGCCATGTATTAACATGGCAATGATCTGTGTTATCAACGATTGATTGCTCAAGCCTGAATTTCAGGCTTGGAGCAATCAATCAACGAGTGGACGCACAGGAGGCAGGTGAGGGACCCTCCTGCTGCGTCCCAGCTGATCGGGACATCGCAATGTTATCGCGATGGTCCCGATCAGCCCGACTGAGCAGCCGGGATGCTTGTAATTTCACTTTCAGACGCTGCGATCAACTTTGATCGCCGCATCTAAAGAGGTAATTCCGGACATCTGCCCGATCAGCGATGTCCGGCATTAGCATGGGTCCTGGTTGCTAAGAGCAACTGGGACCCAGCGGATATAATGCGCGCTCACCTTGTGAGCGCGCATTATATCTGGGACGCACAAATGGAAGTTAATAAACGTCCATTTGCGCATTGGGGGTTAAAACAGCAGCAGCCACCCAGAGGCCACCACCGCAGAGACGGAGGGGACAACAGGGGGGAAGGAGACGGAGGGGACCGCAACAGAAAGGAAAAGGAGACGGAGGGGACAAGGAGGGGGACAGGGGGGAAAGGAGGAAAGCAGAGCATGCTCATAAGGAGAACGCCCGAGGAAAGGCTCAAGGCACAGGCAGGGGAGAGGGCTTGGCCACGGGCAGGGAAGACAGCAAAAGGAACGGGCGGGACAGGCTCACAGGGACTATAGTGGGAAAGGAGAGCAGGACTGTGAGGGGTCCGCCAGCCTCCCGAACCCGCCTCGGGCGCAACAGGAGGGGAGGCCAGCTCAGCCACAAGCGAGCATGCCAACCCTCACCCTCCTGCTCCATCCGGGCCATAAGGGGGCAGCAACATACCAACCAGCAGCCAAAACTCCGGGTTCTGGGCAGATTGAGGGGGGAAGGGAGGCACCACAGCTATAAATACCCAGGGGAGGGCCCGGGAAACTATTAAACCCCTGATTGGTGCACGCCTCCCCAGCCCCCCCCCACCCATGGGACATACCACTGCAGCCAACGGCAAGTTTTAAAGGCGGGGGAGGGGGCTAAAAACCTTGCCTGTATTATTTCTTAACCCCTTAACTGTTCACCAGTCAGGGGGCAAGCTAGTTATGCACAGCTTGCCCCTCCAGTCTGGAAGACACTGAGATCAGGATGGCAGGATTGTTTACTGCCTCACTCCTCGATCTCTACATTTTGTAAAAGAATGGGTTGTTCTTAAGAGCTCCCTGAATTCCAGCACAGTACTGTGATAGGGTGCTACTATTACACTAGGTTGATTTATGAAACTTGTTCCCTCCTAGATCATTTATGATCAACTTTGATTGGTGTTACTGAAAAGTGGAAGCATTTAGGAACCATAGCAACTGAGCCACAAAGTGGAGACCACATAAAGCACAGTGTTGCTGAGCTTTGAAGAGCACAGTTGGATACATGTCACCATTGCTCAGCTTGGATTGCCCTGAGCAGCAGCCCAATATGGCTTCTATACAGTGTGCAGATCTGTCTACTTCTGGCTCTATTCCTCTGTAACGGCTGATTGGTGCAGATACTGGCTGATGAACCCTACCGATCTGATTTTGATGCCCTATCCTGAAGACCAGCCATGAATAGCAAGTCATTGTAAACCCCTTAATATATTAGAAAGAGGTATCCTATAAGATCGTATAAGTGCAACATGTAGGTGTCACAATACTTCTGTCCATATAATGCAGTCAATGATCTACTGTATCCCTCTTGACAATTGCAGAATGTTGCTTACCCAAATAATGCAGGTCTTGACAATTGTTCTTTCAGGTAGGGTCACACACAGTGCATACCCAGCATATTTCACCCTGCAAGAAATCTTCCAGGTAGCGGAAAATACTCTGCGTATGCACTATTAGTGACACACAAGTCTTTCCCCGTCATACCTGTGTGTGCAATACAATTTGGAGGCAGGCCGGGCACACCAATGTAACTGTGATGCGCGGGGTGCCTCCAAACTTTATTGCACCAACAGGGCTACGGAGGAGAAATCTCTGTGTTTCTGTTCATAGCGCATACGGCAGATTTCTCACAGCATGAAATATGCTGTATATGTACTTTGTGTAACCCTACCCATTTGCATTTTATGTATTTTGTATATACAAATGAAGCAAAATTTCTTTAGAAAAGCCCCGGTGTGTCGGCTTAAACTTCGCTATTGATTACATGGATGAATAAAATCCCTTACATTTCTGCTTCCTAGCCTTATTAATTCTTCACATCATGAAAATGTGTTAGTTTAATCATACCAAGTACAAACATTTATGATTGATTCAGTTATAGAAACCTAGAAGACCTGAAGAAATCCCAAGATCTTCCAAGAACAGCTGGGCCCTCAAGTTTGGATTATTAATAAACAGGAAGTGTATGTTTTCCTCTGATGAAGACACCGCAGGGCTCATAGGTTTTGCCATATGTACAGGTTTAATTTCCAGCATTTGAAATGCAACATCAGATAGAAATATCATCCTCTCTGTACAATATTCTAGAGGCACTGATCTTTTGGCAGACATGAAGCCTTTCCAAGGCATTAATGAGATTTGAAGTCTGCTGAGAGGATTAATCAGACTCACTGAACCGTGTTATCCAAGAACGTGACTCATCTACCCAAGGATTTAAAAAAAAAAAAAAAAAAACATTGTATGGATATGGATGCTTGTCAGATGTGTAAACAAAACTGCTCTCTATTGATATGCTGTGTATCTTTCATACTATTTTGAACACATGATTCTTACATCTTTAAATACAGTACCTGATCTTTAACTGTTTAATTCCATTGAGCATGGTTTATTTTGAGTAGTTTAAGCAAAAATAAAATTTTGACTATAAAATCTATTATTTAAAACTAAACATTTCCCAATGAGTAAACATGTTACTGAACTAGTAATGTCATCGGGACTGACAGCGAAAGAAAACAATATTCAATGATCAGCATCAGTTAATAATTTGCTTACAGAATCTTAGTTTTACAATATGAAGTTCATCAATTCACAAATCTTCAGGGAAGGGAATCTTTTTATTGAAATTATGCTTATTTAGGTCATGGAGGGGGTAAAGGGATATTCCGCCACTAGACATCTTATCCCCTATCCAAAGCATATGGGATAAGATGTCTGATCGCGGGGGTCCCGCTGCTGAGGCCCCCCACGATCTCCCGCAGCACCTGGTGGCAGTGATTGTGACATCACGGCCTCCGGCTTCGAGCATTCTGAACAAAATGTTCAGTACTCTGGAACACTGGAATGCCCCTTTACATGGGTTTTCCTGGATAAGAAAGGACTAGCTAGGACTACTTTAATTGAACTAACCTGCAATGCTCCAAGAAAACCGAGAGCAAGCCTTTGGATAGGGGATAAGATGTATGAACCCGGAATACCCCTTTAATTAGAGTTTTTAGGAATTAGAAGAGTTATAGCTTGTATTTTTATACAAACACCAATCATAAAACTAATATATTTAAACTGCAAAAAAACTATTTTGAAAGGATTATGAAAAGATATTGCTAATAGTTTATGCTAACACCTTTCCATGTCTGCCAAAAAAATCCTTTTCATCTCCAAAGTACAAAACTAGACTTTTAAAAACGAAAACAAGATTAAATGACGTCTCCAAATGGCGCTGTGATTGGCACTGACTGTTTCTTTAAGATAAAGCTTAAGAGAAGAAATTGAATCAGCGTCCTAAGAACCAAAGAGTTTATGATCACGTTCAATCTTTCAATTAAAAAAACAACTAATCTAAGTTAACTGAATTTGTATTCGCAATTCCATTTATATTTTTTATCATAATGAATGATTAGAAATGCCTTCATTTACACAATTTTTTAGACTAGAGTCATCCAGTGTTAAAGCTGTAGCATTATATTACTATAATAAAAGAAAAATGTCTGATCATGTTTTGTTTTTGCCTTCCAGTGAAGAAGGTGTTTTTTTTTACACTATGCCTCTATATAAGAAGCATCAGACTACACTTTTGTATACAAAGTAACATAGTTCAGGTTGAAAAAACCCTCTACAAGGTCAATAATAAATAGAACATGATCCAAGACTGACCCCTGTGGTACCCCACCAGTATCAGTCACCCAATCAGAATAAGTACCATTAATAACCACCCTCTGTTTCCTATCACTGAGCCAGTTACTTACTGACTTGCACACATTTCCCCCCCAGCCCAATCCCTCTCATTTTATGCTCCAACCTTTTATGTGGCTCCGTATCAAATGCTTTGGAAAAATCCAGATATACGACATCCAGCGATTCTCCCTGGTCCAGTATGGAGCTCACCTACTCATAAAAGCTGATCAGGTTAGTTTGACAGGACCAATCCCTCATAAAGCCATGCTGATATGGGGTCATACATTTATCCCTTAGAAAACTCTCAAACTATTTACATACAACAGAGGTTAAACTAACAGACCTATAATTCCCGGGGTCACCTTTTGACCCCTTTTTAAATATTTTCATCACATTTGCCCTGCGCCAGTCCTAGAGAACAGTCCCTGTTACTATAGAGTCCCTAAATATTTTAAATAGGGGTCTGTCTATTACATTACTTAATTCGTTTAGAACACGGGGGTGAATACCATCTGGACCTGGCGATTTGTCTATTTAAATTTTTTGTGGGCGGCACTGTACTTCTTCCTGGGTTAGACAGGTGACCTGTACTGGGGAGTTTAACTTATTTCGCTGTATTTCACCTGGCATTTCCTTTTCCTCGGTGAATACAGTGGAGAAGAAGCTTTTTCCTGATCCCCGTTTGTAAAGGGCCAACACTTTCATTTTTAACCTTTTTGCTATTTATATAGTTAAAAAATATTTTGGGGTTAGTTATACTCTCGTTGGCAATGAGTTTTTCTGTCACTATTTTTGCAGTTTTTATCTATTTTTTACACATTTTACATTTTTCTCTATAGCTTCTTAATGCTTCTTCACTGCCATCCTGTTTTAGTAGTTTAAATGCTTTTTTTTTTTCATTTATTGCCCCCTTAACATTTTTATTCATCCATATTGGTTTTCTTTATTTCTGACCCTTCTGTTCCCATAAGGTATACACATCTTACAGTGAGAATTTAAGATATTTTTAACCCCTTAAGGACCAAGCATTGTTCAGTTTTTGCACTTTCATTTTTTTCCACCTTACATTTTAAAAATCATAACCCTTTCAATTTTGAACCTAAAGATCCATATGATGGCTTTTTTTGCACCACCAATTCTACTTTGTAATGACATGAGTCATTTTACCCCCAAAATCTACTGTGAAATGGAAAAAAATCATTGTGCAACAAAATAGAAGTAAAAACGCCATTTTGTAACTTTTGGGGGCTTCCGTTTCCACGCAGTAAATTTTTCGGTAAAAATAACACCTCATCTATATTTTGTAGGTCCATATGATTAAAATTATATCCTACTTATATAGATTTGATTTTTTCATACTTCTGGAAAATATCATAACAGCATGCACGAAAATGAATACGTTTAACCCCTTGGGGACGGAGCCCATTATGACCCTTAGGACGGGAGCATTTTTTGCAAATCTGACCACTGTCACTTTAAGTATTAATAACTCTGAGATGCTTTTACTTATAAATTTGATTCCGAGATTGTTTTTTCGTGACATATTCTACTTTATGGTAGTGGTAAATTTTTGTCGATACTTGCATCATTTCTTGGTGAAAAAATCCAAAATTTTATGAAAAATGTGAAAATTTTGTGTGCATTTTTCTTATTTTGAAGCTCTCTGCTTGTAAGGAAAATAGACATTCCAAATAAATTATATATTGATTCACAAATACAATATGTCTACTTTATATTTGCATCATAAAGTTTACATGTTTTTGCTTTTGGAAGACATCAGAGTGCTTCAAGTTCAGGAGCAATTTTCCAATTTTTCACAAAATTTTCAAAATCAGAATTTTTCAGGGACCAGTTCAGGGCCTTCAAATGAGAAATACCCCACAAATGACCCAATTATAAAAACTGCACCCCTCAAAGTATCCAAAATGACTTCAGTAAGTTTGTTAACCCTTTAGGTTTTTCACAGGATTAGCAGCGAAGTGAAAGAGAAAATTCAAAATCTTCATTTTTTTACACTTGAATGTTCTTGTAGGCCCAGTTTTTGAATTTTTACAAGTTGTAATAGGAGAAAAAGCACCTCAAAATCTGTAACCCAATTTCTCTCGAGTAAGGAAATACCTCATATGTGTATGTCAAGTCTTCAGCGGGCGTAGTAGAGGGCTCAGAAGGGAAGGAGCAACAATGGGATTTTGGAGAGTAAATTTTGCTGAAATGGTTTTTGGGGGGCATGTCACACTTAGGAAGCCCCTATGGTGCCAGAACAGCAGAATACCCCACGTGGCATACCATTTTGGAAACTACACCCCTCAAGGCACGTAACAAGGTGTCCAGTGAGCCTTAACACCATGCAGGTGTTTGATGACTTTTTGTTAAAATCGGATGTGTAAATGAAAAAAACATTTTTTTTCACTAAAGTGCAGATTTTTCCCCAAATTTACAATTTTTACAAAGGGTTATGGGAGAGAATGCCCCCCAAAATTTGTAACCCCATCTCTTCTGAGTATGGAAATACCCCATGTTAGGAAGTAAAATGCTCTGCGGGCAAACTACAATGCTCAGAAGAAAAGGAGCTCCATTGAGCTTTTGGAAAGAGAATTTGTTTGGAATGGTAGTCAGGGGCCATGTGCGTCTACAAAGCCCCCTGTGGTGCCAGAACAGTGGACCCCCCCACATGTGACCCCATTTTGGACACTACACCCCTCACAGAATTTAATAAGGGGTGCAGTGAGTATTTACACCCCACTGGCGTTTGACAGATTTTTGGAACAGTGGACTGTGCAAATGAAAAATTAAATTTTTCATTTTCACGGACCACTGTTCCAAAAATATGTCAGACACCAGTGGGGCGTAAATGCTCACTGTACCCCTTAATACACTACATGAGGGGTGTAGTTTCCAAAATGGGGTCACATGTGGGGAGTCCATTGTTTTGGCGCTATGGGGGCTTTGTAAACTCATGTGGCCTTCAACTCCGGACAAATTTTCTCTTCAAAATCCCAATGGCGCTCCTTCTCTTCTGAGCATTGTAGTGCGCCCGTCGAGCACTTTACATCCACATATGGGGTATGTTCCTACTCAGAAGAAATGCGGTTACAAATTTTGGGGGGCTTTTTTTCTTTTTTCCCTTGTGAAAATGAAAAATTTTGGGTAACACCAGCATTTTAGTAAAAACATTTTTTTTTTCATTTTCCCATTCAAATTTAATGAAAATTCGTCAAACACTTGTGGGGTGTTAAGGCTCACTATATCCCTTGTCACGTTCCGTGGGGGATGTAGTTTCCCAAATTGGGGTCACATGTGGGTATTTATGTTTTTGCGTTTATGTCAGAACCACCGTAAAATCAGCCACCCCTGTGCAAATTACCAATTTAGGCCTCAAAAGTACACGGTGCGCTCTCACTCCTGAGCCTTGTTGTGTGCCCGCAGAGCATTTTCCCCCCACATATGGGGTATTTCCGTACTCAGGATAAATTGCGTTACTAATTTTGGGGGGCTTTTTTTTTCCTTTTACTGCTTGTGAAAATAAAAAGTATGGGGCAACACCAGCATGTTAGTGTAAACATTTTTTTTTTTACACTAACAGGCTGGTGTAGCCCCCAACTTTTGCTTTTCATAAGGGGCAAAAGGAGAAAAAGACCCCCAAAATTTGTAGTGCAATTTCTCCCGATTACGGAAATACCCCATATGTGGCCCTTAACTGTTTCTTTGAAATACGACAGGGCTCCAAAATGAGAGAGCGCCATGCACATTTGAGGACTAAATTAGGAATTGCATAGGGGTGGACATAGGGGTATTCTACAGCAGTGATTCCCAAACAGGGTGCCTCCAGCTGTTGCTTAACTCCTAGCATGCCTGGACAGTCAGTTGCTGTCCAGAAATGCTGGGAGTTGTTGTTTTGCAACAGCTGGAGGCTCCGTTTTGGAAACGCTGCCGTACAATACGTTTTTCATTTTTATTGGGGGGGACAGTGTAAGGGGATGTATATGTAGTGTTATACCCTTTATTATCTGTTAGTGTAGTGTAGTGTTTTTAGGGTACATTCGCACTGGCGTGCTAGGAGTTTGAGCTGCGTCGAAAAATTTGCCGCAGACCAAACTTGAAGCAGGAAACTTACTGTAAACCTGCCTGTGTGAATGTACCCTGTACGTTCACATGGGGGGGAAAACCTCCGGCTGTTTCAAAACCACAACTCCCAGGATGTACTGACAGACCGTGCATGCTGGGAGTTGTACTTTTGCAACAGCTGGAGGCACACTGGTTGGAAAACCTTCAGTTAGGTTCTGTTAGCTAACTCAGTATTTTCCAACCAGTGTGCCTCCAACTGTTGCAAAACTACAACTCCCAGCATGTACTGACAGACCGTGCATGCTGGGAGTTATACTTTTGCAACAGCTGGAGGCACACTGGTTGGAAAATACTGAGTTAGGTAACAGAACCTATTTTCCAACCAGTGTGCCTCCAGCTGTTGCAAAACTACAACTCCCAGCATGTACTAACATACCGTGCATGCTGGGAGTTGTACTTTTGTAACAGCTGGAGGCACACTTGTTGGAAAACCTTAAGTTAGGTTCTGTTACCTAACTCTGAATTTTCCAACCAGTGTGCCTCCAGCTGTTGCAAAACTACAACTCCAAGCATGTACTAATCGCTGAATCGACTGAAATTCCCACGGGCGTATGAATACGCCCTTCGTCCTTAAATACCAGGATGCAAGGGCGTATGCATACGCTCTTTGTCCCCAACAAGTTAAAATTCTTAACTTCTGACCCCTCTAACTTTTTTATTTTTCCACAAACGGGGCGGTATGAGGGCTCATTTTTGTGCCGTTATCTGAAGTTTTATCGGTACCATTTTTCTTTTGATTGGACTTTTTGATCGCTTTTTATTCTTTTTTTGGGGTTAGTGGGGTTAAAATAAAAAAAAAAAAAACTATTTTGTAACTTTTTGGCGTTTCCTAAATTATGTTTATTATGTAGGTCCATACGATACAAATTTTATGTAGCTTTTATTTTATTTTACTACTTTAACCCCTTCATGACCCAGCCCATTTTCACCTTTATGACCTGGGCATTTTTTGAAAATCTGACCACTGTCACTTTAAACATTAATAACTTTGGAATGCTTTTACTAATCATTCTGATTCCGAGATTGTTTTTTTGTGACATATTCTACTTTATGTTATTGGTAAAATTTCACTGATATTTGCATCCTTTCTTGGTAAAAAATCTAAAAATGTCATGAAAATTTTAAAAATTTAGCATTTTTCTAACTTTGAAAGTCTTTGCTTGAAAGGAAAATGGATATTCCAAATAAATTACATACTGATTCACATATACAATATGTCTACTTTGTGTTTGCATAAAAAAATTGACAAGTTTTTACTTTTGAAAGACACCAGAGGGCTTCAAAGTTTCCGCAGCAATTTTCCAATTTTTCTCAAGATTTTCAAAATTGTAATTTTTCAGGGCCCAGTTCAGGTTGGAAGTCGATTTTAAGGGTCTTAATATTAGAAATACCCCATAAATGACCCCATTATAAAAACTGCACCCCCCAAAGTATTCAAAATGACATTCAGTAAGTGTTTTAACCCTTTAGGTGTTTCACAGGAATAGCAGCAAAGTGAAGGAGAAAATTCTAAATCTTCATTTTTTACACTCGCATTTTCTTGTAGACCCAATTTTTGAATTTTTTACAAGGGGTAAAAGGAGAGAAATCACCCTAAAATTTGTAACCCAATTTCTCTCGAGTAAGGAAATACCTCATATGCTTATGTAAAGTGTTCGGCGGGCGCATAGAGGGCTCAGAAGGGAAGGAGCGACAATGGGATTTTGGAGAGTGAGTTTTTCTGAAAGGGTTTTTGGGGGGCATGTCCCATTTAGGAAGCCCCTATGGTGCCAGAACAGTGGACCCCCCCCCCCACATGTGACCCCATTTTGGAAACTATACCCCTCATGGAATTTAATAAGGGGTGCAGTGAGCATTTACACCCCACTGGCGTTTGACAGATATTTGAAACAGTGGACTGTGCAAATCAAAAATTTTATTTTTCATTTTCACAGACCACTGTTCCAAAAATCTGTCATACACCAGTGGGGTGTAAATGCTCACTGCACCCCTTATTACATTCTGTGAGGGGTGTAGTTTCCAAAATGGGGTCACATATGGATATTTATTGTTTTGCGTTTGTCAGAACTGCTGTAACAATCAGCCACCCCTGTGCAAATCGCCTCAAATGTACATGGTGCACTCTCCCTTCTGAGCCTTGTTGTGCGCCCCCAGAGCACTTTGTGCCCACATATGGGGTATCTCCGTACTCATGAGAAATTGCGTTATAAATTTAGAGGGTCTTTATTCCCTTTTACCTCTTGTGAAAATGAAAAGTATTGGGCAACACCAGCATGTCAGTGTAAAATTTTTTTTTTTTTACACTAACATGCTGGTGTAGACCCCAACTTCACCTTTTCATAAGGGGTTAAAGAAGAAAAAGGCCCCCAAAATTTGTAAGGCAATTTCTCCCGAGTACGGCGATACCCCATATGTGTCCCAAAACTGTTGCCCTGAAATACGACAGGGCTCCAAAGTGAGAGAGCGCCATGCGCATTTGAGGCATGAATTAGGGATTTGCATAGGGGTGGACATAGGGGTATTCTATGCCAATGATTCCCAAACAGGGTGCCTCCAGCTGTTGCAAAACTCCCAGCATGCCTGGACAGTCAATGGCTGTCCGGCAATACTGGGAGTTATTATTTTGCAACAGCTGGAGGCTCCGTTTTGGAAACAGTAGCGTACCAAACGTTTTTCATTTTTTTGGGGGGAATGGGGCTGTGTAGGGGTATGTGTATATGTAGTGTTTTTTACTTTTTATTTTAGGTTAGTGTTAGTGTAGTGTAGTGTTTTTAGGGTACAGTCACATGGGCAGAGGTTCACAGCAAGTTTGCCGCTGGGAGTTTGAGCTGCAGCGCAAAATTTGCGCCATCTCAAACTTGCAGCACTCACTGTAAACCTCCGCCCATGTGAGTGTACCCTGTACATTCACATTGGGGGGAGGGGGCAAACATCCAGCTGTTGCAAACTCCGAGCATGCCCTTTGGCTGTCCGTGCATGCTGGGAGTTGTAGTTTTGCAACAGCTGGAGGAACACTGGTTTGGAAACACTAAGTTAAGTAATAAACTTTCAAGTGTTTTGCAACCAAACTTAGTGTTTCCAAACCAGTGTGCCTCCAGCTGTTGCAAAACTACAACTCCCAGCATTCATGGCCTGTCAGTGCATGCTGGGAGTTATAGTTTTGCAACAATTGCAACAGCTGGAGGCACTGAGGTAGGAAACGGACAATGTTTCCCAACTAGTGTGCCTCCAGTTGTTGCAAAACTACAACTCCCAGCATGCCCAGACTGCCCAGGCATGCTGGGTGTTGTAGTTCGGCAATATCTGAAGGATCAGATGTTGCCGAACTACAACTTCCAGCATGCTTGGGCAGTCTGGGCATGCTGGGAGTTGTAGTTTTGCAACATCTGGAGGTCCACAGTTTGGAGACCACTGTATAATGGTCTCCAATCTGTGCTCTTCCAGATGTTAGAGAACTACAACTCCCAGCATGCCTGGACAGACTGAGCATGCTGAGATTTGTAGTTTTGCAACATCTGGAAAGAGCACAGATTGGAGACCATTATACAGTGGTCTCAAAACTGTGGGCCTCCAGATGTTGCAAAACTACAACTCCCAGCCTGCCCAGAAAGCCAAAGGCTGTCTGGGCATGCTGGGAGTTGCAGTTTTGAAACTCCCAGAGGCAGCAGTGAGATCGCTTTACGGCGATCTCACTGCTGCCAATGAAGATGCCGCACTGCTGCCGGAAACTCACCTCCAGGACGCAGCGCCGCCGGGACCGCATGGAGGAGGTCGCTCGCGCCGGGACCGCTCGGGACACCGCTCGGACGGGTAAGTGACGCCGGGGGACGGGTCAGGGACACTTAGCAGAGCGGTGTGTGTCCCGATCCCCGTGATCGGGACTCACACACCGCGCTGCTATCAGCTAGTCAGATTTGACTAGCTGATAGCCGCGATCGCTGGGGGTGGGGGGTGGGGGATGAAACCCCCCGTGGTCGCATGGTAAGATGGCTGGCTATCAGTGATAGCCACCATCTTACCAGGCGCTGCGGGATGCCGCGAGTAGCGTCAAAAATGTTCATGACGTACCTGTATGTCATGGGTCGGGAACACCTTGCCACCCATGACGTACAGGTATGTCATAGGTCGGGAAGAGGTTAAAAAACTACATGCACCAAAATTTGTATGTTAAAAATGGTCATCTTCTGCCCTCTATAACCTTTCTTTTTTTTTCCGCATTCGGGGCTATATCATTTTTGTGCCGTTGTCTATAGTTTTTATTGGTACCATTTTTGATTGCTTTTTATTTAACTTTTTTTTTTTTTGGTATACAAAGTGACCAAAAATGCACAATTTTGGAGGTTGGCACTTTTTTACATGTACAGTATCACCTGTGCAGTTAAACTAACCTTATATTTTAATAGTTACACACACAGCAATATCACAGATGCTTATAATTTTTTTTTTACATTATGTTATTTAACCCCTTAAGGACTGAGCGTTTTTCCATTTTTGCACTTTCGTTTTTTCCTCCTTACCTTTTAAAAATCATAAACCTTTCAATTTTGCACCAAAAAAAACTTTCAATTTTGCACCACCAATTCTACTTTGTAATGAAAAATGAAAAAAAATGTAATGAAAAAAAATCATTGTGTGACAAAATTGAAGAAAAAACGCCATTTTGTAACTTTTGCGTGCTTCCGTTTCTACGCAGTACATTATTCGGTAAAAATGACACCTACTCTTTATTCTGTAGGTCCATATGATTAAAATGATACCCTACTTATACAAGTTTGATTTTGTCGTACTTCTGGAAAAAATCATAACTACATGCAGGAAAATTTATAAGTTTAAAATTGTCATCTTCTGACCCGTATAACTTTTTTTTTCAGGGTACCAGGTGGTATGAGGGCTCATTTTTTGCACCGTGATCTGAAGTTTTTAGCCGTTCCATTGTTGTATTGATCAGACATTTTGATCGTTTTTTATTCATTTTTTCATGATATAAAAAGTTACCAAAAATACGCTATTTTGGACTTTGGAACTTGGACTGGGCAACTTTTCCTTTGGACAGGTTTTGATAAATCTCCCTCTATATAACTGAAATTATATAGAGGATTCAAAAACCAGTCATACTACAGTAAGCTTTATTCTGGATTTGTACATACAGATGTGTCACCCTTGTATCTCCTTAAATTTAGTTAAAGGGGTATTCTGGTAGAAAACAAATGTTTTAAAATCCCCTGTGCTAAAATGTTAAATAGATTACTTCTATATAAAAATAGTAATCTTTACAGTACTTATCAGTTTCTGTATGCGCTAGAGGAAGTCGTATAGCTCTTTTCTGTCTGACCACGGTGCTCTCTGCTGACACTTCTGTCCATATCAGGAACTGTCCAGAGTAGAAGCAAATCCCGAAAGCAAACCTCTCTTACTCTGGACAGTTCCTGACATGGACAGAGGTGTCAGCAGAGAGCACTGTAGTCAGACAGAAATTAACTACACAACTTCCTCTGGAGCATACAACAGCTAATAAGTACTGGAAGGATTAAGATTTTTACATAGAAGTAATTTAAAAATATGTTTAACTTTCTGTCACCTGTTCATTAAAAGAAAAATTGTTTTCCACTGGAGTACCCCTTTAAAGAAGCACACTGATTGGTTGCTCTGCAAAGGTTTTGATAAATCTACACCTATGAATACAAAAAAATACTGAACTTTGTCAGCCCAGACAGGATAATAAAGTCTGGTCAACACAAATAGCTCTGCACCTCACATGACATATTTCAAGCTAAAGGTAATTTGTTATTATGATATTACATTATACAAGCACACTTGAAAGGAAGGATTTAGATTAACATATTCCTTAGCTTTGTCACGACTCTGTCAGTTTACTAGTAGGATAAAAAAAAAATCTAAATCAGCTAACACAAATGAAACTCTCTAAAGTGAAAAGATGTGAGGATTCTATTTTTTGCCACAGGGAATATGCTTTTAATCTCCTAGTGCTTTTAAACGCTGATATGAACTCTATTAAGGCTAAAAATTATGTTTTTCTGATGCCATCCACAGAATAAACATGAATATATATTGAAATAGTTTACTTATGAAATACTACGAGGGAAGGAAGGCAATCCATAAAAAGATATAAAGATGGAAGGAGTTATATTTAAAATATTTAATTTCCTCTTGGTGCAAACACCTATAAAGGAACTTTCCACAAAATATAGTTATTAACTTCATCCATTATCTGCATTCAGTGTGCATTGAAAAGTTTGCATACCCTTTAACTTTTTTCACATTTTGTTGTTATTGACTTGGTGGAATAATAAAAAAAAAAAATCATCATTCTGCACTCAATACCCAATATTGACAAAGTGAAAACAGAATGTTAGAAATGTTTGCTAAATTATTGAAAAAAGATTTAATGATGCATTAGTGTAAGTATTCAGACCCTTTACTCAGAACTTAGCTGAAGCCCGGTTGGCAGTGATTACAGCCTCCAGTATTATTGGATATAATTAGAGATGAGCAAACTTTTGAAAAATTCAATTCGGCCGATTTGCCGAATTTTCCTAAAAAATTGGGTTCGATCCAAATTTATTTGCAACAAATCTATATTTAAAAGGCTATTTCTGGCCTACAGATAGCCTCAATAGGGGTGTAGAACCCTTTGCTTTGTTCTAACACACATATGAAGGGAATGTGGCACCAGTATGAGGAGACCATATAGAGGCTGAATTACCCAGCGTGGAGGTGTGAACAGCATGAGGAGACCATATAGTGGCTGAATGACAAAGCGTGGAGGAGTTGTCAGCATGAGGAGACCATATCGTGGCTAAATGACACAGTGTGGAGGTGTTGGCAGCATGAGGAAACAATGTAGTGGCTGAATGACACAACGTGGATGTGGCTGAAGCATGAGGAGGCCATATAATGGCTGAATTATCCAGCATAGAGGTGTTGGCAGCATGAGGAGACCGTATAGTGGCTAAATGACACAGTGTAGAGGTGTTGGCAGCATGAGGAAACCATGTAGTGGCTGAATGACACAACGTGGATGTGGCTGAAGCATGAGGAGGCCATATAATGGCTGAATTATCCAGCATAGAGGTGTTGGCAGCATGAGGAGACCGTATAGTGACTAAATGACACAGCATGGAGGTGTTGGCAGCATGAGAAGACCATATATTGGCTAAATGACACAGCGAGGAGGTGGTGGCAGCATGAGACGACCATATAGTGACTGAATGACACAGCTTGGATGTGGCTAAAGCATGAGAAGACCATATAGTGGCTGAATGACACAGCGTGGTGGTGTTGGCAGCATGAGGACACCATATAGTGGCTGAATGACACAGCATGGAGGTGTTGGCAGCATGAGGAGACCATATAGTGGATGAATGGCACAGCCCGGAGTTGCCAGCAGCATGAGTAGGCACTAGGCCTTCACAATCCCTAAGATTAAAAGATGAATTTTGAAATTTAAACCAAAGATTTTGCATAGCTGGTGATACCTATGATAAAATTTGAATTTCCCAGACCCAGGCCCAGCAGTGGCATTAGTAAACCATATATTGTCTGAATGACACAGCCTGGAGTTGGCTGATGCATGCGTACACACCAGGGCTTCACAATCCCCCCAAAAAAACACAACAATTTTTGAAAAAGATTTTGGATACCGGGTGCTTCCTATGACAAAATTTGAAATTCCCAGACCCAGGCCCAGCAGCGGCATCAGTAAACCATATATTGCCTGAATGACACAGCCTGGAGTTGGCTGATGCATGAGGAGACCATTGAAATGTCTGATTTTTTACTTTGAAATTTAAATCAAACTTTGAGTGTCCTGGACCCCAGCGTGTGGGTACAAAGGACGAAATCCAACAAGCCAGCACAGGGCACATGTGGCCGTGAGATGTAGGCACAACGTTTCCATTGCCCTGGCTGGCCATTTTTTTTCCATTCTTTGTTTAAGAACAAGCGCATATCCAAGAGTCCAGAAGACTCTATTATGCAGGACGGTGGACCACAAAAAGGCATTCTTCTCTAAAGTAATGTTTTCTGAAATAAAGAAGCAGAGTTCGTCCATCTCCATATTATTTATGAAAATTTTTATTAAAAAATCACACACAACAAGCGTTCAATGGTGTAATGGTTATTATTCTGGAAAATTCAAGTTTATAACTGAGAAAATTATCAGAAAACTTGAAAAAAACTGTACCCAAGAGGGTTTAATAACCCCATACATTGCATCATAAATGTTGAAATTTAAATTGAGCATGTATGTATGTATCTATTTCAAAAATCCTAAAATTAAAGGCCCAAGCCCAGAAGCTTCATGAAGGCAAATAGTTCCTGAAAGACACAGGATGAGTGAGGAGCAGGCATTCGCAGTACCCAAGAGGGTTTCATAACCCTAATTGATAACCCAAGAGGGTTTCATAACCTTAATTGGGAAGTGTTGGTGTAGCAGCATGGTCAATCTACTCTGAGGCATCTGGCATTGGTGGCTGGAAATCCTGGCTGATTGATCCCTGATTCATCTTGACAAACGTCAGTCTCTGCACATTTTTCGTGGACAGACGAGTTCGCCTTTGGGTGACTATGGCCCCGGCCGCACTAAACACCTGCTCTGAGGGCACACTACTGGCCAGGCAGGACAGCTTTTCCAGGGCAAACTGTAGTTGCGGCCATAAATCAAGTTTGGCTGCCCAGAAGTCGAGCGGATCTTCAATGTTTGTTGGCATAGCCATGTCAAGGTATGCCACTGCCTGCTGGTTCAGGTCCTGCTCCATGTCTACCTGCTGCTGATGAGTTACTTTACTATGCGGGTGAAGAAAGCTACTCATCAGCGACTGTAGACTCAGGCTGCTGCTGATTGAGCTGGTACTGCTTCTGCCACCCCTCCCCAGCCGCCATGGCAGTGGAAGGTAAGCGCAGAGGGCCCCCCGAGTCAGACCTGCGAGTGGATGGAGCATGTCGCCGATAGGCATCGGCCAACTGACTACGTAGGATCTCTCTCTAGTAGGTCAGTTTGTCCTCCCTCTCAGTGGGTGTAAAAAAGGCCCCCATTCTGGGATGGTAGCGAGGGTCCAATAAGGTGGAGATCCAAAAGTCATCCCGCTGACGAATTTTGACAATTCGGGGGTCACTACGCAAGCAACTGAGCATGCATCGTGCCATTTGCACCAGTGACTTGGAGGGAATACCTGCCTCCATCTCTACTGCATACTGCCACGGTGTGTCTGGGTCCTCTGTCTCGACTTCCTCATAACCCTCCAGCTCCTCTGGCTGCTCCTGCTCCTCCTTTCCTGATCGATGACTGGAAACTCCGGCGATCTCATCCAACCTAAACTGTGCTCCATTCTGCCCCTCATCCTCCTTCTCCAGTTCAGCCCCCACAGGGCTCATGTAGCGTTGAGATGTAGGCGCAACGTCTCCATTGCAGTGACCAGCCATGGTTTCAATGATTTGTTGTAGGAAATAGGCGTAATCCAGGCGACTTACAAATAATGTGGCTTCCTCAAAGGGCCTCAGCAAACGGCAGGTGTCACGTATGAGCTGCCACTCGTTCACATTGAAGTTACACAGGGGAGAGCTCGTATCTGCTTGGATCATCAAGAAATCGGTAATGGCTTTTCTTTGTTCGTATAGACTGTCCAACCATATGGATGGTGGAATTCCAACGTGTGGCAACGTCACAAATAAGACTATCTTTTGGGATACCGTTCTGATGCTGCAGCTCAAGGAGGGCGTGCTTTGTGGGGAACGAGTGGCTGAAGTGCTTGCAAAGTTTCCTTGCCATTGTCAGGATGTTTTGCAAATGGGGTGAAGACTTGAGGAAGTGCTTGACAACCAGATTCAACACGTGTTCCATGCAGGGCGAATGTTTCACACTTCCTTGTCGCAGCACGGACACACTGTTCTTCCCCTAGTCGGTCACCGTGGTTCCCATTTCCAGATTTCGTGGAGTAAGCCATACTCAGATTTCTTTATAAATGAATTTTAGCAGTTCCTCCCCGTGTGACTCCATTCGCCAAGGCAAACCATGTGAAGAACAGCTTGACACCACCGTGCCCTACACACATGGTACGATGAAGGGCCACCGAGATTTCTACGTGCAGTGGAGGCCGAGGATACGGTGGAGGATGAGGAGGCGGAGTCGCACACTGACACAGGAGAGCCAGAGCATGGAGGAGGAAGCAGTGTGACCTGTCCAAGTTGCTGTTGTGGCTGTGCAGGAACCACATTTACCCAGTGGGACGTTAAAGACAAGTATTGTCCCTGCCCGTAGTTACAGCTCCACACGTTGGCGTTGCCGTGCACTTTTGAACACACTGACAGGCTCAAGGACTGGCCCACCTTCTCTTTTACAAACTTATGCAGGGCTGGTACTGCTTTCTTCGCAAAGAAATGATGGCTTGGGACTCTCGACCTCGGCTCGGCACAAGCCATCAATTCTCTGAAAGGTGCAGAGTCCACCACTTGAAAAGGGAGGGACTGCAACACCAGCAACTTGGACAGGAGCACATTCAACTTCTGCGCCGTTGGATGAGTGGGCGCATACTGTTGTCTCTTGGACATGGCTTCGCCAATGGATTGTTGGCAGAATGGCTGACTAAAAGCGGGAGAAGAAGGAGCGACAGAAGGAGGATTTGACACACAGCTCCCTTCAACTGAGGTGGTGAAGCCTTGGCTGGATGAAGGAGGGAGCGGTTGGCCACTGGGTGATGCAGCAGGCTGGACCACTACATCGGAGCCACGGTTCTCTCAGGCCGCTTTATGGGTGCAAAGCATGTGTTGACACATGCTTTGTTCCACTACCTCCCAGAAAGGTAGGCTGCCGCGAAGCAGGCGGTCTCCCCCGGGCACGCTTGGCTCCTGAATTTCCACTACTGCCACCACGCTGACTGCCAACCGTGCTACCGCCTTGCTGCCTCAAGGGCAACCTGCAACTCTCTTCTCCTGATGATGATGAAGCCCCGGCTTCTGCACCCGGTTCCCAATTGCGATCGGCTTCATCATCATCAACAGGTCTGTACACATCACTGATGTCCTCCTCAGCTTCCCCAACAATGTCTGCTTCAGGACCCTGAACACTTGCAACACCGCCTCCCACGTCACTCTCCGCATCACTACTTGGCTGCCTAGTGGAGCAAGCGGCCCATGTCTCCTCCCCTTTTTGGCTGTCCAGTAGCTGCTGACTGTCCTCTATTAGATCGTCCTCAGTAAATAGTGGAGCTGAACCCACAGCATAAGATACTTCTATAGGAGAGTGAACAGCATAGGACAAAGGCAATGGGAGGACAGGGACTGCTCCCGGGCCATGCCAACTGAGGGTTGTGTCTGAGGAACCCACCGACTGATGTCACTTTGTGATGATGTGGATGAGTGTGTTAACTAATCGACGACGGCAGATGGGTTGCTGGTGGAGACACGACCGCTGGCTGATAACGGGAGCTCAGGCCTCTCGCTGTGACTCCTGCTGCCACTCTCCCCAAGTCTGCTGCCAACTCTGCCGGAAGTATTTAGGCCTCTGCCACTCTTCTGTGCACGTCCTGGCACTTCGCTGCCGGACATACTTAGTGCGTTTATGAGGGTATTACAATACGCTACACTACTCTTTAAACAAAATTTGTCTAGAACAGCAGCAGGTGATTACTTACGGCTGTCCTTTCACAGTATGTAGGCCCTTGACAGATTAACAGGTACTAAATGATACAATACTTGGATGTACCTATGCGGAATGCACTGATGAGGGCACTAATATGCGTAACTATACGCAGAAAAAACTCTGTATTTTTGTAAAACACCAGCCGGTGAATACAATTGTTTGGACTATATGATATATGATATGGATAATTTTTTGTTATGTGGGTGCATTCTTCCTTGCATGACATTAAGGATAATGTATTATATTTTGATAGGACAAACGACTCTGATTCCGGTTGCACGTATGGCTGTTTTTATTCTCACTTTTTATTTCTATATATTTTTTTGTTCCCACTTAAAAATACTGTAAAATACATGATTATCATAATGTAGTCAATCTTTGTGGTTCCCTTCTACAGAAATAAAGCAATTTTGGTTATTAATAATATCAATGTATATTTAATAATGAATAATTTTTTTACATTTATATACTGTTTTTCTTTTTCTGTTGAAGACATCTACAATATTATGTTTTATAACTACTTGTTACACAGCCACATGACAGTATAAGCTATTGATCTAATTTTTCATAGATATAGATTTTTGTATTTTTTAGTGCGAATGTTTAACAAATTGCTTGTTTTCTTTGTTACATGTATAATTGTCTATACTAAAAGAATAACTATTTTTACTAATTCATGTTGATATTTTATGTATATGTTCATATTTGTATATAAAGAAAAAAACGCAGTAGTATCTTTGTAAATGGAGTTGGGAGAAGAGGTTCAGCAGGAGTTAATCCATCTCTCTCCCTGTTGCTGCATATCGTTACCTCCCACTCCGTATAAAAGTATCCATGACTAAGGCCAGCACCTGTCCGAAACGCGTCATTTCCGACTTGTACCTGTTGGTTTTGGGCGTGATGTGAAATAAAGCTGTGCATATTTGATCTGTACCTGAGCTGGATTCCTTTCTATTTTCTCATTGTGCTTGAGTGCAAGTCCGCACTTTTTCCATGCTCAATATCCGGACCAGGGGTGAGCTAGCTTTGCCTTAAAGTTTCTTTTGAATTACTGGACTAGTTTCCTGTGCTCCTCCATAAGTCAATAACACGTGCATAATGGCGACTGGTGGAAGTTTGAAACCGGTGGAGGAGCGTCTGGACAGATCAGCAAGAATGCAAGACATCTTTAACGCCACAACTTCAGAAGCTAAAGGTACAGTCGATTTAAGGATTATTATGAACGAACTGCAAAATGCTCTCACATCAGAGGCATGTATTTGGTGGGATTTAGCCACTCTAAGAAAATATACTGAGCAACATATGGTGCCGAGAGGCTTAAGGCTGCGCAAATTTCCGACCACTCTATATTGTGAAGCTTTCAAAAATGAATGGGAGGCATTAATGACAGACTCCTCTTTAAAATTTATGGCTTTGATTATGTCTTATGAGGAAAAAGCCTTAGAGGATATCAGTGTGAAAATTGATGATCTCCAAGCACAAGCTGCACAATTTGAAAATCATGTGGAGTTTACAGTATTGGACACCTCTATTGTGGATAACCTGGCAAAACTGGAGTCATCCATTACTGAAAGTAAACAAGTGAAGTTTCAAAGGGATTTGCAGGACTATAAGTTCGAAACTGTATACCAGTGGCCTGCTAGAAATGGATCCATACATACACCGAGATCGATTCTGAAATCTAATAGAAATAAAAAAAGATATCATAAGAATAAAAAGGATATGAAAGTGAGTTTTACTTCACAGGATACAGATTCTACTATGTCGGTCTCGGAGGTGCAAGATTGTTCACTGAATGCGGGGATCAACAACCCAAGTGCAGCGTCCTCCCCATTGCATCAATCATTGAACTCTGTTCATACAAGATCTGCAACATCAAAAAACGCAGGGCAGGGTACAAGCACCGGTCAACCCACAAGTGCTCGGAAATACGACAAGAAGAGGTAAAATGTTTGCCTGTCTTTAATTTATCAGCCAAAATTATCTCTACAGATCAACTTTCTTTGTTATCAAAAGGCTTGACTTTTTCTCCTAAATGCAATTTTGACTTTTTTCGGACTTAAATAAATTTGTACGTAACATCACGGTCAAAAAGCATTTTTTCCTCTGTTACAGACCTTGACCCCGATTTATTTAATACATTTGATGTGCATAATGAGTCAGTCAGAGTCTACTTTACGTAATCATGATTGTGACGATTTTTCCTTGTCTGCTACTAACATGGCTTTTAGTGATTTATTAATTCTATCTGATTTACAGGAACTGCAGAGCCATACAGGTATTGACACTGTGCCGACATTTAGCAGATCTAATCCCCATTTCTATCCCATAGCATCCCGCACCCCATCCTTGGACATGTTCCAGGATGCAGTTGAATGTGAACTTAATTTGTTGTCCCAATCAGTCAACAAGATAAAAAAAAAAAAGTTAATCTAGGCAAAAAACAAAGGGTGCATTCCTCCTTGCATGACATTCAGAATAATGTATTATATTTTGATAGGACAAACGACTCTGATTACGGTTGCACGTATGGCTATTTTTATTCTCACTTTTTATTTATATATTTTTTTGTTCCCACTTAAAAATACAGTAAAATACATGATTATCATAATGTAGTCAATCTTTGTGGTTCCCTTCTACAGAAATAAAGCAATTTTGGTTATTAATAATAATATCAATGTATATTTAATATTGAATAATTTTTACATTTATATACAGTTTTTTTCTGTTTAAGGCATCTACAATATTATGTTTTATAACTACTTGTTACACAGCCGCATGACAGTGTACGCTATTGATCTAATTTTTTATAGATATAGATTTTTGTATTTTTTAGTACTGTCATGTGAATGTTTAACAAATTGCTTGTTTTCTTTGTTACATTTTTTATTGTCTATATTAAAAGAATAATTATTTTTACTAATGAATACTGTTAATTCATGTTGATATTTTATGTATATGTTCATATTTGTATATAAAGAAAAAAATGCAGTAATGTCTTTGTAAATGGAGTTGGGAGAAGAGGTTCAGCAGGAGGTAATAATTATTGTATGACTAAGGCCAGCACCGGGCCGAAACGCGTCATTTCCGACTTCTACCTGTTGCTTTGGGCGTGATGTGAAATAAAGCTGCGCATATTTGATCTGTACCTGAGCTGGATTCCTTTCTATTTTCTCATTGTGCTTGAGTGCAAGTCCGCACTTTTTCCATGCTCAATATCCGGACCAGGGGTGAGCTGGCTTTCCCTTAAAGTTTCTCTTGACGATATGGAGCACCTTGACAGCTTAACAGATACTAAATGGTACAATACTTGGATGTACCTATGCGGTATGCACTGATAAGGGCAGTAATATGCCTAACTATACGCAGAAAAAACTCTGTATTATTGTAAAACACCAGCCGGTGAATACTATTGTTTGGACTTTGATGGTTTGGAGCACCTTGACAGCTTAACAGGTACTAAATGGTACAATACTTGGATGTACCTATGCAGTATGCACTGATGAGGGCAGTAATATGCCTAACTATACACAGAAAAAAAATGTGTATTTGTGTAAAACACCAGCCGGTGGATACTATTGTTTGAACTTTGACGGTATGGAGCACCTTGACAGCTTAATAGGTACTAAATGGTGCAATACTTGGATGTACGTATGCGGTATGCACTGATGAGGGCAGTAATATGCATAACTATTAGCAGAAAAAACTCTGTATTTTTGTAAAACACCAGCCGGTGAATACTATTGTTTGGACTTTGACGGTATGGAGCACCTTGACAGCTTAACAGGTACTAAATGGTACAATACTTGGATGTACCTATGCGGTATGCACTGATGAGGGCAGTAATATGCCTAACTATACACAGAAAATAAATCTGTATTTTTGTAAAACACCAGCCGGTGGATACTATTGTTTGGACTTTGACGGTATGGAGCACCTTGACAGCTTAACAGGTACTTAATTGTACAATACTTGGATGTACCTATGAGGTATGCACTGGTGAGGGCAGTAATATGCGTAACTATTAGCAGAAAAAACTCAGTATTTTTGTAAAACAACAGTCGGTGAATGCTATTGTTTGGACTTTGATGGAATGGAGCACCTTGACAGCTTAACAGGTACTAAATGGTGCAATGCTTGGATGTACGTATGCGGTATGCACTGATGAGGGCAGTAATATGTGTAACTGTATGCAGAAAAAACTCTGTATTTTTATAAAACACCAGCCGGTGAATACTATTGTTTGGACTTTGATGGTTTGGAGCACCTTGACAGATTAACAGGTACTAAATGGTACAATACTTGGATGTACCTATGCGGTATGCACTGATGAGGGCAGTAATATGCCTAACTATACGCAGAAAAAACTCTGTATTTTTGTAAAACACCAGCCTGTGAATACTATTGTTTGGACTTTGACGGTATGGAGCACTTTGACAGCTTAACAGGTACTAAATGGTATAATACTTGGATGTACCTATGCGGTATGCACTGATGAGGGCAGTAATATGCATGATTAAACGAAGTAAAAACTCTGTATTTTTGTAAAACACCAGCCGGTGAATACTATTGTTTGGACTTTGATGGTTTGGAGCACCTTGACAGATTAACAGGTACTAAATGGTACAATACTTGGATGTACCTTTGCGGTATGCACTGATGAGGGCAGTTATATGCGTAACTATACGCAGAAAAAACTTTGTATTTTTGTAAAACACCAGTCGGTGAATACTATTGTTTGGACTTTGACGGTATGGAGCACCTTGACAGCTTAACAGGTACTAAATGGTACAATACTTGGATGTACCTATGCAGTATGCTCTGATGAGGGCAGTAATATGCCTAACTATACACAGAAAAAAAATCTGTATTTGTGTAAAACACCAGCCGATGGATACTATTGTTTGAACTTTGACGGTATGGAGCACCTTGACAGCTTAATAGGTACTAAATCGTGCAATACTTGGATGTACGTATGCGGTATGTCCTGATGAGGGCAGTAATATGTATAACTATTAGCAGAAAAAACTCTGTATTTTGTAAAACACCAGCCGGTGAATACTATTGTATGGACTTTGACGGTATGGAGCACCTTGACAGCTTAGCAGGTACTAAATGGTACAATACTTGGATGTACCTATGCGGTATGCACTGATGAGGGCAGTAATATGTGTAACTATACGCAGAAAAAAATCTGTATTTTTGTAAAACACCAGCCGGTGAATGCTATTGTTTGAACTTTGACGGTATGGAGCACCTTGACAGCTTAACAGGTACTAAATGGTACAATACTTGGAAGTACCTATGCGGTATGCACTGATGAGGGCAGTAATATGCGTAACTATACGCAGAAAAAAATCTATTTTTTTTTAAACAGCCGGTGAATACTATTGTTTGGACTTGCACAGTATGTAGCCCCTTGACAGATTAACAGGTACAAAATGGTAGAAATGCACTACAGTCCACTGAACAATCATGTATTTCTGAACAGCAGCAGGACCCAACAGTGCAGTACCACAAAAAAAAAATTCCAGAGATTAAACCCTAAATTGCACTCTGTCACACAATTCTGAGCAGCAGAAGATTCGTGAAAAAAAACAAAAAACTCAATTGGGCTGAAAAATGAAAAATGCTTCTGAAAGTTCAGGCAGCTTGGAGATCTGTATGAGGCAGCTGACAGCTATCTGCCCCTCTCTGCTGCAATGCTCAATAACATGAATAGGAGGTTTAGCTATCAATGATCCTTCTCAGTGTAACAGCACAGCACTCTGCACTCCTGCCTTTCCCTAATGCTGATGTGACTAGCAGTTGCAGTGTAACGCTGTGGTATGAGCTATTCACACACACACAGTCCCGTCCTCTCCATCTGAGTGCATAGATGAAATGAAGAGAGGCAAGATGGCCGCCGATTATATAGGGGCTGTGACATCACAGGGGTCAGTGAACACTGATGGGCTGCATCTCACATGTGATTCAGGGTGAGCCCGCCTACCGTCATTCCAGCCGCTGTTTCTCGCCTTCCCATAATCCCCTGCCCTATGTACTCACATGAGGATCCGCCATCTTAGGTCTCCAATAGCCTGGAACGCTGTAAAATGGAGTTTAATGAAGCGATTCGTGCAATCGAATCGTGGCGGTATTTGTATTCGTTGCAAATCAAATTTTTCATGAAATTCGTAATGAATTCGGGTTCGTCAACATCGATTTGCTCATCTCTAGTGATAATTTCTATGGCTAAACTCTGTAGTTCCACAGTGAGTTCTGTGTGCGCTCACTGCTCTGCCTGTCTGTCCAAGATGGCAGCTGCAACATCGTACATAGGATTTTATTATTTCTTTCAGACCCACTCATTCTGTCTCTTGATTGGCCTTGTAGCTGTATTCTAGCAGTAATTGGCTAACCTGTAGTCACATGATCTTGCTGATAGCTACAAAGTATTAGTACATTATCTCAGGGTTCCTACTTCCTCATCCTATTCCTTCAGATGCAAACGCACCATTGCCCTTATTTACTAAGAGTGTTGTGTAGTTTTCTTTGTGGGTTTTAATTCCCTACAATTTATTTTCCATGGTATTTGCTAAGGTTTCCCTACAGTTTCCATTTTCCCTACACTTTCCTTTTTTTTACACATGCTCTGATCTGTAGGGTTTTCCTCATTTGAAATCCACCACATTTTCTTTAATAAATATGTTTAGTAAATATGTTGGGTTTTTGTCAAAATGTCAGGAACACATTCCTTTTCTGTGACCATGCCCCCTTTTCCCGACAGCCACGCCCCTTTTTCGGGTTCTCTTAGCAAAATGGAGAGTTAGTCTGGGTTTTTCAATTCTGGCGCAAATTCTGGTGCAAACACATGGTCCTCATCCCTTCTCCTGTGATAGTGCAAAGCAAACCAGGCAAAGTTGAAATGTTCCCCAAAAATCATTTTATGCTAAATTCTGAGCGAAACCAGGTTCTATGGTTTCAGCTCACTCATTTCTAGTTGCAATATATTTATATCATTATGTCCATGAAGGAAATTAGGAGCGTTGTATGAAAAAAATGGAGGTCAAATTGACATATAAAAATATGTTGAGATATTTAACTGTATAGAGGTATAACTTACGGTAAAAACACCAGGCTATAAAAGAGTGGACGGTTGTTTTGAAGGAAAAATGTCTTTAAAGATTTGGAAATAGATGTGTACTATACAATTTTATGGACAAGTGCAATGGATTAGACACAGTGCACCTAGAGATTTGTGCCATTACTATGTTAAACTACTGTGACAAATGGCACTGCTCTTTTTCTGCTTTCTGATTTTCCTTTTCAAAAACTAATGGAACACAGGATGTAGGCACTACTGTAGATTATTACATGTAATGTACAACCATAATCCATGCAATTGTAGCTGAAATTCTACCAACTCAAATAAACATATTTCTTAAAAAACCTCATGCTTTATAAGGCTATCAGAACTTAAATGTACTATATATATATAATACAATATACAGTATTCAGGTCAAAATCAACTTGCAAACCATTACTTTTAAAGGGGTATTCTGATCGAAACATCGTATCCCCCATCCAAAGGATAGGGCATAAGATGTTAGATTGCAGGAGTCCTGCGCTGAGGACTCCTGTTATCTTCGGGCTGGCAGCATTCGGAACATAGAAGCTTGCAGATTCCACATTCCTGATGTCACGCCATGCCCCCTCCATTCATGTCTATGGGATGGGGCGTGATGGCTCCTCCCATAGACATGAATGGAGGGGGCATGGCAGCTTGCATCGACAGTCATCATGTGCCGCAGCAAAGATCACGGGGGTCATCGGCAGGGGTCATCAGCGGGGGACCCCCGCGATCTAACATCTTATCCCCTATCCTTTGGAAAGGTGATTTTTCCAGCAGAGTACCATTTTAAGGGCTTATCCAGGAAAACAAAAACAGAGCTAGTTTATTTCAAAACAGTGCCACCTCAGTCCAGGGCCAGATTAAGGTTGCCTGGAAGACAGAGCACTTCATTATGTTGCCCCCCCCCCCCAACAGTTCCCCTCACATTAGGTGCAATATAGTTCCCAGCATAAGGTGCAGTACAGTTTTCCACATTAGGTGCAGTATAGTTCCCCCACATTAGGTGGGGGAACTATACTGCCACATTGGAGTCGGGAAGGAACTTTTACCTTTAGTATGAGGGTTTTTTGCCTTCCTCTGGATCAACTCAACTCAATAGGGACTTATTAGGGTTATAGGTTGAACTTGATGGACTCTGGTCTTTTTTAAACCTTATGAACTATGTTATGAACTATGTTACTATGTTAGGTGCAGTACAGTTCCTTCACATTAGGTGCAGTACAGTTCCCCCACATTAGGTGCAGTATAGTTCCCCACATTAGGTGCAGTATAATTCCTCCACATTAGGTGCAGTATAGTTTCCCCCACATTAGGTGCAGTACAGCTCCCCCACATTAGTTGTAGTATAGTTCCCCACATTAGGTGCAGTATAGTTCCCCATATTAGGTGCACTACAGTTCCCCCACATTAGGTGCAGTATAATTCCCCGATATTAGGTGCAGTATAGTTCCCCAACATTAGGTGCAGTATAGTTCCCCACATTAGGTTGGCAGTATAGTTCCCCACATTAGGTGCAGTATAGTTTCCCACATTAGGTTGGCAGTATAGTTCCCCAACATTAGGTTGGCAGTAAAGTTCCCCACATTAGGTTATCAGTATAGTTCCCCACATTAGGTGCAGTGCAGTTCCCCCACAGACATACAGCCTCCAGCCATATACAGTGTATGGCTGGAGGCTGTATATTGCCCCACTTCAGTGTTCCGACCACCGCCCCTCCTATCCGGGGACCCCGTGGACTGGGATCATGATCTACTGCTATGGCCTATGTGCCATAGCAGTAGGTCCCGGGAGCGGAGGTCAGCACACTGAAGATGAGGTGCCGATGGTAACTTACATTGTGCGCGTGTCTTCCTTGATGCTCGGCTCTGCTTTTCTCCTATGGGCGCACGCTCAGGATGTCAGTGACGTCCCTGCATGCGCTACCTCCCGGCGGCCCCTGCTTTTTTAAAGTTAATGCGGGGGCCGCCACTGGGACATCCCTGTGTCTTGAAAAGATTTTTCGGGACACAGGGATATCCTAAGTGTGACGGGGGCCCCCGTGGCCTTACAACTTACTTCAATGCAACCCAGCTGCAATATTACACACAATCTGAAGACACTGATCAAGGTGCTGTTATTTGAAAAAATGACCTCTGTTTTTTTAATCCTTGATAACTCCTTTAAAGGGGCATTCCAGGAAAAAACTTTTTTTTATATCAACTGGCTCCAGAAAATTAGACAGATTTGTAAATTACTTGTATTAAAAAATCTTAATCCTTCCAATAATTATCAGCTGCTGATGTTTAGTTGTTGTTTTCTGTCTGGCAGCAGTGCTTTCTGCTGACATCTCTGCTTGTCTTGGGAACTGCACAGACTAGAAGAGGTTTGCTATGGGGATTTGCTTCTACTCTGGACAGTTCCCGAGACAGGCGTCATCAGAGAGCACTAAGACAGAAAAGAACAACTCAACTTCAGCAGCTAATAAGTTCTGAAAGGATTACATTTTTTTTATAGAAGTAATTTACAAATCTGTTTAACTTTCTGGAGCCAGTATATATATATATATATATATATATATATATATATATATATATATATATATATAAAAGTTTTTTTCTGGATAACCCCTTTAACCTCTTCAGGACACAGGGCGTATGGATACGCCCTGCATTCCGAGTCCTTAAGGACCGAGGGCGTATCCATACGCCCATTGGAAATCCGGTCCCCACCGCTAGCCGGTTGGGGACCGGAGCCGGATACCTGCTGAAATCATTCAGCAGGCACCCTGGCACATCGCCCAGGTGGGTCCTGAGACCCCCCCATGTCGGCGATCGGAGAAAATCGCATGTCAATTCAGACATGCGATTTTCTCCAATTCCGGGCTGATCGGGTCTCTGATGACCCGATCACCTGGAAAATAGGGCTGATCGGAGCTGTCAGCAACAGCCCCGATCAGCCTAAAGGATAGGAGTGAGGTCGCAAAGCTGCGATCTCCTCCTATCCCCTGCCATTACTCAGAACGGAGTTCTGACCAATGGCAGCGCAGGACAGGCCGTTCTGCCCGCCCCTGGATGTCGAGGGGCTCTGGGAAGAAGATGGAGGCCGTACCTGCAGGAGAAGATGCCTGGGGACCTGGGATCTTCGCTGGAGCCTGCTGGATCTTTGCTCAGGTAGGGAATCGACAGGGGGGGGGGAATTGAAAGCGAAAGTAAATCGATCTTTACTGTGGCAACCACTAGGGTGGCCAAACTGCAACTCCCAGCATGCCCAGACAGCCAAAGGCTGTCTGGGCATGCTGGGAGTTGTAGTTTTGCAACATCTGGAGGGTCACAGTTTGGAGACCACTGTTACAGTGGTGCCCAAACAGTAGCCCTCCAGATGTTGCCAAACTACGATTCTCAGCATGCCTCGACTGCCCAGGCATGATGGGAGTTGTAGTTCTGTAACATATGTCCATTCAGATTTAGCAATTTTCATGAAATTTTTGAAAATTGCTGCTCTACTTTGAAGCCCTCTAATTTTTTCAAAAAGCAAAAATATGTCCATTTTATTATGCCAACATAAAGTGGACATATTGTATTTGTGAAGAAAAATTTAATGTATTTGGAATATCAATTTTCCTTACAATTAGAGAGCTTCAAAGTTAGAAAAATGCAAAATTTTCTAAATTTCCATGAAATTTTGGGATTTTTCACCAAAAAAGGATGCAAGTAGTGCCGAAAATTTACCACCAAAATAAAGTAGAATAAGTCACGAAAAAACAATGTCAGAATCAGAATATTCGGTAAAAGCGTTTTCTGGTTATTAATTCGTAAAGTGAGAGTGTCATAATTGTGAAAAAGGGCTCAGTCCTTAAGGTGAAAAAGGGCTGTGTCCTTAAGGGGTTAAAGCGTACCTATCATAGTTCCAAAAAAAAAAAAAAAAATGTTACCCGGTACCTAATCCTGATTGTGTACATATATGTTTTATGTCTCTTGGATCTTTATTTCCAGAGATATAAGCATTTATCTGTTGCTCAGTTACTTTTTCATTGTGCAGGCTGGAGGGGGCGTGTCTGTCTGTCCCTCTCACAGTGATGACTCATCTGCTCTGAGTCTCGGGAGTGAGCATGAGCTGTCAGCCAATCACCACACTCTAGTCTCTAACCCTCTCCTCTCTGGTTTCATGCTGTACATGTTACAAAGAAGAAGATGCTTGTAGCTTGCCTGTAATATTCCTAAAACATTATGGTGAGTTCATAACAGGATAAAATGTATAAATATAAGATTATATCTTTATAAAATTAGTGCAAGGATTTTATAGATAAAAGTACAGTATTTTTATGGATACGTTTTCTATCTGTTTTATCTTTTCCTAGTAAAGTTGGATGCTAATGAACATAGCAGTCACTGGCTAGCACCGGAGTTCCCCCACAATAGGGACAGGCACCTGGGTTCCCCCACAGTAGCTACAGGCACCGCAGTTCCCCCACAGCAGATACAGGCACCACAGTTCCCCCACAGCAGCTACAGGCACTGCAGTTCCCCCACAGCAGCTACAGGCACCGCAGTTCCCCCACAGCAGCTACAGGCACTGCAGTTCCCCCACAGAAGCTACAGGAACCGCAGTTCCCCCACAGTAGCTACAGGCACCGCAGTTCCCCCACAGTAGCTATAGGCACCGCAGTTCCCCCACAGCAGCTACAGGCACCGGAGTTCCCCCACAGCCGGCACAGGCACCGGAGTTCCCCCACAGCCGGCACAGGCATCGGAGTTCCCCCACAGCCGGCACAGGCACCGGAGTTCCCCCACAGTAGCTACAGGCACCGGAGTTCCCCCATAGTACACTATGTGGCAGTGTGGCAAGGAAAGGGTGTATTTCCCTTGCTAACTCTGGAGAATCCACCTGTGGCCTGATTAATGAGGTATCAGGAATAGTGTTGAGCGGCATAGGCCATATTCGAATTCGCGAATATTCGCGAATATATGGACGAATATTCGTCATATATTCGCGAATATTCGCATATTCGTTATATCCTCGTTTTTTTTTTGCATATGCGAAAATTCGCATACGCGAAAATTAACTTATGTGAAAATTTGCACATACAAAATTAGCATACGCGAAAATTCGTGTATGCGAAAATTAGCATATGCTAATTTTCGCATATGCGAATTTTCGCACGACAGTCTCACACAGTAGTATTACAGCCTTCTTTACACCACACAAGCTGGAAGCAGAGAGGGATGATCACTGTGATGTGTACTGTGAAGAAAAAAACAAAAAAAAAAAAACGAATATTTGTAATTACGAATATATAGCGCTATATTCGCGAAATTCGCGAATTCACGAATATGCGATATTCGCGAATAATATTCGAATTGCGAATATTCGCGAGCAACACTAATCAGGAAGGGAAAGTGTGTTTAAAAGGAAAGGAAACAGAATAGTTGGGGCTCTCCCTGAGAAACAGTATGCTGGCTGTTAGAGGGGGAGACACACGGACCCTGTTTAGGTAACACGCAGAAGGGGCTGCGAATGGTCCAAGAAGTGGTGTGAACTGTGCGTAACAGGTTGCAGAAGACACATGTTTAACTGGCTGAGGGTAGCTCACCAGTTCGTAGTCAGGGCATGCTGATATGTGTAGTCAGTGACCAGACGGCCTAGGACTTTATTTTGTTCCTGTTTATGTTTTGTTTTACCTGCAACCTGTGGAAATAAAGCTGGCGAGGAGCCAGACTTGTATGCAGAACTGTGGTCTGTGGTGTTATTGTAAGGAACGTGTCCCGTGGCAAGTGACCAGGAGGATCCCAGAGCTAATCCCCAAGACGGTTCGTCACAACACACATACATACACACACACATGCATACACACAGACACATACAGACACACACACACATACATACTTATAGACACACACACATACATACCTACAGACACACACACACACACACATACATACAGACACACCCACACATACATGCATACATACCTACAGACACACACATACATACATACATACATACATACATACCTACAGACACACACATACATACAGACACACACAAACATACAGACACACACACATACATACATACAGATACACACATACAGACACACACATACACACAGACACACACACACAGACACACACACACACACATACATACAGATACAGACACACACATGCATACAGACACACACATACACAAACACACTCACCTGTCCTGCACACAGGATCGTGTGCAGCTGAGAGGGGGGGGGGGAGAGAACCTGCTTGTATCCCGCACTGCCTGTGTGTGCATGCTCCCTGTGCTCGTTCACATACAGTGCATGCCTGTGCATAAGCTGTATGCATACAGCTGAAATCTCCTATACTGGATACAGGCGCTCTTGTAAATTTATATTGCAAACAGCCATCATATGATTAGTTCTGTAACATATTAAAAGTTTTCAACAATGACAGTGCCTCTTTAACGCCTTCCTGTAAAAATGAATTGGGTGAAGGAGTATGGTGCAGGTTTGGGAGTAAAGCTAAATAAAAATTATTCAAATTTGGTAATGTTGTGATCATAATGACCTGTAGAACAAAGTTAGTCATTTTTACCGTAAAGTTTTTTTTTTCTTTTTCTGTCTTCTCAATACGTTATTTGGTAAAGTAAAAGGTGGCACTAAAAATAACAACTTGTTCTGCAAAAAAATAAGCTCTTACACAAATCTGTCAGTGAAAAAATGAAATGGTCATGGATCTTGGGGAGAAGGAAACATAAGCCAAAAATCTGAATTCAGGGGGGCGAAAAGGGGTTAACAGTTGTATAAAATGAACACTTAACATACCGTATTTATCGGCGTATAACACGCACTTTTTAGGCTAAAATTTTTAGCCTAAAGTCTGTGTGCGTGTTATACGCCGATACACCCCCAGGAAAGGCAGGGGGAGAGAGGCCGTCGCTGCCCGCTTCTCTCCCCCTGCCTTCCCTGGGGTCTAGAGCGCTGCTGTTGGCCCTTCTCACCCCCTGGCTATCGGCGCCGCTGCCCGTTCTGTCCCCCTGACTATCGGTGTCGGCGCCCCATTGCCGGCGCCGATAGCCAGGGGGAGAGAAGGGGCAGCGGCACCCATTCTCGAGAAAGCCCGATTGCGGTCGAAACGCGTCGGAGACCTATAGCAGGTGTAGGGTCCAGTCCGGTATCTATATGTCCTCTGCCTTCTATTTCATCTAACTGTCACTTCTATTGTGCACTTTTGTTTTTGTATTTAACACATTACATGTTATGTTGCTCAAACACCACTGCTTTACTAGCACGTTGCACTTTGGTTAGTTATTCACTGTGTGATATTTTTCACTACGTAAGAAGTGTTTACAGTTTTTTAGCACTTGCACTTTATTCTTAGTTACTTCTGCACACTTATCCTATCCCCTGTATGTACATATAGATTTAATACATATATATACATTTTGATCCATCTACCGGACCCAACTCTCCCTTTATATATACTTTTTTTATCTTGATTTTATTATCATCAATTATTACATGTTGTAAATTGAGATGAATTTTTATCAACTTATATCTACGGATTTATATTGATTGTGTATGAATTTTCTTTTCCTATTTTATATCATATATTTTTAATTTATGTTTCGGTACTTAATAAAATTTACATATATATTTTTATACTATTTGTACTTCATTATTGGGGCATAAGGTTTACGCTCTTTTGTAGCGTATTGTAGGTTTACATATTTGGTCTTCTGTATTTTTAGACCCCTTTTCTACTTATTTTGAGTAGCCATTTTTTGGACTCTTTTTTAGGTTGTCGCCAAACAGTATGGCTGCATAAAAGAAAAGCTCATGTTTTAACACTGGAAAACTGCTGATACTCCTCTGTCAGTGACTTCTAGCCCAACCCCAGGGCATTATCAACATCCATAGGGACCCCAGGTAGAAAAAATATATATGAAAACCGGAGAACCTAAGCTTCTTCCACTTCTTTCACCACGGAGATGCAGCCCACAAGCCCTCCAAAGATGGCACCACACCATGTGCAGCACAGAACCCAGCAAGCCACAGACAAAACAAGCTGAACCAAAATGAGGAGCGCTCAGTACAGCACAATAGCCCCTTCTAAGGCTTACTTTCCACCCACATCCACCAGCCTCTGTCCTTTGATGTGTCACAGCATTAGAGCCCACCTGTCTTGCCTGCACTGCCTAGTGAGCCTCCACTTGCAATGGAGGAGGGGGAAAATGGCGCAGGAGTGGTTGCACAGAATGACTGCCCTGAACAAGGCGAGACAGCTGAGACAAAACTGAAATTCCCACAGGTTAACACACTTAAACAAAAGCCCCGTCTGGCTGCCCTAGATAAGGAGGCTTACTAGCTGCCACCTGTAGCTTACCCGCTTGAGGCAGACGTGTTTTCCACCTACCAAACATCTGACAAAATGGTGTGGGACACCACACTTAAGGATATGCTCCGTAGCTCACTACAGACAGACTTCTCTAAGCTGCTGAAGCCACTAAAGTCCTCAACCTCCCTCCTAGAACAAAAAATTTCCAATACAGAAACGCAATTGGTTTCCTTTGCAAAAGCACATAATGACCTGCAGAATGCACACAATGCTCTGGATGATAAAGTGGATGCCCTACATGCTAAAAGGGTGGACTCTGAAGTCTGTAATAAACACAATAGTGTCCAGTTCCAGGCCATCCTTGACTCTATTGCAGGGTCTCAGCTTGCCAGATATGTCCAGCAACTGCCCAATCACCTTCTGCCGGATCTGGAAAGCAATTTTACTGTCAAAAGATCTACTGCTTCAAATCTTGCGCCAACATCCAACTCTTCCTGAACCTTATGAAGTCATTAAGATGTACGCTGATCTCTCTGCGGCCACCTTACCAGTTTTTGCCAGCTTACAGAGCTACTCCGCAACCTGGGAGTCTCATATTGCTAAGGCTTCTCTCTCAAGATTCTAATAAAGGAAAAATTCACGCCTTCTGAGTACGAGGGGAATGGACTGTCCACTCTACAGGTGTGGGGCATGATCCCCGAAGATGAAGATTCGGTCTCCCTGAGGCCGGGTTTGCCGACTAGAAATGATCCAGAGTGAACTTATGGCTTCAGCTATATTCAGCTACTCTCCTCTGCTTATCCCACCAGTGTTAAAACTGAGAGGTTTATGTTTTTTGTATACTCATTTACTCAAACCCACTGCTTTGGTGTTCTTGTCTAGGACTATACACCGCTAGTTCTACGAGTACCTTTGTCCTGCACTAATATCCTATTAGCCCGCATTATAGATCGGGAGCGGACTCCTGACCTATGCGTACGTCATGGGTCCTTAAGAGGTTAAATGGGAGAAGACCTCTTCAGCCTCTCGAGGCTAAGATTTAGGATTTGATGCCTATTTAGTGAGAGCCACAATAGGAGAAACCAAGGATGAAAAATGTGGGATAAACTGACGATAATAGTTAGCGAATCCCAGAAATTGTTGAATAGCACGTAGGCCTGAGGGACGGGGCCAATCCAATACTGCAGACAACTTATCTGGATCCATTAGACCTTTCAAACAGGCATTTCTCCAGTTTGTCGTAGAGATGATTCTTCCATAGTTGCTGAAGAACCAGACGAACATGAGCACGATGCTCCTCTTAGTTGGAAGAGAAGATCAGGATGTCATCTAGGTATACGACAACACAGGGGTAGAGAAGATCACGGAAGATATCATATCCTGGAAAACGGCTGGAGCATTGCAGAGACCAAAAGGCATTACAAGATACTCAAAATGTCCGTCACGCGTATTGAAGGCAGTTTTCCATTCATCTCCCTTGCGGATACGAATGAGGTTATACGCACCGCGTAAGTCCAACTTGGAGAAGACCTTAGCACCATGTAAACGGTCAAAAAGTTCTGAGATAAGAGGTAAAGGGTAACGGTTCTTGACCGTGATTTTGTTAAGTCCCCTGTAGTCAATGCATGGACGGAGTGAGCCATCCTTCTTCCCTACAAAGAAGAAACCTGCTCCAGCAGGAGAAGAGGACTTACAGATAAATCCCTTTTGGATATTCTCATGGATATACTCAGCCATGGCTTTGGTCTCAGGAACTGAAAGAGGGTATATCCTCCCACGAGGAGGAGTGATACCAGGCAGAAGATCAATAGGGCAGTCGTAAGGACGATGTGGAGGCCGAGATTCAGCCTGTTTTTTGCAGAAGATGTCTGAGAAATCTTGGTAAGGTGGCGGCAGGCCAGGTAAAGGTGGAAGACGAGAAACAACTTTACGCAGAACAGGTTGGAGGCAAAAAGTTTTGACAGGATTGTCCCCAGCAAATTATTTCTCCAGTTCTCCAACACAGTTGTGGGGAATGGCGTTGCAGCCAAGGAAGACCAAGAAGAATCTCAGAAGTACAGTGTGGCAGAATATAGAATTAAATCTTTTCTTTATGCGATACTCCCACTTGCATGATGAGAGATTAAGTACGGAAGTGAACCTTACAGTCCAGATTTTGTCCATTAACAGAGGAGATGAACAAGGGCTTGGCAAGCCGAGTAAGGAGAAGATGATACTTGTGGACCAAAGCCGCATCAATAAAGTCCCCTGCTGATCCGGAGTCCAAAAATGCTGCAGCGCTGAAGGAAGACTTGGCTGAAGCGAAGACTTGTACAGGAATAGTTAAGCGTGGAGAGGTAGTTTTCACACCCAGGGATGCCTCTCCCACATACCCTCGGTGCTGGCAAACTATGCAGTACTTGAGTAAGTGCTCCGGGCTAGCAAAGTATAAACACAAATTCTCATTGTGTCGTCGTGACCTCTCCTGTTGCGTAAGACGAGAACGATCTCCTTTCATAACCTCTTTGGCAAGAGGCGCAAGAGACAGAAGATGTGGACGTTGGAACACAGGTGTCAGGCGGGCAGATTCCCTCTCAAAGCGCAATTCCTTCTGTCTTTTGGCAAAACGCACATCAATGCGTGTGGCCAAGTGGATAAGTTCAGTCAAAGAAGATGGAGGATCTCGTGCTGCAAAGGCATCTTTAATCCTGCTTGACAGTCCTTTTTTAAATGTGGCACACAAGGCCTCTTCATTCCAGGCAAGTTCAGAGGCTAGAATGTGGAACTGAACCGTGTAGTCACCAACGGTAGAATTCCCTTGACAGAGGTTCAGCAACGCCGTCTCAGCTGAAGAGGCATGTGCGGGTTCCTCAAAGACACTGCGAAATTCTGCCAAGAATGCTGACGAATTGGAGGATACTGGATCACCACGGTCCCAAAGCCAGGGCTTTTCCGGAAAGTAGACTAATGACAAAAGCCACCTTACTATGTTCAGTTGGAAACAGTTCAGACATAAGCTCCAAATGCATGGAGCACTGTGTAACAAAGCCACTGCATGACTTGGAATCCCCATCATACTTGGAAGGCAAAGGCAGGTGCAGCTGGGAGCCAGGAGACACTGCAGTAGCTGGAGGTGGGAGTGGGCCAGATTGTGGTACCTGCTGCTGTTGCAAGGCCAAAAGCTGTTGCATCATGGCTGCAAGTTGAGAAAATTGCTGCGCCTGTTGGGTCAACTGCTGTGACTGACATATCACAACAGAGAAAAGATCTGCAACTTCAAGCAGGGGTTCCTCAGTGAGATCCATGGCCGGATCTTACTGTAACACTCACGTTTCTGAAGACAGGAACTCCGGTGTATGTGGATCCGCTGGACCTGTGTGGCAGATGACTCAGACCGTACCAGGGAGCAGAGTCTAAGGTGCCGCTGGTCTTCACCAGAGCCCGCCGCAAAGCAGGATGGGCTTGCAGCTACAGGCGACACCCAGGTCGCTACCCCTCGCACGGCTCGACCACACAGGCGGCTGAGGAGATGCGAGGCACAGGAAGGATGAGACAATTCGTAGTCAGGATAGCAGTAGGTCAGGGCAGGCAGCACAGTAGCGTAGTCGGGACATAGCAGGAGTTCAGTAGGCAGGCGGCAGAGGAGCAAGGTCAAGTCTCAACAGCAGGAGATCTGGTACACGGCAAGGCAAGACAATGGAATGCTTTCTCTAGGTCCCAAGGGAACAAAGATCCGGCAGAGAACTGAGAAGGGTGGAGGAATTTATAAATAAGCCACAGGTGGTTACACTAATGAGCATACTGGCCCTTTAAATCTTAAAGCTCCGGCGCGCGCACGCCCTAAGGGACGCAGACATGCCTGCCGAAGCAGAGAGGCAGGAGAAACACCCGGAGAGTGATGGACTGGGGCTCGCATGCGGGTGCGTCCAGCGATGCGAGTCCCAGCCCCGTCGGCAGCAGAAGGTAAAGGGACCATGCGCTCACGGCCAGCGTGTGAGGCCGGAGCGCATAGCGTAACACATTATTTGTATAATTCTTTCAAATAAAACACTTTTGAATTAAAAAAATTCCCTAGTGGAAGTTCCCTCGGAAACACTTTGCAAAGGAATATGTGGCAAAGCAATGGCTTCAGCAGTCATTTGCACTACCTTGTAGTGCTAGTGTATGGCTGTCATTGGGGACTCCAGAGCAGTGCACTATTGGACTGAGGGGGGCTAGAGAAGTGAGTATAATTTGTAATGATTTACTTTTTTATTTATTTTAATCTTCCCTCCTATCTGTGCCCTCTGATTATTTATATTTATATATATATATATATATATATAAATAAAAAAAAAAAAAAAAATATATATATATATATATATATATATATATATATATATATATTGTGAGAAGGTGAAGAGCATTGTGGTTGATGGTCGGTATGTGTCACCAAGGTTCCTGGCCTTTGTGAAGTAAGAGACGATAATTGTCCAGTGTCTGTGCTGCGATGCAGACTCACACTGTTGCTGTAGTATGGCTGGAAAGCCAATCTGGGACGGCTCTTACTGGGAATGGTCAAGTGTTGAGTGGGGGCCATTCCCCAAAATCCAGGCTGCCTTTTGTTGGCCTTAAAGGCAGGATGCTCCACCAGCTGAGGGGGATTTTCATGTTGCAGCTCACACTGCCAGAGATCTGAGTTTTGAGATCTTCCTTGTGAAGTGTGGAAGCATGTGAGCAGAGTGCCTGGAAGCTTGGAAAAGGCTTGCTTGATGCCACATGGCATGGACTCAGGTGTGAACAAACACCTAAGGAACGCAGGTGGACTTTTGTTACTTTTTCTTTGATCTGCATTTAAGACTGTTTGCTGTTTGCCAAGTGTGAATAAAACATGGAACTTTGATTTGAACTTTGAAAGTCCTGTTTCCGTGCCTCTATACTGCAACTGCACCGGTTTGCAAGAATAAGTCATCACATTTAGTGGAGGATGGGGGCAACACAGTGAAGTCAGCAATTGAGTTGCAGCACACTGTTGCTAAGAACCAAACCTGGGATAACCCATCAGAGTTGTTGCTAGGGGCAACGATCCTGCCGACAAGTGACTATCAGTACGGCGGGAATGTTTTCTCCAGTGAGTCAAGGCAAAGCAGTGTTCCAGTGACAGCAGTGTTGCCAAGATGGAGGCCGTTATAAAAGCGCTCATGGAGGACAACTTGCAACAGCGGGAGACCAACAGGCTCCAGAAGGAAACTAACAAGCACCAGCAGGAGTCCAACAAGCACCAGCAGGAAACCAACCTGTAACGCCGAGCGCTCCGGGCCCTGCTTCCCCTCCGCAGCGCTCACGGCGTCACTTCTCTGCTTGCAGCGCCTCGGTCAGCGAGTCTGACCGGGAGCGCTGCTCTGTGTCCCTCGGCGGGGATGCGATCCCCGTGGCGGAACGTGCCCGCCTGCAGGTCGCATCCCGTGTCACTCACCGACTCCGTCCTTCTGCTCAGTCCCAGCGCGCGCGGCCCCGCTCTCTAGGGCGCGCACGCCGGGTCTCTCAGATTTAAAGGGCCAGTGCACCATTAATTGGTGCCTGGCCCAATTAGTTCCTAACACTCCCTACACTATATAAACCCACTTCCCCTTCCTGTCCCGGCCGGATCTTGTTGCCTTGTGCCCTGAGAAAGCATTTCTGTGTGTTCCATTGCCTGTGTATCCAGACCCTTGCTGTTGCCCCTGACTACGAACCATTGCTGCCTGCCCAGACCTTCTGCTATGTCCGACCTTGCTCTTGCCTTGTCCTTGTGTACCGCGCCTGTCTCAGCTGTCAGGGAGGTTGAGTTGCTATCGGGTGGAACGACCTGGGGGTTACCTACCGCTGCAAGTCCACGGCCCACGCCATCACCTCACCGACACAGAGGATCCACCACCCATCCTCTCCGCATACCAGTCTGGATCCTGACAGTAGATCCGGCCATGGATCCCGCTGAGGTCCCGCTGCCCAGTGTCGTTGACCTAACCTCCGTGGTCGCCTAGCAATCACAGCAGATCGCGCAACAAGGACAACAGCTTACTTAGTTGACCGCTATGCTGCAACAGCTTCTGCCGCAACAACAGCAACCATCTCCTCCGCCAGCTCCAGCATCTCCTCCACAGCGAGTGGCTGCTCCCACTTACCAGCTGTCTCTTCCAGACAAGTTTGATGGGGACTCTAAACTGTGCTGTGGATTCCTGTCCCAGTGTTCCCTACACCTGGAGATGATGTCTGACCAATTTCCTACAGAACGGTCTAAGGTGGCGTTCGTGGTCAGCCTCCTTTCTGGAAAGGCCTTGTCATGGGCCACATCGCTATTGGACCGCAACGATCCTGCCACTGCTGCAATCCAGTCCTTCTTCTTCCTCTGCCGAGACTGCTTTGCTGAATCTTGTCCAATGGAGTTCTTCAGTGGGCGAATACGCCATCCTGTTTCGCACCCTCGCCTCTGTGCTTTCCTGGAATAATGAGGCCCTCTGTGCGACCTTCAAGAAAGGCTTATCCAGTCACATCAAAGATGTCCTGGCCACACGAGAAATTCCTGCTAACCTGTCTGAACTCATCCATTTGGCCTCCCGCATCGACATGCGTTTCTCGGAAAGATGCCAGGAGCTTCATCAGGAAAAGGATCTTGTTCACACCAGGCGGTTTTCCTCCCAGGCTCCTCTCCTCCAACGTCCTTTGCAGTCTGTTCCTGTGCCTCCTGTCGAAGAGGCTATGCAAGTGGATCGGTCTCGCCTGACCCAACAAGAGAGGACTCGCCGTAGGAATTTAAACCTGTGTCTATATTGTTCAAGCACCGAACATTTCCTAAAAGACTGTCCTATTCGTCCTCCGTGTCTGAGAAACGCACCCACTCACCTAGTCAATGTAGGAGAGTCGTTGCTAGGAGTGAATTCTACCTCTCCATGATTGACTTTACCTGTGTGGATTGCTATACCCGCTAATGCTACTTCCTTCTCCGCTGTGGCCTTCTTGGACTCGGGTTCAGCAGGAAGTTTCATTGAAGCCTCCCTACTCAACAGATTCAACATTCTAGTCACCCGTCTTGTCAAACCTCTCTTCATTTCACCCGTCAATGGAGAGAGACTGGTCTTAACCGTTCGTTACCGCACTCAACCACTACTCATGTCTGTTGGAGTTCACTATCGTGAACATATTTAATTTTTTGTGCTACCCAACTGCCCTTCTGAAATTCTTCTGGGCTTGCCCTGGCTCCAACATCATTTACCTAGCCTCGACTGGGTCACCGGGGACATTAAGAGCTTGGGATCTTCTTGCCACAAGCGATGTCTCCACCCAGTTTCTTCATGCCAAGTCTCCATGGCTACTCCATTGCCAGGTCTTCCTAAGGCCTTTCTGGACTTTTTGGACGTCTTTTGTAAAAAAAACAAGCAGAGGTCTTACCTCTGCATAGACCCTATGACTGCCCTATCGACCTGCTCCCTGGTACCACACTGCCCATGGTAGGATTTACCCACTTTCTGTCCAGGAATCACAAGCTATGTCTGAGTACATACAAGAAAACCTCAAAAGAGGTTTTATCCGGAAATCCTGTTCCCCAGCTGGAGCTGGATTTTTCTTTGTCGCTAAAAAAGATGGATCTCTCCGTCCTTGTGTTGATTACCGCGGCCTCAACAAAATTACCGTAAAAAATTGCTATCCTCTGCCTCTCATCTCCGAACTCTTCGACCGACTGCGAGGTGCCAAGATTTTCACCAAACTTGATTTAAGTGGCGCATATAACCTCATCCGTATTCGAGCAGGCAACGAATGGAAAACCACCTTCTATACCAGAGATGGTCACTTTGAATACCTAGTCATGCCCCAGCAGTCTTTCAGGACTTTGTTAATGAGATTTTTCGGGACATGCTGTACTCCTGTGTGGTCGTCTACCTTGACGACATCCTCATTTTTTCCTCCAATCTAGAGGAACATCGCCTTCATGTTCATCAAGTGCTCCAATGATTATGTCAAAATCAACTTTACTCTAAAATTGAGAAGTGTCTATTCGAACGCAACAGTCTTCCCTTCCTGGGATACATTGTGTCCGGACAAGGTCTTCAAATGGACCCTGATAAACTTTCTGCGGTAATGGATTGGCCTCGTCCCACTGGTCTGCGAGCAATCCAAAGATTTCTAGGATTTGCAAATTATTATCGTCAATTAGTTCCCCACTTCTCCACCATTGTTGCTCCTATTGTAGCACTGACTAAGAAAAATGCTAATCCGAAATCCTGGCCGCCACACGCGGAGAAAGCCTTTACCCACCTCAAAGCCGACTTCTCTTCTGCTCCTGTCTTGTCCAGATCCTCAGAAGCCCTTCTTCCTCGAGGTTGACGCCTCCTCTGTTGGAGCCGGAGCTGTTCTCCTTCAAAGATCCGCTAAAGGAAAAAATGTCAATTGCGGATTTTTCTCCAAAACTTTTTCTCCTCCAGAAAAAAAACTATTCCATTGGAGACCGTGAACTATTGGCGATTAAGTTGGCCCTTGAGGAGTGGAGACATCTTCTGGAAGGTTCCCTTCACCCCATCACCATTTACATTAACACAAAAATCTGTCTTATCTCCAATCCGCCCAGCGGCTAAATCCTCGCCAGGCTAGGTGGTCATTGTTTTTTGCCCGTTTTAACTTTCAGATCCATTTTCGTCCCACAGACAAGAATGTCAGAGCTGATGCTCTATCTCGTACCACCGATGCCTCTGAAGCCGAGACCCTTCCTCAGCACATCATTCCCCCTGAGTGTCTGATCTCTTCTGCTGCTGCCTCTCTGGTGCCTACCCCTCCAGGAAAGACTTATGTTCCTCCCCGTCTTCGCCTCCGGATCCTCAAATGGTGCCATTCCTCCCTTCAGGCTGGTCACGCTGGAATCAAAAAGACTTTACAGTTGATTGCCAGACACTATTGGTGGTCCTCCTTGGAAAAGGATGTGACCGATTTTGTACGAGCCTGTACAGTATGTGCACGGGACAAGACCCCTCGTCAGAAGCCTTCTGGTCTTCTCCATCCGCTGTCGGTGCCTGAACAGCCTTGGTCCCACATAGCCATGGACTTCATCACTGATCTTCCTGTATCCCATGGCAACACTCTCATCTGGGTGGTCGTTGATCGTTTTTCCAAAATGGCTAACTTTATTCCGCTTCCAGGCCTTTCTTTTGTGCCACAGTTGGCGAAGCAATTTTTTCTGCAGATTTTCCGTCTTCACGGGCTTCCTACGCATATCGTCTCGAACAGAGGCGTTCAATTTGTGTCTAAATTTTGGAGAGCTCTCTGTAATCAATTAAATATCAAATTACATTTCTCGTCCTCCTACCACCCGCAGTCCAATGGACAAGTGGAGAGAGTGAACCAGATCCTTGGTGACTACCTGCGACATTTTGTCTCCTCCCGCCAAGATGATTGGGTCGACCTGTTACCCTGGGCTGAATTCTCGTACAATTTCAAAAACTCTGAGTAATCCGCCAAGTCTCCGTTCTTTGTGGTGTACGGCCGTCACCCGCGTCCCCCCCTCCCCATCCCCACTCCATCTGGAGTTCCTGCCGTAGATGAATTGACTCGGGACTTCTCCACTATCTGGAAGGAGACTCAAAAGTCTCTCTCACTGGCCTCTTCTCGCATGAAGAAACATGCGGATAAGAAGAGAAGAACTCCTCCTGTCTTTGTCCCTGGTGACAAAGTGTGGCTCTCTGCCAAATATATTTGGTTTCATGTACCTAGCTACCAGCTGGGTCCTCATTACCTCAGGCCATTTAGAGTCAAAAGTCAAATTAACCCTGTCTCCTACAAGCTCCATCTTCCTCCTTCTCTTCGTATTCCTAACTCCTTTCATGTTTCCCTTCTCAAACCTCTCGTTCTTAACCGCTTTTCCCCCAAGGTCACCGTTCCTGCTCCTGTCACTGGGTCCTCTGACGTCTTCTCGGTAAAAGAAATCCTCGCCTCCAAGGTCGTCAGAGGTAAAAAAAAAAAAAAAATCTTGTTGACTGGGAGAATTGTGGCCGCGAAGAGAGGTCTTGGGAGCCCGAGGACAATATCCTCGACAAGGAGCTCATCCATAGGTTCCTGGGCTCCAAAAAGAGGGGGAGACCAGAGGGGGGGGGGTACTGTAACACTGAGCGCTCCGGGCCCTGCTTCCCCTCCGGAGCGCTCACGGCGTCACTTCCCGGCTTACAGCGCCCCAGTCAGCGAGTCTGACCGGGAGCGCTGCTCTGTGTCCCTCAGCGGGGATGCGATCCCAGTGGCGGGAAGTGCCCGCCCGCGTGTCGCATCCCGTGTTACTCACCGGTCCCGTCCTTCTGCTCAGTCCCGGTGTGCGCGGCCCCGCTCTCTGGGGCGCGCGCGTGCCGGGTCTCTCAGATTTAAAGGGCCAGTGCACCATTCATTGGTGCCTGGCCCAATTAGTTCCTAACACTCCCTACACTATATAAACCCACTTCCCCTTCCTGTCCCTGCCGGATCTTTTTGCCTTGTGCCCTGAGAAAGCGTTTCTGTGTGTTCCATTGCCTGTGTATCCAGACCCTTGCCGTTGCCCCTGACTACAAACCATTGCTGCCTGCCCAGACCTTCTGCTATGTCCGACCTTGCTCTTGCCTTGTCCTTGTGCACCGTGCCTGTCTCAGCTGTCAGTGAGGTTGAGTCGCTATCGGGTGGAATGACCTGGGGGTTACCTGCCGCTGTAAGTCCATCCCGCTTTGCGGCGGGCTCTGGTGAAAACCAGTAACCTCTTAGATTTCTTTCCCCTGGTACGGCCCACGCCATCACCTCACTGACACAAAGGATCCACCACCCGTGTCCTCTCCGCATACCAGTCCGGATCCTGACACAACCAGCTGTTACTACAGCATGAAATGACGCTACAAGTGGCAGTGACAACCCGGAACGCCCCTGACACCCGGAAAGCTGTACAGTTGGCGATCCCCAAGATGACCCCCCTCGGATGATGTCGAGACCTACCTGGCAGTCTTCGAGAAAGTGGCCACGAGGGAGAAGTTACCCCGAGAACAGTGGGCTGAGGTCATCGCTCTGTTCCTGAAAGCTAGACCTCATCAGGCATACTTCGACTTGCCCGATGACCAGGCTGTTGACTATGAAGTCGTCATGGGTGAGATCTTGGCAAGACTGGGGGTAAACGTGTTGGTCTGGGCCCGGCGGGTTCATCAGTGGGAATACAAGCCGGCTGAGCCTGCCAGGCCGCAGTAATACGACCTGTTAGACTGCCTGCAAAAATGGTCTGTCTCCTTTCCGATATATTCTGGAGGGCTTTGCCTCATTTCCTCCAAAGATGGATTGGCCAGGCAACCCCTGGCAATGCACTTGGTATGGTGGACCTGGTGAAGAGGTTCAAGGCCACCATGAAACTGCGGGAGAGGCGGTGAAACCCAGGAGGTCCCCACCCTTGCCCAGGCAGCAGAAAGCCCTAAAAATCCCTGGGAGGTGTTTCCCAAAGGCCCTGCCTTTGCTGTGTTGGAAGTGTCATCAACCGGGACATGTTAGGGCCAACTGTCCCCAGCGGGAAGAGCCCATGGACATGAACTATGCTCTCCGCCCATCCATGTACACCCAGAGACTGTGTGCTACCCGTGTTCCCAGGGCAGCGGACTCCGGTCATCTCTGCCAGGTGAGGATGGGAGATAGTGTTGTGGTGGCCCTGATAGATTCTGGTAGCATGGTGACACTGGTGAGATCCAACCTGATACTGCCCACAGAGTATACAGGCTGAAAAGTGAGGGTGGTGTGCATTCACGGGGACTTGAAAGACTATCCTACTGCACTGGTAACTTTGTCAACGGCGACCAGTCAATGGACTCATGAGATGGCTGTTGCCAAGAAGTTGCCACGTGAGTTGATAATTGGTTTGTGTATTTGTGGCCTCAGACAGGAGTCCCCCAAACCTTTGAAGCAGGGGTGTCCCCAATAGACTGGCCATACTCAGGGGGACCCCAGAACCCAGGGAACCTGAGTCAGAAAGGACAGCAGTTGGGGTGACCACCACTACGGTGGTAGAGGAGGAGTGTAATGGTAGGAGATGTGGAGGAACTGCCATCAGGATCAGAGTTGGCAGACCTCAATGTCTCAGGAGAAAAAAGTACCTGGACCCGACTCTATCTTGGGCCTGGGAAAATGTATTATTTGTAGAAGGTGCACCACAACAACAGGAAGCTGAGACTATATACCCCCGTTTTGTATTCCACCAATGGATGCTGTACCGGGTAAACCAGGTACGGGGTGAGAGTGTGGAACAATTGGTAGTGCCTAAAGCGTATTGGAGACTTGTGTTAGAATTAGCCCACCAACATGTTCTGGGGGGGCACCTGTGCCAGCAGAAGACGCAGGACTGAATTTTTCTGCAGTTTTACTTGCCCAGCATGTATAAGGAGGTCGAAAGGTATTGTGAATCTTGTCCAACATGCCAAATAACTAGCCCCCAACCACATTACCATAGTCCCCTGGTCCCCCTCCTGATTATCGAGGTCCTGTTTGAACGGATCGATATGGATTTTTAAGCCGTTGCCAAAATGCGTTACGGGGCACCAACACATCCTGGTAGTCCTGAACTATGTGACTCGGTATCCCGAGGCGCTACCTCTGCAACATACCTCGGCCAAACTCATAGCTAAGGAGCTAATGAAGGTGGTTTCCCGAGTGGGCTTACCAGGGCACCCCGTTTATGTTAAAGGTAATGAAAGAGCTCAGTAGGTTACTGCAGGTAAGACAGCTACAGACCTCCGTGTACCACCCGCAGACGGACGGCCTGGTAGAAAGGTTTAATCAAACATTAAAAAATATGTTAAAGCGGGTGGTGGCTAGAGATGGGAAGAATTGGTATCTTTTGCTGCCCTATTTTATGTTCGCAGTGCGAGAAGTGCCCCAGGCCTCTACTGGGTTCTCGCCCTTTGAACTACTGTACGGCAGACATCCACATGGTCTGTTAGACAAAGAGGCGTGGGAACAACAGCCTACACCGCACAAAAGTGTAGTTGAGTATGTCACTCAGTTGCAAGAGTGGATGGAAACAGTCTTGCCCTTAGTTAGGAAACATATGGAGGCAGCACAGCGAGCCCAGAGTAGATTCTATAATCGCCAGGCTCGGGTTCAGAATTTTAACACGGGGGATCAGGTTTTGGTTCTGGTACCAACGGTCGACAGTAAGTTTCTGGCTAGGTGGCAAGGTCCCTATGAAGTGATCGAAAAGTTAGGGGAGGTGACGTACAGGGTACACCAGCCCAGGCAGAGGAAGCCAGAGCAAGTGTACCATGTAAACTCGTTGATACCTTGGAAAGATAGGGAGAATAGTGTGGATGACAGCCCCCGGCCAGGTTTGTTAGAGGTGGAGTTTCCCGTCTCTCAGTCTGGTGCGAGGGAAGCAGTTGCCACAGTGAAAATAACTAACAGCCTTTCCTCTGCACAGACTCAGGAGGCCAGGGAGTTCGTCAGTAGGAAGCTTCCTGGACATACTTCTGTCATCCGCCATGACATTGTCACTGAACCCCAGGTAAAAATACGGTTGAAATCATACCGGGTACCTGAGTCACAGGGACAAGCCATCTTGGAAGAAGTATAACAGATGTTAAAAATGGAAGTCATTGAGGAGTTGAAGAGTGAGTGGGCCAGTCCGATAGTCTTAATACCCAAGCCAGATGGTACGTTGCGGTTCTGTATCGATTTCCGCAAACGTAATGAGGTTTCCAAGTTTGATGCATATTCCATTTCCCGAGTTGATGAGCTTATTGAGAACCTATGACAGGCTCTGTATTTTTCTGTTTTGGACCTCACAAAAGGCACTGGCAGTTACCCTTGACGGAGGTTGCCAAAGAGACAACAGCCTTTGTCACACCAAAAGGTTTATTCCAGTACAAGGTGTTACCCTTTGGTATACATGGCGCTCCCGCTACGCTTCAAAGGCTAATGGATATTATACTCCGGCCGCATCTTCGGTATGCCTCAGCCTATCTGGATAATATCATCACTCACAGTACAGACTGGGCAAGTCACCTTCCAAAAGTGCAGGCAGTGGTAGACTCCCTTAGGGAGGTCGGGTTAACTGCTAACCCCAAAAACTGTGCAATGGGGTTAGAAGAGACCAAATACCTGGGGTATGTCATTGGGCGTGGAGTTGTCAAACCCCAGGTAAACAAAATAGAGGGCATCCGGAATTGGTCACGACCTGTCGCTACCCGACAGGTGAAGTCATTTCTGGGAATGGTGGATTACTATATGAGATTCATCCCCCATTTTGCTATGGTGGCTGCGCCCTTAACAGACCTCCTGAAGGGACGCAAGTCCTTAATGCTGCGTTGGAACGAACTGGCAGAGGAGGTGTTCTCCGCTTTGAAGTCAGCCCTATGTGGGTCTCCGGTGTTGGTGATGCTCGACTTCAAAAAGGAATTTGTGGTACAGACCGATGACTCTAAGGTAGGTCTCGGTGCTTTACTCTCCCAGGAAGTCAATGGTGAAGAGCACCCCATTGTCTTTCTCAGCCGCAAACTGACCCTGGCCGAGACCGGGTATAGTATAGTGGAGAGAGTGCCTGGCCATTAAGTGGGCACTTGAGTCTCTCCGCTATTCTCTGTTGAGGAGGAAGTTTTGTCTCGTGATGGATCATTCCCCCTTAACCCCTTAAGGACGCAGGACGTAAATGTACGTCCTGGTGAGGTGGTACTTAACGCACCAGGACGTACATTTACGTCCTAAGCATAACCGCGGGCATCGGAGCGATGCCCGTGTCATGCGCGGCTGATCCCGGCTGCTGATCGCAGCCAGGGACCCGCCGGCAATGGCCGACGCCCGCGATCTCGCGGGCGTCCGCCATTAACCCCTCAGGTGCCGGGATCAATACAGATCCCGGCATCTGCGGCAGTTCGCGATTAAAATGAACGATCGGATCGCCCGCAGCGCTGCTGCGGGGATCCGATCATTCATAACGCCGCACGGAGGTCCCCTCTCCTTCCTCCATGCGGCTCCCGGCGTCTCCTGCTCTGGTCTGTGATCGAGCAGACCAGAGCAGGAGATGACCGATAATACTGATCTGTTCTATGTCCTATACATAGAACAGATCAGTATTAGCAATCATGGTATTGCTATGAATAGTCCCCTATGGGGACTATTCAAGTGTAAAAAAAAATGTAAAAAAATGTAAAAGTAAAAGTAAAAAAAAAGTGAAAAATCCCCTCCCCCAATAAAAAAGTAAAACGTCCGTTTTTTCCTATTTTACCCCCAAAAAGCGTAAAAAACATTTTTTATAGACATATTTGGTATCGCCGCGTGCGTAAATGTCCGAACTATTAAAATAAAATGTTAATGATCCCGTACGGTGAACGGCGTGAACGAAAAAAAATTAAAAAAGTCCAAAATTCCTACTTTTTTAATACATTTTATAAAAAAAAAAATTATAAAAAATTTATTAAAAGTTTTTTATATACAAATGTGGTATCAAAAAAAAGTACAGCTCATGGCGCAAAAAATGAGCCCCCATACCGCCGCTTATACGGAAAAATAAAAAAGTTATAGGTCATCAAAATAAAGGGATTATAAACGTACTAATTTGGTTAAAAAGTTTGTGATTTTTTTTAAGCGCAACAATAATATAAAAGTATATAATAATGGGTATCATTTTAATCGTATTGACCCTCAGAATAAAGAACACATGTCATTTTTACCAGAAATTGTACGGCGTGAAAACAAAACCTTCCAAAATTAGCAAAATTGCGTTTTTCGTTTTAATTTCCCCACAAAAATAGTGTTTTTTGGTTGCGACATACATTTTATGATATAATGAGTGATGTCATTACAAAGGACAACTGGTCGCGCAAAAAACAAGCCCTCATACTAGTCTGTGGATGAAAATATAAAAGAGTTATGATTTTTAGAAGGCGAGGAGGAAAAAATGAAAACGTAAAAATTAAATTGTCTGAGTCCTTAAGGCCAAAATGGGCTGAGTCCTTAAGGGGTTAAGTGGATGTGCCAAGCCAAGGACAAAAAAATTTCAGGGTTTTTTCCTTGCAGAATTTCAAGTTTAGAGTTGAACACAGGGCGGGTTGGTTGTTAGGCAATGCCGATGCCCTATCACGAGTCCACTGTTGCACAAGTGTTCACCCCCTCAGGGTTGAACAAAGTTGGGGAGTATGTGAGAAGTGAAGGACATTGTGGTTGATGGTTGGTATGTGTCACCAAGGCTCCTGGCCTTGGTGAAGTAGGAGCCAATAATTGTCCAGTGTTTGTGCTGCGATACAGACTGACACTGTTGCTGTAGTATGGCTGGAAAGCCATTCAGGAAATGGTCAAGTGTTGGGTAGGGGCGATTCCCCACGATCCAGGCTGCCTTTTGTTGGCCTTAAAGGTAGGCTGCTCCACCAGCTGAGGGGGATTTGCATGTTGCAGCTCAAACTGCCAGAGAGATGAGTTTTGAAATCTTCCTTGTGGAGTGTGGAAGCTGGTGAGCAGAGTGCCTGGAGGCTTGGAAAAGACTTGCTTGATGCTGCATGACATGGACTCAGGTGTGAACAAACACCTAAGGAACGCAGGTGGACTTTTGTTACTTCTTCTTTGATTTTCATTTGAGACTGTTTGCTGTTTGCCAAGTGTGGATAAAACACTGAACTTTGATTTGAATAGTCCCGGGTATGCTGCCCTTTTCTGATGTCCATTTTCCTACTTTTTAAGGTATTTTTTTTCATGTTGTAATTCAATAAAGACATTGGTGGAGATTTATCAAAGCCTTCCCAGAGGGAAAGTTGCCTAGTTGCCCATAGCAACCAATCAGATCCAGTCATACATTTTTGACAAAGCCTCTGCAAAATGAAAGAAGCGATCTGATTGGTTGCTATAGGCAACTGGGCAAGTTTTCCTCTGGACAGGTTTTGATAAATCTCCCTCATTGTCTTTTATTATACTCTTTGAGTAGCTCCCTTTTTCCTTTTGGTATATATATATATATATATATATATATATATATATATATATATATACATATTCTAGTTGAGTTCCCTTCGTTTCCAGGTTTTTCCTTCCTAATCCTTGTTGGGGAGGAAAATAAACAAAGGAGGAAGCTTTTGACTTCATAACCCGTCCTCATATATTGTTGTCATATCGCAACCCCGTATCCCATCATCATATCCCAACCTCCCACCCGACCTCCTATCCCGTCCTCCTATCCCGTCCTCCTGTCCCGTCCTCCTGTCCCCTCCTCCTGCCCCCTCCTCCTGTCCCAACCTCTTGTCCCGACCTCCTCTCCTGACGTCCTATCTCGACCTCCTATCCCGTCCTCCTATCTCGACCTCCTATCCCAACCTCCTATCCCGACCTCCTATCACGACCTCCTATCAGGACCTCCTATCCCGTCCTCCTATCTCGACTTCCTATCTCGACCTCCTATCTAGTCCATCTATCCCAACCTCCTATCTCGACCTCCTATCCCATCCTCCTATCCCGACCTTCTATCCCGACCTCCTATCCCGGTCCTCCTATCCCGTCCTCCTATCCCGGTCCTCCTATACCGGTCCTCCTATACCGGTCCTCCTGTACCGGTCCTCCTATCCCGGTCCTCCTATCCCATCCTCCTATCACGACCTCCTATCCCGTCCTCCTATCCCATCCTTCTATCCTGTCCTCCTATCTCGTACCTCAGTTCTTGACCTCGTATCCCGACCTGTAATATGTGTACCAGGTATTGAAATATCTCCAGTTATGTGGGAACATACATTTCCCATTGATTTGCATGGGACTTTAAACAAAAACCCTGACCCTCACAAATGGGGGTAGTTAAGGGTTAAATTTACTATCCTAGATTTTAAGTGGACATATAAGTATCATGTGACCAAGTATTATCGAAATATCTCCAGCCGTTTGGAAGTTATGCAGTAACATATATTTCCCATTGACTTGTATGGGACTTTAAACATAAACCCCGCCCCTGGCAAATAGGGGTGAGTAAGGGTTAAATCACCTATCCTATGTTTGTTGTTGACATATAAGTAACATGTGTGCCAAGTTTTATTTTAATATCTTTAGCCGTTTGGAAGTGATGCTGGAACATACACACATACACATATACACACATACAGTTTTATAGATATATAGATATATTAACAAAAAAAAAAAAAAACTATAATGTAATTAGAGTTGTAAATTGTTGGAAAAAATGTTCAGCAGATGCGGTTGGTAAATTTACAATAAGTAAATGTAATTATGCCTAAGATAAACAAACATTTATTCTGAGATAAAAATAAAGAGGCGATTTTGATGAGACAGGGGTCTTTTTCTGTGCTTCTAATTAGTTACATATTTATGCATTTTATGTCATTTGCATATTCCTTGTAGCATGCACATACATCAATTCCTGTTCCCAATGAAGCTCAATGCTGTGTTCAATTTAAAGGTGTTAACCGGGAAGAAGAAATGGTATTGCCCTTCCCGGCCTACTTCAATCATGAAGGACATAAAAGGGCTGAGAGATGGGATGAAGCTAGCAGTGAGCCGATGTGGCGTAAGGAAGGGTTAATACCTTTCCTTTTCCAGGGATAAACCCTTTAACACTGAAAACCTAAATTAAAACAAATGTATTACTTTAAAAATATGCCCCAAGATGTTCACAGTTTTTGCTGCTTTTAAAAAAAAATCAATTGTGTTATCTGCAATGTAACTAATATAATTTTCTTTTTTGAACAGGAAGCAAATAACGATATATCGTAAAAGTATGTAAACCTATACCTACACAATTGGATACATCTACAATATGTTAAACTCTATGTCTGCTCATATGTCTGCCACAGAGTGCTAAGGGTGACATATTACAGCACTGGACAATTCAGGGATGTGTGCCTGATGCCTAAGCCATACATCGTAAACAGCTACGAGCAAATCTCTTTGAATTCTATTCTCCATTGATTCTGCAAATTGTGAATTATTCTAATTCTCTTCTTCTCTCAGACCTGCTACATCTATGCTATCATTCCTCCCATAAGGCTTTATTTAAATGTGCCAGTAGTCATAAACCAGAAAGCAAAATGAGTTTTTAATACAAGTGAGTTTAGGCCAGTTTAGAGTTTTTATTTTTTCTACAGCTAGATGTATGAAATGTCAAAAATATGAAAATGTATATATACACAGAATTGTGTGCCTTAGTGGCATTTCTAGAGCTAATGGTATTTTTATCAAAACTCAGCATGCTGAACATATTTCATTTTTTCTAGCATATTTCTTTATAGGGTTTTCAATATAACTCTAAAAATTCATAGGAAAAGTCTTTAAGAAATGTCAAAAAGCTTGACAAAAACCAGATTTAAAATTCCTGAAAATGCATCAAACTGGATATGTTTTCTATAAATAAATAATCTAGAAATTCTTTTTAAGGGTTGTTTAAGGGTCATTTAACAAGAATCTTTTTTTCCCAATTTTATTGGTGTTTTCTCCATGTGATTTTTCATAAAAATAATTAATAAAAAAAAAAACTATGGCTAGATGTTCCATGTAAAGATATGGTGCGGTGTAAAATGCACAAACAACAATGGGGGACATTTATCAATGTTTGCTTATGTATTCCTTTTTTTTTTGTTATTTTTTTTTTTGCTTAAGTGCCACTTATTTATCAACTGCTTTCAGCCTGTTGATAAATTTCTTTCACGTAAGCAATTTTTTTTATTTTGCTTTGGTAGTGGATTTTTCTGCCCCATGTCTGAGCTGGAGTAAATTTAGTAGCTTTTTTCATGCGATGCAACTTTTTTGCATCTGGTAAGCAAAATTTTAGTTTTTTTGCTTAGGACACTGAACAAGCAAACAGTCCCAGAAAAAAAGAGTGTAGGTGCACGTGCGACAATTTTGCGACAATTTTAAATAAGAGGAATTTTTTCCCCCAAAATGTATCTTGTTTCCCCCCCCCCCCCCCTCATAGGTTTATCTCTAGGTCTTGAAAAACACCAATGTTAGAAAACAAGTGAAAACTTTAGTAAAACATGCTATGAAAAGCCCAGCTTTGATGCCTGATGGAATTGCAGACGTGCTGCGTGGGCAGGTCAGATCAGATGTCTTAGCTCCAGTGACTTGAGTCACGGTCTCGCTCCTGCTTGGAGCAGATGCTCACCAGTAATCTTAAGTTAGACGGTTAGTTGGCACAGATCAATTAAATGGTCCTGACCCTCATGCAACACTGGCAAGGTGGGATCCTTGTGGAGTCTCTGCGCTCATGACAAGTTATGTGATTCCTGATCATGTTATTCAGAGATTTCTATTAAAGAATAAAAAGAAAAATGACACAAAAATGCACACACCCATTTCCACATGTATTTTTTTTTAACCTGATAAAGTCTATTCGAGGAAAAACACCAGAAAATCAGCAGTGTCTCTACCCTATGTGTATATACCCATAGAGGGAGAGTTATCAAAACTGCGACCCCGCATCACATCGTGTCGTCCCGGCGCTCATCAAGGGCCAGAACCCGAGGCTAATACCACACATCGCCGATCGCGGCAATGTGCGGTATTAACCCTTTAGAAGCGGCGGTCAAAGCTGACCGCAGCTTCTAAAGCGAAAGTGAAAGTATCCCGGCTAGTCAGCCGGGCTGTTCCGGACCGCCGCGGTGAAATTGCGGCATCCCGAACAGCTTACAGGACACCGGGAGGGCCCTTACCTGCCTCCTCCGTGTCCGATCTACGAATGACTGCTCCATGCCTGAGATCCAGGCAGGAGCAGTAAAGCGCCAATAACACTGATCACAGGCATGTTAATACACGCCAGTGATCAGCATAGGAGATCAGTGTGTGCAGTGTTATAGGTCCCTATGGGACCTATAACACTGCAAAAAAAAGTTAAAAAAAAAGTGTTAATAAAGGTCATTTAACCCCTTCCCTAATAAAAGTTTGAATCACCCCCCTTTTCCCATAAAAAAAATAAAACACAGGAAATAAAAAAAAAAAAATATGTGGTCTAATGTCCGAACTATAAAAATATTTAATTAATTAAACCGCACGGTCAATGGCGTACGTGAAAAAAATTCCAAAGTCCAAAAAAGCGTATTTTGGTCACTTTTTATACCATTAAAAAATGAATAAAAAGTGATGAAAAAGTCCGATCAAAACAAAAATCATACCATTAAAAACTTCAGATCACGGCGCAAAAAATGCCCTGTATGTGGAAAAATAAAAAAGTTATAGGGGTCTGAAGAGGACATTTTTAAACGTATACATTTTCCTGAATGTAGTTATGATTTTTTCCAGAAGTACTACAAAATCAAACCTATATAAGTAGGGTATCATTTTAACCATATGGACCTACAGAATAATGATAAGGTGTCATTTTTACCGAACTATGCACTGCGTAGAAATGGAAGCCCCCAAAAGTTACAAAATGGCGTAAATGGCGTTTTGGGTAAAATGACTAATGTCACTGGAAAGTAGAATTGGTGACGCAAAAAATAAGCCATAATATGGATTTTTAAGTGGAAAATTGAAAGGGTTATGATTTTTAAAAGGTAAGGAGGAAAAAATGAAAGTGCAAAAATGGAGAAACCCTGAGTCCTTAAGGGGTTAAAAAGAACTCTGAAAAATAAAAGAAGCAATCTGATTGGGTGCCATAGGCAACTGGGCAACCTTTCCTCTACAAAGTTTTAATGACTCTCCCTCACAAGAAGAAGGGAGGAATGAAGCCACCAGCAGGAAGCTGGGGAAGGGCAAATTTGCAGCAATTCTGTTACAACTTGCTTGTCTTCACATCATTCTGATATGAGCTCCCTCTTCTGGTAGACAGTTGTAAATATATATATATATATATATATATATATATATATATATATATATATATATATATATCAAGAAAATGTTTCCTTTAAAGCGAGACATAGATATATTCAATATGTTAATAAAAAAAAACACATTATGGTATTTCTCTGCTATCAACAATTAATGATACTAAAATTAAATACATAAGACATTCCCTTTTATTGCATGTTTCTTTCCCACAGGAAGCACATTTCCATTATTTAACCATAAACAAATATATAAATAAATAAGTACATAAAAAGGCATACAATAAATAAATAGAAAAATATTTAAACCTTCCTGATGTCATTATATAAAAAAGACTTATTTCACAGTTCCTTACCACAAATAATAACATCTCTATATGTGTCACTTTAGTTTATAGCTCAATCATGTAATTAGATGCAGCAAAACTCTATATAAACTCCATTATTCCATGTCTACATTTATCACACATGCACTTATGACAAAAAAAGCCCTTCTGACAATATAATAATCTCCTAATCATAGCAATTATAAACAGAATTATGTTATCTAGTAATCTTAAATTATTCCGGTATATTTAGACAATATAATAATTTGCATTAAGTACAATAATTTTAATTCTCAATAATTAAAGCTGAATTAATTATTCATACCCAAACACACAATCTATAAGTAAGTATTCCCTTGTCATTGCTGTCTGCTTGTTCAAAGTCTGCTAACTGTAATGTAGAGCGCCTAAATAACATTTTCCCTGTTTAACTATCCTCCTAATTAATTTAGAGCGCAGCATGGCTTACATGTTAGCTGTTATATTAATATGAAGACAAAATGCCGCCTTCAAACATTTGGGCTTTAAATGAATCAATTATCCTAATGTTCTACAGTAAAACATTCATTGTCATTGACCATTTCAATAGCTTTCTTTGTTAATAGTTATGTCAAATAATAGACACCTCTTGTTACAATTGGAAAATAATACATTTCCCAGCATTGGTTTACCATATGTTACATTGTTGCTAATAATATTTTGTTCTTAATTAAAAAAAAAAAAAAATCTTTTAACCGCTGTTAAACAAATATTTAACATTTATGGCTGGGATTCCATGGTAATTTTAACAGACACAATTCATTTAAAGTGTGATTGTAGTAGAATATAATGCTATGTGTTGTACTGTAGAAATGCTATTGTTAGTCTAGGGGAGGATGTATGGAATTGATGTAAATGCAGTTTCATTCACCTGCAATTTCTCAATAAAAAAAATACCACATTGTGTAGGGATACAAAACCTTTATTAGAAATTGGTATTATTCAATTACAAAATAGTCCACATACAACATATGTGGCCAATTTAAAAGACTGCACAAATGAGCCAGACCTAAAACTTGGTATGTGAAATATTAGGCATCTTGAGTTACACTTTGTACCATTAAGTAGTTTGGCAAGCACTTTACATGGTAATCTTAGGCATGGGTGCTTTTACCATGAGGCAAATTCAGTGACTTACCTAAGGTGGTGCTATCTATAGTTAGAAGCGGGAAGCATGAGAAGGGCCACAGTCTTGGAAATCACCCCTATTATATTCTCCTTTGTGCAAATACTTAAAAGCTGTCAGTGTAGGATGCAGTCAGCATCAGCCCTGCAGCCTACACTGAAAGAAAATTTTGATCTCTACACTGAGGTAGTGCAGGTGCCTTTGACATCATTCATTTTGCCTAAACTGCAAAGAAGGAATGAGGCTTCTGGGCTGTAATTCACTGGATATCATTGTGTGGAAGAGGAGGTGGGTATGTTGTTTTTTTCTTATTATTTTTCTTATTCTGGCACAAAGGGGGGACTGTCTGCTACTGGGGGGAATGCCGACCTAAAGATTTACCTGACTACTGAGGGAAGGGCTAATTACCTAAGGACATACCTACCTACTGGGGGTGGGCCTATCTGCTTAAGGACATACTTTCCTACTGATAGCAAAAATACAAAAAGTTTTACTTTTTGTATTTTTGCTATCAGTTTGATATAATATTTTAATCAGACAACTAATAAAAGTGCAATTTTAATCTCACTACTCGTCAGTGCAATATAAATATTAGAAGTTGTATAGTTATATTATCCAGTCATTGTGTTGCCGTAATTATTGTGACATGGTTTTGTGGTATATTTTGGCCATTATAGACTGACATTATTGGTAATATTGGTCTCAGTATTCTGGATTTGGACAGTAACAGTATTATGATATTTGCTCCTTGTATAGTGATATTATATGGGTACTATATGAATATTCTTTTTAGAGTTACATAGTATCGTCTAATATATATATACACACAGAGAAAACTTTTGCACAGCTCGCTTTGTAGTAAGATATGGACAAGTCAACAGCTTATATATATACATATGTTTTTATTTTTTTATTTTTTGGCCACTATATTGTATTTAGGATTTGCATAAAACTGTGTTTTTATTATATTTGATCTTTCCTAGTAATGTGTCACATTATTGTGTCAGTTTTACATGCCCAGTTTGCATTCACTAATAAAAAGCAGGGATCTTGATAACAGTGGGGCATTGAAACCTCACAACAAAAGTTGAATGAATTGTGAACCTTCAATGAGTAAGCCTAATTCAAAGTTCCTCAGTTATAACAACTACAAGACACCTACCTGACTAGGTAATTAGGTTGATTCTTATAAAAGATATGGAGATAAATTAAGTTCTTGTTTTATTGTTTTCATTTCTGCCTTTTGTTAATGTGATGTTACTAATCTTTAAATAAGGTCCTCCTCGGACCCAATAGACCCAATTGTGAATATGTGTAACATTTTCAGATAAAAGATTATGCTCCCCGATTAAGAGCAATATACATGTTCATTTGTAAATCTTGATATGCTAATGACGTAATATGTTATATGTTATACCTCTTATATTTAAAAATTCTATAAAAACATTGTGAAACACAAAGGTGTATTCACATGCAAAGTAGCTGCTGCATATTTGAAGCTGCACATTTGATGCTGTATTCAGTCATTTAGTTTACATAAAATCTGCATCTTTTTCAGGTCGGCACAGAGCTGAGGCTCCATTCACTGCCTACTTTCAGTGGGGAGGGCTCTATGATTGACACTTCAGACACACTGGTGTGCACTAGCATTTGGCATGACTCACACAAACAGCAGATTTTGTGTCTGAAGTTTCAGTAATTATGTTTACATCAAGATGAGGTTCATGACAGGGGAGTCAGTGAGTATCTGATGCTAGTGCATGGACAATGTATGACTTAAGCATCAGTCCTACTGCTTCCAGAATGGTGGACTGTAACCTAGACAATGAGCAGTGAACAAGAAGCAAAGAAAAGCAGCTGTAATATGAAAAGGAGGCAAGATTTTAAAATTGTGTGTGTATATATATATATATATATATATATATATATATATATTGTCACCTCTGGGGTAGGAATCAGAGCAGACCTAGAACTTACCCCAACCACTGTCCGTACCTACTTGACCAATCTGCCCTAAATGATGGTCCCCAACTTGGTGACTGTCCCTCTGCTGAACTATGTGCAGTGGTGTCAGGAAGGTCAGACAGGAAGTTAGGCATGTCATGAACAAAAGGGGATGTAAAATGTTATTCGTTAAACAAGCCAAGGTCAGAAATACCAATAAAGACTGCAGGGACAAACACACAGGCAAGGTAAGAAAGGCTAAGGTCAGCAAAATTCAGAATTCAAAAAGATGGATTTCATTACATCTATAAAACTGTTATGTTGTGGTTAATTTAATAAAGCAAGTAAATGACAATCTATGTCACATTACATGACTATAGTAGCCAATAACTGCTCTAAGACATAGATAGTAGCCAATAACTGCTGTAAGTATAGATATTCTTACTTATTCAATTATATAATTATACAATTCAGTATTTTTAAATGTTTGTTTAAATGTTAGCCCCAATAATATATATCTAAATATTATTCAAATATATTATTATAGAAGAAATATTGTTTATATGATTTTGACAATGCATATACAACTACAGCACACGGCCTTTACTATTAGGAAATCATAATTCTACATTCCTGAACAAAATTAGATTAAATACAAAAAATAATCAATATCACATGTCAGGGCAGTGACCCATAAACACCTTATACTTTGATGAATAATTGTCAGCAATTTAGAACACTAAGCATTGAACCAACTATAATTAGTACTGACAACACTTGTATAGGGAGAACACATGGCATACCCAGCAAGTAGAATTGAAAGCTTTAGTTTGGATGGAAAGTAATTTGATTACTATAAAGAGAGTTGTAGTAACCTAGGAACCTATTGGTTAAGCTATCTCCATGCAATGAAAGATGATTGGAGAAGGAAAAGTGGTTACTGATTGTTTAAGAGTCGTAGAGGGACTTCATGTGCACCCTATGGGCAGGCCTAGACACAAAAATGAATGCAGCAGTAGCATGATGGAAAGGGAGAGCACAGATTGGAATACAAGTAGCAGAGATTACCAGGTGGCTGGGCAGACCGGAAAGTGAAACACACAGATGAGAATGGACCACCTGAGTTACAAATAGTAGATATTAGACATATTAAAGGGGTTATCCAGGAAAACACTTTTTTTTATATATATTAACTGGCTCCAGTGTCTCGGGAACCGCCCAGTTTAGAAGCAAATCCCCATAGCAAACCTCTTCTAAACTGGGCGGTTCCCAAGACACGTGTCATCAGAGAGCACTTAGACAGAAAAGAACAACCTCAACTTCAGAAGCTCATAAGTACTAAAAGGATTAATATTTTTTAATAGAAGTAATTTACAAATCTAATTAACTTTCTGGAGCCAGTTGATATATAAAACATTTTTTTTTTCCTGGATAACCCCTTTAAGGCCATGTTCACACAATTGATTCTATATGGAATGTCTGCACGGAAAGTAAGGGTGGGCATTCTGCATACTTGAATGATCAGGCAAGCTCTAGGACCGCTCGGTATTGCGCCGTCTCATAGACGGCAATGTATTTCAGAGCAGAATCCCAGAATCCACAGAAAGAATAGACATAACTATGCTTTTTGTAAATGCCAGAATCAGGACTGTGCAGCAGAATCCCCTTGAAAGTAATGGGACAATGGGACTCCGCTGTAGCGAAATGTTTGAGAAATTCCAGTTCAGGTAGCTATAGCAAAAAAAAAAAAAAAAAAAGACTTTTTAAAGAAAAATGTTATTGATGCCCATAGCAACTAATTAGGAGACAGTTTTCATTTGAAAAATGACAGCAAGAATCTGATTGGTCCATTACACTATGTACCTTTTTTGGTGTTTGTTTGTCATATATGTGTCATGGTAGTGTTTGTTGGCTGGTGAGCCCGAGTAGAAAAATGTAGCCCTGGTTTAGGCACAATAAAATTTTTTGTGACTACCAATTTCAAGCAACAATAGAAAAAGGATATATACAACCAATGACACCATTAAGTGTCACCCACAGTGACACAGGGCTACCACAAAATTGCTGCTACTTGCCTTATACACTGCTCAAAAAAACTAAAGGGGACACTTAAACAACACAATATAACTCCAAATCAATCACACTTCTGTGAAATCACACTGTCCACTCAGGAAGTAACACTGATTGACAATCAATTTCACATGCTGTTGTTCAAATGGAACAGACAACAGGTGGAAATTATAGGCAATTAACAAGACATCCCCAATAAAGGAGTGGTTCTGATGGTGGTGACCACAGACCACTTCTCAGTTCCTATGTTTCGTGGCTGATGTTTTGTCACTTTTGACTGCTGGCGGTGCTTTCACTCTAGTGGTAGCATGAGACGAAGTCTACAACCCACACAAACACAGCTCATCCAGAATAGCACATCAATACGAGCTGTGGCAAGAAGGTTTGCTGTGTCTGTCAGCGTAGGGTCCAGAGCATGGAGACGCTACCAGGAGACAGGCTAGTACATCAGGAAATGTGGAGGAGGCCATAGGAGGGCAACAATCCAGCAGCAGGACCACTACTTCCGCCTTTGTGCAATTCGCCACTGGTGCCCTGTGCTCTTCACAGATGAAGGTTCACACTGAGCACATGTGACAGATGTGACAGAGTCTGGAGATGCCATGGAGAATGTTCTGCTGCCTGCAACATCCTTCAGCATGACCGGTTTGGTGGTGGGTCAGTAATGGTGTGGGGTGGCATTTCTTTGGGGGCCCTCCATGTGCTTTCCAGAGGTAGCCTGACTGCCATTAGATACTGAAATGAAATCCTCAGACCCCTTGTGAGACCATATGCTGGTGCTGATGCTGGGTTCCTTCTAATGCAAGGCAATGCTAGACCTCATGTGGCTGGAGTGTGTCAGCAGTTCCTGCAAAAGGAAGGCATTGATGCTATGGATTGGCCCGCCCATTCCCCAGACCTGAATCCGATTCAGAACATCTGGGACATCATGTCTTGCTCCATCCACCAACGCCACGTTGCACCACAGACTGTCCATGAGTTGGTGGATGCTTTAGTCAAGATCTGGTAGGACTTCCCTCAGGAGACCATCCGTCACCTCATCAGGAGCATGCCCAGGCATTGTAGGGAGGTCATACGGGCGCGCGGAGGCCACACAAACTAATGAGCCTCATTTTCACTTGCTTTAAGGACATTACATCAAAGTTGGATCAGCCTGTAGTGTGGTTTTCCACTTTGATTTTGAGTGTGACTCCATATCCAGACCTCCAGGGGCTGATAAATTTGATTTCCGTTGATCATTTTTGGTGATTTTGTTGTCAGCACATTCAACTATGTAAAGACGAAAATATTTCATACAATTAGTTCATTTATTCAGATCTAGGATGTGTTATCTTAGTGTTCCCTTTATTTTTTTTAACAGTGTACTTTATTTACTTTGCCACTGTGCACTTTGCTCATGATATGTATCTCCAGTAGTGATGTAATCCCTTCAGTGTCTGTGTATTCCTCCTAGTAGTATCCACATTTTGTAGTATGTTAAACATATTTAATTTAATAAAACTGTATGATTTTATTTATTAAATAAATAAATTACTCATGTAATGAATTATTGGGCAATAATCCACTATTGCATGTAAGGTATATAACTAGAAGGAGGAAAAAAAGCTTAATGGGTTGGTTGAGCGGCAAGGCAAAATGGCTGGGGTTAATACTCTGATTTCATTTGTGTACACTTTGTTATGCATTCCTAATAGCAGTCAGATCTCTAACAAAATGGCACTGTTGCAACTACAAGCTAATGTTTACAGAGGGAAAGGTAAAGTCCTCAAATGAACAGAGGTGTTAGCAGAAATCACTATGGTCAGGCAGGAAGGAAATTCTAAAATAAAAAAACTTCTTGTGGAGAATAGAAGCTGACAAGTACTGGAAGGATTAAAGGGGTAGTCCAGGAAAATACTTCTTTTATATATCAACTGGCTCCAGAAAGTTAAACAGATTTGTAAATTACTTTTATAAAAAAAATCTTAATCCTTTCAGCACTTATGAACTTCTGAAGTTAAGGTTGTACTTTTCTGTCTAAATCCTCTCTGATGACACCTGTCTTGGGAAAAGCCCAGTTTAGAAGCAAATCCCCATAGCAAACCTCTTCTAAACTGGGCGTTTCCCGAGACAGGTGTCATCAGAGAGGATTTAGACAGAAAAGAACAACCTTAACTTCAGAAGCTCATAAGTACTGAAAGGATTAAGATGTTTTAATAGAAGTAATTTAAAAATCTGAAAAAAAAATTAGAAAAAACGCCAGCACGGCTGAATGAAAATCTTCCAAACTTTATTCATGAATCTTCAATAAAAACCTTCACGGTGGCAGAAAGACCTGGATATATACAAAAGTAGAAAAAAATTGCACATAGAAAAACAGTCCCAGACAATGGCTGACGCGTTTAAGTTTGTTACACCCTTACTCATAGCTTGCCAATCCTCAAATGAGACTGCCTTATACACTACATGGCTGCCCTTCCCATCAGGAAGGGGAGGGACATCTTATGTCCGTGTGCAATCTAACACAAGTAAAAGAATACATATGTATATTTTTTTTAAAACACACACATAAAAAACACAATAGGACTATATTCCAGCTAAGGAAAACAAAACAATCAATTCACTTATAAATAAGTAATGCAATATCAAATCTGTCTTATTATTTAAGCCATGCGGTTGAGTACAATTCAACAGATAGATCCACATGATCTCTCTGTTGTGGAGAATTCGTAAAGGGTCACCCCCTCTTTTATCTTTTTTGAGTTTTTCAATGCCGCAAAAACGCAATGATTATGTGTCAGAATTATGTTTTAATAGGAAATGCTTTGAGACATTAGACATGCTAGGCGTAAAAGGACCTGCGGCATGTCTGATGTGCTCCTGCATTCTCTTTTTTAAGGTGCGTTTGGTGCTACCTACATAATCCACTTTGCAAACCGTACATGTAACTCTGTGTACTACAAGGGTACTATCACAATTAATAAAATTACGAATAGTGTGGACTTTGCCATCTATTGTACCTTCTATTTTATTACCTTTAGTTGCATGAGGGCACACTACACACCTTGCGTGGAAAGGTAGAAGTAGAACCTTACAGCAAACAAATTACTGGTAATACTTTTTTGAGAGCCGATTCCTGCCATGCTAGGCACACTATCTCTGCTATACCAGTTGGAGAGCTGATCCGTATGAAACGGAACAGTTCTATCCCGAACAGCCCACTGAGTTAACCGGCAACTTTCACTTTCGCTTTTAGCCTGTGCGCTATTAGCGGCGGGTCCCGGCTTCACTATGATGCCGGGCCCGCCGTGATATGATGCGGGGTTACCGTGTAACCCCGCGTTATATCACCGGAGCAGGACCAAGGACGTACCTGTACGTCCTTGGTCCTTAAGGGGTTAAAAAGGCAAATTTCCCTGGGCTTAGAGCTGCACTACAGGATATAGACTGGGGGTAGGTGTTCTCAAATACTGATACAGAAGGTAAATGGGACATCTTTAAATCAACTCTAAATAACTATACAGCTAAATATATACCAAAGGGGAACAAATATAAACGATTAAAACTAAATCCTACATGGCTGACAAATGTTAAAAGAGCAAAAAACAAAAAAAAATAGCCTTCAAAAAATTCAAATCTGATGGGTCAGCTATAACATTTAAACAGTACAAGGAGCTTAATAAAATCTGTAAAAATGTAATAAAAACAGCAAAAATTCAAAATGAGAGACAGGTGGCCAAAGAAAGCAAAACTAATCCAAAATATTTTTTTAGATATATAAATACAAAAAAAACAAGGACAGAACATGTAGGACCCCTTAATAATAATAATGGGGAGGTTGTCACGGGCGATCAAGAGAAGGCGGAGCTACTGAATGGGTTCTTTAGTTATGTATATACTATGGAAGAAGGAGGAGCTGACATTGGACAGGTCAGTGCTGGTAACACATCATGTAATGTACTGAACTGTAGAGATGGTACAAGGTAAGTTAAGTAAAGTAAATGTAAGCAAATCTCCAGGACCGGATGGACTACACCCAAGAGTTCTTAGAGAGGTAAGTTCAGTAATATCTGTACCCTTGTTCATGATATTTAGAGATTCTCTGGTGTCTGGTATTGTGCCAAGGGACTGGCGCAAGGCGAATGTGGTACCAATCTTCAAGAAGGGCTCTATGTCTTCGGCAGGCAGTTATAGACCGGTAAGTTTGACGTGCATTGTGGGTAAATTGTTTGAAGGACTTATAAGGGATTACATACAGGAATACATAGGGGATAATAGTATTATAAGTGATAACCAGCATGGGTTTACTAAGGATAGAAGTTGTCAAACCAATCTAATTTGCTTTTATGAAGAAGTGAGTAGAAGCCTTGACAGAGGAATGGCTGTGGATATAGTGTTTCTGGATTTTGCCAAAGCGTTTGATACTGTCCCTCATAGACGTCTGACAGGTAAGTTAAGGTCTTTGGGTTTGGAAACTTTAGTTTGTAACTGGATTGAACACTGGCTCATGGATCGTACCCAGAGAGTGGTGGTCAATGATTCGTACTCTTCTTGGTCCTCGGTTATTAGTGGTGTACCCCAAGGTTCTGTACTGGGCCCGCTGTTGTTTAATTTATTCATCAATGATATAGAGGATGGCATTAACAGCTCTGTTTCTATCTTTGCAAATGAAACCAAGCTTTGTAGCACAGTACAGTCTATAGAGGATGTGCATAAGTTACAAGATGACTTGGATAGACTAAGTGTCTGGGCATCCACTTGGCAAATGAGGTTTAATGTGGATAAATGTAAAGTTATGCATCTGGGTACTAATAACATGCATGCATCGTATGTCTTAGGGGGGATTAAACTGGCAGAGTCACTGATAGAGAAGGATCTGGGTGTACTTGTAGATCACAGACTTCAGAATAGCATGCAATGTCAGGCTGCTGCTTCCAAAGCCAGCAGGATATTGTCATGTATCAAAAGAGGTATGGACTCAAGGGACAGGGACATAATACTCCCCCTTTATAAAGCATTGGTACGGCCTCACCTGGAATATGCTGTTCATTTTTTTTCGCCTGTCCATAAAAGGGACACTGCGGAGCTGGAAAGGGTGCAGAGACGTGCGACTAAACTAATATGGGGCATGGAACATTTTAGCTACGAGGAATGATTAAAGGAGTTACAATTGTTTAGTCTTGAGAAGAGACGTTTAAGGGAGGATATGATAAACGTATATAAGTATATAAATGGCCCATACAAAAAATATGCAGAAAAACTGCTCCAGGTTAAACCCCCCCAAAGGACGAGGGGGCACTCCCTCCATCTGGAGAAGAAAAGGTTTAGTCTAAAGGGGCGACACGCCTTCTTTACCATAAGAACTGTGAATTTATGGAATAGTCTACCTCAGGAACTGGTCACAGCAGGAACAAATAATAGCTTTAAAACAGGGTTAGATACATTCCTGGAACAAAATAACATTAATGCTTATGCAGAATTATAAAACTAAATCCCTTCCCCTTATCCCTTACTAGTGTTGAGCGGCATAGGCCATATTCGAATTCGCGAATATTCGCGAATATATGGACGAATATTCGTTATATATTCGCTAAATTCGCATATTCGTAATATTCGCGTTTATTTTCGCATATGCGAAAATTAGCATATATAAAAATTGGCATAGCAAAAAATTTGCATATGCGAAAAGTAGCATATGCAAATTTTCGTATATGCGAAAATGTGCACGCCAGTCTCACACAGTTGTATTAGAGCCTTCATTACTCCACACAAGCTGGAAGGAGAGAGGGATGATCACTGTGATGTGTACTGTGATAAAAAAATATATAAAAAAAACGAATATTCGTAATTACGAATATATAGTGCTATATTCGCGAATAAAATTTGCATTGCGAATATTCGCGAGCAACACTATCCCTTACACCCTTCCCTTCAATTCCCTGGTTGAACTTGATGGACGTATGTCTTTTTTCAACCATACTAACTATGTAACCTGAAACGCGTCAGCCACTGTCTGGGACCATTTTTCTATGTGCAATTTTTTTTAATTTTGTATATGTCTTTCTGCCACGTGAAGGTTTTTAATGAAGATTCATGAATACATTTTGGAAGATTTTCATTCAGCCGTGCTGGCGTTTTTTTCTACGTTTTTTTGCACATGTCTGGAGGTAGCCGTGCACACCCCAGGTGAGCTGAGATTCCTTTTTCTTTGATTTTAATTTACAAATCTGTTTAACTTTCTGGAGCCAGTTGATATATATAATTTTTTTCCTGGAATACCCCTTTAAAATTTTTAAATACAAGTAATTTACAAATTTGTTTATCTTTCTGGCACCAGTTGATTTAAAAAACAAAAACAAAGTTTTCCAGTGGAGTACCCCATTAAAGGGGTTATCCATCATAAGTAGTGTTGATCGGCATAGGCCATATTCGAATTCGCGAATATTCGCGAATATATGGACGAATATTCGTCATATTCGCGAATATTCGCATATTCGTAATATTCTCGTTTTATTTTCGCATATGCGAATATTCGCGTGTGCGAAAATTAACATATGCGAAAATTCGCATATACAAAATTTGCATAAGCGAAAATTCGCACACCGGTCTCACACAGTAGTATTAGAGCCTTCTTACACCACATAAGCTGGAAGCAGAGAGGGATGATCACTGTGATGTGTACTGTGAAAAAAATAAAAATAAAAAAAATAAAAAAAAAGAATATTCGTAATTACGAATATATAGCGCTATATTCGCGAATATTCGAAATAAAATTTCGAATTGCAAATATTCACGAGCAACACTAATCATAAGGTGATTTTAGTACATACCTGCCAAACAGTAATGGACATGCTTAGGAAGAATCTGCGCTTGTCTTGGGGCTAAATGGCTTTGTAGTGAGATTACTATAATACTGTGGCTAGCTTTTTGTGAACTGTTATTTCCTTTTTGAGTTTTCTTTTTGGCCTACAAATCCCATAATTCCATTTTCCTCCCTCCCATGCATCAGCCACCACACCCATAGAAACATAAATGAGCTGCATTCATTCAAAAGACATGTTGTTTTCAATCAGGGTGCCTACAGCTGTTGCATTAGTTGCAGATTGATCTCTCTCTCACCAAGCGATTGCTCTACCCATTGAAGCAGACAGGCTCCCTGTCATCAGCTGACTAGTGAATCAGGTCTCGGCCGCATTGCAACCTGGGAAAAATCTGAGACAACAGTCGTTTTGCATGCTGTTAAAAATAAATATTGGGGGGGAAATCACAGAAGAATTGTGAGAAAACCATCACACACAGGTACAGACACTATATTATGAACTACACTAACTTTACAGCCCCTGTAGCATAGTCAAATAAAAAAAATGCTTTTATCAATGTACAGTATACAAACAAATGCAGATACTATACAGGCAGGACCTTTACCCATCTTAAAGGGGTTATCAAGGAATAGAAAAACAAGAAGAAATGTATTTAAAAAACAGCACCACACCTGTTCTCAGTCTGTGTGTGGTATTACAATTTGGCTCTATTAAATAGAACTGAGCTGCCAAACCGCATAAAACCTGAGGACAGTTGTGGTGCTGTTTTTGGAAGAAATTGGCTCTGTTTTTTTCTAATCCTGGATAACCCCTTTAACCCCCCTTAAGGACCAAAGGTTTTTTAATTTTTTAACTTTTGTTTTTTCCACCTTACCTTCATAATGCTTTAAATTTTCCACCTACAGACCCATATGAGGGATTGTTTTTTGCGCCACCAATTTTACTTTGAAATTACATCAATAATTTCACCACAAATTCGATGGCAAAAGCATTAAAAAAAAATTGTGAGGCAAAATTGAAAAATAAACAGCATTTTGTAAATTTTGAGGGCTTCTGATTCTACGCAGAGCACTTTTTGGTAAAAATAACACCTTATATGTATTCTATTGGTGGATACAATTAAAATGATACCCAACTTATATATGTTTGATTTTTTTTTTTACTTCTGTTAAAAAATGATAGCTTTATGCATGAAAATTTGTAGGTTTAAAAATGTCCTATTCTGACCCCTATAACTTTTTCCGTATACTGGGATGTATGTAGGCTCATTTTTTGCTCTGTGATATCTAGTTTTTATCGGTACCATTTTAGTTTTCATTTTATCGGTACTTTTTGATTGGCTTTTATAAAAAAAAATTTAGGATATACAAAGTGATCAAAAATACGCAATTTTGGACTTTATTGTATTGGTATTTTTTTTATGTAACCGCCATTGACAATGCGGTTTAATTTACATTATATTTTTATAGTTCAGACATTTGCACACGAGGCGATACCACATATGTTTATATTTATTATGTTTATATATTTTTTATATGAAATATGGGAAAAAAGAGGGTGATTGAAACTTTTAATATGGAAGGGGTTAATTGGTGTTTTTTTTTTTTTACTTTAATTAAAACTTTTTTTTTTTACTCTTTATTAGTCACCTTAGGGGACTTTTAGGAGGAATCATTAAATTCTTCATACAGATCAATATAGTTCCATAAAACTACATTGATCTGTGTGCTCTGCGCTCGATTGATAAAGCCTGGTCCAAGAGCCAGGACCAGTGCAGCAGGAGAGGTTAGCCCTCCGGCTACCTCAGAAGTGGATCACTCCTCCATGATCGCGCTGCAGGGGGGCGATCCTCCCCACTGGACCACCAGGTAGTGTTTAAATGTCCCTTTAGACGCAGCTGTCAGCTTTGACAGCCCCGATCTAAAGGGTTAATAGCTGCATTCGTGCGATCGCCGCATGTCTGCTATTAACTCGGTATCGGGAGCCCATGCCATGCATAGTCAACAGCACAAGGACGAGTATACATGTCCTTGGTCGTTAACCAGTTAATGCTGGGAAAGCTGGAATTAGTATTATTAATGTCACTCTCTGGAATCATGATACCAGACTCCTGTCATTTGTCATTACTTGTGTGGTAGTTACCTTGTGGCTTAGTAATCTGCCATTTATTATTCTTCCCTTTCTGTAATAAAAATAAGCTCTCCCTGCCCCAACTTCATGATGAGCCTGTAATAGACTTGTTCAGCCAATCTGAAGATGCATTGCTGCAGGGAGGAGGGAGAAAGCAATAGCCAGGTCCAATGATGGGACAGAAAGTAGATATTACACTTGATCTCTTTGCAGACACTTTTGGTGAGCAGTAGACACAGATCACTGCTCATCTCTGGAACTATGTTAAACGCCAACAGTGACAGGTAAGAAAGAAGGCAGCACCCACTAGGTCCATTGCCTTCCTCCTGTCTGTACCATCCCTGACAGACAGTGTTGCCTATATAAAATCAGTCACATGCACACAAGATGCCATATACTACAAGCAGTGTACAAAATCTTGTTGCTCTGGAATACCACCTAACTTTACATGTTTACTACGCAACATATGGGGACACCAAGTGCAACTCTCACATTTGTAGTTACCCATGGAGGCAGAATTGACAAGCCAGCCAAGACCTTATGACTTAGATATAGAAAGATGGAAGGCATTGTTCCACGCCAAGACAAAATGGATAATGTACACTGGAGCACAAGGTAGCCTGGCACTGAATAATAAATTGAATTAGAGTATTTTCATATATTTATCCTTGCTTACGATAATAAAGTGATGGCCGTAAATGTTGGCACCCCTGACATTTTTCAAGAAAATGAAGTATTTCTTACAGAAAAGGATTGCAGTAACACATGTTGTGCTATACACATGTTTATACTAAACCAAAAAAGGGAGGGAAAAAAAGAAAATTGGACATAATGTTGTACCAAACTCCAAAAATAGGCTGAACAAAATTATTGTTACCCTTAACTTAACCCCTTAAGGACCAAGCCCATTTTCACCTTAAGGACCAGAGCGTTTTTTTGCACATCTGACCACTGTCATTTTAAGCATTAATAACTCGGGGATGCTTACACTTTTCATTCTTATTCCGAGATTGTTTTTTCATGACATATTCTACTTTATGATAGTGGTAACATTTTGTAAATACTTGCATCATTTCTTGGTGAAAAATACCCAAATTTGATGAAAAAATTAAAAATGTTGCATTTTTCTAACTTTTAAGCTCTCTGCTTGTAAGGAAAATAGGCATTCCAAATAAATGATATATTGATTCACATATACAATATGTCTACTTTATGTATGCATCATAAAGTTGACATGTTTTTACTTTTGGAAGACATCAGAGGGCTTCAAGTGTCAGCAGCAATTTTCCAATTTTTCACAACATTTTTGAAATCGAAATTTTTCATGGACCAGTTCAAATTAGAGGTGGATTTGAAGGGCCTTCTTATTAGAAATACCCCATAAATTACCCCATTATAAAAACTGCACCCCTCAAAGTATTCAAAATGACATTCAAAAAGTTTGTTAACCCTTTAGGTGTTACACAGGAATAGCAGTAAAATTAAAGAGGAAATTCAAAATCTTTGGTAATAGGAGAAAAAGCCCCCCAAAATTTGTAACCCAATTTCTCTCAAGTAAGGAAATACATCATATGTGTATGTCAAGTGCTCAGCGGGCGCAGTAGAGGGTTCAGAAGGGAAGGAGCAACAATGGGATTTTGGAGAGTGAATTTTGCTGAAATGGTTTTGGGGGGGCATGTCGCATTTAGGAAGCCCTATGGTGCCAGAACAGCAGAAAACCTCCCACATTGCATACCATTTTGGAAACTACACCCCTCAAGGCATGTAACAAGGGGTCCAGTGAGCCTTAACACCTCACAGGTGTTTGACGACTTTTTGTTGAAGTTGGATGTGTAAATAAAAAAATTAAAAATTTCACAAAAATACTGGTTTTCACCAAATTTTACATTTTTACAAGGGGTAATAGGAGAAAATGACCCCCCATGTATGGAAATACTCCATGTGTGGACATCAAGTGGTCTGCTGGAACACTACCATGCTCAGAAGAGGAGGAGTGCAGTTGAGCTTTTGGAGTGAAAATTTGTTTAGAATGGAAGTGAGGGGGCCATGTGTGTTTACAAAGCCCCCCGTGGTGCCAGAACAGTGGACCCCCCACATGTGACCCCATTTTGGAAACTAAACCCCTCACAGAATTTAATAAGGGGTGCAGTGAGTATTTACTGGCATTTGACAGATCTTTGGTACAGTGGGCTGTGCAAATGAAAAAAATTTTTTTCAATTTCACGGACCATTGCTCCATAAATCTGTCATACACCTGTGGGGCGTAAATGCTCACTGTACCCCTTATTACATTACATGAGGGGTGTAGTTTCCAAAATGGGGTCACATGTGGGGGGTGGGTTCCATTGTTCTGGCACTATGGGGGCTTTGTAAACACACGTGGCCTTCAATTCTGGACAAACTTTCTCTTCAAAAGCCCAATGGCGCTTCTTCTCTTCTGAGCATTGTATTGCGCCCACAGAGCACTTTACATCCACATATGGGGTACGCTCTTACTCAGAAAAATGGGTTTACAATATTAGGGGGCTTTTTTCCTATTCTCCCTTGTGAAAATGAAAAATTTAGGGTAACACCAGCATTTTAGTGAAAAGTTTGTTTTTTTCGTTTTCCCATCCAATTTTAATGAAAATTCTTCAAACACCTGTGGGGTCTTAAGGATCACTATACCCCTTGTTACATTCCATGAGGGGTGTATCTTCCAAAATGGGATTACATGTGGGCATTTATGTTTTGCAATTATGTCAGAACCGCTGTAAAATCAGCCACCCCTGTGCAAATCACCAATTTAGGCCTCAAGTGTTCATAGTGCGTTCTCACTCCTGAGCCTTGCTGTGCATCCGCAGAGCATTTTACGCCCACATTTGGGGCATTTCCATACTAAGGAAAAAATGTTACAAATTTTGGGGGTCTTTTTTTCCTTTTACCGCTTGTGAAAATAAAAAGTAACACCAGCATGTTAGTGTAATTTTTTTTACACTAACAGGCTGGTGTAGCCCCCAACTTTTCCTTTTCATAAGGGGTAAAAGGAGAAAAAGACCCCCAAATTTGTAGCGCAATTTCTCCCGAGTACGGAAATACCCCATATGTGGCCCTAAACTGTTTTCTTGAAATACGACAGGGTCCAAAGTGAGAGAGCGCCATGCGCATTTGAGGACTAAATTAAGGATTGCATAGGGGTGAACTTAGGGGTATTCTACACCAGTGATTCCCAAACAGGGTGCTTCCAGCTGTTGATAAACTCCCAGCATGCTTGGACAGTCAGTGGCTGTCTGGAAATGCTGGGAGTTGTTGTTTCGCAACAGCTGGAGGCTCCATTTTACAATAGGTTTTTCATTTTTATTGGGGGGAGAGTGTATGGTGTGTATATGTAATATACTTTATTTTGTGGTAGTGTAGTGTAGTGTTTTTAGGGTACATTCACACAGGTAGGGGTTTACGGGGAGTTTCCCACTAGGTGTTTGTGCTGCAGAGTTTGTGCTCCAGATCAAACTTGAAGCAGGAAACTCACTGTAAACCCTCCCTGTGAATGTACCCTGTACATTCACATGGGTGGGGCAAGCCTCTCTCTGTTTCAAAACGACAACTCCCAGCATGTACTGACACAACGTGCATGCTGGGAATTGTACTTTTGCATCAGCCGGAGGCACACTGGTTGGAAAACCTTCAGTTAGGTTCTGTTACCTAACTCAGTATTTTCCAACCAGTGTGCCTCCAGCTGTTGCAAAACTACAACTCCCAGCATGAACTGATCGCCGAAGGGCGTGCTGGAAGATGCAACAGCTAGAGGTACACAACTACAACTCCCAGCATGCTGAGACAGCTTTTTGCTGTTTGGGCATGCTGGGATTTGCAGTTTTGCAACATTTGGAGGGCTACAGTTTAGAGACCACTGCTCCAGCTGTTGCAGAACTACAAATCCCAGCATGTACTGATGGCCGTATAGTGGTCTCCAGACTGTAGCCCTCCAGATGTTGGTAGGCAGCTCACTGGCTTCTGTAGGATCCAGGGATCCGTATCGCCGTCCCCTGAGCATTTACATGGGGTCACCCCGTCACGGTCTCCACCCTTGGTACGCCCTTGGTTCTTAACCCCTTAAGGACTCAGCGTTTTTCTGTTTTTGCACTTTCATTTTTTCCTCATCACCTTCTAAAAATCATAACGCTTTCAATTTTGCACATAAAATTCCATATGATGGCTTTTTTTTTGCACCAACAATTCTACTTTGCAGTGACATTAGTCATTTTACCAAAAATGAAAAAAAATAGTTGTGAGACAATGCGTAGAAAATGAAGAACAAATTCAGTTTCTACGCAGTGCATTTTTTGTAAACATGACACCTTATCTTTATTTTGTAGGTCCATATGGTTAAAATGATACCCTACTTATAAAGGTTTGATTTTGTTGTACTTCTGAAAAAAATCATAAATACATGCAGGAAAATGTATACGTTAAAAATTCTAATATTCTGACTTCTATAACTTTTTTATTTTTCCACATACGGGCCAGTATCAGGGCTCATTTTTTGTGCCATGATCTGAAGACTTTATTGGTACCATTTTTGTATTGATCAGACTTTTTGATTGCTTTTTATAAATTTTTTCATGATTTAAAAAGTGACCAAAAATACGCTATTTTGGACTTTGGAATTTTTTTGTGCATACGCCAATGACCGTGCATTATTTTTATGATATATTTTTATAATTTGGACATGTAGACACGCGGCAATACCACATAGGTTTATTTTTATTTACACTTTTTTTTATGGAAAAAAAGGGGGTGATTCGAACTTTTATTAAGGAAGGGGTTAAATGACCTTTAACTAAATTTTTTTTCTGCAGTGTTATAGCTCCCACAGGGAGCTATAACACTGCACACTCTGATCTTTTACACTGATCCCTGCAAAGCCATAGCTTTGCATTGATCAGTGTTATAGGAGGTCGATTGTTCAAGCCTGAATCTCAGGCTTGGAGCAATCAATCGCCAATCGGACGTGACCGAGACAGGTGAGGGGACCTCCGCTCGCGTGCTAGCTGATTGGGACATCGCAATTTTATTGTGATGTTCCCTATTAGTCCGACTGAGCTGCCGGGAAGCTTTTACTTTCATTTTAGACGCAGCTATCAACTTTGATCGCCACGTCTAAAGGGTTAATAGCGTGCCGCACACTATTAGCCCAGGTTCCCGACTTTCATTAGCCACTGGGTCCGACCCGATACGACGCAGGGTCCCCTGAGGAAGTCACTCAGTGACGGAACGCGTGGAGGTTTTTCAGACCGGGCATATGGGTGATATTTGCTCCCACTTCATGCAGGCCTTGCCTCCTATCTGACCTCACGTATTTATTTCTTGCTGGCATCTTTAGCTTATTTAAATATTTTTTCATATTTATTGTTTGCTTGGCACTTTATTTTCAGATATACCGCATGTCATTGTCTGATATCTACTGTGATACCTCTATATATAGGTTCAATTTGTACATGACACTTTACGGTTAGTTTGTGTGATCTAGTCTCACGGGGGCATTGTGCACTGCAATTATTCTTATTTTGGTAGGCGAGCCACATCTTTTTAGCCCTGGTCCGGATGAGACACATACCATGTCTCATCTGTGTGGTGTGGCCCGTTATGGGCCTTTTTAAGTGGTTTTAATTCATTTTTCTGTGTCTGTTATCATTGTTGCTTTCTCTGCTATGTCAATCATGTGCTCCTAATAAAGATTGTTACATTTTTGCATTAATTGAATATCCTTGGTGTGCTTCCATTTGTACATTATTTCTGGGTTTGGTGTAATATACCAGGACCAGGCGCAGGGCATACAGGTACGCCCTGTGTCCTTAAGAGGTTAAGAACCAGGGCATCAGGGCATACCTGTATGCTCGTGGTCCCTAAGTGGTTAATATTTGGTTGCACACCCTATGGAAAAAATAACTGAAATCAGTCGCTTCCTATTACCATCAATAAGCTTCTTACACCTCTCAGCCAGAATGTTGGACCACTCTTCCTTTGCAAACTGCTCCAAGTCTCTCTTATTGGAAGGGTGCCTTTTCCTAACAGCAATTTTACGATCTCTTCACAGGTGTTAAATGGGATTTAGATCTGGACTCATTGCTGGCCACTTCAGAACTCTTCAGCCTTTGTTGCCATCCATTTCTGGGTGCTTTTTGACATATGTTTGGTGTCATTGTCTTGCTGGAAGATGCAAGATCTCAGACACAATCCCAGCTTTCTGACACTGGGCTGTACAGTGTGATCCAAAATCAGTTGGTATTCCTCAGATTTCATGATGCTTGCACACATTCAAGGCACCCAGTGCCAGAGGCAGCAAAACAACCCCAAAACATCATTGAACCTCCACCAAATTTTACTGTAGGCACTGTGTACTTTTCTTTGTAGGCCTCATTCCATTTTTGGTAAACAGTAGAATGATGTAGAAAACAGCAAGTAGCCAGCGGTAAAAGAACTTCACTTTATTTCACGATAAGACATCAATAAAAGCTCTTAAACGGCAGTCCATAGGGACTGCCGGTTGAGAGCTTTTATTGATGTCTTATCGTGAAATAAAGTTAAGTTCTTTTACCGCAGGCTACTTGCTGTTTTCTACATTGCATTGGAGATTTGCCATGCGGACGGGTCGTGTGAGCTGACTTCCCTTGCTTACTAGTAGAATGAGGTGCTTTACCAAAAAGCTCTATCTTGGTCTCATCTGTCCACAAGACGTTTTTCCCAGAAAGATTTTGGCTTACTAAAGTTCATTTTGGCAAAATGTAGGTGTGCTTTTTTATGTCTCTGGGTCAGCAGTGGGCTCCTCCTGGGTCTCCTGCCATAGAATTGTATTTAATTTAAATGAGCCTGCAGGGAGCCTGTAGCTGTTACTTGCCCCAGGTGAGTTTAAAGGAGCATCACATGCTTGGAACAATCTTATTTTTCCACAATTTTGAAAGGATGACAATAATTTTGTCCAGACCATTTTTGGAGTTTGGTGTGCTTTTTTTCCTCCCTTTTTTGGTTTAGTTACAATACAGAAAGGAATAAACATGTGTATAGCAAAACATGTGTTACTGCAATCCTTTTCTGTGAGAAATACTTCATTTTCTAGAAAAAAATCTGAGGTGCCAACATTTATGGCCATGACTGTATCTTAGTCCAGCTTTGTTTTAGTTTTTTAGTTTTTTTTTAAACTAGATTTGTGAACACCCCCTCTGACTTTAGTGCATAGGTGTATTGCACCAGCGCTGATATCAGAGGAGGGAGTGATAAATGGCAGATATGAAAATATGAACAAGACTAGACATGAGGATAAGTATATAGATGATAAAACCAGGAGATGCAGGGAATGAACATGTTAACTGAATGTCAGAACACTAAACGGGTGAAGAAATTCAGAGCACTGTTCACAGTGGACTCAGAACAAGAAACACACTAGACACCCCACTCCAAACATGGAGGGACATCAATACTAAAGCCAAATAGGCTCCTAGCTAGCGGGCACACTTCACAATGTGAACAAAATAGTAGCCTGGGAGGAAACAAAAAATCCTAAATACAAGAATACACAGTAAAAGACACAAGACTAACTCACTCCTAGATAGACAGATACCACAAGGCCCAGAACGACATTCTATCCCATTAGATCCAGGATCAAACAAGGTCAAAACAGTATTGACAAACACACAGTGTGAATACAGACTCAGGAAACACAAAGCATATGCAGAACAAACAATATAAGAATACTAAAACAAAACAGGATAAAATCTATATATTAGACAGGACAGATAACCATGGTTAGAACTCAGGATACATGAGCTCAGACAGACATAGTAAGCATGCAATGCAAACATGGTCAGAGTAACAGGTGTAATTACCAGCCCAGAGCAGCACCTAAAAAAATCCTTCTATATCCTCCCAGTGCTTAAGGGTTAACTCTTCCCAAACCAGGAGGAATTAACACAGAAACTGTTCAAACATAAAAATGTCTGAATAGGACCCAAAGCAGAAAATACAAAACACAAATAAACGGACATTACAATACTGCACAACTAATATAGAAGCACTCTGCAACGGACCTGGTGAGTGCTGCCTTTTTTTTGCCTGCTAATGTTCTACACCTCCAGAGTTAAACACCACAGTCTATGTAGTAATCTTGGATTCTATGAGTAAAGTCTGGTGTGTAGTCTGGTGTTGAAGTCTGTAGGGATAGGCCTTGCTGTTCTGAATGTTGTATCTATCAGGGATAAAATGCAGACAGCAATAAGGACAAAAATAGCAAGCATCAATGAGTTGCATATCATTTTTAAGCTCCTGACTGAAAAATCATTTAAAAGGTGTTCTCTCTAAATAAAAATGCCATCATATTGGTTTTGCAGTGATTATGGAGGCATGACTATGACTAGTACTCAATAAAAAAAGAGTCAGTTTTATAGTATTTATGCGCAAACCTTTTTGTGAAGTTGTAGTTGTCTTTTTGCTGATCCTGCATCTCATTGAAATATTTTAATCATCATTGCTATTTCCAGAGTTCATTTGGAGTCTCATGTGGATGTTCTAGTATCACTACAGAATAGCTTTCCCTATGTGTAACACTCAGATCCAGAGTCAAAGATACAGCAGCATATATATAAGGAACATATAGGGGGACATTTATTAAGGTATTTAGAGTCTTTTTTTTGTTTGTTTGTTTGCTTACTCAGGGCGCACAACAAGTCTCACGTGCCCCAAAGCACTTTTTTTGAGCGAAAGTAAAAAGTCACAAACAGCTTTACCTAAGCAACTTTCAGTGGACAACATATTTATGTTGTGCGAAAGTAGCACGTAGGCAAAAAAAAGTTGCAAACCCCTTACAAAAAGTTGCAAGTCTGCTCCAGGTCTGACCTGGAGTACAAAGGAAATATCCTGAACAAACTAAGGGTCAGCTCACACCACCTTTCACCGGAGGCCTGAAGCAGCGCGGACCCGACCCCGGCAACAGGTAATTATGCAACCGGGGATGGGGGGAGGCAACAGGGCCGCTGCCCCTTCTCTCTCCCTGGCTGTCGGCGCCGCTGCCCCATTGCCGGCGCCGCTTCTCTCCCCCTGGCTGTCGGCGCCGGCACCGATAGTCAGGGGGAGAGAACGGGCAGCGGCGCCGATAGCCAGGGGGAGAGAAGGGCCGGCAGCAGGGGCAGAGAAGCCGGCAGCGCTGGCTGTCTCTGCACCTGCAAAGCCGCTGCAGTTCATTGATTTAAATCATTGAACTGCAGCGGCTTATCGGCGTATAACATGCACATAGACTTTAGGCTAAAAATTTTAGCCTAAAAAGTGCGTGTTATACGCCGATAAATACGGTAATACATTTGTTAGTTTTTCTGCTGTATACTTCTGGCCACCAGGGGTCTCTCTTCTTGTCCAGAACACATTCCGTCTGGTCAAAATCTCAGATTTTGGTCTCCTGCTTGTAATGGCAGAAGACCAAACTCATAAAGTGTTTCTCTGCACTGAGCATTATTGACAGCTGCACAGAGCCTCATTGACAGCTGCACAGACTAAAAGCTGCACAGACTGAAAACTGCAAAAAGCCTCACTGAAAGATAGACAGACTTAAAGCTGCTGCACAGAGCTTGAGGTCTTCTATTCATCACAGCTCTGCAACAATGTGAGGACGGAAGTGATCCCCCAACAGGCTTCAGTGATGTCATGCCTGCTAGGAAATGCCCACTTTCTCCTGCTGGGAGATTGCACTATTTGAGAAAGAAGAAAGGTAAGATACACAGCTTTTTAAAGCTCTGAAATTCTTTTTAATAGTAGGAAGAGTGTTAGGAGTAGTTACATAGTTGGTACAGTCGAAAAAAGACATGCGTCAATCAAGTTCAACAAGGGAATTGAAGGGTAGGGGTGTGGTGGGATATTGGGGGAAGGGATGGAATTTTATATTTCTGCATAAGCATTAATGTCATTTTGTTCCAGGAATGTATCTAACTCTGTTTTAAATTTATTAATCGTTCCTGCTGTGACTAGTTTCTGAGGTAGACTTTTCCATAAATTCACAGTTCTTATGGTAAAGAAGGTGTGTCGCCGCTTGAGACTAAACCCTTTTTTCTCCAAACGGAGGGAGTGCCCCCTTGTCCTTTGAGGGGGCTTAACCTGGAACAGTTTTCCTCCATATGTTTTGTATGGGCCATTAATATATTTATATATGTTTTTCATATCCCCCCTTAAACGTCTCTTCTCAAGACTAAACAATTGTAACTCCTTTAATCGCTCCTCATAGCTAAGATGTTACATGCCCCATATTAGTTTAGTCTGCACCCTTTCCAGCAACACAGTGTCCCTTTTATGGACTGGTGACAAAAATGGAACAGCATGTTCCAGGTGAGGCCATACCAATGCTTTATAAAGGGGGAGTATTATGTCCCTGTCCCTCGAGTCCATGCCTCTTTTTATACATGTCAATATCCTGCTGGCCTTGGAAGCAGCAGCCTGACATTGCATGCTATTCTGTAGTCTGTGATCTACAAGTACACCCAGATCCTTCTCTACCAGTGACTCTGCAAGTTTAACACCCCCTAAGACATTTGATGCATGCAGGTTATTAGTACCCAGATGCATAACTTTACATTTAGCCATATTGAACCTCATTTGCCAAGTTGATGCCCAGACACTTAGTCTATCCAAGTCATCTTGTAACCTATACACATCCTCTATAGACTGTACCGTGCTGCAAAGCTTGATGTCATCTGCAAAGGTAGAAACAGAGCTGTTAATGCCATCCTCTATATCATTGATAAATAAATCAAACAACAGCGGTCCCAGTACTGAACCTTGGGGTACACCACTAATAACCGGGGACCAATCAGAGTATGAATCATTGACCACCACTCTCTGGGTACAATCCATGAGCCAGTGTTCAATCCAGTTACAAACTAAAGTTTCCAAACCCAAAGACCTTAACTTACCTGTCAGACGTTTATGAGGATCAGTATCAAACGCTTTAGCAAAATCCAGAAACACTATATCCACAGCCATTCCTCTGTCAAGGCTTCTACTCACCTCTTCATAAAAGCAAATTAGATTGGTTTGACAACTTCTATCCTTAGTAAACCCATGCTGGCTATCACTTATAATACAATTATCCCCTATGTATTCCTGTATGTAATCCCTTATAAGTCCTTCAAACAATTTACCCACAATGCACGCTAAACTTACTGCTCTAAAATTGCCTGACAAAGACCTAGAGCCCTTCTTGAAGATTGGTACCACATTCACCTTGTGCCAGTCCCTTGGCACAATACCAGACATCAGAGAATCTCTAAATATCGGGAACAAGGGTACAGATATTACTGAACTTACCTCTCTAAGAACTCTTGGGTGTAGTCCATCCGGTCCTGGAGATTTGCTTACATTTACTTTACTTAACTTAATTTGTACCATCTCTACATTAAGCCAGTTCAGTACATTACATGATGTGTTACCAGCACTGACCTGTCCAATGTCAGCTCCTCCTTCTTCCATAGTATATACAGAACTAAAGAACCCATTCAGTAGCTCCGCCTTCTCTTGATCGCCCGTGACAACCTCCCCATTATTATTATTAAGGGGTCCTACATGTTCTGTCCTTGTTTTTTTTGCATTTATATATCTAAAAAAATATTTAGAATTAGTTTTGCTTTCTTTGGCCACCTGTCTCTCATTTTGAATTTTTGCAGTTTTTATTACATTTTTACAGATTTTATTAAGCTCTTTGTACTGTTTAAATGTTATAGCTGACCCATCAGATTAGTATTTTTTGAAGGCTATTTTTTTGTTGTTTATTGCTCTTTTAACCTCATTTGTCAGCCATGTAGGATTCAGTTTTATTCGTTTATATTTGTTCCCCTTTGAGATATATTTAGCTGTATAGTTATTAAGAGTTGATTTAAAGATGTCCCATTTACCTTCTGTATCAGTATTTGAGAACACCTCCCCCCAGTCTATGTGCTGTAGTGCAGCTCTCAGCCCAGGGAAATTTGCCTTTTTAAAGTTTTATGTTTTTGCCTTCCCCGCCTGTCTTTGTTTTCTACATTTTAAGTCAAAAGTAACTATATTGTGCTCGCTATTACCAAGGTTTTCCCGCACAGTTAAATTACCAACCAGCTCTGCATTGTTGGAAATGATCAGATCCAACAAGGCATCACTTCTTGTTGGGTCCTCCACAAACTGGCCCATAAAATTATCCTGCAATAAATGTAGGAATTGTTGCCCCTGTGTAGTTTTAGCCAGCCCGGGACCCCAATCTATATCTGGATAGTTAGAATGTCCCATTATTACCACTGTACCGGCCCGGGCAGCCCTCTCTATTTGTTTATACAGCCGACCTTCTATTTCCTCAGTGATATTAGTAGTTAGGGAACATAGCCTGAGTTAGTTTAGAAAGGTTTATTTGGTGACAGGTACTCTTTAAGGACAGTGGATTTTAGACTTGTACATTTTTTACTTGTTATTTAAGAGACTTAACTCTAATTTTTTTCACACAATTCATCCACAGACCCATATCAGGGATTGTTTTTTGTGATCAAATGGTTTTTATTGAATTTTACAATACAATACACAAAGCCATTGTAACATTATGGCCAAAAAGAGAACAGTATAAAACAAATAAAATCATAAGATATGTTTGAACATAACAGGGATTGTTTTTTGTATTACTAACCTCATATCTATTGTATTTTGCAATGACACCTATTATTTTTACCAGCTTACATTATGTAACAGTCCGCTGCTATCATTTTCTGCCTTGTCACAAAGGAGCGGTGGCCCACATGGGGTTACTCTCTGCTGGGGCTACTGTAATCATCTGACTTTATTACCTAGCAAGTTCCCTTTACAGACACATAGACAGCTTTACATTTTCTAATAGGACAAAATAATTAAATCTATCTATCATCTATCTGTTATTGTCCTGCTCCTGCAGCTGAAATCAGCAGAGAGGACGTACACAAATGTGATCTAAGTCGTACTGTCCCTCATGTTAAAATTAAAGGGATATTCTAGGAATTTTTTTCATGTGACTATGCTACAGGGCCTGTACAAATAGTGTAGCTAATAAAATAGTGTATGTGCCGGATTCATTGTAGTCTCACAATTCTTCTGTGATTTTCACCGCAATATTTATTTTTAACAGTATACAAAATTATTGTTGTCTCAGGTTTTCCCAGGTTGTAGTGCGGCCAAGACATGACATCACTAGTCAGCTGATGACAGGTAGCCTGTCTGCTACAATGAGTGGAGCGACTGCTGGGTGGGAGAGGGATCATTCTGCAACTTATTGTATGTTTGCAACAGCCGTAGGCACCCTGGTTAGAAAACACTGGTCTTTTGAATGGATGTGGCTCATTTGTGTTTCAATGGGTAGGGTGGCTAATGTGTGGGATGGAGGAAAGTGACCTCAAACTTACAAACAAGGAATTATAGGACTTGTAGTTAAAGAAGGAAACTCCAACATGAAATACCTAGTTCACAAAAAAAATAACCACAGTGTTATAGTATTCTCACAACATATCCTTCCTAAGCATGTCCATTACTGTCCGGCAGATATATACTAAAATCACCTCATGGTGGATATCCCCTTTAAGGAACTGTGCAGTCTGCAAATGAATGAATCAAATAAACAATAAACAGTATTCATTTTATAAGGTATAGATAAATAAACTGAACTGACACACTGAAATGAATATCCTAAGAAATTGTTGAGTGGAGATATTCCTGAAAGTGACAAGTGGATCAATCCTACTAACCTGAATATACAGATGGTTAGTGCTGGTGATCTTGAGTAAAACAAACTATGTCCTGCCCCCATCTGATCAGCTATTCCTGAGCTATAAGAAAATCTTACAATATGCAGATGAACTCATAACTGCACTGGAGGCGGGTTTGAAGACTATTTGCACCTCAGATACCATCCCCTGGGTCCCATATGAATCGCCCAGTAGATGAAGGAGATGAATATTGATGAGCGAACAGAACCAAGGGTAGGGTGTCAGAGGTGCAGATAGTCTTTTATCCCGCCTCCATTGCAGTTCATACTTAATTTGCATTTTGCTAAGTTATGCTATATATTGGGAATGGCTGGATGAATTTGAATAAGGAATACATTGTTTAACTCCAAATCACCCACCATGGGCGTCACTACGTTAAAACTTTCGGGGCACCTGCCCCGAATGTGAACCGCTGGTGCCCCGAATGCAGGGGCGGACAAATCACATGTGCAGCACATTCAGCTGCACAGGGGCCCGCCACTACACATGGGCCCTCAGGCACTGGCCAAGGGCCCCCTTGAGAGAGAGGTGCAGCTGGTGAGGATCCAGGACAGTTGTCCCGATCCCCACTCAGACAAGCGCTATTTTTTTTTTACAATCCCTGCGCTGCTCCTGCTTCGGTATCATTAGGGAGACAGGCAGTAGCGCAGGGATGAAGGTATCCGATTCATGGCTCCGCCCCCAGCACAGGAAGAGGACAGAGGCCGAGAGCTGACAGGCCTCCCAGGAGCACAGCGGCCTCTCTTCTCACTAGCAGTATAACCTGGGGCTGGGGGGTAGCAGCCCAGTGGGGTCACTTTCCCTGCTCCGTTGTCCACAGGTCACCTACAGGTCACATTACAAGAACAATTTTGGGGAAAAATTGCGGCAAAAATGGCGCAGTTTTTACCGCGATAAAACTGCCCCATTTTTGCCGCGATTTTTCAAAAAATTGTTCTTGTAATGTGACCTGTAGGTGACCTGTGGACCCCTGGAGGAGGGAAAGCGATCACACTGGGGCCACAACATGTGGACACACTGCTTGTTTATTTATCATTAATCCATTAAGGCAGTGTTTCCCAACCAGGGAGCCTCCAGCTGTTGCAAAACTACAACTTCCGGACAGCTAAAGACTGTCCCGGCATGCTGGGGGAGTTGTAGTTTTTTACTTTTGCAACATCTGGAGGCACCCTGGTTGGTAAAAAGATATCCATGTCCTATCTATCAATCTATCTATCTATCTACTGTATCTATCTTATATCTATCTATCTCACATCTATCTATCTATCTCATATTCATCTCATATCTATCTGTCTATCTATCTCATATCTATCTATCTATCTATCTCACATCTATCTATCTATCTATCTATCTATCTATCTATCTATCTATCTATCTATCCATCCATTTCATATCTATCTATCTATCTCATATCCATCTCATATCTATCTGTTCATCTATCTCATATCTATCTATCTATCTATCTACATCCATCTCATATCTATCTATCTATCTATCTATCTCATATCTATCTAATATCTATCTCATATCTATCTAATATATATCTATCTATCTCATATCTATCTATCTATCTATCTTATATCTATCTATCTCATATATATCTCATATCTATCTATCTATCTTATATCTATCTCATATCTATCTATTGCATATCTATATATCCATTTCATATCTATCTATCTCATATCTATCTATCTATCTCATATCTATCTATCTCATATCTATCTATCTCATATCTATCGATCTATCTCATATTTAGCTATCTCATATCTATCTATCTATCCATCTATCTATCTCATATCTATCTATCTATCTCATATTTATCTCCTACCTGAACAATTGATGTATGGGGCGGGGGGGGGGGGGGGGCCCAGGCATGTTCTTTGCACAGGGGCCCTATGCTGCCTGTGTCCGCCCCTGCCCGAATGTATGAACTCCCTTCTGTGTCTGTGCTGGCTAACAGTAGCCGTGCAACCAGGCTGCGGTTTGCCAGTGGCAGCGCGCTGGTGGGACCCCTGCTTTATTGATTACAGTACCGTAGGACAGGCCCTTTAACAGACAGGGGGCTGCTGGTAACAGACGTGCATGCCGCGGTGCGCAGGCACGTCCGTTATTAGGGACAGAAGCAGTGGCGGATCGGCCTGAAAATTCCCCCCAAAGCCCTTCCCCCCTGCACTATAGCATGGTGGAGTGGGACAGCTCCCGCTCCACCAATCCCTCACCCTTCTCGCACGCCGTTCCATTTTTGCAAAGTGAGCGCCGCGGGGACACCATCCACTGCAGGCGCGATGACGTCACATGATCGCGTCGGCTCCTGGAGATCACGTCCCTGCAGCGCACACTCTGCAAGAATGGAACAGCGTGTGAGAAGGGTGATGCTGCGGAGGGGAAAGCTGCAGAGCCAGACAGAGCTGGAGTGCTATATGGTACAGGGGAATTATTAAAATGGGGGGAGGGGGGCACATTATAAGTGAGGGGCACATAACAGGGGGTCACTATATGTGACAGGCACATGACCCCTAACATATAATACTCCCCTGTCATCTGCCCCTCACATATAATGGCCCTTTGTCATGTGCCACATCATATATAAGGGCCCTTTTATGTGTATCTGCCCCCATGCAACCGCCCCTGGGGGCAAATGTCGGGGGCCCTTATATATGATGTGGCACATGACAAAGGGCCATTATATATGAGGGACAGATGATAGGGGGGTATTATATGTTAGGGGTCATGTGCCTGCCACATATAATGACCCCCTGTTATGTGCCCCTGACTTATAATGTGCCCTTTTATGTGTAAGTCAGGGGCAGATGTCAGGGGGCCATTATATGTGAGGGGCACATGACAGAGGCCATTTTAAGTGAGGGGCAAATGTCAAGGGGGCATTATATGTGACGAGCACATGACAGGGTGGCTCCCCTGTCATGTGCCCCCTACATATAATGCCCCCTTGACATTTTCCCCTCACTTATAATTCCCCCTGTCATGTACCTCTCACATATAATACCACCCTGTCATCTGCCCCTCACATATAATGGCCCCTTGTTATGTGCCCCTCACATATAATGGCCCCCTGACATTTGCTCTTCACCTATAATGCCCCCCTGTCATTTTCCCCTCACATATAAGGCCTCCTGACATGTGCCACTCATATATGTACTGCCCCCGTCATATGCCCCTCACATAAAATACCCCCTGTCCTGTGCCCTTCACATAAAATGCCCCATGTCCTGTGCCCCTAACATATATATATATATATATATATATATGTGAGGGGGCAGGACAGGGGGCATTATATGTGAGGGGCACAGCACAGGTGGCATTATATGTTAGGGGCACAGGACAGAGGGCATTATTATTATTATTATTATGTGTGGGGGGGGGGGGGGGGGCAGAGTGTTTACCCCAGAAATTCTTTATATATACACTATACCTCTGGAATGCTAGTTTGGTTTTTATGGGCCCCAATACATTACGGTATTGTATTTAGAGGATGCACTGCAAGGTTATATTCAGAGAGTGCAGTATGTGGTAGTATTATATTCAGAGAGTGCAGTATGTGGCAGTATTATATTCATAGAGCGCAGTAGGTGGTTGAATATAATACTACCACATACTGCACTCTCTGACTATAATACTGAGAGTGCAGTATGTGGTAGTTTTGTATTCAGAGGGCACAGTGTGTGGTAGTAATATATTCAGAGGGTAAGGTGTGTGGCGGTTTTATATTCAGAGGGTACAGTATGTAGTAGTATTATATTCAGATGGTAGGGTGTGTGGCAGTATTATATACAGAGGGTACAGTGTGTTCTAGTATTTTCAGAGTGTGTACAGTGTGTCAGAATTATATTCAGAGGGTGTGTGCCAGTATTATATTCAAAGGATACAGTGTTTGGCAGTATTATAATAATTATTGTTTTCATATAAAGGATCAGAATGCGCTGACATAGTGAGGAGCCATCTGGGCATCAAGTTCTGCAGAGAGAACATTTAGCTGGACTTGGTGGTATGTACCATCTGAATTAGATAAGGGAAAACTATAGAGAAGATGTCACCTGTAGTCACTGATATCATTGTGTATGCTGCCTGACTGTCCCATCAGAGCAGTAGTTCTGCAGTTATGAAACAACTCCCAGCATAACCTTACCACATACTTAAGGTCATACTGGGAGCTGTACTTTTAAATGGTAAAAATTGGTATATTTCATTATTATAGTTGAAGTAATTTTCCGCAGCGCTCTACAGCACAAGCATCCATCACTTCACTCCAAGTAGGGAACCTGTTAAAAACTTGAACCCCCTGCTACTGCTGCTGTCACCTGAACCCCACCTCAGCTTAGAACATAGAGTGGTCTTACCTAATAATCCGTGCTATGGCTATAACGCTCCTCATTTGTACTTGTGTTTCCTGTCCTGAAGTAACATCAGCTTACAGCCAATAAGACTAACCCCTACCTCAAACCCCAATGCAAGGAACAACATTTTTTTATAGTCATGCGACATTAAGTGGCCCCGCCCCTTGGCCCCTCCTTTTTGTGGCTCCACCCTCAGCCACGCCCATGACCCGTGCCCCGGATCTTTTGGAGACCTAGCAACGCCCCTGTCATCCACACTAACCACCTGCACATTCAGGTTAGTGGAGTTGATCTAATTTTCAGTTTCCCATTAAATAGGGGACTGTATTGTTTAAATTCGCACTCTCATTTGCAAAAAACTATGGGTGGGACAATTGTGTGGGCAGGGCTACCAGGGCTCTGTGCAGGCTCCTAGCTTGTCAATCAGCATGCTGGGTAAGCTAGGGATGTCAAAGAGCCTCAGTGCACAGAGTCCTACTTGTCCTCAGTGCACAGAGCCCTGATTGTCCTCAGTGTACAGAGCCCTGCTTTTCCTCAGTGTACAGAACCCTGCTTGTCCTCAGTGTACAGAGCCCTGCTTGTCCTCAGTGTACAGAGCCCTGCTTGTCCTCACTGCACAGAGCCCCGCTTGTCCTCTCTGCACAGAGCCCTGCTTGTCCTCTCTGCACAGAGCCCGGCTTGCCCTCAGTGTACAGAGCCCTGCTTGCCATCAGTGTACAGAGCCCTGCTTGTCCTCACTGCACAGAGCCCAGCTTGTCCTCAGTGTACAGAGTCCTGCTTGTCCTCAGTGCACAGACCCCGCTTGTCCTCTATGTACAGGCCTTGATTCTCCTCAGTGCACAGCACCCTGTTTGACCTCAGTGTATAGAGCCCTGCTTGTCCTTAGTGTATAGAGCCCTGCTTGTCCTCAGTGTGCAGAGCCCTGCTTGTCCTCAGTGTACTTAGCCCTGCTTGTCCTCAGTGCACAGAGCCCTGCTTGTCCTCACTGCACAGAACCCTGCCTGTCCTCACTGCACAGAGCCCTGCTTGTCCTCTCTGCACAAAGCCTTGCTTGTCCTCAGTGCACAGAGCCCTGCTTGTCCTCACTGCACAAAGCCTTGCTTGTCCTCAGTGCACAGAGCCCTGCTTGTCCTCACTGCACAGAGCCCTGCTTGTCTTCACTGCACAGAGCCCTGCTTCTCCTCCGTGTACAGAGCGCTGCTTCTCCTCAGTGTACAGAGCCCTGCTTATCCTCACTGCACAGAGCCCTGCGTGTCCTCACTGCACAGAACCCTGCTTGTCCTCACTGCTGCTTGTCCTCACTGCACAGAGCCCTGCTTGCCCTCAGTGTACAGAGCCATGCTTGTCCTAGGTGCACAGAGCCCTGCTTGTCCTTAGTGCACAGAGCCCTGCTTGTCCTCACTGCACAGAGCCCTGCTTTTCCTCCGTGTACAGAGCGCTGCTTCTCCTCAGTGTACAGAGCCTTTTTGTCCTCACTGCACAGAGCCCTGCTTGTCCTCACTACACAGAGCCCTGCTTGCCGCAGTGTACATAGTCCTGCTTGTCCTAGGTGCTCAGAGCCCTGCTTGTCCTTAGTGCACAGAGCCCTGTTTGTTCTCAGTGTACAGAGCCCTGCTTGTCCTCAGTGTACAGAGCCCTGCTTGTCCTCACTGCACAGAGCCCTGCTTTTCCTCCGTGTACAGAGCGCTGCTTCTCCTCAGTGTACAGAGCCTTTTTGTCCTCACTGCACAGAGCCCTGCTTGTCCTCACTACACAGAGCCCTGCTTGCCGCAGTGTACATAGTCCTGCTTGTCCTAGGTGCTCAGAGCCCTGCTTGTCCTTAGTGCACAGAGCCCTGTTTGTTCTCAGTGTACAGAGCTCTGCTTGTCCTCACTACACACAGCCCTGCTTGCCCTCAGTGTACAGAGCCCTGCTTGTCCTAGGTGCACAGAGCCCTGCTTGTCCTTAGTGCACAGAGCCCTGCTTGTCCTCACTGCACAGAGCCCTGTTTGTCCTCACTGCTGCTTGTCCTCACTGCACAGAGCCCTGCTTGTCCTCACTACACAGAGCCCAGTTTGTCCTCTCTGCACAGCGCCCTGCTTGTCCTAAGTGTACAGAGCCCTGCTTGTCCTTAATGCACAAAGCCTTGCTTGTCCTCAGTGCACAGAACCCTGCTTGTCCTCACTGCACAGAGCCCTGCTTCTCCTCTGTGTGCAGAGTGCTGCTTCTCCTCAGTGTACAGAGCCCTGCTTGTCCTCACTGCACAGAGCCCTGCTTGTCCTCACTGCACAAAGCCCTGCTTGTACTTACTACACAGAGCCCTGCTTGTCCTCAGTGTACATAGCCCTGCTTGTCGTCAGTGTACAGAGCCCTGCTTGTCCTCACTGCACAGAGCCCTGCTTGTCCTCACTACACAGAGCCATGCTTGTCCTCACTACACAGAGGCCTGCTTGTCCTCAGTGTACAAAGCCCTGCTTCTCCTCAGTGTACAGAGCTTTGCTTCTCCTCAGTGTACAGAGCCCTTCTTGTCCTCACTGCACAGAGCCCTGCTTGTCCTCACTGCACAAAGCTCTGCTTGTCCTCTCTGCCTAAAGCCCTGCTTGTCCTCACTACACAGAGCCCTGCTTGCCCTCACTACACAGAGCCCTGCTTGCCCTCAGTGTACAGAGCCCTGCTTGTCCTTAATGCACAAAGCCTTGCTTGTCCTCAGTGCGCAGAGCCCTGCTTATCCTCACTGCACAGAGCCCTGCTTCTCCACCGTGTACAGAGTGCTGCTTCTCCTCAGTGTACAGAGCCCTGCTTTCCTCACTGCACAGAGCCCTGCTTGTCCTCACTGCACAAAGCGCTGCTTGTACTTACTACAAAGAGCCCTACTTGTCCTCAGTGTACAGAGCCCTGCTTGTCCTCAGTGTACAGAGACCTGCTTGTCCTCACTGCACAGAGCCCTGCTTGTCCTCACTACACAGAGCCATGCTTGTCCTCACTACACAGAGGCCTGCTTGTCCTCAGTGTACAGAGCCCTGCTTCTCCTCAGTGTACAGAGCGTTGCTTCTCCTCACTGCACAGAGCCCTGCTTGTCCTCACTGCACAAAGCTCTGCTTGTCCTCTCTGCACAAAGCCCTGCTTGTCCTCACTACACAGAGCCCTGCTTGCCCTCACTACACAGAGCCCTGCTTGCCCTCAGTGTACAGAGCCCTGCTTGTCCTCAGTGTACAGAGCCCTGCTTGTCCTCAGTGTACAGAGCCCTGCTTGTCCTCAGTGTACAGAGCCCTGCTTGTCCTCAGTGTACAGAGCCCTGATTTTTCTCACTGCACAGAGTCTTGTTTTTCCTCAGTGTAGAGAGCCCTGTTTGTCCTCAGTGTACAGAATCCTGCATGTTCTCAGTGTATAGATCCCTGCTTGTCCTCACTGCACAGAGCCCTGCTTGTCCTCACTGCACAGAGCCCCGCTTGTCCTCAGTGTACAGAGCCCTGATTATCCTCAGTGTACAGAGCCCTGCTTGTCCTCACTGCACAGAGCTCTGCTTGTCCTCACTGCACAGAGCCCTGCTTTTCCTCAGTGTACAGAGCCCTGCTTGTCCTTAGTGTACAGAGCCATGCTTGTCCTTAGTGTTCAGAGCCCTGCTTGTCCTCAGTGCACATAGCCCTGTTTGTCCTCAGTGTACAGAGCTCTGCTTGTCCTCAGTGTACAGAGCCCTGCTTGTCCTCAGTGTACAGAGCCCTGCTTGTCCTCAGTGTACAGAGCCCTGCTTGTCCTCAGTGCACAGAGGCCTGCTTGTCCTCAGTGCACATTTCTTGTATTTTCTCCCAACACAGACACACACAGGCAATAGCTGTTGGGACAAGACAGCATTTATTCACCCAAAGATTTTAACATTTTTAATCAATGTATAGTACTAAAACACATATGTTGTTATCTACAGTATATAACATTTTTTGTAAATGACAGTGCCAATTTAAGTCAATTAAACTTCATTATATTGTAAAGTGTACATTCTTTATATTTACATCAGTTTGTATACGTTAACATTACCTTCATTATTCTTCTTCTTATTATTATTAATATCACTAATAGCATAATTGTCATCATTGGAACCATTACCATTATTTTTTAATAAACCATACACATCCAAATGCTGCACTTATTTTTACTTCCACTTGCTTGAAAATTAACCTCTCCAAGGCCTCTCAAATTGAATTTTTATTTAGTTGTCATTATTACTTAGTTTGGATAAGTGTTTCAAGCACTAGAATACTTGAAATCAAAGCTACAAACTCATAAAGTGATTACAAATATATTAATTCTGAATAGCACTTCTACTTTATTTACTAATAAAAAATTAAAAATTGTTTGCAGTACCGTGAACAGACTGAGACCATTTTGTTTCTAGCTGATAATGATTCCAATAATTAACAAACTAAATATTGGTCCAAGCTATTGTTGTATGGCTGGAAACATACTGTTTGTTAGTAAAAAAAAAATGTATGCACTTTTTTGAGTGTTTCACTGAAGTGTATCCAATGGGAGGGGAACATATTAGTCCTAGTATTTCTTGTTTTTGCCCACTGCCTTCCTGGTTTTTGCCTAAACAATGCATCAAAAACTGTAACAAAATGCTATGTGTAAAACAGCCCTCAGACAAAGGTAATTTAGGCCGTAAAAGATGCAGTATAATTTTCCAAAGTCCTTGTGTTTTTTTTGTTCAGATAATTATTATTTTTTTTTTTTACGTAAAGCTAGCAATCTGACAGCAATTGCAAGCCAAATATTTGTAGGCTCAGATCCTTACATACAATCCAATAGATTATAGGAAACTGTTTTTGGGGAGGCAATGTGCTACAATACCTACCATGTTCCTATGCAGCTGAATATGTTGCACAGTTAGTGTGCCTACCATACACAACTGAAATGCATTTATCATTTGGTCTCACCTAATAGATGCATTTATTTGAGTCTTTTAGTCAAAAGAAATGACAGATTTGTCAAACAGCATGAGCCGCACGCATGAGTTTAAAAGAGAAAACTCTTTTAACCCCTTAACGACGCAGGACGTATATTTACGTCCTGCGCCGGCTCCCGCGATATGAAGCAGGATCGCGCCGCGATCCTGCATCATAACGCTTCGGTCCCGCCGCTCATCAACGACCGGGACCCGATGCTAATACCACACATCGGTATTAACCCTTTAGAAGCGGCGGTCAAAGCTGACCGCCGCTTCTAAAGTGAAACTGAAAGTATCCCGGCTGCTCAGTCGGACTGTTCGGGACCGCCGCGGTGAACAGCTGATCGGACACCGGGAGGGCCCTTACCTGCCTCCTCGGTGTCCGATCGTCGAATGACTGCTCCGTGCCCGAGATCCAGTCAGGAGCAGTCAAGCGCCGATTATGCTGATCACAGGCGTGTTAATACACGCCAGTGATCAGCATAGAAGATCAGTGTGTGTAGTGTTATAGGTCCCTATGGGACCTATAACACTGCAAAAAATATGTTAAAATAAAGTGTTAATAAAGGTCATTTAACCCCTTCCCTAATAAAAGTTTAAATCACCCCCCTTTTCCCATAAAAAAAATAACAGTGTAAAAAAAAACAAAAAAAAAACATATGTGGTATCGCCGCGTGTGTAAATGTCCTAACTATAAAAATATATCATTAATTAAACCGCACGGTCAATGGCGTACGCACAAAAAAATTCCAAAGTCCAAAAAAGCATATTTTGGTCACTTTTTATACCATTAAAAAAATGAATAAAAAGTGATCAAAAAGTCCGATCAAAACAAAAATCTCACCGATAAAAACTTCAGATCACGGTGCAAAAAATGAGTCCTCATACCCCCCCTGTACGTGGAAAAATAAAAAAGTTATAGGGGTCAGAAGATGACAGTTTTAAACGTATACATTTTCCTGCATGTAGTTATGATTTTTTCCAGAAGTGCGACAAAATCAAACCTATATAAGTAGGGTATCATTTTAACCGTATGGACCTACAGAATAATGATAAGGTGTAATTTTTACCGAAATATGCACTGCGTAGAAACGGAAGCCCCCAAACGTTACAAAATGGCGTTTTTTGGGGGATTTTGTCGTACAATGATTTTTTATTCCGTTTCGCCGTGCATTTTTGGGTAAAATGACTAATGTCACTGCAAAGTAGAATTGGTGACGCAAAAAATACGCCATAATATGGATTTTTAGATGGATAATTGAAAGGGTTATGATTTTTAAAAGGTAAGGAGGAAAAAACGAAAGTGCAAAAACAGAAAAACCCTGAGTCCTTAAGGGGTTAAGTAATGTTGTAACCATCATTTCCGCGTGAATAATAGGTAATTTTATGTAGTGGTATTTTTGAATGTGCTTCGGGTATTCATATGTTATTCAGCTGAGATGCCCTTGATGTTCACACAAGTAATAATACAATAATATTTATCCATTATAAGAAAAATATGCAAAAACACCAAAGCTTAAAAATTTAGGATAGAGACAATGATGTTGTTGACAGCATTTTCACAACTAAAACTATTATTACTACTACTACTAACAATAATACTAATACTACTACTACTACTACTACTACTAATAATAATAATAATAATAGTAATAGTAAAAACAGCTCTGTATATTTTATTGTACGTTTTATATTTGTGTATCTTCTTTGTGTATTCTATCCATCTAAGTTCAGCTGTTTTCTTTTAGTTTCTTGCTGCAGTATTCTAACATCACCCCAAACAGTGTACATGATGTACAAAGCTAAATCCCTGTTTTTGTAAAGTTATTTAAAATGATGTAAGGGAAAACTCCAATATCATTTCTGTATCTTGCTTCAGATCAGATATGTAAGCACATATATTCTTATATGATTTAACAAAAAGATCACATAATATTGGAAAATAACTTTCCTTTTTTTTTTTTTCCCCAAAAACAGATCCTCCCATGGCTGTAACATGTGTCTGGTACTACAGCTTAGAACATTTAATTTGAAGAAACAATACCAATTAAGAAAAATAGACAACTTTTGCTTAATTTCTGGACAGAAATAGATCTATTTTTGTAATTTCATAAACTAATGTAATTCATTTCATTGTTATATCACATACATACACACACACACACACACACAAAATATGTACTGTAAAACCTCTTCAAAAGGCCACCTCTTCAAGAAGACCACCCCATTATTCAGACCAGATTTTGCGTGGCAGATTTTCAGTCTAGCATACTTTATGTATAGAGACCACCCTCTTAGAAGGCCTGTTTACAATGCCATTTTGGGTGGTCTTTTTATAGAGGTGTCATGGTGCTACTTAAAGGGGTACTCTGGTTCTAAACATCTTATCCCCTATCAAAAGGGGACTAAGATGTAAGATTGCGGGGACCCTGCTGCTGGGGACCCCCGCAATCTCTCATGCAGCACCTCCTGTTTTTCAGCTGCACAGAGTGAGGATCACTCTGTGGCTGATGACGGGCGGTGCAGGGGACAGAGTATCATGATGCAACATAGTAACATAGTAACATAGTTCAAAAGGTTGAAAAAAGACCAAAGTCCATCAAGCTTAACCTATAACCCTAGTAAGTCACTAGTGAGTTGATACAGAGGAAGGCAAAAAAAACCTCATACTAGAGGTAAAAATTCCTTCCCGACTCCAAACATGGCAGTCAGAATAAATCCCTAGATCAACGTTCTGTCCCTATAAATCTAGAATCCATAACCTGTAATGTATTACTCTCCAAAAATGCATCCAGACCCCTTTTGAACTCTTTTACCGAGTTTGCCATGACCACCTCCTCAGGCAGAAAATTCCACAGTCTCACTGCTCTTCCAGTAAAGAACCCCCGTCTGTGCTGGTGTGGAAACTTTCTTTCCTCTAAACATAGAGGATGCCCCCTTGTTATAGATACAGTCCTGGGTACAAAAAGATCATGGGAGAGATCACTGTACGGTCCCCTGATATATTTATACATAGTTATGAGGTCTCCCCCTAAGCCTTCTTTTTTCTAAGCTAAATAACCTCAATTCTGCTTATCTTTCTGGGTACTGTAGTCCTCTCATTCCCAAATTACTCTGGTTGCCCGTCTTTGAACCCTTTCCAGCTCCACTATATCTTTCTTGTACAGTGGTGCCCAATACTGTACACAGTATTCCATGTATGGTCTGACTAGTGATTTGTACAGCGGTGGAATTATTTCCTTGTCGTGGGTATCAATGCCCCTATTGATGCACCCCATGATTTTATTTACACTGGTCACTACAGCTAAGTTTACTATTAACTAAGACCCCTAAGTCCTTTTCCATGTCAGTCGTCCCAAGTGTGCTCCCATTTAATACATAATCCCAGCCCGGATTTTTCCTTACATTACCTTACATTTATCAGTGTTGAACCTCATCTGCCACTTCCCAGCCCAAACCTCCAACCTATCCAGATCCATTTGTAACAGTGCACTGTCCTCTATAGTGTTTACCGCTTTACAGAGTTTAGTATCATCTGCAAAGATTGCTACTTTACTATTCAACCCTTCTACAAGGTCATTAATGAATATATTAAATAGAACAGGACCCAAAACGGACTCCTGTGATACCCCATTAGTAAAAGTCACCCAATCAGAATAATTACCATAACCACCCTCTGTTTCCTATCATTGAGCTAGTTACTTACCTACTTGCACACATTCTCCCCCAGCCCCATCCTAGAGCTCACCTCCTCATAAAAGCTGATCAGGTTAGTTTGACAGGACCGATCCCTCAGAAAGCCATGCTGATATGGGGTCATACATTTATTTTTATTAAGATACTCCAGAATTGCATCCCTTAGAAAACCCTCAAACACAACAGAGGTTAAACTAACAGGTCTATAATTCCTGGGGTCACCTTTTGATCCCTTTTTAAATATGGGTACCACATTTGCCATGCGCCAGTCCTGGGGAACAGTACCTGTTACTATAGAGTCCCTGAATATTAAAAATAGGGGTCTGTCTATCACATTACTTAATTCCTTTAGAACACGGGGTTAATGCCATCTGGACCTGGTGATTTGTCTATTTTGATTTTTTGTAGGCGGCATTGTACTTCTTCCTGGTTTAGACAGGTGAGCTGTACTGGGGAGTTTACCTTATCACACTGTATTTCACCTGGCATTTCATTTTCCTCGGTGAACACAGTGGAGAAGAATTTGTTCAATATATTTGCCTTTTCCTGATCTCCGTTTATAATTTCTTCCTCATAATTTTTTAAAGGGCCCACATTTTCATTTTTGATCTTTTTGCTATTTATATAGTTAAAGAACATTTTGAGATTAGTTTCACTCTCTTTGGCATTGAGTCTTTCTGTCTCTATTTTTGCGTTTTTTATCCGTTTTTTTTACATATTTTACATTTTTCTCTATAACTTTTTAATGCTTGCTCACTGCCATCCTGTTTTATTAGTTTAAATGCTTTATTTTGTCATTTATTGCCCCCGTAACCTTTTTGTTCATCCATATTGGTTTTCTTTTATTTCTGACCCTTTTATTCCCATAAAGTATATACATCTTACAGTAAGAATTTAAGATATTTTTAAAAGTCTACCATTTAGTGTCAGTAATCTTGTTTTTGAGGACATTATCCCTTTTTTATATTAAGGGCTTCTCTGAGTTGATCGAACTTTTCCTTCCTAAAGTTCATTGTTTTTGTGGCCCCTCAAGAAATTCCCTTATTGGAGAAGAAGTTATAATGTATTATATTATGGTCACTATTTCCTAGGTATCCTTCTACTTGCACATTAGTTACTCTATCAGGTCTTGAGGCGGCGGCGGGGGCATAGTGATCTTGCAGGACCCAGTATGACTACCTTAGGTAATGACACATGACCACATTATTTCCTTCTTTGACTTTGATATTTTTGTGATTCTTTCATGTATGCTAGGGTCTAGAGATGAGCTATCCCCTGTCTATTTTTGTGGGGTTCATTTTTAAGGGTGGGTTGTTTTAATTGGGTGGGTCCCATATTGTGTATATTGAATTGTTCTCAATAAAGTATTTTCATTTTTTTGACTTTATATTTCTGGACTCTTATTGGGTGCTAGTTGTAGGTTTATAGTTAGTTCATTCTAGCATTTATGGACTTTAGTCGGTGTATGGCCGGGATTGTAGGTTTGTACTCTATCAGGTCTGTTGGTTAATATTAAGTCCAGTAGGAAGCCCCCTCTGGATGGGCCCTGCACCATTTGGGTCAGATAATTGTCTTTAGCTATAGTCAGAAACCTGTTTCCTTTATGAAATTCACAGGACTCAGTCTCTCAGTTTATATCAGGATAGTTAAAGTCCCCCATTATTATCACGCAATTATGATTTGCTGCTTTGTTTATTTACCTCAGTAATTGATCTTCTGTCTCTTCCATGTTTGGTGGCTTATAGCAAACCCCTATCAGGATTTTTTTTTTTATCTCAATATATTTCTAGCCATAATGACTCCACATTATCATTTCCCTCCCATATATCCTCCCGTAGTGCGGCCTTCAGACTCGAATTTCGCATACAGACAAACTTCTCCCCCTTTCCGTTTTGTCCAATCTATAACCCTGTATGTTGAGCGCCCAGTCACAGCGATCGTCCAACCAAGTCTCTGTTATACCCACTATGTCATAATTTTCTTCAGACATCAACCACTCCAGTTCGTCAGTTTTATTGGTCAGACTTCTGGCATTAGTCATCATGCAATTCAATGGAGTATGTTTTTTCTTCCTATGAAGCCTATCCCTATTAACTATTCTAACCCCTCCCTCCGCTCCACCCCAGGTATCTTACTTAGTCCCCCCTCTATATCTACACTATCTTTTCCCTCTATGTTGTAGGTTCCCTCCCCCCCAGTCCCTAGTTTAAACACTCCTTCACCCTTCTAAACATCTTCTCCCCAAGCACAGTTGCACCCTCCCCATTGAGGTGCAGCCCGTCCCTACAGTAGAGCTGGTAACCAACTGCGAAGTCGGCCCAATTCTCCAAGAACCCAAACCCCTCCTTCCTACACCAGCTTCTGAGCCACTTGTTTACCTCCCTGATCTCCCACTGCCTCTCTGGTGTGGCTCGTGGTACAGGTAATATTTCAGAAAATATTACCTTGGAGGTCCTTGCCTTAAGCTTGTGGCCTAAGTCCCTGAAATCATTTTTAGGACACTCTACCTACCTCTTACTTTGTCATTGGTACCAATATATACCATGACTGCTGGATCCTCTCCAGCCCCACCCAGCAACCTGCCAACCCCATCCATGATGTGCCGAACTCGAGCGCCAGGAAGACAACACACTGTTCGATACTAGCAAGAGCATCTACTGGCCAGGCAGAGCATCTCACACACTCAATGAATAAAGAAAAGAAGAAGTGTACCTAACAGTGGCAAGAATTGGGTATCAGTATATGCTACAATTCCTTAAGTGTTTGTCTGAAGTGAGATATTTATTTTGTTTTTGTGTATGTACTTGAGAAATTTTGAGGTAGTACATTAAGTGAGTAATCTAGGGTACTGAAAAGTGATCGGCAGAGCATTGAAGTGGTTTATTAAAGGTACTATGTGTGCAGGTACTAAATGTGAATCCTGGTACCTGATTGGTAATTTGCCCTGTGTAGTCCTTTGAGACCGCCGCAACACTACCTCCGAGTCATTAGGAGTTCCTTCACTTGAGGATTCTTCAAGAACTTCAGTCCCCGAGGGAGCAGCTGGAGGGCTGGAAACAGGAGCAACTTCTTTGGTAGAACTGAGGGGTTCTCTTAAGACAGATGGAGTAGTGGCTTCAATGTCCGGAGCGGTCACTGGAGCAGGACTGAGGTTGGGGGTAGTGACCAATGGTGGTTGACATGGGGCAATAGCTACTGGCAACTGTCTGGTTGGTGCGACCAGTGTTGGCTGACTGTATGGAGCTGGGAACGGTATGCCCCAATACATAGTAGGCTGCTGAGATGGGAACAAAGGAACGTCCATAGTGGGATGAATTCCTTCTCCCGGCACATAATCTCTCACAGGCCTTGTCGGAGGTGGAGTAGAAGTAGCAGGAGTATGAGGAGGAGTAGGAGGAGATGGGCCAAGCATATCTTCTTTCCGGGACACTTTTATCCTATTCCGGTGAACCACCTGTGGCTCGAACCCATCTTCTTTTATCTCATACATGTCCGTTTCAGGGTATGGAACTGCAGTGATGGTGTATTGCTCCATTTCCCACAGGGAGTCCAATTCATGGGTTCTAGGACATTTTCTGAGCCACACCTTATTTCCAAGCTGCAAGGGCTGAGCCGAAGCATGTAGATTATAGTCTTTCTGCTGGCGCTCATGAACTTCACCCATTTTCTTCTCAACAATGTCCTTGGCTTCTTCAATTCTTCGTCGATGCTCTGACACCCAACCATGGGAAGCATGAGGAGAATTGTTGAAAGGTGCCTGTAGCCCAAAGATTCTATCCTTTGGCAATTGGCCGTGTTGGTCCATCATCAAGAAAAAGGGCGTATACCCCGTAGATCAGTGAACAGTGTTGTTGTAGATTTCCAGAAGTTCTGGCAGAAGCTGAGGCCACTCTTCGTGCTTCGAGACCGAGGCTGCTCTGAGCATCTGGATGAAAACTTGATTGATCCTCTCACAGAGTCCATTCCCTTGGAGATGGTAGGCTGTTGTCCAGAGCTTCTTGCAATCATGCAGCCGGCAAAGTTCCTGGAACAACTGGGCTTCAAAGGCGGTTCCCCGATCCGTGAGGACCTACTCGGGACACCCCAACGGTTGGATCCAATGCCGATAGAAGAGTTGAGCAGCAGTCTTGGCAGTAAGATCCTTGACGGGACCACGACCACCCACTTGGAGTAATGATCCACCATTGTTAGGGCATGACAATAGCCAGATCGAGTGGGGGCCAGCTTCACATGGTCCAAGGCAACAATTTGATTCGGTACAGATGGGATGCAAAGGGGCTCTTGCGTCCCTCCGGGGGTTCTTTATCATGTTGCACACGGAGCACTCGGCACACCATTTCTCGATGTCTCCCCGCATCCCAATCCAGTAGAATCTCCTTCTGACTGTGATCTCCGTCTTATTGACCCCAAAGTGTCCGGATTGATCATGATAAGCATTCAAAACCATGGCTGCATCCCTCCCGGGAACCACAATCTGGTGTATGCGGTCTCCGGAGACTGGGTCCAGGGAATTTCGGTAGACCAACCCCTTGTGCAGGAACAGGCGGTTTCTCTGCCGCCACAGCCGCTTCAATTCGAAGTCTCCATGGGCATTGCGCACCAGAGTAGGCACTTTCTTGTGGAGGCAATAGTTGAGGAGGTGCCCGCTAACACTGCTCTCATCCTGAAGTGTCTTCCAGGTAGACAGATCTTCAGAGACCTTGGGAGATTTATGTCCGTCACCCACCTGGGCAGTTAGAGCATTCTGGCTCATGAACCTTCGGTAGAAGGGAGGCATTTCTACATCTTCCCACACATCTTCAGCAGGAGGTGCTTCTCCGGGGGCCATTCGAGAAAGTACATCCACATTGACATTGGTTTTTCCGCTGCGGTACTTGATGTTAAAGTCATAGTTTGCCAACTGAGAGGCCCAACGCTGTTCAAGAGCTCCCAACTTGGCAGTGTTCAGATGGGCCAAGGGGTTGTTATCAGTGTATACCGTGAAGGGAGTAGCAGCCAGATAGTCTTTAAACTTCTCAGTAATAGCCCAAACCAGGGCCAGGAGTTCCAGCTTGAAGGAGCTATAGTTAGCATCATTCTTCTCAGCACCTCGAAGATGCCGGATGGCATAGGCAATCACCCTCTTCTTGCCATCTTGCACTTGAGATAAGACCGCCCCCAGACCTTCAAAGCTAGCATCTGTGTATAAACGGAACGACAGGCTGCAATCAGGATACGCCAATATGGGGGGTTCCGTGAGGAGATACTTCAGGGCTCGAAAGGCATCTTCTTGTTCTTCGGCCCACTGGATGGGAAGCCTCCCATTATAATTATCCCGGGCAGTCCCTCTCAGTAATTCGGTCAAGGGTCCGGCAATTTTAGCAAAATGAGGGATGAAACGCCAGTAATATCCAGCAAACCCCAGGAAACTTCGGACATCTCGCACTATCCTAGGTGTAGGCCACTCTTTCACAGCACTCACTTTGTCTGGATCAGGCTGGACCCCTTGAGCACTGACGACATGTCCTAAGTAGTGCACTTGAGGCTTTAGCAAGTGACATTTGGAAGGTTTAACCTTGAGTCCATGTCGGATAAGAACTTGGAAAACTTCTTTCAGGTGATCCAGATGTTCCTGATACATTCGAGAGTAGACTATGACATCATCTAGATACAACAAAACACTCTGGAAGTTAAGGTGCCCTAAGCATCGCTCCATTAAGCGTTGGAAAGTAGCTGGTGCATTGCATAGTCCAAAGGGCATACTTTTGAACTCAAAGAGAACCATGGGGGTCACAAATGCGGTCTTCTCTCTGTCCTCTTCTGCCATTGGCACCTGCCAGTAGCCGCTCGTCAGATCCAGTGTGGAAAAGTAGGCGGCAGACCCCAACGCGGTCAAGGATTCTTCAATGCGTGGGAGAGGATAGGCATCCTTATTAGTTATGTTGTTTAGCTTCCGGTAGTCTACGCAAAAGCGGATGGTGCCATCTTTCACCAAGACCAAAGGTGCAGCCCACGGACTCTGGCTTTCTTGGATGACATCGGCCTCTTTCATCTCCACCAGCATTTTCTTTATGGTCTGATACATCCCAGGAGCCACAGGGCGATGCCTCTCTTTAATGGGTGGATTGTCTCCAGTGAGAATCCTATGTTTGATCATGGCGGTCCTGCCAAAGTCTGTGGGAAATTTGCTGAAAGCTTCTTGATGTTTCTTAGCCACCTGGATGACTCCTTCCACCTATTCCTTGGGGGTATCTTCGTCTCCTATCTGCAGCTGGTTCTACCAAGGTTCCGCAGGGCTTTGATCAGGTCCATGTTGGACCACCTGTGACTTCAAATCTACATCTCTGACGTCTAGATGGTGTAAGGTAGCCACTGGGGTGTACTTGAGTAGTTGGACAGCAACTTGAGAGAGATTGATAAGCCTCACCAAGACCTTCCCATTCCGTATGGTTACCAGGCTTCTAGCAGCTCGCACAAAGGGACAATCTTTCAGCAGAAGGGGATCCAAGAGCGCTTGGTAATCTTGATTTTTCACCCCGTGTCGGGCACGGCACCAAATAACTGTCTCTGTCTGTGGCTGTAGACTAATGGCTCGCATATCTTGAGTCCTTACGCAACAGATTTCTCCATGATGATTTACGAAACTTCTGTTCTGCTTGGAGGATTTTGAGATGGTGTTGGGCAGCTCACCGGCCTGGGGGTGACAAGTGAGGGAAAGATGCATGCAGTGCACAGACAATATCATCAAAACAATGCCTCATAATATTCATGCCTAAAATGAAATCCGCTGCTCCTTCATCTCTAACATTTGTGACGATCACCCCTTGCCTTCCTAACACATGTTTTCCCACCTGTACCGCGGGCTCCCAGTAACCATGTCTGGGTACTGGTTTCCCGTTCCCTGCAATTACTCTGAAATCCGCTTCCTGAGGGTCACACAACCTTTCTGGGCCCCAGTACTTATAGAAAACCCCCTGTGGGATAGTGGATACCTGAGACCCCGTATCTATCAGAGCTTGTAATCGGACACCTTCAATCATCACCTGTACATAAGGGCAAGCAGCTACATACATAGACAGTCCTTTCTTATCGCTGGTTGATTCTGGACCTTCAATCTCTACTCCTGGGGTGCAGTCCTCGACCCCAGGGGACGCCAGTTTAAAGCCCAGTATTGGCTCTTCCAGTGTCCATTCTTGTTACAATAACTACAAACTGGTCTTTGGCTCCCAGGTGGTCTCACAGGAGGAACACTAGGTGGAGTGACAGGGTGAGGGTCAGCCTTCTTAGGTGGTGGTGTTGCAGATCTGGAAGGGTTTGGCCGTACTGCCATCTCTTTACAGGCCTTGGCTAACTATTCAATGTCCTGTTTAATGTCTTGTAAGTCAGCTGTCCAAGGACTAGGAGAAGGTGTTGGTGGGGCAGATTGAGAAGGGACAGGCGGTTGGGATGAAGGACCCTATAGCAGGAACACTAATTTCTTCTGTCTGAGATCCCGACTCTATTACTTTCACCGCTAGTCTCTTAAAGGCTGGGAATCACATGTTGGGATTCTGCACAGCCAGCATCCTAAGTTGGGCCTTGTCCCATTTGTTTAGCGCCCCCTCTATAAAACGGTCCATCGAAACTCGATTGCCCTGATCGGGCGTGATGCCGTCCAACTTCTGTATCGCCTCTAATGCGCTCTGCAAAGCCACTGCATACGCTCGGAGGGTCTCACCTGGCTTCTGGCGTCATTCACAGAGTCGGAGGCGTACCTCTGAGCGGGAATGAGATTCAAACACTTGAGTAAGTCCTTCAAAAATCTGTCCCACTATGGCCTTATCAGCTACTGGCCATGTTCAAAGTTCTTCCAAAGCGGGTCCCTGGAGTTGTCCCCGAAGCAGTTGTACCTGTTGATGAGGGGGAAGTGCATAAAATGCAAAGATGCTGTAGAATTTTTCTTTAAAGTCTCTTAGTGTAAAAGGATCACCATTGTAGGTGGGAAGCACAGGATTCCCCAAGAAGACAGGTGCAGCAACTGGGGCTCCCAACACATAGGGAGAGACTGAGGGTGGACTGGTTGGGTCTTGTTCCGCCGGTGTTGGAGGTCTTGCCGGCATCACAGGCAGGGCGCGCCCTTGGGAGGTCGAGAGTGTTGGTGAGGGCGGCAACATTCTTCTAGCTGAGGGTGGAGACCCCGTTGGCTGGGCCGCTGGAGCATCGCCCCCTTGCTGTTCAGGTGGGGACTGTGGGACTGCAGGTTCTGACATTTCTGTATTTGTTATACTGGCCCTTTAAATAGACCTTGGATTCCTAGGTCCCAGGGAAATACGCAATTGTTCTTTAATCTGGAACTTGAGAGCGTAGATTTCAAACTTGAGAGCGGTGACCTGAAACTCAACAGCCTTCAATTGGAATTTGAGTGTGTTGATCAGTAGCTGAAGCGATTCCATGTAAAACTTCAATTCAGTAATCTGATGTCTCAGAGTCCCGTACTGTTCCGGTTCTCCACTGCTTCTGGCCTGTTGGCGCACTCTGCGCCTTTTCCTGCGCCTTTTCCTGCGCTGGGCTGTCTCTCTTTGTTGGTTTCTGTCCCTAGGCTCAGACAAAATGGCCGCCGCGGCACCCAGGGCTTCGGTGGGCGGGGTCTCTGGATCACGTGCGTTGGGACTTCCCGCGCTGACTTGTAGCTCCGCAGTACTGTTTGCCTCCCCCCTTACTTTACATGCGCACTTCCTCCACACAGCACCGTGCGCACAACCCCTTACTCCGGAGTATAAGTCACAGTAAATTGATAAAGTTCACTTCTTAGGGGGGAGTACACTTTCACTAGTGGCAATGGTAGGCACACACCCAAATCCTGTTCGTGCAACGCCAAAAAGGCTTTGTGGTAGCCCTTGGGGGGTGTATGGTAGTGGTGGTAAGGTATAGAAGGGGTTAATGTTAACCCTAGAGTTCGTGACGCCAGGCTGAGGACTGGTATGCTGAATCAATGTTCCAGCCTATCGCCGCCCTTCCCAGTAACGATAGGAGCATAAAATAATTGAAGGTCCACAAGGAGATTTACTTCCTGACGAAGTGGGGAGACCCACGAAACGACGTCCGTTGAGGGTGCACTGTGTCCCTGGATGGCCTGTGGGAACATGCCTATTACAGGTAGTGTGTTATGGAGATTCATCATTTTTGTATTAGCAGTGATTTTGTATTGAGGTACACACTACCGTACTGATAATCAGAGGGATTCAATAATATAACTCATGCAGTGTTCCTTATATTTACCATCTTGATAATCAGGACCAGGTCACTAGTGCTTCTCTGGGGTATATGTTTTTTAGGGGGGGGGGTTGTCTGTCCTTTAGTTTGAAATTGTTTATTTAATAAAGTTTATACAAATTTTTTCGTGAATTTTGTATTATTGGTGTTGATTTCATGGTGACAATTGTAGGAGTAGTACCATAGGTGGTTTTTGTTGCCATTTCTATTGGTTTAACATTTCAGAGGAAGAGTGTAGGTTATATATATACCACAAGGAGATTTAAACTTGAACTTGAATAACTTTTACTGAAGTTCTTGCAATAACCACAGCACAGTAACAGTCTCATACAAACAGTCCTTAGGTTGCTTAGTGACTGGCAGTAGTTGCGGACCATGAGCTAGACATAAAATCTCTGACTTTAGGAAGAGATTTGCAAATCCGTCCGGATTTAGGGAAGTTATTAGGTCCGGTGATGCTGCAGAGTGTTTGGGAATTGATACACTCTATAGTTATAATTGTTCTGCTGTTGCCGCAAGGCTCAGGCCTAACTCACTGCGATTACTGCTGTACAGGTCTTGCTTGCTTGCCCAGGAACAAGAGAGCGAGAAGATGGCCGCCGCTCCCTTATATGGGCAGGGGGCATGGCAAATCTGATTGGTCCGAACATCTGCCATTCACCATTACATGGTGTGATGGGATTGCTTACATCACAGGGCCTCCAAAGGTTCTTAAGCTAAATACCATAGAGTTCACCTCGTCACATGACCCGCAGGTCCTGCAACGCTAATGGAAACAAGTAATTAACCATTTATTTAAACATGTTATTCTATTTATATTAACCTATGAATAATTTAGAGATCTACACACTAGAATAGAGGCGACCAGGGGTAGACTGGCTAACAGGGATCCCTAAGTCCTAGGGACTTTGGCTATGGGGACCCATAAATAAACAAGTACCGTATAGAATGTGGTACTCGGACACCACATCTAGATCCAGGATCTGGGCTTACAAACGAACAACTAGCACACATCTCACACAACAATATGCACCCTCAAACTGTTGTTCAAGGATTGCATACATTGAACAGGATGTACATCGGACTGCATTTTCCAACATGGAGGCCATCTAGTTATGGGGATTTAACATATTTACAGCAAAAAAAGACAGTAAATATTACATTTAAATTCTCAATAGACCTTCTGAGTTAAAGTCTTTACAGTGTAGGCAAAGTAACACTCACAGCGATCTCAAACTCCTGCTTTCAAACTCTCAGATTTCCAACTCTCTTGCAGTTCCTCTCTTTCAAGGCAACTCTCAGTCAGAACAAGCTCAAGAATCAGTCCCAAACTACAATTTATACACCTGTGTCCAATCCGCCCCTCCCTCTAGAGGCAGACTGAAGAAAGAAAAAAAAAGGTCAATAGGCTGTTTAAAAATAGCAGAGATCCCTTTGTGCAAATTCAAGTATTCAGGTTCACTCCTCACCACACAGCAAATATATAAGATTTCCAACTCTCTTTCAGTTCCTCTCTTTCAAAGCAACTCTCAGTCAGAGCAAGCTCAAGAATGAGTCCAAACTACAATTTATACACCTGTAATGTAATGGCTCTGCCCCCTCGTGATGTCATGCCTCGCCCCCTCAGTGCAAGTCTATGGGTAGGGGCATGACGGCCGTTATGTCCCCTCCCATAGACTTGCATTGATGGGGCAGGGCGTGACGTCATGAGGGGGCGGAGCTGTGATAGTGGATAAGATGTTTAGTGCCAGAGTACCCCTTTAATATCTTACTTTCCAAAGTCAATGTGAATAGCATTTCTAGCAATTTCAGCTATCTCTTTGGAATGTACAGTGTGCAGACAGACTACTAGGGAAAATTGTATCAGTAAACTCCTTCCAAGAGTCATATTGTTTAGCAAAGTTATGGTATCATTATTTAAGGCATAGCTCCAGATAGAACTTGACTTTTCAGGAGTGACACTTTTCCAATTTTCAGTAGCTTTGGGTACATAATAAGGCAAATTTGTTTTATTTTATTTTACCACTGTTCTTACCAAGAAGAGTAAAATATAGTGTTTAGGTCAAATAACTTAGATTAGGTGCTCAACAAAATTAAATATTACAGTACATTCAGCAGAACCATTTAACCCCTTAACGACGCAGGACGTATATTTACGTCCTGCGCCGGCTCCCGCCATATGAAGCGGAGTCGCGCCGCGATCCCGCATCATATTGCGTCGGTCCCGGCGCTCATCAACGGCCGGGACCCGCGGCTAATACCACACATCGCCGATCGTGGCGATGTGCGGTATTAACCCTTCAGAAGCGGCGGTCACAGCTGACCTCCGCTTCTAAAGTGAAAGTGAAAGTGACCCGGCTGCTCAGTCGGGCTGTTCGGGACCGCCGCGGTGAAATCGTGGCATCCCGAACAGCTGACAGGACACCGGGAGGGCCCTTACCTGCCTCCTCGGTGTCTGATCGGCAAATGACTGCTCCGTGCCTGAGATCCAGGCAGGAGCAGTCAAGCGCCGATAACACTGATCACAGGCGTGTTAATACACGCCTGTGATCTGTGTAAAAGATCAGTGTGTGCAGTGTTATAGGTCCCTATGGGACCTATAACACTGCAAAAAAATGTTTAAAAAAAGCGTTAATAAAGGTCATTTAACCCCTTCCCTAATAAAAGTTTGAATCACCCCCCTTTTCCCATAAAAAAATAAAACTGTGTAAAAAAAATAAAAATAAACATATGTGGTATCGCCGCATGCGTAAATGTCCTAACTATAAAAATATATCATTAATTAAACCGCACGGTCAATGGCGTACGCGCAAAAAAATTCCAAAGTCCAAAAAAGCATATTTTGGTCACTTTTTATACCATTAAAAAATGAATAAAAAGTGATCAAAAAGTCAGATCAAAACAAAAATCATACCGATAAAAACTTCAGATCACTGCGCAAAAAATTTGTGCTCATACCGCCCTGTACGTGGAAAAATAAAAAAGTTATAGGGGTCAAAAGATGACATTTTTAAACGTATAAATTTTCCTGCATGTAGTTATGATTTTTTCCAGAAGTGCAACAAAATCAAACCTATATAAGTAGGGTATCATTTTAACCGTATGGACCTACAGAATAATTATAAGGTGTAATTTTTACCGAAATATGCACTGCGTAGAAACGGAAGCCCCCAAAAGTAACAAAATGGCATTTTTTCTTCGATTTTGTCGCACAATGATTTTTTTTTCCGTTTCGCCGTGCATTTTTGGGTAAAATGACTAATGTCACTGCAAATCAGAATTGGCAACGCAAAAAATAAGCCATAATATGGATTTTTAGGTGGAAAATTGAAAGGGTTATGATTTTAAAAAGGTAAGGAGGAAAAAACGAAAGTGCAAAAACGGAAAAACCCTGAGTCCTTAAGGGGTTAAAATTGTCTCACCAATATTGTGTCTAGACATATCCTGTACAGTTGTAGCTGGGAGATCCTGGCCAAAAATATGCCAAAAGCACAAAAGATAAATGAGCCAAGGCACCAAAAAACAATTAAAATTGCATATACCTTAAACAGTTCCTTTTTACATTTACTTTGAATTGGATGTTGATGTATTGGATTACTTTTCTATAGATTGCCCTAGGGTTTTTTTTAGGTTCCTTTTCCAAACTGATTAGAAAAAATGCCATATAAGAACAGAACTTCAGAGCTGTAGTCATTGTGACTCAATCATCAGGTCAAGCAAAATACAATGTAAGGCAGTGCATCATATTGATAAACAAAGGACATGTTACACTAGAGAACAGAGTTAAACAGTACTTGGTTGGGGTATGATTATTATTATTAAATCTTTTCCAGTCTAACTTTATACACATTTGCCCACCCTTGTCTTACCTTGAATTTAGACAAGGATTCCAAATTATTAGGATACAAATTAACCCCTTAACGACGCAGGACGTAAATGTACGTGCTGGTGAGGTGGTACTTAACGCCCCAGGATGTACATTTACATCCTAAGCATAACCGCGAGCATCGGAGCGATGCCCAGATCATGCACAGCAGGTCCCGGCTGCTGATTGCAGCCAGGGACCTGCCCGTAATGGTGGACATCCGCGATCCCGCGGATGTCTGCCATTAACCCCTCAGATGCCGTGATCAATACAGATCACGGCATCTGCAGCATCGCGGTCATTAAAATGAATGATTGGATCGCCCGCATCGCTGCCGCGGCGATCCGATCATCCAGCATGGCAGACGGAGGTCCCCATACCTTGCTCCACTGCCTTCCCGGCGTCTTCTGCTCTTCCCGCAGATCAGAGCAGAAGATGACTGATAACCCTATGTCCCATACATAGCACTGAACAGGATTAGCAATTGAATGATTGCTATAAATAGTCCCCTATGGGGACTATTAAAGTGCAAAAATAAAAGTAAAAAGAGTAAAAAAATAAAGTAAAAAGATGTGAAAAACCACCTCTCCCAATAAAAACGTAAATTATCCCATTTTCCCTATTTCACCCCCAAAAAGTGTTAAAAAAATATTTTATATACGGTACATATTTGGTATCGCCGCATGTGTAAATATCTGAACTATTAAAATAAATTGTTAATGATACCATACGGTGAACGGCGTGAACGTAAAAAGAAAAAAAAAGTCCAAAATAGCTGCTTTTTTAAATAACGTTTTATTCCCAAATAACTTATAAAACATGGATTAAAAGATTTATATAAGTAAATATGGTATTAATAAAAAGTACAGATCACGGCGCAAAAAATGAGCCCCCATACCACCGCTTATATGGAAAAATGAAAAAGTTATAGGTCTTCAAAATATGGGGATTTTAAACATACTAATTTGGTTAAAAAGTGAGCGTTTTTTTTTTTAAGCGCAACAGTAAGAGAAAAGTATCTAGCCATGGGTATCATTTTAATTGTATTTACCCAAACAATAAAGAACACATCATTTTTACCATAAATTGTACGGCGTGAAAACGAAACCTTCCAAAATTAGCAAAGTTGTGGTTTTCTTTTGAATTGCACCACACAAATAGTATTTTTTTGGTTGCACCATACATTTTATGGTAAAATGAGTGATGGCATTACAACGGACAACTGGTCGCGCAAAAAACAAGCCCTCATACTAGTCAGTGGATGAAAATATAAAAAAGCTATGATTTTTTGAAGACGAGGAAGAAAAAATGAAAACGTAAAAATAAAATTGTCTGCGTCCTTAAGGCCCAAATGAGTCCTTAAAGGGGTACTCCGGTGAAAAACTTTTTTTTTTTAAATCAACTGGTGCCAGAAAGTTAAACAGATTTGTAAATTATGTATAAAGGAAAAAATGTGTGCAGCTCACAAATCAAAAATCCGAGGATATAGTTGGTTATATGCCGAAACCCCATGGCCGGGAATAAATAATATATGAAAAGAAATATATAACCAATCCTTCTAGGATTTTACCCCGAAGGGTACACAATGAATTCCAAAATAATATAGAGAAATTTCAATTGATATAAATTTTATTAGACATATATAAAACAATTATATGAGATTGTATAAAATAATTCTAATCCTGGCACAGATATAATATAGGTGAATATTCCACTGGGCCCTAGTGGTATTGATCACCTAAAGTGGGAAGATTTTGTTCTACCAACCATAGATATATAAAAAAAATTATTAAAAAAATTATTTAAAAATTATAAAAATATACCGGTCTGGAAAAAGATATTATGTCCTTCTCTGATGTATCTGATATAATATCTTTGCGGTAAATAGATGGACAAGTAGTGTATCCACTGTGCAGTTATTTTTTCAGTCTATTGGCTAATACAGGCTTGGTCTGGTCTGTATTGAATACTGCTGTTACAATGTATCTCACCCGCTCCTGGCGCACGATGTTATCTCCGTCCACCATACGCCGGCTGCGCTGGCACAGGGCTGTCACTTGTGCAGAGTTTTACTTGTGCAGGGGTGCGTTTGGCACAACGTCCCTAGTGTCCTCCGTGTTGCTCCTGTGATGGTATTGCAGCGCTGGCGTCTCTCGTGGTGAATGATGATGGAGAGTGGTAATTTCTCAGGGCGGGTGGAAGATGGATCTTTCCCAGCAGGTTCAGGTTGGTGGAAAATCACGGTGTAAGTCCAGATCGGACTGCAGCTGCGGTGGTTGTTGCTTCCAATAAATGGTAAGTCTCTATGCCAGGTTAACACCATCAATATATTGCAAGGTGCGGCAATTAACCTAGACGCGTTTCAGGGTTCTTTTGCTAAATTGCATGACCCTTTCTTCAGTAGGAGAAATAAAGAATGTTATTTCTCCTACTGATGATGGTGTGAACCTGGCATAGAGACTTACCATTTATTGGAAGCAACAACCACCTCAGCTGCAGTCTGATCTGGACTTACACCGTGATTTTACACCAACCTGAACCTGCTGGGAAAGATACATCTTCCACCCGCCCTGAGAAATTACCAATCTCCATCATCATCCACCACGAGAGACGCCAGCGCTGCGCCCGCTCTGCAATACCATCACAGGAGCAACACGGAGGCCACTGGGGACGTTGTGTCAAACGCACCCTTTCACAAGTAAAACTCTGCACAAGTGACAGCCCTGTGCCAGCGCAGCCGGCATATGGTGGACGGAGACCACATCGAGCGCCAGGAGCAGGTGAGATACATTGTAACAGCAGTATTCAATACAGACCAGACCAAGCCTGTATTAGCCAATAGACTGAAAAAATAACTGCACAGTGGATACACTACTTGTCCATCTATTTACCGCAAAGATATTATATCAGATACATCAGAGAAGGACATAATATATTTTTCCAGACCGGTATATTTTTATAATTATTTAATAATTTTTTAATTAATTTTTTTTATATATCTATGGTTGTTAGAACAAAGTCTTCCCACTTTAGGTGATCAATACCACTAGGTCCCAGTGGAATATTCACCTATATTATATCTGTGCCAGGATTAGAATAATGTTATACAATCTCATATAATTGTTTTATATATGTCTAATAAAATTTATATCAATTGAAATTTCTCTATATTATTTTGGAATTCATTGTATACCCTTTGGGGTAAAATCCTAGAAGGATTGGTTATATATTTCTTTTCAGATTTGTAAATTACTTCTATTGAAAATCTTAATCCCTCCTGTACTTATTAGCTGCTGAATACTACAGTGGAAATTATTTTCCGTTTGAAACACAGAGCTGTCTGCTGACATCATGAGCACAGTGCTCTCTGCTGACATCTCTGTCCATGTTAGGAACTGTCCAGGGTAAAAGGAAATCCCCATAGCAAACATATGCTGTTCTGGACAGTTCATGAAATGGACAGAGATGTCAGCAGAGAGCACTGTGCTCGTGATGTCAGCAGACAGTTCTGTGTTTCAAAAAAGAAAAGAATTTCCGCTGTAGTATTCAGCAGCTAATAAGTACAGGAAGGATTAAGTTTTTTTAATAGAAGTAATTTAAAAATCTGTTTAACTTTCTGGCACCAGTTGATTTAAAAAGAAAAAAAAAGTTTTTACCCGAAGTACCCCTTTAACCTGTTGGGGACAAAGGGCGTATGCATACGCCCTTGCGTCCTGGTACTTAAGGACGAAGGGCGTATCCATACGCCCGTGGGAATTTCGGTCCCTGCCGCGCGCCGGGCAGGGACCGGGCCAGAGTGACTGCTGGTATCTATCAGCAGGCACCCCGTGCAAATGCCCAGGGGGGTCATTAGACCCCCCCATGTCGGCGATCGGCGCAAATCGCAAGTGATTTCACACTTGCGATTTGCGCCGATTCCGGGTCATTACGGGTCTATGGTGACCCGGAATAGAAGGGGGATCGCGGGTGTCTAAGACACCCAGGATCCCCCTGAAGCGATAGGAGTGATGTGGCACGGGTGCCACCCCTCCTATCCCTGCTATTGGTGGTCTAGACGCGACCACCAATAGCAGATCAGGGGCGGAGGGGTTTACTTTCGTTTTCCCCGTCCTGCCCTCCCACAATAGGTGGGGAAGAACGGGGAAAACGAAGAGGAGCGGCGCCGGAGTCCACTTACCCCTCCGGAGGCAGCGGAGCTACGGCGATCGGCGGGCGGCGACGGAGATCTGCGGCGGCGTGCGGCAGAAGAGGACGGCTCCCGGATGCGACGGAAGTCGGTGAGTAGTTGCCTAGCAACATCTAGAGGGCTACAGTCTGAGACCACTATAGTGGTCTCTAGACTGTAGCCCTCCAGATGTTGCAAAACTACAACTCCCAGCATGCCCAGACAGCTGTTTGCTGTGTGGGCATGCTGGAATTTGTAGTTTTGCAACAGCTGGAGGTCTGCAGTTTAGAGACCACTGCACAGTGATCTCTATACTGCCCTCTAGATCTTGCAAAACTACAACTCCTAGCATGCCCACACAGCTGTTTGCTGTCTGTTTTGCAACATCTGGAGGTCCACAGTTTGAAGATCACTGTTCAGTGGTCTCTAAATTGTAGCACTCCAGATGTTGCAAAACTACAAATTCCAGCATGCCCACACAGAAAACAGCTGTCTCGGCATGCTGGGAGTTGTAGTTGCGTACCTCCAGCTGTTGCATAACTACATCTCCCAGCATGCCCTTCTGTGATCAGTCATGCTGGGAATTGTAGTTTTGCAACAGCTGGAGGCACACTGGTTGGAAAATACTGAGTTAGGTAACAGGACCTAACTCAGTATTTTCCAACCAGTGTGCCTCCAGCTGTTTCAAAACTACAACTCCCAGCATGTACTGACAGACCGTGCATGCTGGGAGTTGTAGTTTTGCAACAGCTGGAGGCTCACTGGTTGGAAAATACTGAGTTAGGTAACAGAACCTAACTGAAGGTTTTTCAACCAGTGTGCCTCCAGTTGTTGCAAAACTACAACTCCCAGCATGTACTGACAGACCGTGCATGCTGGGAGTTGTAGTTTTGCAACAGCTGGAGGCTCAATGGTTGGAAGATACTGAATTAGGTAACAGAACCTAACTGAAGGTTTTCCAACCAGTGTGCCTCCAGCTGTTGCAAAACTACAACTCCCAGCATGTACTGACAGACCGTGCATGCTGGGAGTTGTAGTTTTGAAACAGCCGGAGGTCGTCCCCCCCATGAGAAGGTACAGGGTACATTCACACGGGCGGGTTTACAGCAAGTTTCCTGCTTCAAGTATGAGCTGCGGCAAATTTTTCGCCGCAGCGCAAGTTCCTAGCGGGAAACTAACCTGCCAGTGTGAATGTACCCTAAAAACACTACACTAACACCTAATAAAGAGTAAAACACTACATATACACCCCCTTACACTGCCCCCCACCCCCCCCAATAAAAATGAAAAACGTATTGTACGGCAGGGTTTCCAAAACGGAGCCTCCAGCTGTTGCAAAACAACAACTCCCAGCATTTCCGGACAGCCACTGACTGTCCAGGCATGCTGGGAGTTTAGCAACAGCTGGAGGCACCCTGTTTGGGAATCACTGGCGTAGAATACCTCTATGTCCACCCCTATGCAATCCCTAATTTAGTCCTCAAATGCACATGGCGCTATCTCACTTCGGAGCCCTGTCGTATTTCAAGGAAACAGTTTAGGGACACATATGGGGTATCTCCGTACTCGGGAGAAATTACACTACAAATTTTGGGGGGCTTTTTCTCCTTTTACCCCTTATGAAAAGGAAAAGTTGGGGTCTACACCAGCTTGTTAGTGTAAAAAAAAAATCTTTTTACACTAACATGCTGGGGTTGCCCTTTACTTTTTAGTAAAGGTAAAAGGAAAAGGAAAAAAAGACCCCCAAAATTTATAACGCAATTTCTCCTGAGTACGGAAATACCCCATATGTGGGCGTAAAATACTCTGCGGGCGCACAACAAGGCTCAGGAGTGAGAGTGCACTATGTACATTTGAGGCCTAAATTGGTGATTTGCACAGGGGTGGCTGATTTTACAGAGGTTCTGACATAAACCCAAAAAAATAAATACCCACATGTGATCCCATTTTGGAAACTACACCCCTCACGGAATGTAACAAGGGGTATAGTGAGCATTTACGCCCCACAAGTGTCTGACAGATTTTTGGAACAGTGGTCAGTGAAAATGAAAAATGTAATTTTTTTGTTTGCACACCCCACTGTTCCAAAGATCTGTCAAACGCCAGTAGGGTGTAAATGCTCACTGTACCCTTTATTACATTCCGTGAGGGGTGTAGTTTCCAAAATGGGGTCACATGTGGGGGGTCCACTGTTCTGGCACCACATGGCCCCCGACTTCCATTCCAAACAAATTATCTCTCTAAAAGCTCAATGACGCTCCTTCTCATCTGAGCATTGTAGTTCGCTCGCAGTGCACTTGACGTCCAAACATGGGGTATTTCCATACTCAGAAGAAATGGGGTTACAAATTTTGGGGGGCATTTTCTCCTATTACCCTTTGTAAAAAAGTAAAATTTGGGGAAAAACCAGCATTTTAGTGGAAAAATATTTTTTTTTCATTTACACATCCGACTTTAACAAAAGTTGTCAAACACCTGTGGGGTGTTAAGGCTCACCGTACCCCTTGTTACGTTCCTTGAGGGGTGTCGTTTCCATAATAGTGTGTGATGTGGGGTTTTTTGCTGTCCTGGCACCATAGGGGCTTCCTAAATAGGACATGCCCCCCAAAAACCATTTCAGAAAAACTCACTCTCCTAAATCCCATTGTTGCTCCTTCGCTTCTGAGCCCTCTAGTGCACCCGCCGAACACTTCACATCCACATATGAGGTATTTTCTTACTCAAGAGAAATTGGGTTACAAATTTTGAGAGGATTTTTTTCCTTTTACCCCTTGTAAAAATTCAAAAACTGGGTCTACAATAACATGTGAGTGTAAAAAAATGAAGATTTTGAATTTTCTCCTTCACTTTGCTGCTATTCCTGTGAAACACCTAAAGGGTTAACACACTTACTGAATGTCATTTTGAATACTTTGAGGGGTGCAGTTTTTATAATGGGGACATTTATGGGGTATTTCTAATATGAAGACCCTTCAAATCCACTTCAAACCTGAACTGGTCCCTGAAAAATTCCGATTTTGAAAATTTTGCGAAAAATTGCAAAATTGTTGCTGAACTTTGAAGCCCTCTGATGTATTCGAAAAGTAAAAACTCATCAATTTTATGATGCAAACATAAAGTAGACATATTGTATCTGTGAATCAATATATAATTTATTTGGAATATCCATATTCCTTATAAGCAGAGAGCTTCAAAGTTAGAAAAATGCAAAATTTTCAAATTTTTCATGAAATTTTAGCATTTTTCACCAAGAAAGGATGCAAGTATCGCCGAAATTTTACCACTAGCATAAAGTAGAATATGTCACGAAAAACCAATCTCAGAATCAAATTTATAAGTAAAAGCATCCCAGAGTTATTAATGCTTAAAGTGACAGCGGTCAGATTTGCAAAAAATGCTCCCGTCCTTAGGGTCATAATGGGCTCCGTCCCCAAGGGGTTAAGGGGTTAAATACAATATTGCAACATGCTAGCAAACGTACCGAACAGAATACATCTTATATCACAACCATAACAACCACCATTGTAAAAATCATGTTTTTCTTTTTCTGTTTTTAGACTCAGCTAATTATCTTATAATTTGGAATAAGTTTCATGTCTATGGGAGGAGGCATGACGGCTGTGTATCATAACGACGCAGGATGTTCTCTGTCCTTTGCGTAGGAGATAACATGTCCAGGGGCAGAATACCCCTTTATGCCATGGCTTATGGTCCCTGAAGGGGTAATGTTTATCCTTGAGGAGAGCATCATAAAGTCATGTGGATGCTTATAGGCTACTCAAGCTCCACTGGGAGTCCTGGGAAGTAAGGATATGTAAAGTTGCTCTCACACTACCTTTTCAGGAGGCTTTACTTTAAAAGTCAGTGTTTCACTCCAATTCAGAATGTTGGAAACCGACTGGGAATATATGCCATGCCAAACAATTTTCCAGAAGAAAAGAAGAACCATCTGCAGACAGCTGTTTTGGCGTAATTGTCCCTTGTCAGTACAGAGCAGGGAATTAGCTTGCCAGCACACTGGTATATTATGTAAACATTTTTGCTGTCATATTACAGCTACAAGCCCAAGCCAATCCATGGGTCTGATGACCCGCCTTGATACATATCAGTTTGGGTCCTTAGACTCCTAATCAGGACAGGACTCATGGCTGTAATATGAACTTGTGTTGGGACCCTAAGGCTATGTTCACATGGTGATATTTCCACAGAAATGTTTGAGCACACAGATATTCCACTGAAATTCCATTTCAAATTTTACAAAAGGGCAAAAATTTGAGCCGAATAGCAGAATGTATGCTGTTTAAACATAGCCTAAGGGTGAATTCACAGATTTATTGCATGGATTTCTACTTTTTAAAAGTCATCTTAAAAGGTTTTATAAAAAAAAAAAATTATTAGTACTATTTATTATTAGAACGACAAGTAGTAGCATATTCCTATTTTGTTTACATACCAAGTACATTTTTCCAAACCTCAATATTTTATTTTTTATTCAAATTTTCTTTTCATTTTAGAATAATGATCTTAATACTCCCCGAGTCAAAAAGACAGCAGAAAATGAAATGAATATTATTTACAAGACTGTTCATTCAACATCAACTATTTATAAATAGCAGCGTTTGTCTTTGAAAATAAACAACAATCCTGCTGATTTCATAGTTTTCCTTATCTATTTTTATGGCCAATAGGCAATGCATATCCATGTCTGACAGTGGAAAGTGTGCTTATTTTATTTCCATCGAAAACCAATTTAAATGCAAATTATTGTTGTTATTAATCTAATGACCCAAGATACATTGTAAATGGTGTCGAGTCACATGAAGGACATTTCAGTGTTCTGAGCCCATTAACATTCACAATTACCACTTTATCTGAATTCATAATTTAACAACAGAAATAAAGTTAAATAAAAGAGAAGCCATTCAGAAATGGCAGAAACTGTATTTTATATGTATATATGCAGCATGATAGAACGTGGTCAACTTTGCTCACCTAGAATAAATGGGCTTTCAGCAGAGGACTTTTTTTTTACCATTTAATTCTTTAGAACTACCTCCAACATTTGTGTTCTTTTTTTGACAATGTTGAAAGCCTTGTCTGTGGGTGGCACAAATGAAAATTCAACAATGTCAGGAGGAAAGAACATTTGGTAAGTTCAGAAGTAGTTCCTCAGCTTGATTCAATTATAATGTGAAACATCTTCCAACATCATGTGTACCCTAAAGTGCTTATATCTTTGCAGGCATTAAAATCAAAAGTAATACAACTAGTGAAGTGTGGCGCATGGATGCAGCTCCCTCCAATCTTCCCACTTTGTAAAATGTGTCCGTTTTCCTGGTTTAGATCTTATATTACCAGCTGTGCTGAGTTTTTCTATGAAGAATAATAACACAAGCAACAATTTTTTTTATTTTTTTTTATATATTAGAACTATTGTTTGTACTGGTGAATGACTAAAATTTTAGGTGACAGGTTAAACGTTGAACATTTTACATATCACTTTCCATTATGCAAGTAAAATGCAGCACAAGCAGCATGGAAATAGTTTCTTGTTGCTCAGACTCACTAGTCTGAAGATGAATATCTGTAGCGTTCTAGCATATGGCGTAGAGATAGCAGAGCTGGGTTTGTCATTTGGCAAATCCTTTTGGAATGTCATGATGATGATACAATACAGAAATTTAGGTGCACTACTGTGGTAAATGTATACAATGACATTGGCTATCCCTCAACACTGATGTTAAAATTGAGACATTCGCCAGTGTATCCTTATATGAAGGACACACCAGAGCCCGCACACCAAAGCCAAGGTTTCTCAAATGGTGCGGGACCTAACGCTAACCTACCTGTGCGTGAAAAGCAAAAACCAGGGGCCAGTGGGCAATTACAGCAGCACTAGGCCGGCATGCAGCCTGCTCCCAGTTACCTCCAGTGTGACTGAGCACACATACAATGGGAGGAGGGAGAGAGGCTACAAGCCACACCCAAGTTGGCAGATATAGGTGCATGGCCTCATAGGTGCAACCTTAATGCTGCCTGGAAAGTGTTCAAGGTGCATTAACATATGGAGATTACACACCTCCAAGCATAAATTTTTAATCAATAACAAAAAATGCGGTCTCAAATGGCTGGAGGTGCTCAACCCCAAATGCAGTTGTGCATTTATACTGGGGGAGCAGATCCTGCCCTTGTAGTCCATTGCTAGGGGCGGTACTTGGAGGTGTGTAAACTCCATATGTTAATGCGCCTTGAACACTTTCCAGGCAGCATTAAGGTTGCACCTGTGAGGCCATGCACCTATATCAGCCAACTTGGATGGGGCTTGTAGCCTCTCTCCTTCCTCCCATTGTATCTGTGCTCAGTCACGCTGGAGGTAACTGGGAGCAGGATGCATGTCAGCCTAGTGCTGCTGTAATTGCCCACTGGCCCCTGGTTTTTGCTTTTCACGCACAGGTAGGTTAGCCCTAGGTCCCGCGCCATTTGAGAAACCTCGGCGTTTGTGTGTGGGCTCTGGTGTGTCCTTCATATAAGGATACACTGGTGAATGTCTCAATTTTAACATCAGTGTTGAGGGATAGCCAATGTCATTGTATACATCTACCACAGTAGTGCACCTAAATTTCTGTATTGTATTATTCTAATTGTTACACATCCACGCTGTTTATCTGGTGTAGGATTCTATTGTGGCACTTGTAGTCCACTGCAGGCATCCTCCATTGTATGCATTTTTATGCTGGATATCGCCACTAGCAATGGACTACAAGGGCAGGATCTGCTCCCCCAGTATAAATGCACAACTGCATTTGGGGTTGAGCACCTCCAGCCATTTGAGACCACGTTTTTTGTTATTGATTAAAAATGTATGCTTGGAGGTGTGTAAACTCGATATGTTAATGCCCCTTGAACACTTTCCAGGCAGCATTAAGGTTACACCTGTGAGGCCATGCACCTATATCAGCCAACTTGAGTGGGGCTTGTAGCCTCTCTCCCTCCTCCCATTGTATGTGTGCTCAGTCACGCTGGAGGTAACTGGGAGCAAGCTGCATGTCGGCCTAGTGCTGCTGTAATTGCCCACTGGCCCCTGGTTTTTGCTTTTCACGCACAGGTAGGTTAGCGTTAGGTCCCGCGCCATTTGAGAAACCTTGGCATTGGTGTGCGGGCTCTGGTGTGTCCTTCATATAAGGATACACTGGCGAATGTCTCAATTTTAACATCAGTGTTGAGGGATAGCCAATGTCATTGTATACATCTACCACAGTAGTGCACCTAAATTTCTGTATTGTATTATTCTAATTGTTACACATCCACACCGTTTATCTGGTGTAGGATTCTATTGTGGCACTTGTAGTCCACTGCAGGCATCCTCCATTGTATGCATTGTTATGCTGGTGATCGCCCCTAGCAACGGACTACAAGTGCAGGATCTGCTGCCCCAGTATAAATGCACAACTGCATTTGGGGTTGAGCACCTCCAGCCATTTGAGACCACGTTTTTTGTTATTGATTAGGAATGTCATGATTGTTAGAGGGATTGTATCTCAATGAAAGATGAAGAATTATGAAGCAACAGAACAAGAGTTAGAAGCTTTTCACTCTGGTTTATAGTTGAAAACCTACCTACAATATATATTGGTCAAGAAATTGAGGCTCTTAGCGCACTTTTTGATCAAAACGTGTCCCCCCATCCACCACGGGGAGGTGGCCTCATTTAGGATGGGACCCTAACACAAATTCAGCGTGCACCCGTGTATTAGGTTGTTGTGCTGGCTATTTTTCTTTTTGCTTGTTTGTACAACTCAGGGGAAATGGCACCCTCTTTAGCTGTGCACCCCTCCCCCTTTTTCACAGGTGGTGTTTTAAATTGTTAATGGATCCAACATGTCACCCAGTCAGAGGCTATATGCCCAGCAGAGGTGAGTGGACATGAGCGTTAGGCTCAGAATTTGTTTTAGGGTCCCATCCTAAATGAGACAACCTCCCCGTGGTGGATGGGGGACAGAAAATTCTGGTGGATGCACAGTGAAAAAATCCTTGTAAGGAATATGGGTGCCAGTCCCAGGGTTTGACCAAGGCAGATAAATCCAAATAAAAAGGAAGACGGCACTCCAGTATTGGCGTCCAAACGTGGGTAGTAATTTATTGATCCCAATACATACAGAAACAGATGCGACGTTTCGACCTAACAATAAGGTCTTTATCATGCTTGATAAAGACCTTATTGTTAGGTCGAAATGTCGCATCTGTTTCTGTATGAATTGGGATCAATAAACTACTACCCACGTTTGGACACCAATACTGGAGTGCCGTCTTCCTTTAAACTGTCCATGTGTTTATATTTAAAGGAATTGTCCAACTTTTTAAATTTGATGGCCTATTTTCAGTATTGTCTATCAATATTAGATTTGCTTGGGTCCTAATCCTTGCACCCCCATTGATCAGCCATTCAAAGATGCCATGGTGCTTATGTAAGAACTGTAGCTTATTTTATGTTTACATCAAATGCAGTCAGTGCAAACTTGCAAGATGCCATGCGGCAATGCAAGGTTCTACATCATTATCACATTTAGTGAATGGAACAACTCTGTGCATTGTACTGTCAGCTAAAATTAGGCAGCAGGCCCCTTTAAACAGCTGAATGGCAGAGGTACCAGGAATCAGACCCCCACCGATCTAATATTGATTGGCTTTTGTGCACATGGGCTATAAATAGTCAAATGCCTTGACAACCTCTTTAACCCCTTAACGACCACGGACGTAAATGTACGTCCTGGTTTGGCGGGACTTCCCGCACCAGGCCATACATTTACGTCCTGTGTATGACCGCGAGCATCGGAAGGGTGCTCGCGTCGTACACGGCAGGTTCCGCCATTAACACCTCCGATGCCGTGATCAATACAGATCACGGCATCTGCGGCATTGCGGCACTGCTGTGGGGATCCGATCATCCAGCATGACAGCCGGAGGTCCCCTTACCTAGCTCCGGCTGTCTCCCGGGGTCTTCTGCTCTGGTCTGTGATCGAGCAGACCAGAGCAGAAGATCACCGATAATACTGAGCAGTGCTGTGTCCTATGCATAGCACAGCACAGTATTAGCAATCAAATGATTGCTATAGATAGTCCCCTATGGGGACATAAAAAGTGTAAAAAAAAAGTTGAAAAATGTAAAAATGAAAAGAAAAAAAAAAGTGAAAAATCCCTTCAAATAAAAATGAAAATTGTCAGTTTTTCCCATTTTAACCCCAAAAAGCGTAACCTTTTTTTTTAATAAACATATTTGGTATCGCTGCGTTCGTAAATGTCCGAACTATCAAAATATAATGTTAATGAGTACGGGGAATGGCGTAAACGTAAAAAATTAAAAAAAGTCCAAAAATCCGGCTTTTTTGTCACATTTTATTAAAAAAATTTTTATAAAAAATTATCTAAAAGTTTTATATATGCAAATGTGGTATCTAAAAAAAGTACAGATGACGGCGCAAAAAATTAGCCCTCATACTGCCCTATATACAGAAAAATGAAAAAGTTATAGGTGGTCAAAATAGAGTGATTTTAGATTACTGATTTTGTACAAAAAGTTTTAGATTTTTTTTAAGCGGTACAAAAATATAAAAGTACCTAGCCATGGGTATCATTTTAATCGTATTGACCCACAGAATAAAGAACACCTATCAGTTTTACCGTAAATTGTACAATGTGAAAACAAAACCCTTTGAATTTAAATTTCCTCCCTAAATAAAATTTTTGTGTTCGCTGTACATTTTATGGTAAAATGAGAGGTTTCATTACAAAGTGCAATTGGTCACGCAAAAAACAAGCCCTTATATGGGTCTGTACATGGAAATATAAAGAAGTTATGGATTTTAGACGGCGAGGAGGAAAAAACGAAAACGCAAAAATAAAATTGGCCTGGTCCTTGAGGTGAAAATGGGCTTGGTCATTAAGGGGTTAAGGCCATATGAAGCAGGCGTAATCTGCTAACCAACAACTTTGTCCCACTTTTATCCAGGGTTAAACAAATTTACAGGTTGACATGTTCACATTCATCATTCAGTAGTATGGGTGAAACATAAGGGTTTCTATTTTTTTAAAGTAAACAGTGTTAACAAAACTTGCAACTTATTAAAATGTATTTAATGTGTATTATAATGCAATGAGAATATTTTCGATTATGCCTTTTCTGTTATTACTATATACTCCATGCATTTTGTTTTTAAAGATATTTTGATGACTGAAAATTGTAATTCCCACTTAGGGATGTTTTATTTAATTGTTTTATGAAATCTATTCTTATAAAATGTGCTGTTGCTCGATAAGCATTAAACATGTTTATAAGTGGAACATAAAATGAAGTTATGTTCTTCAAACGTGTTACAAAGAGATGACTATTGGTCTGTTCTTTACTTTTTTTTTTTGCCTTTCAGTTTTCAAAAACATATTACAAGAATACTTAGTTTGTTCATAAAATTTACAATTTCATTGATCCAAACAACATAAAATTGCAGAAATAAGAATTATATAATAGCTATTTTATGATCCAAAATGGCTTACTGCTGATGTCCTAGAACATTGCACAAAAGAAATATGTTTTCTTGTAAAAGTTTGTGCTATTTTAAAAAAATTTTCACCACTGATTTTCTAATACTTATATCATCTACAGCTATTATGTTTCCTTGCTAGATCACCATTTCCATTGGGAGTGTATGTTTGAAATGTTTGAATGTAGAGTACACAGAATTCTGGTAAATGTTGTCTTCAAGAAATGTACCCCATAAAGGTAACATAAATCAGAATTAAAGTTAATGATCTTCTGAAAGCAATCTGGCTTATAAATGGCTATCCCTACAGAATGTTTCAATGTTTATGACGCATCACTGAGATAAATGCAAATTGATGATTGATGGGGGTCCAAACTCTGGGACTCTTTGTGCTATCATGGTTTTACCTGCATGCCAGCATTCTTATCCACCTGCTGTGCAGGAAACAACACAGTTCCCATTATATGCAGAAAAGGACTGGGAAGAAGCTGCAAAACTAAAGGTTTTTTCCTTTTTTTTTTTTTTACAACAAAGGTTTTTGCTTTTTTTGGGCTGTGAAACTGTTGTTTTTATAGTTCAAAAACTGTATGTTTCCCATTGGATTCTATAAAAACATTTGCTGTTTGTTCACACATACATGTATTTTATAGCCACAATTGCTCCAGAATTATTACAGAATTATTAGACCATAGACTGTATGCATGGCTTTTTACATTTACATCTGTAATCGAGCATGTTTTCTTTATTGTTTCCATAACTCCTATAAAACCGTGTTGCCAGCCCCCCATCCTTGGATGCAGCAGTGACTTAAGAATTTTAAGCCGCTCTTTGGAAGCCCTTTTGTCCACATAGTTGTAGGACTTTTAAACATGCTATAACTGCCTGATATGAGAATAACTAGCATTGTGGCCCCATTATTATGATCATTGATAGGGGGGCCCAAAGTTAAAAAAATAAATAAATAAAAATAAGACCTTCCTACTGTGTACTGTACCTGTATGACAAAGTCTCTCAAGGCCCGCTTCATCAAATGTGACTAATGGTATTGTATCAGTCAGTATCAGAAATAACTTGATCCCATTCACTTCACCTGTTGTATGTTGCTATCAATAAAGATAGCTGTCAATGACAACTTGTCGCATAAAAATCAAGCCCTCATGTAGCTATTTGTTAAAAAATAAATAAATAAAAATAAAATGTTATGGCTGTGGACTTGAGGTAAACATTAAAGGGGTTATCAAGGAAAAAACTTTTTTTATATATATATCAACTGGCTCCAGAAAGTTAAACAGATTTGTAAATTACTTCTATTAAAAAATCTTAATCATTTCAGTACTTATGAGCTTCTCAAGTTAAGGTTGTTCTTTTCTGTCTAAGTGCTCTCTGATGACACGTGTCTCGGGAACCACCCAGTTTAGAAGAGGTTTGCCATGGGGATTTGCTTCTAAACTGGGCAATTCCCGAGACACGTGTAATCAGAGAGCACTTAGACAGATGAGAACAACCTTAACTTCAGAAGCTCATTAGTACTGAAAGGATTAAGATTTTTTAATAAAAGTAATTTACAAATCTGTTTAACTTTCTGGAGCCAGTTGATATATATGTAAAAAAAAGTTTTTTTTCCTGGATAACCCCTTTAATAAAATGGCTGTGTCAATATAGGGTTAAGTGCATATTGAAACAGTTTATTCTCTTATGGACAGTTTATACATGGGGGAAAGGCACAATTTATGTTACACTGAAATAGCATGTAGACATCCGAGAGAAAATACACTTGACAGTTCAGTTAATCAATAGGACTGAACAGAATGATTTATGGCTGCATTGTGTCAAGGTTCCAACCGTTCAAAAAAATTGTCCACCTGATCTTGTACAAAAAACCTTTTTCACATCATTTTAAAATGATAGTAAAGAAAGAAGTGAAAAGCAGTCAAAGCTGTTACTGAGTGTGTCCCTAAAACACCACTAGATTATATTTCACCTCAATCCATTTTGTATTAACCTGTAATGTTGCATGTGTTTGAAGGCAGTATAGCATAGGTCACATCTATGGTTGTCATCACTGCTTTACAGAAACAAAATATAGCAAGTAAAAGCAACAGAATCCCACTTTGAATTGATATTACCACTTTAAAAAGAAAATGCCACATGTGGAGAGAGTTTGTTCTTACCTACACAATTTCCCATAATAGACCACACGTGGAGCCCAAGAGATAAAGGTGTTATAGGATTGAATATCACCCAATATGCATAAAATGAAGCTGGGATATAATACCGTATAAAGTACCATGTGTGTTCTGTGCTATCATATGCTGTGATTTTTACATTTATTTTGTAGAAAATGTTTAACTTAAATTAAGAGATTTATTAGGATATTGGGAATGACACAACTAAAAGTAACTAAAGTTGACAAGTTCCAACCACAGGTTCTATGCAGAGAGCATAGAAGAGTTAGTCTCCATTCTCTCAGGTGGCAGGATACATTTAAACTTCCTGGGCAGTTATATAGCCTGAGAATTGCTACCAAACTCAGGTGATCAGATGGATTCCGAAAGGTCTGATGCAAGAGGTCCCAAAGGCTAGCATGGGACATCTGACATCCGGCTTCCAGGAATTCTCCTGATTACAAGAGTCTTGGAGCAACTTTCGGGCTTAAACATTGCCCAGGAAGTTTAAATGTATCCTGCTACCCAAGAAAAATGAGACTAACATTTTAAAGGGGTTGATTGGATGGAGAGGTTTTTTATATGTGTCTGGGGCTTTAAAGAAGATACCCAGGTATAGAAAAGAGGTATACTTACTAGGCCTTTAACTAGTTCAACTAATACTCTGTGCTGACAGGAAATGCTCACTCAGTTATTCAGTCCAGTTATTCCAATCTTAAAAGTAAGAGGAAATTGCTAGAATATGCTATTCCATTACTTATTGATGGGGGTCCAACCTATGAAGCACATGAGATCCTATGAATAAAAGTGTTCTTCCCTTCTATTGTTTATTAATGAGGAAACCAGATGATAAAGCCAGAATCTAAATTTGTTTATTGGTTGTGCAAAAATTGTGCTGCCTGGACTAGCAGAAGAAATAATTCTGTAAGTATTGTTATTTCAGGTTTACCAGTAACACAGACACAGGGATAAGCAGTATATGAGTTGAGTAAAGCAGAATGCAGCATAGACTGCCATAAACCACCTTTCATAGAAGCTTCAAAGTCCAATCAATAATGTTTAATGAAAGCATTAGGTAAACTTCAGAATGCACAACAATCAGTATGGATGGGATTCGTGGAGTGATGGAGGGCTCTGTCCTGAGCATTATCTTATCTTGGCAGATAGATCATTATTTTCCCCAAGTTTATGGCAGTTAGGAAGCATATCTGTAGGAAATAAAAGTATGCTTCCTGTTGTAGAGGCTAAAGTCTTTTTAAAGCAAGTGAAAAGTCCTAAATACGGTAGTGAAGAGATTTAACCTCCTAGTTCTCATCTTCTGTAACACTGTGACAAAATGCCTAATCGGTGTTTCCCTCACCCAGGGAAGATTGAGATTGCCAAGCCCTCTACCCTGTTGAGCACTAGCAAGAAACCACATTCCTGGCATGCCACCACCTCCTCCTTGTCCATGTACCCAAATAGAACTCCCTGTTTGGCTCAACCGTGCATGCTTTCATAAGATTTTACCATTGCAGGACACCCAAACCCCAGCACTAGACACAGAGGTATGTAAAACTATGCCATTGTGGTATCCTTGGTTCCAGGCACCCAGGCATTACTCGGGGGGACAGGGAACATGAGTACTCTGTGATTATCCATTCCTGAGGACAGCAGGGCCACATAGTACTATTTATTTCATTCCACTTAGGACCAGTCTTTACTGTTGCTCATATGTCTCATTATTGCATGTGCTCCATGTGGGAGAGCGTCTTGCCCCCTTTGTTGTAGTAGACTTATGTGAGCCTTTTAAATGGCTTAATGTATGTTTTCTATGCCTGAATAATTTTCCTTAAGTTTGTCTTGAACCAGAAATTAAACAAGCCCCAAAACACACTTAAAAGAAAACTGTCAGCCAGTTCGCCCTCACTAAACCCAATACACTGGGTTATAGTGTGGGTGAACAGGACTCCATACAGGAGTCACTTACTTTTTTGCCTCCATTGGCCGCCGAGTTATGCCCTGGTAAAGTTCCGTTATTGTGTCCATGCATTGTGCTTGGAAGGCGGGTCCCCCCGCTGGACGTCTGCCTATACCTCCCGGAGTGAAAGTCCTAAGCCCACCCCATTCTTAGCAAATTCATTTTCTTCAACTCTATGTCCTAGTGATGAGGAGTCACATGTCACATGAGCACAGTGCTCTGTCTGTTTGTCCTGATGACTTGAGAGCTGTTCGTACGTGTCTGCGCGTGCAGACTTTCACTCTGGGAGGCATAGGCAGATCATCGGCGGGGACCCGCCTCCAAAACTCAATGTATGGACAGAATAATGGAACTTTAACGGGGCATAACTCGGTGGCCAGTGGAGGCACAAATGTAAGTGCATTAGTGTGGATGAACAGGCTGACAGTTTTTCTTTAAAACGCTGCCTTATAGTTTTATACCCCTATCTTATACTGTTGGGAGTGTACTCAAGTAGTTTTGAAGTGTTTTTAAGGATCAGTTATGGCGACATGCGGTAACCTATTGTAATTATTCCAGCTTGCCTATTTTTTAGGCCTATTCACATCAAAATAAAGCGGCATAAAGTATCCCGGGTTGTCGGCAGATGCCTGCCAGTGTTACTATGCACACGGAGGCAAGAAAAGACAACGTGGATTTATCCCAGCATGCTAAAAATTATCCCTTTTTTGGGAGTAGTAACAGAATTGGTGTTCTAAAATAGTGAAGACAGAAGAAGAAATAGCTCTTGCATGAAAAGCTGAAAACATTATTCTTTTCCTAGTGATGATGTGTAAGAGTAGGCCTAGCTAGAAGTAGGATGAAGGTGGATTGGTGCTCCTAGTAGTAGCCAACGTACAGCAGGTGGTGGCTGACTGATGTTAATAGCGTATAGCATGAGATGGAAGACATGCTTATAGCATACAGCACGAGATGGCAGACTGATGTAACAAGCATCCAGCATGAGATGGTGGACTGATGTCACTAGCATCCAGCAGGGGTGGTGGTAGTACAGTGGCATCTGGCACAGGAGGTTTAAATTCCTCACTGATTCATGCCTGATTCATTTTATTAAAAGTCAGTTTTTCCATGCTGCTGGCTGACAATCTGGTTTGCTTGGGGGTGACCACACTGCCTGCTGCACTTAACACTCTCCTGGAAGCCACACTAGAGGATGGACAAGACAGAACACTCATGGCAAACTGGCAAACTAGGTAAGTTCTGGCCAATGGTCTAATCTGGTTAGCCAGAAGTCCATGGGGTATAACTTGAAGTAGCAGGTTTGCGAAAAAGTCATTTTCATTTTGGCCAGCAGCCCTGGCTGGCCCCAGGTTGGTTGCAAATGCAACCGCTTTAAATCTGTCGAATTTTGCCCCAGCCAGGCAGCCCAGGCCCAGCTGGAAGAAGCAGCAATGGAGCAAAACTGTTTTTCAACCAGACCATGTGTACTACTTCACTTATCAATTGTTGCACGCAGGGTACGGCGGTTTCAGCAAAATAATTGCATCTAGGTTCTAATTTGCCCAGCAGTCCTGGCTGGCCGCAGGGTGGTTGCAAAAGCAAACACAACAAATTAGAATTTTGCTAGCAGCCCTGGCTGGCCGCAGGAGGTTTGCAAGAGCAAACACGATAAATTAAAAGTTTGCTCCAGCCAAGCGGCGCAGGCCTTGCTGGGAAATCACACAATAGAAATGGAGCAAAGCTATTTTTCTGAAAAGTATTGCCCCTGGGCCTGGCTATAAGTACTACTCCACATATCAACCGTTGCATGCAGGGTATGGAGGTCTCAGCAAAATAATGGCATCTAGGTATGCGCCACCTCGGCTGGGCACACCCCATTAGTTACCTGAAGGCTGTCGAGTGCTCAAGATGGTATGGGAGGGCCTGTGCCACCAACAACTTGGCCAGGTAGGAATTGAGGCACACTACAACAGGGTGACTGGGAGAATACTGTTGTCTGGAGGACATGGATTCCCCAATGGATAACTGACGGGATCGAGAAGGAGGAGGACATGACAGAAGAGGAAAATCCCGAAGAAGTGCTGACTGTAAAAGAGATCTGGCTGTTACAGTTGGAAGAAGATGGCATGGATTTTTCTAAGCGTTCCAAAAATTATCCCATTTTTGGGAATAGCAACAAGTGAAAAAGATGGCCCGGATTTTTCCAAGCCCCCCAAAAATTATTGGAGGAAAGTAGGGTGATTGTGGATTGGTCTTTCTAGTAGTAGCCAGCATACAGCAGACAGTGGTGAGGTAGAGTTATTTGTAGCCAGCAGACAGCAGGTATTGGTGGACTAAGTATACTTCTACCCAGGCTTTGTGATACTTGAGGTAATGACGTAGAGACCTAATTACTACAATTGAACCCTCCCTGTGCCTCACTTTCTACTTGCAGAGACGGAACCATGCCTGCTTTCCTTAATCTGGTAAAATAGTAAAGAATTTCCACATGGCAGGATACCTTAAATAGTTAGGTACATCAACGCCCAACTGTACCCCTGTTCTAGAATGTTTTTTCTCAAGCCTTCAGATCCAGCACCAGTGTCACTGTCACTTGCTCCTGAGCTGCTCGGATCAGAACTACTGACATCCTCCTCATTAACCTCTTAAGGACCCATGACGTATGCGTACGTTATGAGTCTACTCCCAATCATCATAGCGGATCGGGCCCGGCCTCTAACAACGGAGCGCAGCATTGATTGCGGTGCCGCGTGCTATTGACCCTCTAAAGTGAACGTGAAACCATGCCAGTTAGGGAGCTGTTTGGGATCGCTGCGGTTAAATCGCGGCATCCCGAACAGCTTACATGAAAGCCGGAGGATCCCTACCTGCCTCCATGCTGTCCGATCGCCGAATGACTGCTCAGTGCCTGAGATACAGGCATGAGTAGTCAAGCGACAGAATCATCGATCAGTGGTTTCTTATGAGAAACCACTGATCAATGTAAAAGATCAGTGTGTGCAGTGTTCCCCTATGGGAGCTATAACATTGCAAAAAAAAGTGAAAAAAAAAGTTAACAAAGATCATTTAACACCTCCCCCAATAAAAGTTTGAATCACCCCTCTTTTCCCATGAAAAAAAACAGTATAAATAAAAATAAACATATGTGGTATCACCGCATGCGGAAATGTCCGAATTATAAAAAATATATCATTAATTAAACCGCACGGTCAATGGCATACGCGCAAAAGAATTCCAAAGTCCAAAATAGTGCATTTTTGGTCACTTTTTATATCATGAAAAAATGAATAATAAGTCCTATCAATGCAAATATGGCGCAAAAAATAAAAAAATAAGCCATCATATGGATTTTTAGGTGCAAAATTGAAAGAGTTATGATTTTTTACAGGTAAGGAGGAAAAAATGAAAATGCAAAAATGGAAAAACCCCGGGTCCTTAAGGGGTTAAACTCCTCTTCATCATCCTCATTACTCCTCTCAGTTAGCACTTCTGATGTGTCATTGTGGCCTCCTTGTTCGCCCATACCACATCTACCCTGATGCCATGATATCTTTTTTGGGTGATTTTCCACCAACCTACTTGTCAACTTTAGGTTTCAATGCTTTGAACTGTGTTTACCTTGCAACAAGGTACATATAAGGTTAAGTTTAATTAAACCCAAATTAAAAAAATACAGTCTCTTTAGAAGCCTAATGTGTTTGGAATGCACAGCCTTTTTACTATAATGCGTGTTTGTGTGTACACAACTAGAAAGATTTAAAGGGGTTCTTTACTGGAAAACATTTTTTTTAAATCAACTGGTGCCAGAAAGTTAAAAAGATTTGTAAATGATTTCTTTAAAAAAAATATTAATCCTTCCAGTACTTATCAGCTGTATGATCCACAGGATGTTCTTTTATTTTTGAATTTCCTTTCTGCCTGACCACATTGCTCTCTGCTGACACCTCTGTCCATTTTGGGAACTGTCCAGAGCAAGAGCAAATCCCCATAAAAAAACTGCTATGGACAGTTCCTAAAATGGACAGAGGTGTCAGCAGAGAGCACTGTGGTCAGACAGAAAGGAAATTCAAAAAGAAAAGAACTTCCTGTGGATCATAATAGCAGCTGATTAAAAAAAAATGATTTCCTCTGTAGCATACAGCTGCTAATAAGTACTGGAAGGATTAATATTTTTTTAATAGAAGTAATTTACAAATCTGTTTAACTTTCTGGCACCAGTTGGTTAAAAAAAAAAAAAAAATGTTTTCCAGTAGAGTACCCCTGTAAGGGGTGATTTCAGAAAAATATCAATGTCAGAGGAATACACTTTTGCATGCCAGAGATGACAGCACAATGGGTACTGACGGTGTTTGCGGACCTGTATTAACACTACAGGCTAGAGACATATTACATCAACAATACAACAATATTACTTTTTGACTTGCTGAGATTACTGCACAATGTGTACTGAAGGTGTTTGTGGAACTATATGAAATGCAACAGACCTCTATTAACTCAACAGGCTAGATAGAAGATATGTTTTACTTATCAACACGCTTTTTAACTGACTGAGATTACTGCACAATGTGTACTGACGATGTTTGCGGAACTATATAAAATGCAACAGAACTACAGGCTAGGTACAAATCACAGAACTGGCTACTGTAGCTGGTTGAGGAACACTATTCAATTCAGGTATTTGCAGGTATGAACCTTGAAAAAGGCTTTGGATTTGTGGTAGCAAAAGATGAGTCCTTCAGAGGCTGTGAGAAGGATGTCTCCTTATCTGCTGTATAGGAGCCCCTATAGGTTTCTTGTATGGGGATTGACTATTGTTCACACACATAAACACACACACACACACACACACACACTGTCTCTATTTCTAATCTGTATCTATCTATCTATCTTTCTCCCTTTTTGATATATCTTTCTCATCACTGACTGTCCCTATGTCTGGCTCTCCCCCTCTCTCCTCTCTGCAGAAGTTCTGAGCACTGTAAACTCTGTGGGTGACGTCAGTGCCCTTTTTTCTGTGTCCCTGGCTGTGTCCTATTGGCCCTTGTGCTTGCTTGCACAGTAAGCAGAAAATCACACGATAGACCTGGGTTATCATGCAATCTGCTGCTTTCCCTATGTCTTCTCACCGCTCCCTGGCCACCCTGCTTGTTCCGCTCACCAAAAAAACATGCTTTCTGTTCTTTTTTTCTCGCTATTTACCGGTTCACATGAGACAAACTGGTAAGAGCTCAAATGTTCGGCAAGCCGGAAAAATCCAAAAGATAGGGTCAAATCCGCGTTTACTGGATTTGTCTTGTTAATCTCTAAGATCTCTTTAAATGGCAAAGTAGAGAATGGTAACACAATGTGACCAAATTCACTGCCAATATTTTTTTTCTTCCCTTTTATTTATGACAAAAAGCAATCAAGGAGAAGGGACATTCCACCAAATGCAATAGAAGGTAGCCTTATAAGGTACATGACTGCAAAAAACTAAAACAAGCTGATGTAGTAAACAATATGGAAAGAAAAAGAAAAGCAGAGTGAGCAAGGCAAAGTAACACAGAAAGTTATTTTAAACACAAATTAATAATTTCATTCGTAATAAAACATTTTTCAAAGCACTAACATTTGTAGATTTACAGCAGCAGGAAACCATTCAAAATACAAACTGAGGTCAAGCATTATGGCTTACAGCATCTACATTAAAAACAAATGTTTCATATCAATCAAAGCATTTGTTACTTACTCATTCGCCATATCTGGAGCCGATTTTATAACAGACTTGAGATTTCAATTTTAGGTTTAAGTTTCCAGACACTCATGCTTTCCCCAAGGGACCATTTCACAAGCGAATAAACTTTAGTCAAACATGATTCATTTTGTTTCTATCACCTAACACTGAAAGAAAAGAGTATGGGCAACAAACAAATCTTAAGTACAGACGTCTGACTTATGGAGTGTTGGACAGCTTTTTGTAGTTTATGAAAAATGTGACTGGTCTATAAAAAATGGTTTTCACTCTCCAATGCTGTCTCAGGTGAAGCGGTGGCCTCAATAGAATTTCAGGAGAAAATAAGGCTGTAGTGTAAGATCAGCATGCATCATTTCACATATAGACCTGATATATTTCTTTTATTCTCTTCCCCTGGAACAGTATTACAAGCGAACAGTTGTTTCCCTGACAAGTTGGACTAGATAGTTACAGATAAAGCAGATAAAACATTATCTGTTTTGCTGATTTTATAGCTATTCTGCCACTCGGTTTTTGTGTTAAGTTGATATTTATAGCTTAGTAAACAAATATAAGCTAATTCCATTTCTGGCTAGTAAATGCTGCTAATGTTTATAATAGTATTCTGAGATTCTTATCTTTTTCTTTGTAGTTAAATTGTTTAAAAAAGTATATGGATTTATAGATGAATAATTCAAACTTTTATTATTTAAAGGGAATCTTCAACAGTTAACATGATTCCGTTTGCGTTGTAAACAATATTATTCAACCTCCTGCACAAATGTTATCGGACAAATTTACAAAGGTTCAGCTTTTTGCATACAAACAATAAAACAAGGGCTATGTAAATAGCTCAGCACAACTAATATCTAAAATGACTGTAGTCTCAGATTCAACTCAGAATCTTCATGACAAATTGAATCTTTAGAACCTAGTAGAGCACTATGTTGCTGTTACAAACATGGTACATGACTAGACATCAGCTTTCAGCAGCATTCCTGAGAAATTTCAGCTCATTCCTTATGGTTAAGATCTCCAGTTTACTAATATTCTTAATTTTACAATTACCTTCTTGAAATCTCTCCAGAGATTTTCTGTCTGGTTCATGTTAAGTGACAGTCACCACTTGGTGACAGTCACCAAACCAAGCCTTGGTGGATTTTGGGATATGCTTGGAAACACTGTCAAGTTGACAGGTAAAATGATGCCCAAGCTTCAGCTTCCCCACCCAAGGTATGACTTTTTCTCCTAAGATCCCTGGATACTTGATACAATCCATCTTGTCCTCCACTTATTGCATGTTTCCAATGCCAGAGTGAGGCTGCATTTACATCACAATTTAGGGGTACAGCAGCCTGATCAGCCAGGAGAATTTGAAAACCTGCTGCTACGGTATCCACACTGGACCCGTGCCACATACTATTCATTTTAACCCCTTGAGGACCAAGCCCATTTAAACCTTAAGGACCAGGGCCAATTTTCCTATTTGCACTTTCGGTTTTTCCTCCTCCCCTCCTAAAAATCATAATGCTTTTAATTTTGCCCCTACAGATCCAAATAAGGGCTTTTTTTTTTGCGTCACCAACTGTACTTTGAAATGGAATTGCTTTTTTATAACATAATCTGCGGTGAAACAAAAAACTTATTTGTGGGGTGAAATGAAAAAAAATATGCAATTTTGTAACTTTTTTGGGCTTCCGTTTTTACACAGTGTAAATTATAACTACATGTACCAAAATTAGTATGTTTAAAATTGTCATCTTCTGACCCCTATAACATTTTTAGTTTTCCACATTCAGGGCTATATGATGGCTTATTTTTTGCGCCCTGAGCTGTAGTTTTTATTGGTACCATTTTTGTTTTGATGAGACTTTTTGATCACTTTAATACATTTTTTATGGTACATGAAGTGACCAAAAATGCTAAATTTTGGACTTTGCAATGTTTTTACTAGAGATGAGCGAACTTTTCAAAAATTTGATTCGTCCGATTTGCCGAATTTTCCGAAAAAATTTGTTTTGATCCAAATTTATTTGCGGCTAAAGGTATATTAAAAACATCTATTTCTGGCCTACAGAGAGCCTCAATAGGGGTATAGAACACTTTGCTGTGTTGTGACACGCATATGGAGTGTGCTGGGGTAGTGAAATAATACTGTTATTCAGAATAACATGCAGATTACCGGCATCACTTTTAGAATCACTGCCGCAGAGCGGCAAAATTACAGAGCCTGGAGGTGGCATCAGTATGAGGAGACCATATAGTGGCTGAATGACACAGCGTGGATGTGTTGGCAACATTAGGAGACCATATAGATGCTGAATGACACAGTGTGGAGGTGTTTGCAGCATGAGGAGAACATATAGTGGCCGAATAACACAGCATGGTGGTGTTGGCAACATGAGGAGACCATGTAGTGGCTTGTTAACACAGCATGGAGGTGTTGGCAGCATGAGGAGACCATATAGTGGCTGAATGACACAGCATGGAGGTGTTGGAAGCATGAGGAGACCATATAGTGGCTGAATGACACAGAGTGGAGGTGCTGGCAGCATGAGGAGACCATATAGTGGCTAAATGACACAGCGAGGAGGTGTTGGCAGCATGAGGAGACCATATAGTTACTGAATGACACAGTGTGGAGGTGTTGGCAGCACGAGGAGACCATATAGTGGATGAATTACACAGCGGGGAGGTGTTGGCATCATGAAGAGACCATATAGTGGCTGAATGACACAGTTGGGATGAGGCTGAAGCATGAGGAGACCATATAGTGGCTGAATGACACAGCTTGGAGGTTTTGGCAGCATGAGGAGACCTTATAGTGGCTGAATAACAAATCCTGGAAGTGGCTGAAGCATGAGGAGACCATATAGTGTCTGAATGGCACAGCCTGGAGTGGGCGGCAGATGAGGAGACAATAGGGCCTCACAAGCTCTCAGAATAAAAGATGAATTTTGAAATTTCCATTGAAGATGTATGGTACGTAGTGCTACCATAAACATACATTGCTAATGTCCTAGGCCCAGCAGCATCACTAAACCATGAAGTTGCTGAATGACAGGAGCAGTCAGCAGCAGGAGTGCATAAGAGGGATTCATAACCCCTAAGATTGAAAGATCAATGTTGAAATCTCAATTAAGCATGTATGTAAGCTAGTCCTAATATCCAAAAATGTAAGGCCCAAGCCCAGCAGCATCACTAAGCCAAGTAGTTCCTGAAACACACAGCCTGGAGCAGGCATCAGCATGAATTTACAAGAGAGCTTCACAACCCCTAACATTATGTTAATGTTGAAATCTGTATAGAAGATGTATGTTAGCTAGTGCTAACATAAAAAAAAATTAGGCACAGGCCCAGCAGCATCACTAAACCATATAGTAGCTGAAACACACAGCCTGGATCAGGCAGCAGCACAAGTACACAAGAGGGCTTAATAACCCGTGCATCTTGAAATCTGTATAGAACATGTATGTTAGCTAGTGCTAACATCCAAAAACTTTAGGCACAGGCCCAGCAGCATCAGTAAGCCAAGTAGTTCCTGAATCACACGGCTTGGATCAAGCAGCAGGATGTGTACATAAGAATGCTTCACAACCCCTAATATTAAATGATCAATGTTGAAATCTTTATTGAGCATGTATGTTTGCCAGTGCCTCCATAAAAAATTGTAGGTAATATCCAAGACAGTCCCAGCTGCATCAGAAAACAATATATTGGCTGAAAGTCACAGCCTGGAGGTGGGAAAGCATAAGGAGCCCATATAGTGTCTGAATGGCACAGCCTGGAGGTGGCATCAGGAGACCTGAAAGTGACCCTAATGCAAGAAATTGGAGACCAGCACCTTAATTATGTTTTGCAGTATCCATGGCAGCACAATGAGAGAGCCTGGAGTTGGTAGCATCAGCATGAGGAGACCAAAGAGCAGCTCAATTATAGAGCCTGGAGCTGGCAGCATCAGCATGAGGAGACCATAGAGAAGCACAATTATAGAGCCTGGAGGTGGCAGCATAAGCATGAGGAGACCATAGAGAAGCGCAATTAGAGAGCCTGGAGGTGGTAGCATCAGCATGAGGAGACCATATGGCGGCACAACTACAGAGCCTGGAGGCGGGTAGCATCAGCATGAGGAGACCATATGGTGGCACAACGACAGAGTGTGGAGGTGGTAGCATTAGCATGAGGAGACCATATTGCGGCACAATGACAGATCCTGGAGGTGGCTGCAGCAGTATGAGGGCCATGCCAAATGAGGGTTGAGTGTGGGTAACCCACCGACTGTTGACTGGGAGTGTCGAATGTCACTTGAGATGAAGTGGATGACCGAGTGAACCGATCAATCACGGCTGCTGGGTTGCTGGTCACAACATGACTGCTAGCTGACACCGTGAGCTCAGACCCCTACTCTGCTGAGACCTCTGCCTACGCCTAATGAATTTAGGCCTCTGCCACTCCTCTGTGCACATCCTGGCAATACTTTTTCTGACATACTTATTGCGCATATGAGGGGTGTACAATATGCTTCACTACTCATAAAACAGTATTTGTCTAGAACAGCAGAAGGTGTGTACTATTGGTTGTCCTTTCACATTATCTAGGCCCTTGACAGATTAACAAGTACAAAATAGTACATTACTTAGATGTAGGTATGCAGTATGCACTGATTAGGGCAGAAAATGCGCTACAATACGCCTAAAAACTCTGTATTTTTGTAAAACACCAGCCGGTGAGTACTATTGCCTAGACTTTCACATTATGTAGGCCCTTGACAGATTAACAGGTACAAAATGGTACACTACGTAGATGTACGTATGCGGTATGCACTGATGAGGGCAGATAAATGTACTACAGTCCGCTGAAAAAAATTATTTTTGCACAGCAGCAGAACACAACAGTGCAACACCACAAAAAATAAAATAAAAAAAATTACCACAGAGTATTAAGAATGGTGTGAACTGCTGGTTATTATACCGTCTACATACTAGTATAAGCAGCTGATGATTTCTTGTGCTAAAAATACACAGAATTGTGCTGAAAAATCTTTCCAGCCTCCTGTGATATGGTTCATGAAGTTAACCTCCCTGGCGGTATGATTATGTGTGGAAATTTGTACCAAAAGAGGTAACATTTTTTGCATTGAAATTTCACATCTCCCCCCGCCCATTTCACATCTCCCCGTCACATTCTCCCTTCCTTGTCACATTCCCCCCCTTATCACATTCTCCTCCCCCTTGTCACATCCCCCCCCTTGTTACATTCCCCCCCTTGTCACATTCTCCCCCCTCCTTGTCATATTCTCCCCCTCCCTTTTCACATACTCCTCCCCCTTGTCACATCCCGCCCTTCATGTCACATCCCCCCTTGTCACATTCTTCCCCCTTTTCACATTCCCCCCTCTACCACATCCCCCTTGTCACATTCTTCCCCCTTGTCACATTCCCCTCTCTGTCCCATCCCCCCCTTGTCACAATCACCCCTCTGTCACATTCCCCCCTTTGTCATATTCTTCCTCCCTCCATGTCACATGCGCCCCCTTATCACATTCCCCTCCCCCTTTGTCACATTCTCCCCCCCCCCTGTCACATTCACCCCCCCTTGTCACCTTGTCCTACAGCAACACACACTAGGTTTGCCGGGCAGATTTCAAACCTAGTGAATTTGTTGCAGAACAAGTCCTTTCCCCTTCAGCCAATCACTGGCTTGACACCACTGCGGCCGTTGATCGGCTGAAAAGGGAAAGGTCCTACAAGATGAATAAAGAAGAGAGCAGGGATCGGAGCGCACGGAGGGGAACGGCATCTGCAGGGACCAGGACTAAGTGAGTAGAAGGTTTTTTAATTTTCCTCCCGGTGGCCTTTTACACTTAGCTCAGTGTTTTTCTACCAGGGTGCCTCCAGCTGTTGTGAAACTACTACTCCCAGCATGCCTGGACAGCCTTTGGCTGTTCGGGCATGCTGAGAGTTGTAGTTTTGCAACATCTGACTTTAGGTATTTGTCCCAGTAAAGAAGAAAAAGCTTCTGCACTCACCGCTCAGCAACGGCAGTCCGGGATCACAGGCGCGGCTGGTAGCAGGAAGCACTCAGAGACTATACCGGTATTTCGCACAAGGAAGTGCTTCGTCCGGTCTCGGAAGTACGTCATTGCGCCACCTCTTTTAAGCCCTGTCTGGCTCAGCTGGTAACCATGGCCGCGTATCAACAAAGTTACGGGTACCGCACAGAGCCAGAAAAGAAAGTGAGATAGAGTACAAGAGGATCATACCGTAAATGGCTACATATAAGCGCACCAGGAAATCGAATATCCCCGAAAGCAAGCTATGTATTATTTAAATTCTAACACCAAAAAGTGTGCAGGGCAATAAAACACCACAGATAGAGAGCTAAATGAAAAGCAACAAGAACAATTAAAAGAAAAAGAAAGGGAAGAAAAAACAATGGGTGTCTATGTGCAATAGTACTAACCCATACTACAATAAGGTGATGAGGTGTCGAGAAGAGATCCATTACATCTTAAACGATATAATCAACTTGAAAAGAGGAAAAGGTAAAGAAAAATAGTAGGAAAAAATCCTACAGATACTGACTCAAATATCTTGGAGGAACGGGGTCATATCCAACCTATCGTTAAGTCCAGCATGACCCTGAGCATTGCATCTCAGGATCCAGCGGGCCTCACGCTGTAATAGGATAACGTCCTTATTACCCCCTCTTTCTGGCAGGGAGATCTTCTCCAGTCCTCCGAACCTGAGTACATCTGGGTCCTTATTATGACAGTTATGCAAATGACTAGCTAACCTAGGTGCTCCGCTGCCTTTCCGCAGGCTACTACGATGTTCACGAATTCTTATATAAAGGGGTCTTTTGGTTTTCCCGATATAGAAATGTCGACAAGGACATATAATGTAGTAAACCGCGTAAGAGGTCTTACATGTGATAAATTGAGACACTTTATGTGTCACCCCTCCTAGATTACAGACTGAGGCACACGTATGTAATCGGCATAGGCTACAATTGCCACATTTAAAGTTACCTTGCAGATTTCGGCTGGATAACCAGTCTGTAGCCTGCGACCTGGTTACTAATTCTTCATTCTTCTGTAGTTATTTGAGTTCATTGGCGATAGTTTTGTTCTTACGGTAAGTAATTATGGGGCGCTGCTGTGTAGACTGTTTTAGATCTTCGTCATTCTGTAGCCAACGTCAGTGCTGGAGGATAGCTGTCTTGATTTTGTTGGTCATCAAAGAGTTATTGAAGGAGAAGATGAACTTACGTTCTGACTCGCTGTCTTTCACTCTACGGTTCTGCTTAAAGAGGAGATCACGTCTATCCATGATACTCACTCTTTAATATGCTTTGTGGATAACAGTAGGGGGATATCCCCTTTCTATAAGTCATTCACGTAAGTCGCTTGCTTGAGTCTCATATATTTCTGGGGAACTGTTCAGTCTTTTTAGTCGAAGGAACTGACTAAATGGAATGCTTCTTCTTACATGTAGCGGGTGGGAACTACCAAAGTGTAGGATGCTATTTCGTGCGATTGTTTTTCTGTACCTTTCCGTTACAAGACCATCGGGGGAGGCCCGGATCCGAATGTCAAGGAATTCTAAGGTTTTTTGGCTGAGGACACTAGTAAACTGCATGTTCATATTATTAATATTTAGATTAGTCAACAAATTCTTTAAACTTCTCATCTGACCCTTCCCATATGAGCAGCACGTCATCAACATATCTTCTGTATCCTCTAATGCACGTAATGAAAGGATTAGAGGTAGAGAACACATATCGATACTCGAAAATTGCAAGAAATATGTTCGCAAACATGCATGAAATAGGGGTACCCATCACGGTCCCCACTTTTTGTTTATACCATTTACTCTGGTACTGAAAAACATTGTTCTTTAAAATAAATGCAACTGACTCACATATGAAGGTGTCTGATTTCTCCGTATGCTCAAGAAAAAAACGCAGAGCCTCCACACCCGCATCAGTGGGGATACGGGTGTAGAGGCTCTCTACATCTATACTTGCCAATTTTAAATTAGGTTGCCATGGGAATCCTTCAAGGAACATCAGTGCATCGCTAGAGTCCTTCAAATAGGAAGGTATGGAGGGTAGCAGTGGGCGGAGCAACCAGTCGATGTACTTAGACAGGTAGGACGTCGCTGCGCCAATCCCCGAGACGATAGGTCATCCCGGGGGATTGGCCAGCGACTTGTGTACCTTTGGTAACAAATACCATGTGGGTCTCTTCGGACAGGTAGGTAACAAGCGCTCGGCTACTCTTCGACTGATCATATTCCTATCTACCGATTTTCTTAACAGTGTGCGTAGATCTTCTAAGATCTTTGGTATGGGGTTACTTGTGAGATGTTCATAAGTAATGACATCTGCCAGTTGGCGTAGTGCTTCACTGTTATATTGGTTGGTCCGCTTGACAACTACACTGCCCCCTTTATCTGCCCGTGTGACCAATTTTTGTTGTAACAATGTTTGTTTCTCTTCTGCTGTCAGATTACTCGCAGGTTCAGGATATAGAATACATTTGATATCACGAAGCACCATCTGGTAGAACAAATCGAGTGGTGAACCGGTTGCTATGGGGGGGGGGTTAAAGGTTGAAGGGCAGCCGCCTTTAAATCTAGATTCATCAGTCTCCGATGTCTCAGTCATATCACTTGGTAGTTCTGCCAGTAGTCTAATAAGACCAATGTCCTCGGCTCCCTGGCCACTGGCTGGACTGAACCAAAGGGGTCTAATAACGCAGGGGGTTTCCCCTTCCAACTGAGTTGGGGGAATCTCTTTCTTATTCTGAAAGTATTTAGACAGACCGATCTTATGTATGGCCTTAAATAGGTCCACCTCGGACTGTACTATATCAAACCGTTCTGTCAGTCCATAATTTAGACCTTTTGATAATGCTTTTTCACACTCGATTGGTAAAGGTTCCCCAGAAATATTGACTACTATATTGGTTGGGACTAATTGCTCCAACTCACTGTCTTTCTTTTCTGATAGGGGCGTACCGTTCCGCGACCTCATCCCCCTTCTTTAGTGTTTGTCTTTACCTGCTCTGGCCGGCCCCCGCCACTGGAGCCGACCTGAGCAGATAATCGCATGTTTTCCCGGGGGCCGTATGGCTATATCGCAAAAATCGCGATTTGATTGCTTTTGCGATATATCATGCAGCCCGGCCGGCAACTCTGCAATTCTACCCCGAGCGTGACTCGGGGTTACCGCTCCTGGCAGGAAAAATTAACCCTGAGTCACGCTCGGGATAACCGCTAAGGAGGCTAAGGTAGCTTGTTGATATGCATGAGGCAATGAAAAGCTATCTGCCCCTCTCTGACAAAATGCTAAATAAAGTGACTGGGAGGTTTATGGCTAGCGTAAAAATCCTTCTCCATGACAACAAGCAAAGCACTGCACTGCTCTCTGTCCACAACGCTGAAGTGACTAGCAGTTTGAAGTGAAACGCTGCAGTATGATCAATTCAGCGTGTTTGTGTAACACACAGACACACGCAGTCCCTCCTCTCTCCCTGCAGTGAATGGCATGAAATGAGCAGCCGCAAAATGGCTGCTGATTATATAGGGCTGTGACATCACAGGGGTCAATGAATGCTGATAGGCTGCATCCTGCATGTGATTCAGGGTCATCCCGCCTACCTCCCTTCCCGCCTTGCCTTCCCGCCTTCACAGTATCCCCTGCCCCATGTACTGACATGTGGATCCGCCATTTTAGGTGTCCTGGAGCCAGGAACGCTGTAAAATGGAGTTTAATGAAGTGATTCGCATAGAATTGTAGTGATATTCGCATTTGTTGCGAATCGAATAAATTCTGAAATTCGTAATGAATGCGGGTTTGTCTGCTTCGATTAGCTCATCTCTAGCTTTTACGTGCACGCCATCAACCGTGTGGTTTAGCTACCCCTATATTTTAATAGTTTGGAAATTTACGCATGTGGCAGTAACAAATATAATTATTTTTATTTTATTATTTAACTTTATTTAAAAAATTGAAAAAGGGGGATTTAAACTTTTATTAGTAAGGGGTTATTTCACTTTTATTAACTTTTTTAAACACTTTATTTTATTTGCCCCCATAGGGGGCTTTAACATGCAATCTTTTGATTGCATATGTTGATCAATGCTATGCCATAGCATAGCATTGATCAGTGTTATCGGTGCTCTGCTGCTCCAGTCTGCTAAAGCTTCCTGGATAAGTAGAGCACCGATCGGATGGCGAGGAGGCAGGTAAGGGCCCTCCTGTCATCCTCTCAGCTGATTAGAACATTACGGTTTCACCTAAACCTAAAGGGTTAAGGTCAGGCATCGGTGCCCAGCAGTAACCCTGGGTCCTGGCTGCTGATAGCAGTCGGGATCCACGGGGTTTGAAGTGTGCTCAGTTCGTGAGCATGCTTCAAACCCCGCTAATGGGACCTGGGTATACAGATACGCCCTTAGTCCTTAAATACCGGGACGCATGGGCATACCTGTACGCCCTTGGTACTCAACAGGTTAATGAGCTGGACAGAGTCAGTGACTCCAGTTGGCTCATTTTTTAATCATATCAGTTTTTGTTGCCAGACTAAAACTGAAGCAGACCATGTTCTAGTTCTCATGATTCCAAATACACAACATACGGAGGGGCTCTGCTAAACAATCCAAAAATGGTAATGCAGGGTGTTATACTAAGGCTTCCAGATAAGAATCTAGCACTACAAAGGAGAAAAAGCAGACACCTATTGCAATTACAGCACACCAAGGAAAAAAAAATCACAATACAAAAATATCATGCATTATACATTTAAAAGCATTTAAAAAAAATTGGAGAATACTTAACTCGGGGGGAGGGGTGGAGGGGCTATAAAGCACACTCTCTAGTGGGCACCCACCTAGTAACACATGGAAAAAGCCTGTCCACAAGTCCCAATAATACAATAAGGTCAATGGCTATATCTTTGTTCTGGAAAAAAAAAAACAATTATAACAATAACCCATGATACAGACATGCAAAGACCAAAAATGGAAACCTGTGACTCAGCACCCTATCACAGTCAAAGGTTAAAGTGGGTAAGTTAGTGGGTTGGGGGAAGAGAAAGATCTTCCCAATATGTAGGTGGGTCACACGATTCGGTAGACAATTCCCCCTTAATATATAGCAGTGTGCTCAGTGGATAGTTCCCCCGTAGGCTGCTAACTGGTGACCGATAAACTGTGGAAACTACCTACTGGGGCTATCTACAGGGGTGACCTACCTACTGAGGTCTATATACAGTTGAAAGTTACCTACTGGGTGGTATATACAGCTGGAAACATCCTTCTGGGTCTATCTAAAGGGAAAACATTTAAGTACTTTCTGGGGGTCTATATAACGGTATATTGCCTACTAAGGGATGTTATCCCAGTATATAGGCCCCCATTAGGTAGTTTACTCCTTCCTTGAATACTCCCCTGTGGTCATGTCACCTGCACTTCAAAAATATCTTTAAAATCTGTATTTTTTTTTTTCATTTTTAAATGGTTAAAACTCTTATTGTTGCATTGATTGATTCCTTTCTTGATTACTTTAAAGAGTACCTGTCACCAAACTAAACTTTTAAATGGGTTTTCCGGGCAAAAACATTTTATCCCCTATCCAAAGGATAGGGGATAAGATGTCTGCTCGCGGGGGGCCCGCCGCTGGGCCCCCCGCGATCTCCGTGCAGCAACCGCATTCTATGCGGGAGCAGCATTTCCATTTTCAGAAAGCTCCGGGTTTCCGGGACTGGGGACGTGACGTCAGGCCACGCCCCCTCCATTCATGTCTATGGGATGGGGTGTGATGGCCGTCACGCCCCCTCCCATAGACATAAATGGAGGGGGCGTGGCGTGACGTCCCGTCCCCCGTCCCGGTAACCCGGAGGTTTCCGAAACTGGAGACGCAGCTCCCGCATACATGTGGGTGCTGCAGGGAGTTTGCGGGGGGGTCCCAGCGGAGGGCCCCTCACGATCAGTATCTTATCCCGTCTCCTTTGGATAGGGGCTAAAATGTTTTTGCCCGGAATCCCCCTTTAATATATTGTTCCTTATGTAATTATAAGACACTTTGCTATTTACTTGCTGTTAAAATTCTCAACCTTTATATGTTTTTATTGTGATTGAAAAAACTACCTCCAGGTGGCTCTTTTCTGTTCCCCGTCAAACGTAAAGGGATCATGTTCTGTGTAATAATGTAGAGAGGAGGAGTAAAAAATGTGTTTTTACTTAAAGAGTACTTGTCATCAAACCATATTTTCTAAACTAACTCAGATTATATTCCCTAACTACTCTTAACACCCCTCCTGCCCTTAAAATGTTTTTCTGATCTTTGAAAAACTCTGTATCATACCTTTCCCCTTGCTCACATTGTGTGAGCTCCCGGCAGGAGAAAGTGGGCATTCCCCAGCAGGTCCAACGTCACTGAAGCCTGCGAGAGCTGTGCCTCGCCATGCCCCGAACACACTTCCTGAGTTTAGTCTCCTGGAGAGACAAAACTTTATTTGTCAGTTCTTGCACTGCTTGATATAGTTGGATATATGTGTATCACTCCGGTGTGGTCCTCACTATTTCCTCATAGATTATAACAATTTATGTACAAGGCACTGACTTCCTAAAGAAACCTTTCATATTGAAAATGCAGTCTAATCTGCAGGCACCATGCTATAGAGCAGGAGAATAACTTATTTATATATAGCTCTATAGGCACACTTACACGCAGATGGCTGTCAATCATTGATCAGGACTTAATCAGGCCGGAAGAAGCACGCTCTATCGTGCGAAAGGCCGGCATCGCCTCTGAGCGCTCCACATGATGCATCCTCGGTAACCTGCTGCTTGAGACCCGGACTCCGGTACTGCCTGACGTTCCCTGCGGTGAGTGCACACTTATTTCTCCTTTGTTGTGAATACTATGGTGCCTCACTCTAGTGTATGCACCCCGCAGGTGTCAGTGTGATTTCTCTGAGGGCCAATGCATTAACCCTTACCAAGCCATTAGGTGTATATATGCACCACTGAACTTTATAAAAAGTGAAATACACATAGGGGGAGATGTATCAATGTTGTTGTTGGTAGACGTTTTTTGTAGATCATTTTGTTTGGTCTAAATTTGGAGCAATTTCTCCAAATTTATCAAACTTGTGCAAGCCCCATGATAAATTTCGTGCAATGGTCTAAATCTCCACAAAGTTCTATTTGTAGACCTGTTCTACACCTCACAGGAAAAGTGGTGTTTCCTGGACGCTGGGCTTTTGTTCTATTGTTTTTCAGGATTCCACTGAGGTTTTTTTTTTGTCCACCAGCAAAAACGCCTGAAAAACGGTCCCAGCTTTTCCTGCATTTTGGTAATTTTTCTTGGGGGAGATTTATCAAAAACTGTACAGAGGAAGAGTAGTGCAGTTGCCCATGGCAACCAAAGAGATTGCTTCTTTACAAAAATGAAAGGAGCAATCTGATAGGTTGCTATGGGCAACTGCACTGCTCTTCCTCTACATAGGTTTTGATTAATCTCCCCCCCCTTGTGTTTTTTCTTGCATTTTTGCTGGTGTGCGGAAACAAACATTTTTGTACCCTGTGTGCATTTTTTTCACTGCAGGTACTGCTCCATGGGTCGGATGCAGAGCGCCCGCCCCACGGAGTGTAAGGAGTGATGTATAGCATATACATATACAGGGTGCAGAGCATCACTACTTACCTCCGCCCACTGTATAGTATACAGGGGGCATAGTGTATCCATGTATACTATACAGGAGCCCAGCAAGGAAAGAGTTAACCCACACTGCAGTTCTGAGTTAAATCTTTGTGCGCTCTCCTGTATATACCGCCATCTATAGATGACTGTATATACATGATACAGTAGGCAGACAAGAACAATTGGAGGCTCCCTGTTACACACTGCAGTATGGGCGCACTCACCAGGTGAGATCGCAAATGATGTCCTAACCTTTTTTTTTCTCATTTCAGACACGTGAATGGGGAGGACTACGTCAGATTCAGTGTATTGCGATGATGACCAGCTTTTTTTTATGTCAATAAAAGGTTTAATGAGGGCTGTGTGGGGAGTGTTTTTTTTTTTTAAATACATTTTTTTTTCAATGTCGGGCTTAGCGTTAGCCACAAAAACAGCTAGCGCTAACCCCCAATTATTACCCCGTTACCCACCGCCACAGGGTTGCCGGGAAGAGCCAGTACCAACAGGCCTGGAGTGTCAAAAATAGCGCTCCTGGCTGGGGTTATTTAGGTTGGGGAGAGCCAGTAACAATGGTCCTCGCCCACCCTGGTAACGTCAGGCTGTTGCTGATTGGTTGGTATCTCACTGACACTGAAAATATGGGGAACCACACACTTTTTTTTATTACAAAAAAAAACAACACATAGGCTTCCCCATATTTTCAGTGTCAATCAGACACCAACTAATCAGCAACAGCCTGACATTACCAGGATGGGCGAGGACCATTGTTACTGGCCCTCCCCAGCCTAAATAACCCCAGCCTGTTACCGCCTAGGCCAAGGAGCGCTATTTTTGATGCTCCGGGCCTGTTGGTAACGGCTCTTCCCGGCACCCCTGTGGCGGTTAGTACCGGGGTAATAATTGGGGGTTAGCGCTAGCTGTTTTCGGGGCTAACGCTAAGCCCAGCTTAGTAATAGATTCCGTCTACAAAACGGCTTCCACTACTAAGCCTGAAATTTCAATTATAAAAAACACAACACATGAAATAAAAAATGGATTTAAAAAAACACTCCCCCACAGCCCTCGTTAACCCTTTTATTGACATTAAAAAAATGCTAGTCATCGTCACACTCCACCGAATCTCAGGTAGTCCTCTGCATTCACTTATCTGAAATTTTTGGCGCTCTCCCCTGGGTAGAGCGCACATAATGCAGTGTGTTCCTAAAGAGGGAGCCTCCAATTGTTGCTAAACTACAACTCCCATCATGGGGGCTGTAGGTAAACAACAGCTGGAGTCTCCCTGTTTGGGAACACACTGCCAAAAAGGCTCTGTTCCCATTATGCAAAACGCATAATGAGAACAGAGCCATACTTACCACCCTGGCTTCAGGCCTGGACTGTGAAGCTCCGCCCCCTAATGATGTCATCACTAGGGGGCAGGGGCGGAGAAGTTGCAAGGGGTCTCAAGAGTGAGACCCCTGAGATCCGTCAGTCTGCCCTTGGACTACTACTCCCATCATGGGAAATTTTGTGTCCCATGATGGGAGTAGTTGTAGTACCGCAGTGCTGAGGGATGGCTCTTACACATCCCCCAGCTGCGAAACTGTATTGTGACTGTTAGGACTACTACTCCCATCATGGACAGACTCTGTCCATGATGGGAGTTGTAGTCCTCGGGCTGAAGGACAGATCGCAGCAGGTCATTCTCCAGAGACCCGCTGCGATCTGCATTTATTAACTTAAAAAGCCAGCGGCAACGCTGCACTCCCCTCCCCCCTCCTCCTGTATACAGATGTCACGATTCATAATCCCCGCCTCCGGGAGAGGGGAGCTCTGATTGGTGGAAAGCTATTCACCACTATTAGCCAATCAGAGCTCCTGTCTTCTGGCGGGGATTATGAATTGTGACAGGTCTATACAGGGGAGCGAGTGGAGCCGCTTCTACAGTATATAATTGTTATGTGTACTGTACCCCCCCCCCAGACTAATACTGACCCCTTCTATAGTATATAATTGTTATGTGTACTGTACCCCCCCCCCGCCCCCAGACTAATACTGACCCCTTCTATAGTGAGCGCTGGGACCGCTGTGTGATTGACAGGTCCCCAGCACAAGTGTCCGGCCCCACTGACCTTTACATGTTATAAATCTTTATGATACACACTGCCCGTCCTCCTCTTCATTCTTCTCATACCGGAGACGCGCGGCTTCTGTATCATAGTCTATAGACAGAGCGCCCCCTCCCTGCCTCCACACTGCATGGGGCTGGGGCCAGACAACGGTAGGGGGCGCTCTGACTATAGTGAAAGCAGAAGCCGCGCGACTCCGGTATCAGAAGAATGAAGAGGAGGACGGGCAGTGTGTATCATAAAGATTTACAACATATAAAGGTCAGTGGGGCCGGACACTTGCGCTGGGGACCTGTCAATCACACAGCGGTCCCAGCGCTCACTATAGAAGGGGTCAGTATTAGTCTGGGTGGGGGGTTACAGTACACATAACAATTATATACTATAGAAGGGGTCAGTATTAGTCTGGGGGGGGGAGGGCAGTACACATAACAATTATATACTGTAGAAGCGGCTCCACTCGCTCCCCTGTATAGACCTGTCACAATTCATAATCCCCGCCAGAAGACAGGAGCTCTGATTGGCTAATAGTGGTGAATAGCTTTCCACCAATCAGAGCTCCCCTCTCCCGGAGGCGGGGATTATGAATCGTGACATCTGTATACAGGAGCCGGCGGCAGCGCAGTGGAGCCGCATGTACCGCCGGCTTTTTAAGTTAATAAATGCAGATCGCAGCGGGTCTCTGGAGAATGACCTGCTGCGATCTGTCCTTCAGTCCCAGGACTACAACTCCCATCATGGACAGAGTCTGTCCATGATGGGAGTAGTAGTCCTAACAGTCACAATAGAGTCCCGCAGACGGGGGATGTGCGTCTCTCAGCGCTCCGGTACTACAACTACTCCCATTATGGGACAGATTCTGTCCCATGATGGGAGTAGTTGTAGTACTGCAGTGCTGAGAGACGGCTCCTGCATCCCCCACCTGCATCTTCCACCGTCTGCCATTTTCTACGAGTCCTTGCTAGCACTCTTAGGTTTAGACTACTTTTCTTGCAAAAAAGCGCAATTGCGCAAAAAAAAAACATCTACTTTTTTTTGCGCAATTGATAAATACCAGTCCACTGGATTAGGTGGTGTACTGTAGACCAAACTGGTGACAACTTTAGAAAACTGTCCACCAAAAAAAACGCAGCTCTATGCAAAAAAAGCGCAATTGCGCAAAATTTGTAGACGTGAAAAATGGTCTAAATGCAATGATACATGTCCCCCATAGGGAGTACACTCTCTATTTCCACTACACTACACATATTGATCAGGACTTACACATGACTTTGTGTAAGAGTGATATGATGGGCGGCTTAACATATAAATTTCATTGAAGCCTTTAAAATAGTGTAAAAATTTTACTAAAAAGTTGTACAAGTTCTAATATTTTAATATGCATATATTTTCCTTACTTTGTCTTATACAATATTTCATACAGACTTAATGGTGGCTGATGCCAGAAAACACTAGCTGTGCTGAGATATTAGATTACTAACATAAAATTATAACCGTTATCATTAGTCATATAATTAAAGTGCTTGGTATTTCCTACATAAAATACATTGTTACTAGTGGGTTATAGCCTATATTATGCAGGTCTGCTATGAATTTAGTCGACCCACTGTAAAGCCAGACAAGCGTCCTATTTTGTCAATTGCACTGTAAATTAGTCTTGTTTATTACTGGTCATAATGTTTATTTGAGGTTGATACTTTTTAGAGATACGGAGATAATTTGCTTAGTGGCTTTATGGTTATTGTATTGTTATAAACACCTCCACTTGCTCTGTTCTCTAATAAAAAGCAGTGGTTGGTACAGATATATACACCTACACTGCCGATTAGTGCCAAAATTCTTTAGCACTACAGAGTTAGTTGTTTATACAACTATGTTTTGTAGATAATACAGTATACACTGTAGCTCTTAATTACAGTGATAGGCACTATGAGATGTACCCTTAATTCTGATTAGTGCAAAGCTAGAAGACTGTAACGTCACATTACCTTGCTGCTTGTATTACATCACAGTATAAAGTTGAACTAAGGCAGGTCAGCAACATTCAGCATAAATTTGTTGGCACTTTAGTATTCTCGCTCCATTCTAGCAGTTATTACTGTCATGATCCCCCTCATTTCTTTAGTGCAGCATGCTCTCTCTCGTCCAGTGGCAGCAACATTATTCATCAAAGTAACATTGGTTCTGCCTTACACAGGGCTGTGCACACTTAAGTGACAGGTTCTTCTGTCCTATCTCCTGCAGGACAGGATCATTGAGGCCAGTTAGGTTATGGATTGGAGTGCATACCTCTCGGGGTGGAATATATATGAAAGGTTACATGCTATATATATATATATATATATATATATATATATATATATATATATATATATATATATATATATATATACATATATAGTACAGACCAAAAGTTTGGACACACCTCATTGTAGTTTCACATTGAAGGCATTAAAACTATGAATTAACACATGTGGAATTATATACATAACAAAAAAGTGTGAAAAACTGAAAATATGTCATATTCTAGGTTCTTCAAAGTAGCCACCTTTTGCTTTGATTATTGCTTTTCACACTCTTGGCATTCTCTTGTTTAGATTCAAGAGGTAATCACCTGAAATGGTTTTCACTTCACAGGTGTGCTGGTGTGGAGGAGAAGGTGTGATGGTGTGGGGGTGCTTTGCTGGTGACACTGTTGGGGATTTATTCAAAATTGAAGGCATACTGAACCAGCATGGCTACCACAGCATCTTGCAGCGGCATGCTATTCCATCCATTTTGCGTTTAGTCGGACCATTATTACGTGCTAAGCATCTCCAGGAACTCCTTCAAGACTGTTGGAAGACCATTTCAGGTGACTACCTCTTGAAGCTAATCAAGAGAATGTCAAGAGTGTGCAAAGCAGTAATCGAAGCAAAAGGTGGCTAGAACCTAGAATATGACATATTTTTACACTTTTTTGTTATGTATTTAATTCCACATGTGTTAATTCATAGTTTTGATGCCTTCAGTGCGAATCTACAATTTTCATAGTCATGAAAATAAAGAAAACTCTGAATGAGAAGGTGTGTCCAAACCTTTGGTCTGTACTGTATACATATATATATATATATATATATATATATATATATATATATATATACTGTATATCCTGCACTGATCAATATGTTTGCTGGTGACTTCAGCTTGTACTCTTTTATAAGTGTTCCTCTGCTAGTTTCTCTGTTGTCACTCTGAAATCTGTGTTTTGACTACTATTTTGCCTGATGATTCTGTACCTCATTGCCTTTGCTGGTTTTGACCTTTTGCATACCTGACTTCAATTTGTTTGTCTTTGTCTGTTTGACAGTTTGTTGTTGCCAGCTTTGTGCTACCTAATTTGTGCTTTGGTTATTCACCATTTGTGACCCAAACTGTTTCCTGACCTCTTGACTGTGTTTTGCTTTATTATTTTGCATTCATATGCCCTGCACTTACTTAATTAGCATATGGACCATGTCTAGTTGACAAGCCATCGCTTAGCGCAAATTGTCAAGGAAAATTGTGCAGACCAAAAGTTTGGACTCACCTCATTGTAGATTCACATTGAAGGCATTAAAACTATGAATTAACACATGTGGAATTGTATACATAACAAAAAAGTGTGAAACAACTGAAAATATGTCATACTCTATGTTCTTCAAAGTAGCCACCTTTTGCTTTGATTACTGCTTTTCACACTCTTGGCATTCTCTTGTTTAGATTCAAGAGGTAATCACCTGAAATGGTTTTCACTTCACAGGTGTGCTGGTGTGGAGGAGAAGGTGTGATGGTGTGGGGGTGCTTTGCTGGTGACACTGTTGGGGATTTATTCAAAATTGAAGGCATACTGAACCAGCATGGCTACCACAGCATCTTGCAGCGGCATGCTATTCCATCCATTTTGCGTTTAGTCGGACCATTATTACGTGCTAAGCATCTCCAGGAACTCCTTCAAGACTGTTGGAAGACCATTTCAGGTGACTACCTCTTGAAGCCCTCTACTGCGCCCGCCGAACACTTTACATAGACATATGAGGTATGTCCTTACTCGAGAGAAATTGGGCTACAAATACAAGTAAAAATTTTGTCCTTTTACCCCTTGTAAAAATTCAAAAATTGGGTCTGCAAGAACATGTGAGTGTAAAAAATGACGATTGTGAATTTTCTCCTTCACTTTGCTTCTATTCCTGTGAAACACCTAAAGGGTTAAAACGCTGACTGAATGTCATTTTGAATACTTTTGGGGGTGTAGTTTTTATAATGGGGTCATTTATTGGGTATTTCTAATATGAAGACCCTTCAAATCCACTTCAAACCTGAACTGGTCCCTGAAAAATACTGAGTTTGAAAATTTTGTGAAAAATCGGAAAATTGCTGCTGACCGTTGAAGCCCTCTGGTGCCTTCCAAAAGTAAAAACACGTCAATTTTATGATGCAAACATAAAGTAGACATATTGTATATGTGAACCAAAAAAAAAATGTATTCGTAATATCCATTTTCCTTACAAGCAGAGAGCTTCAAAGTTAGAAAAATGCAAAATTTTCAAATTTTTCATCAAATTTACGGATTTTTCACCAAGAAATGATGCAAGTATCGACAAAAATTTACCACTATGTTAAAGTAGAATATGTCACGAAAAAACAATCTCGGAATCAGAATGATAACTAAAAGCATTCCAGAGTTATTAATGTTTAAAGTGACAGTGGTCAGATGTGCAAAAAACGCTCCGGTCCTTAAGGCCAAAATGGGCTCCGTCCTGAAGGGGTTAAAGGGGAAGTTTTTACCCCTACTGGTTACAATGGACCATACGTTGTTCCCATCCACCTTTTAGAGGTCTTTGCATCACATTAATACTTGGTGGTGTAGGTGGCGTTTAAAAAAAGGACATACATTTTATCCTAAGAAAAGTTAAGTTTTATATAATCCATATCATTAATACTTACCTGTGGTCTGATGCTAAGGAATGTCTGTAAATGGGGAGCAGCACCTTAAATATGTTTTGCACTATCCATATTTGTTAAGTGTTGGTGTGGCACCATGGTCAATCTACTCTGATGCAACAGGCATTGGTGGGTGGAAATCCTGGCTGATCCATGCCTGATTCATTTTCTCAGTCTCTTTATATTTTTCGTGGACAGACGAGTTCTCCTTGGGGTTACTATGGCCCCCGCTGCACTAAACACCCGCTCTGATGGGACACTACTGGCCAGGCAGGACAGCTTTTCCAGGGCAAACTCTGCTACTTGCGGCCACAAATCAAGTTTGGCTGTCCAGAAGTCCAGCGGATCTTCTAGGTGTGTTGGCATGGTAATTTCAAGGTATGCCATCACCTGCTGGTTCAGGTCATGCTCCAGGTCTACCTGCTGCTGATGAGTTGCTTTACTATGCGGATGAAGAAAGCTACTCATAAGCGACTGTAGACTCAGGCTGCTGCTGATGGAGCTGGTACTGCTCCTGCCACCCTTCCCCAGCAGCCATGGCAGTGGTAGGTGTGTGCAGACGGCCCCCCAAATAAGACCTGCAAGAGGATGGACGATGGCGCAGATAGGCATCGGCCAACTGACTACGTAGGATGTCTCTGTAGTGGGTCAGTTTGTCCTCCCTCTCAGTGGGTGTAAAAAAAGCCCCTATTTTGTGCTGTAGCGAGGGTCCAATAAGGTGGAGAGCCAGAAGTCATCCCGCTGCCGAATGGTGACAATTCGGCTGTCACTACGCAAGCAAATGAGCATGCATTGGGCCATTTGTGCAAGTGACTCGGAGGGACTCCCTGCCTCCATCTCCACTGCATACTGCCACGGTGTGTCTGGGTCCCCTGACTCGCATTCCTCATAACCCTCTAGCTCCTCTAGCTGCTCCTGCTCCTCCTCTCCTGTCAGATGACTAGAAAAACTGCCCATCTCGCGAAACCTAAACTGTGCTGCACTGTGCTGTCCTCCAGTTCAGCCCCCACAGGGCTCATGCGGCCGTGAGATGTAGGCACCACGTCTCCAGTGCCCTGACCAGCCATCGTTTACAACAAGTGGAATGATTTGTTCATCCCGTTATCCTGGCAACTGATTAATAATGTGGCTTCCTCATAGAGCCTGAGCAAACATCAGGTGTCACTTATGAGATGCCACTGGTTGACATTGAAGTTACTCAGGTGAGTACCCCTATTCACTTGGATCATCAAGAAATCGCTGATGGGTTTTCTCTGTTCACATAGTCGGTCTAACATATAGAGGGTGGAATACAAACGTGTGGCAACATCGCAAATCAGACTATGTTGGGGGATACCGTTCTGACACTGCAGCTCAAGGAGGGTGTGGTTTGCGGTGTACGAGTGGCTGAAGTGCATGCAAAGTTTCCTTCCCATTGTTAGGATGTCTTGCAGATGGGGGGAACACTTCAGGAACCACTTGACAACCAGATTGAACACGTGTGCCATACAGGGCGCATGGCTCAGGCTTCCCAGTCACAGTGCAGACAAGATGTTCTTCCCGTAGGTCGGTCACCATGGTTCCCATTTCCAGTTTTTGTGGAGTAAGCCATGATTCGATTTCTTGATGAATGACTTTTAGCAGTTCCTCCCCTATTTGACTTCGTTTGCCAAGGCAAACCATGTGAAGAACAGCGTAACACCGCCGTGCCCTGCACACATGGTATACTGGAGGGACACTGAGACTTGTCCGCGCAGTGGAGGCTGAGGAGACGGGGACGAGGATGAGTCGCACACTGTCACAGGACCAATTGCCTGAGAGCGTGGAGGCGGAGGCAGCGTGACCTTTCCAAGTTGCTGTTGTGGCTGTGCAGGAACCACATTCACCCAGTGGGCCATAAAAAAAATGTATTGTCCCTGATCATAGTTACAGTTCCACATGTCGGCGCTGCTGCGCACTTTGGTATACACCGACAGGCTCAAGGACTGGCACACATTCTGTTCCACAAAATTGTGTAGGGCTTATACTGCCTTCATCGCAAAGAAATGACGGCTTGGGACTCTCCACCTTGGCTCGGCACAAGCCATCAGTTCTCTGGAAGGTGCAGAGTCCACCAGTTCAAAAGGGAGGGACTGCAGCACCAGCAACATGGATAGGAGAACATTCAGCTTCTGTGCCGCCGCTTGGACATGGCTTCACCGATGGATTGCTGGCGGAATGACTGATTTGAAGTTGGAGGAGAAGGAGCTTCTGGAGCGACAGAAGATGGGTATGACACACAGCTCCCTTCGGCTGAGGTGGTGGAGCCTTGGCTGGCTGAAACAGGGAGCGGCATGCCACTGGCTGATGCAGCTGGCTGAACCACCACATCGGAGCCACGGTTCTCCCAGGCCGCTGTATGATGAAGCTGCATATGTTGACGCTGGGCCTTGGTGCCAACATTGGGACCCTGTCCACGCTTCACCTTCTGCCGACACATCTTGCATTTGGCTAAGTGAACCTCCTTCGGATACCTAATGAAAAACTGCCACACCGCCGAGTAGCTGATTTTCCCACCAACAGTCCGCACTGATTGACTGCTACTGCCACCGACTCCAGGAACCCCTGTTTAACCACCTCCGGGGAAGGTTGGCTGCCGGGAAGCAGGTAGTCTACCCCGGGCATGTTTGGCTCCAGAATTTCCACTTCTGTCACCATGCTGATTGCCAACCATGCTACCACCTCGCTGGCTCAGCTGCTGCCTCATGGGCAACCTTCAACCCTCCTGTCTGATGATGATGAAGCCCCTCCTGCACCCGGCTCCCAAGTGAGATCGGCTTCATCATCATCATCAAAAAGTGTCTGCATGTCACTGATGTCTTCCTCAGGTTCCTCAACAGTGTCTGCTTCAGGAGCCTGAATGCTTGCAACACCACCTCCCACACCACTCTTCTCATAACTACTTGCCCGCCTAGCTGAGGAAGCTGCGGATGTCTCTTCTTGGCTGGGCAGTAGCTTCTGACTGTCCTCTAGTATATTGTCCTCACTAAATAGTGGAGCAGGACCCACAGCATAAGATACTTCTGTGGGAGAGGGAACAGCATAGGACAGAAGCAATGGGAGGACAGGGACTGCTCCTGGGCCATGCCAACTGAGGGTTGTGTCTGAGGAACCCACCAAATGTTGACTGGGGGTGTCAGATGTCACTTGTGATGAAGTGGATGACCGTGTTAACCAATCGATGGCGGCAGATGGGTTGCTGGTAAAGACACGACCTCTAGCTAATACTGGGAGCCAGGCCTCTTGGTGCAACTCCTGCTGCCACTCGCCCTCAGTCTGCTGTGACCTCTGCCTTATGAATTAAGGCCTCTGCCACTGCTGTGTGCACATTCTGGCACTTCTCTGCTGGACTTAGTGCGTATTTGAGGGGAGTACAAAACGCTCCACTACGATTAAAACAGTATTTGTCTACAACACCAGCAGGTGTATACTTTTGCATGGCCTTTCACAGTATCTAGGCCCTTGAGACTTTAACAGGAACAAAGTACAAATGTGATATGCACTTATGCGGGAAGGACAATGCACTCTAGTACGCTTAACCCCTTAAAGACCAAGCCCATTTTCACCTCTAGGACCAGAGCGTTTTTTTGCACATCTGACCACTGTCACTTTAAGCATTAATAACGCTGGGATGCTTTTACTTTTCATTCCGATTCCGAGAATGTTTTTTTCATGAGATATTCTACTTTATGTTAGTGGTAAATTGTCATCAATACTTGCATCCTTTCTTGGAGAAAAATTCCAGTCTGATGAAAAAAATTGAAAATTTAGCATTTTTCAAACTTTGAAGCTCTCTGCTTGTAAGGAAAACAGACATTCCAAATAAATGATATATTGCTTCACATATACAATATGTCTACTTTATGTTTCAATCATAAAGTTGACATGTTTTTACTTTTGGAAGACATCAGAGGGCTTCAAAGTTCAGCAGCAATTTTCCAATTTTTCACAAATTAAAATTTGAATTTTTCAGTTTTGAAGTGGATTTGAAGGGCCTCCATGTTAGTAACACCCCATAAATGACCCAATTAAAGAAACTGCACCCCTCAAAGTATTCAAAATGACATTCAGAAAGTATGTTAACCCTTTAGGTGTTTCACAGTAATAGCAGAAAAGTGAAGGAGAAAATTCTAAATCTTCATTTTTTACACTCGCATGTTCTTGTAGACCCAGTTTTTTTTTTTTACTTTTTACAAGGGGTAATAGGAAAAAAAGCACCCAAAAATGTGTAATCCAATTTCACTCAAGTAAGGAAATACCTCACATGTGAATGTGAAGTGTTCGGCAGGCGGAGTAGAGGGCTCAGAAGAGAAGGAGCGGCAATGGGATTTTGGAGAGTGAATTTTGCTGAAATGTTTTTTTGGGGGCATGTCGCATTTAGGAAGCCCTTATTGTGCCAGAATAGCATAAAACACTTTACGTGGCATACTATTCGGGAGTAGAGATGTCGCAAATTGTTTGCCGGTGAACAGTTCCCGGCGAACTTAGCATGTTCACGTTCGCATCGCCGGGCTCGATTCGCCCCCTATACTTTAACATTGCGGTAAACTTTGACCCTGTGAGTCAGAGTCAGCAGACACATTACAGCCAATCAGCAGCAGTCCCTCCCTTCCAGACCCTCCTACCTCCTGCACGGACTCCATTTTACCTTCATTCGGCATGCTGCAGGCTTAGAAAGTGGAGGGACAGAGAAGCTGCTCCTGCTGCAATAGGGAAAGCGATAGCTAGGTTTCTGCTAGGTGATGTAGCTGCTAGCTGGTGTACTCAGGGTCCACATTACTCCTAAAGCACTAGTCTAACATCTGCTTTAAGGACAGAACCCTAAAAAGGGCTCAAATATCAGTCCGTGTGTCTTGCAACAGCTGGAGGCACCCTGGTTGGGAGGGAACCGCTGGTGAAAATGGGTACTCCAGTGTAAAACTTAAGTTCCTTCAAGCAACTAACTACAGTATTAAAAGGGCTATAAGTTCAGTCCGTGTGTCTTGCAACAGCTGGAGGCACCCTGGTTGGGAGGGGACCGCTGGTTAAAAGGGGTACTCCAGTGTAAAACTTAAGTTCCTTCAAGCAACTAACTACAGTATTAAAAGGGCTATAAGTTCAGTCCGTGTGTCTTGCAACTGCTGGAGGCACCCTGGTTGGGGACCTCTGCTTAAAAGGGGAACTCCGCTGGCAATCTTTTCTGCTCATTGTCCCACTAGTGCAAATCACATTTGGTGTGACAGTGGTTCAAATAAAATAAAAAAAACTTTTTTTTGGCTGTGAAATAAAACCAGTGCTGCCTAAAGGGGGGCTCTAACTATGTGCTGCCTAATATGGGGGAATCTATGTGCTGCCTAAAGGGGGATCTAAATATGTGCTGACTAAAGGGGGCTCTATGTGCTGCCAAAAGGGAGGCTCTAACTATGTGCTGCCTAACATGGGGGAATCTATGTGCTGCCTAAAGGGGGACTCTAACTATGTGCTGCTTAACATGGGGGAATCTATGTGCTGCCTAAAGGGGGATCTAACTATGTGAAGCCTAAAGGGGGATCTAACTATGTGCTGCCTGAAGGGGGCTCTATGTGTTGCCTAAAGGGAGGCTCTACCTATATGCTGCCTAAAGGGGGGCTTTAACTTTGTGCTGCCTAATATGGGGGAATCTATGTGCTGCCTAAAGGGGGATCTAACTATGTGATGCCTAAAGGGGGGTTAAGCAAGTTATTCCAAAGAATTTAGGAATAATAGGTGATTTATGCCCTTTATGGATTAAAACCAGACTCTGCATCAACTATATAATTTTCCATGGGAGTTTTTCCATGGTTCCCCCTCCAGCACGCCACAGTCCAGGTCTTAGTCCCCTTGAAACCACTTTTAAATCACTATTGTGGCCAGAAAGAGTCCCTGTGGGTTTTAAAATTCGCCTGCCCATTGAAGTGAATGGCGGTTCGCCCGGAAATTTTATGTTCGCGACATCACTATTTGGGAGACTACAACACTCAAGGAACGTAACAAGCAGTCCAGTGAGCCTTAACACCCCACAGGCGTTTGACGACTTTTTGTTGAAGTCGGATGTGAAAATTATTATTTTTTTCACTAAAATGCAGATTTTTCCCCAGATTTTACATTTTTACAAGGGGTAATAGGAGAAAATGCCCCCAAAATGTGTAACCCCATTTCTTCTGAGTATGGAAATACCCCATGTGTGGACATCAAGTGCTCTGCTGGCGCACTACAATGCTGCGAAGGAGCCCCATTCAGCTTTTGGAGAGAGAATTTGTTTGGAATGGAAGCCAGGGGCCATGTGCGTTTACAAAGCCCCCCTTGGTGCCAGAACAGTGGACCCTCCCAGATGTGACCCCCATTTTGGAAACTACACCCCTCACAGAATTTAATAAGGGGTGCAGTGAGCATTTACACTCCACTGGCGTTTGATAGATCTTTGGAACAGTGGGCTGTGCAAATTAAAAATACATTTTTTCATTTTCATGGACCAATGTTCCAAATATCTGTGGGGCATAAATGCTCACTGCACCCCTTATTACATTACGTGAGGGGTGTAGTTTCCAAAATGGGTCACATGTGGGGGGTCCATGGGTCACATGTGGGGGGTCCATTTGTAAACACACGTGGCCTTCAATTCTGGACACATTTTCTCTCCAGAAGCCCAATGGCGCTCCTTCTCTTCTGAGTATTGTAGTGCTCCAGGAGAGCACTTTACATCCACATATGGGGTATGTTCTGAGGGGCTGTTTTCCTATTTTCCCTTGTGAATTTGAATATGTTTTTTTTTTCATTTTCCCATCCAACTTTAACAAAAATTTGTCAAACACCTGTGGGGTGTTAAGGCTCACTATACCCCTTGTTACGTTCCGTGAGGGGTGTAGTTTCCTAAATGTGGTCCCACATGGGTATTTATTTTTTATGTCAGAACCACTGTAAAATCAGCCACCCCTGTGCAAATCACCAAATTAGGCCTCAAATGTACATGGTGCGCCCTCACTCCTGAGCCTTGTTGTGCGTCCACAGAGCATTTTACACCCACATAGGGGGTATTTCCGTACTCAGGAGAAATTGCGTTACAAAATTTGGGGTTCTTCTTTTCCTTTTACCTCTTGTGAAAATAAAAAGTATGGGACAACACCAGCATGCTTTTTTTTTTTTTTTTTTTACACTAACAGGCTGGTGTAGACCCCAACTTTTCCTTTTCATAAGGGGTAAAAGGAGAAAAAGCCCCCAAAATTTGTAACACAATTGTTGAAACACCGGAGTACAGAAATACCCCACTGTTTCCTTGAAATATGACAGGGCTCCGAAGTAGACATGTGCACAACCAAAAATTTTGTTTTGTTTCTTTTTTTTTTCAGTTTCACATTTTTTCGGTTCTGTTAAACCTTAGGGATACAGTAATTAGTTTTTTTCTGTTTTCGGATGCATTTGTATATTTTTTTTTCATTTCTATTCGGAAACTGTTCGTCTTTCGGATGATTTTGTTATTTCGGATCTATACGTTGTACATGCCTAAAAATGTAGTGTGTGTGTTTTTCACTTTTTTTTTCAAATTTTTTTTAGGTAGTACTACTACTTCCAGCATGGAACACACTGTTCCATGATGGGAGTAGTAGTATCTGTACTAATTGACAGGTTGCCGGGGTTTGTTGCGATCCTCCTGTATAATGTATAGATGCGGCCGGCTGCTCTATTTTCCCCTGCACTGCCGTATATATACACCTATTCATATTTCCGGCAGATAGCTGTGATTGGCCAGATGGTTCCAGCCAATCACAACTCTCTGTGGGATATATGAATATGTGTATATATACGTCAGTGAAGGGGACAATAGAAGAGCGCAGGCCGCATCAATACATTATACATTGTTTTAACAAAAATAAAATTTGTTTTTCACAATTTCGTAGGCATGTACAATTCGTTTTGTTAGGAATTCGGATTCGTTCGGATGTAAATATTTTGTACATTCAGATCAATCCGAATGTACGAAATATGAACAATTCGGACAAAAAACAATTACATCCGAAACGAACTGCACAAGCCTACTTCGAAGTGAGAGAGTGCCATGCAAATTTGAGGACTACATTAGGGATTACATAGGGGTGGATATAGAGGTATTCTATGCCAGTGATTCCCAAACAGAGTGCCTCCAGCTGTTGCTAAACTCCCATCATGCCTGGACAGTCAGTGGCTGTCCAGAAATGCTGGGAGTTGTTTTGCAACAGCTGGAGGCTCCCTTTTGGAAACACTGCCGTACGATACGTTTTCATTTTTATTGGGGGGGGGGGGACAGTGTAAGGAGATGTATATGTTGTGTTTTAACCTTTATTATGTGTTAGTTTAGTGTAGCGTAGTGTTTTTAGGGTACATTCGCACTGACGAGAATTTGCGCTGCGGCAGAAAATTTCCCACAGCACAAACTTGAAGCAGGAAACTCACTGTAAACCCGCCTGAGTGACCGTACCCTGTACATTCACATGGGGGGGGGGGCAAACATCCAGCTGTTGCAAAACTACAACTCCCAGCATGCACTAACAGACCGTGTATTCTGGGAGTTGTTCTTTTGCAACAGCTGGAGGCACACTGGTTGGAAAACTTTCAGTTAGGTTCTGTTACCAAACTCAGTATTTTTCAACCAGTGTGCCTCCAGCTTGTACTGATTGCCGAAGGGCATGCTGGGAGATGTAGTTATGCAACAGCTGGAGGTACGCAACTACAACTCCCAGCATGCCGAGACAGCTGTTTGCTTTTTGGGCATGCTGGGAGTTGTAGTTTTGCAACATCTGAAGGGCCACAGTTTAGAGACCACTGCACAGTGATCTCCAAACTGTGGCCCTCCAGATGTTGCAAAACTACAAATCCCAGCAGTTCCAGACAGCAAACTGTTGTGTGGGCATGCTGGGAGTTGTAGTTTTGCAAGATCTAGAGGGCCAAAGTTTGGGAGAATGGGGGAACCAAATGTTAACCCCCCCACCTCCAATCTGCCATTTGTCAGTCATTTCTGACCAACCAATAGCAGTAATAGGAGGGGTCACACCCCTGCCACCTCACTCTTATCCCATCAGGGGGATCGTGGGTGTCTTGGACAACCCTGAACCCCCTTATTTTCCAGGTCACCGGGGACCTGTGTGACCAGGAATGACCACAAATTTGCTGTGATCGCCAACATGAGGGGTCTACCCTGGGCAGTCATCCCGGTCTGGTCCCCGCTGTGTGCTGGACAGGTACGTCCTTGGTCCTTCATTACCAGGGCATCAAGGCGTACCTGTACACCCATGGTCCCTAAGTGATTAAAAAAGTATTTGTGTACAACAGCAGACGGTGTGTACTTTTGCCTGGACTTTCACAGTATCTGGGTCCTTGAGACTTTAAAAGGAACAAAATAGTACACAACTTAGATGTACGTATGTGGTATGCACTTATGAGAGGAGGACAATGCGCTCCAGTACGCTTAAAAAATTATTTGCGTACAACACCTGCCGGTGTGTTCTTTTGCCTGGACTTTCACAGTATCTAGGGACTTTAGACTTTAACAGAAACAAAATAGTACACCACTTAGATGTACGTATGTGGTATCCACTTATGAGGGGAGGACAATACACTCCAGTACGCTTCAAAAAGTATTTGTGTACAACACCAGAAGTACATACCAGTGCTGCAGCACACAGTCGCTGTGTACTACACCCAAAATTGTTCCAGGCTTCTAGGAAGGATTTTAGCTTGTGGTGAATTGCTCATGTTCTGTGCAACACACTGTGCAACACACGGCTCTCTGTCCTTCTCTGTAATAGTAAGCTGTAGTGACTGGGAGATAAATCGCTGCTGTAAAGATGCTTTTCTGTGCAACACACACTGCTCTCTGTTACTCTCTATGTGTAACAGAACGCTGATGTGACTAGGAGGCTAATTGCTGATGGAAAATTGCTTTTCTGGGCAACACACAGCACTGTCTGTCCGTATCTATCTCTCTGCAATGAAAGTCTGAAGTGACTGGGTGCAATATGGCTGCAGATTATATAGGGATGTGACATCACAGGGGTGACTGGCTGCTGATAGGCTGCATGCTGCATGTGATTCAGGGTCAACCCACCTACCCTTGTTCCCCCTTCCCAGGATTCCTTGCCCCACGTTCTCACTTGTGGATCCGCCATTTTAGATGCCTTGGAGCCTAGACCGCACTAAATGGAGTTTAATGAAGCGATTTGAGCAATTGAATCGCGGCAATATACACATTCGTTGCAAATCCAATTCTTTATGAAATTCGTAACGAATTCGGATTAGTAAGATTCGATTCGCTCATCCCTGTAGATGGTATTTGTAATACTTTTCATAGGTTAATTATTTTTCTAATCTAATTGCCTGGTGTATGACACGTTATCATAAAATAGTTCCAGGCAATTCAATACATTATTTCTTTTATAGGTTTCAAGATATAATTGGTCTTTTACATCACCCTATATCTATATAACTGCAGAGATATACAAACATCTAGCCCATCATAATAACATCCCTTTGTATAAAGCATTGAGTGAATTTACATTTTTACATTTTATCTACTTCATGGCATTTTCAAAGTTACAGGTACAACTCAATTAAAATTGATAATGTGTTTCCTCCTGTGCTGTTCACTAATAAAGTCATTGGAAAATGTAATATACTAAAAGAGTAAGACATTTAGTACCAGGGAGTTGCACATAATATGCAGGAAATACAATTTCTTGTACGTTTTCTCATTCTATTATATTATAAAGTTAATTTTAGCTATAGTTAAGAAAAACATTTATGGCACTCACCATTTTTTGTAAATTCAAATATAGAACAGAGCACTCACTCGGACAGCAGTAAATCAGTGGAAACTTCTTTATTTCATAAATTCAAGCAACAACAGAAACAACAGGAGAGCCAGAAAGGCAGACAGGATGGTATGTGGGGGGTTAGCAGTCACACAGGGTGGCGGTCTGTATAGCGCGGATGGGCTTCGTCAGGCCCCCTTGCATGTGACGTATCCAGACCGGTGTGTTTAACTAACATATGAACAGTAACCATGGTGAACATCAACAAACAAAAATTAACACCTTGTTGGCAAGTGTACATAAAAGCTAAAACCAATCAACGGCAGAGGACAGCCCTTACTGAAAAACAGGTATTTATAGAGAAGCAGAAAATTCTTGTCGGTCATTTAAACCCAGAGGACCGTTGGCCTCCAGCGTGCCTCTTTTAGCAGCAACACTTGATACTTGTCTCTTCCAGAGGTGGCATTTTCCACTCTTTCAAGGGCAGCAAAATGGATTGCATTAGTATCATTATTATGAATGTCAGCCATATGGGCTATAGATTGTGCAGATCTGATACCTGTCCTCGAAGAGCAGAAATGTTCCCTTATTCTATGGAACAAGGGGTGTATGGTCTTTCCTACGTAATAAAAACCACAGAAACAAACAATACTATATACTACATAAACCTAAGTTTAACCCCTTAAGGACCCGGGATTTTTCCGTTTTTGCATTTTTGTTTTTTCCTCCTTACTTTTAAAAAATCATAACTCTTTCAATTTTGCACCTAAAAATCCATATGATGGCTTATTTTTTGTGCCACCAATTCTACTTTGTAATGACGTCAGTCATTTTACCCATAAATCTATGGCAAAAAGGGTAAAAAAAAATCATTGTGAGTCAAAATTTAAAAAAAAAGCCATTTTGTAACTTTTGGGGGCTTCCGTTTCTACACCTGACACCTTATCTTTATTCTGTAGGTCCATACGATTAAAATTATACCCTACTTATGTAGGTTTGATTTTGTCATACTTCTGGAAAAAATCATAACTTCATGCAGGAAAATGTATACGTTTAAAATTATCATCTTCTGACCCCAATAGCTTTTTTATTTTTCCGCATATGGGGTGGGATGAGGGCTCATTTTTTGTGCCGTGGCCTGAAGTTTTTAGCGGTACCATTTTTGCATTGATAGGACTATAAAAGTGACTAAAATGCACTATTTTGGAATTTGGAATTTCTTTGCGCGTGCGCCATTGACTGTGCAGTTTAATTAACAATATATTTTTGTAATTCGGACATTTCTGCATGCGGCGATACCATATATGTTTATTTTTATTTACACTGTTTTTTTTATGGGAAAAGGGGTGTGATTCAAACTTTTATTAGGGAAGGGGTTAAATGATCTTTATTCACTTTTTTTTTCCCACTTTTTTCTTGCAATGTTATAGCTCCCGTAGAGAGCTATAACCCTGCACACACTGATCTTTTACATTGATCATTGGTTTCTCAGAAGAAACCACTGATCGATGATTCTGACTGCTCATGCCTGGATCTCAGGCACTGAGCAGTCATTCAGCGATCGGACAGCATGGAGGCAGGTAGGGATCCTCCGGCTGTCATGTAAGCTGTTCGGGATGCCGCGATTTCACCGCCGCGATCCCAAACAGCTCCCTGAGCTAACCGGCAAGGTTTTACTTTCACTTTAGATTCGGTGTTCAACTTTGAACGCGTGTCTAAAGGGTTAATAGGGCGCGGCACCGTGATCAGTTCTCCGTGCTATTAGCCACGGGTCCCGGCTGTTGTTAGAGGCCGGGCCCGACCCGCTATGACGCAGGGCCACTCCGTGGCCGCGCATTATAGATCGGGAGCGGACTCATGACGTACCGGTACGTTATGGGTCCTTAAGAGGTTAAATAGGCATTTCCATTTGAATAAAATTTTCATAGATCAATAGTGCAAGCAAATTATTTTAATCCCTGGTGTATTGTAATATTGTGACATAACACATTAGACTGAATTCACATGTCTGGCATGTTTAGTTTCCCTCCAGCGTGCACCGAAGGGAAACTGATGCCAAATCTGATCCCATTTATTTGAATGGGACAGTTAACAATCATCCAGTGTCTCAATTTTGACACCTGATTGTTGGACACACCAGACAGGGGAAAGGCAGCTTGTTGCATCCCCTATCCGGCATCCAGAAACAATGGATGCCGAGTGCCATACAACTGATGACAGCTGAAGCACGTTGTCATCAGTTATGGCATCAGTTGCGTTGAGATCTAGGCTAAGTTCACCTATGCCGAATGCTGGACATATGTGAACCCAGCCTTACTGTGTCAGGTTAACACACTCAAGATGGTTTTGTTTCCAGTTGATAGGTGATAATGGTGAGACAACCACTTTAAGAAGGGTTTTAACATGTTTCAAACATAACAACCTCCCTTCTTAGTGTGCTGCTTCCACATACTGATTTAAGCGTTTGGATAGCTAAAGGGGTGACCACAGTGGGAGATAGCTACTTGTGGTGTCCCGTTACCGTATTACATACGTTACATTGTGATAAGGTCCCCAAAGTCAGAGTCCCTAGGAATAATGGGGGGTCCTCTTCCTTAGTTAACCCCTCGTCACCCCTCAGTTAGCCATAATTCATGTAAATATAAATGTAAAGATGTATATTTAATATTCCTACCTTGTTTGCGTCAGAGGACCTGCGGGTCATGTGACCGGGTTGTAGAACTCTATGGTTTTGCTAAAGGACCTTTGGTGGATCTGGTCAGGTGATCATCCACAATCCATTGTATCGGTGAGTGACAGTTGATATGGACCAATCCAAAACGGCCAGCCCCTGCCCATATAAGAGAGCTGCGCCATCTTGTCTCTCTCTTGGGTTGCTGACTTTGGACGACGTAGGACCTCCACAGCTTTCAAGACAAATTACTAGGCCCAAAGCCTTGTGGCTTAGGCCTGCGCTAGTGACGGATAGTTCTTACAATTCCCTGCTATCTCCGCAAGATCTTCGGACCTAATCCAACCCCTAAATCCAGCGGATGTATGCAACTACAATCCTCCAAATCTAAAGGGAACTTTCCGGTCCTAAGCATCTGTCAATCACTGCTGTGCTGTTTGTAAAGACTCTGTTATCTGGACTGTTACCGTTACTGCATATACAGAAAATCTTCAGTAAAGATTCCTGCAAGTTTTATGTTCAGCACTGCTGTGGACAATCTATTTATTTTAGACTCACCTATCGCTCTTGGGAAGGGTAGGCCCAGCATCACTACAGAGTTTCAACCCTCACCCTGGCGTCACGAGTGACAAGGGTTAACAGCACCCTTTATTATATAGAACCGCAACACCCCTACTGCCCTACAACCCCCAGGCGTACCACAAAGGCGTACCATCAAGAACAGGATTCGGGTGTTTGCCTGCTGCTGTTGCCACTAGTGAAATTGTACTCCCCCCAATATAATGGATTTTATTCATGCGCTGTAAACCGCATTATTGTGTACGAGAGCGATGCGTGTGGTTCACGTTACAAGGAGGCCACGCGAAAAGTAATGGGGGAGGCGAAAATGTATGCGCAGCAAGAATGTGTAAACTGCGAAATGAATACATGCTATGATCCTCTGGTCTGGTCGGCACAGAAAGAGTTAACCTGCTACCAGAAAAGCGTGCAAAAAAAGCCCACGCTGCGCCACGTCATGCTCCTGGGCATGGCTATCAAGTTGCTGTATCACAGCCGAAAGGGAACTTCGAAACAGAGGAGTCGTTTCTGGGAGGACAGGAAGTCGGGGCTGCACCAATGACGTCCTTCCTGCCGGCCGCCATTTTGGGGAAGCCCAATATAAAAGACACCATGCACAGCGACCTCTTCAGTCTGTCTGCACAAGGAGCCGGAGAGTACAGACATGGAGGAGAGCAGCGTTCCACGTGGTGAGAACAGCAAAATGGCACCGGAACAGTGGAAAGTTGTGGCAGTCGCAGCCCAACTATTACAAGAAATTGCCGACCGTCTGCAGCGGTTGTCACTGGACGAAGAGGGGGCCTGCAATCTTCCCCCACTGCCCGATGACGATGATGACTGGTCGGACACACCTCCAGCGGAGAGCGCAGAGACACCTGGAGGTGCTTCACCTGTGAGATTGTCCCCTCAATTGCTGGGTTTGCCTGTCCTGTTGCGACCTCCCCCGCCCAACCCCCGGGACTGACTCACCGAACCCCTGAGGTTTGATCGAATCCAGGTTAAGAACCACTGCTCTAGACAAATGTATAAATATTGTCTTGGTCTTGTGATTTATAAAAGGATGTTATCTCTCTTCAGCTCATAACACAGTTGTATTATCACAGCTGTGTACACTGCACACCATCTATATCGCTAGCATATGTCTTTTTCAATATGAAACGAATATCTGATCTATGAAAGTACACTCACTACTGTTATGGTGTTCCAACTATTTGTTATTATTTATATAACACCACTTTTGCCAGGTTTCCTGCCTGTTTGTATAATTTAGAAAATTCCTAATAAAAACTATTTTTGGAAAAAAAAAAAAAAAGGGTTTCAACTATTGTTATTTATTATTACTAGTATTCCTCACCTATTACTGTTCTCCATTTTTTTACAACTATGGGTGATCTTTTTGGGAAACTGATAGACTGTTGACCAATTATGCAGGCATTTCTGTCTTCCCATTGAACCTCTGAAGGCCTTTTAATCCACACTAGGTTTCATCACATATTTCCTACATTATCCAATCTTAAAAGCAAGATGTTGGTTGGGACAAGGGCCAGAAAAAAAAATGTCCTGAAATGAATTGGACATAATCAGTACATACTATATACTATAACTGACTATTCACACACATTTGTATTTTATAGAATACATTTCTAGATGAGCAACCTTTTCAAAAGCGCTGAACTGTAGCAAAAAGTTCTGGTCCTGACGGAACTAGTTCTGTCCAAATCTGTAGTTCACCAATAGCCCAAAGACATGTACATAACACTTACTAAGAGAATTAAAAGCCCTATATAACACTGTTAGGCTACCTATACATACTGTTAGAAATACATTTATGTACTTCTGTTTACAGTTTTTAGGCAAAGTTAATTTCAAAGTAACGGCAATATATATATATATATATACACTGGGAAGGCAGGAAGGCAAGGCGGCAAGGTGGGTTGGCGGGATGACCCTGAATCACATGCAGGATGCACCCTATCAGCAGCATGTCACCCCTGTGATGTCACAGACCTACATAATCGGCAGCCATATTGCGGCTCTTCATATCATTCATTACACTGCAGAGAGATAGGACAGACAGCCTGTGTGGGTGTTATACAGATATTCAGCAGTGTTTCACCTCCTAGTCACATCAGCGTTCTGGTGGACAGAGAGCAATGTTTTTTTGCCACTGAAAAGGATTTTTACTGCAGCCATTAAGCTCCCAGTCACTTTCTACAGTATTGAATTACAGAGAGGGGCAGAGAGCTATGTGTTGCCTCATACTTTTCAGCAAGCTGCCTCAATTTCGTAAACCTTAGCAGCGAAGGCATGAATATTTTTTTGCGCAATTCTGTGTCTTTGTTCCACAACAAATCATCTGCTGGTTATACTAGTCTGTAGATGGTATAATACCCAGCAGTCCATTCCTAATAGTCTTTTACAGAGTGCAATTTTGGGTTAAGTACACAGCTTTTGTGTGCTACAGCACTGTTGTTTACTGCTGGTGTTGTGCAAAAAAAAAAAAATGTAAGTGTACTTTTCTGCCCTCACAAGTGCATAACACATACCTACATCTAAGTGGTGTACAGTTTTGTAGCTGTTAATCAGTCAAGGGCCTAGATACTGTGAAACTCCATGCAAAAGTAATCACCAGCCTGTGATTTACTCCAATATGTTTTTTTAAGCGTACTGTAGCGCATTTTTCTGCCCTCATAACTGCATATCACATACCTACATCTAAGTAGAGTACAATTTTGTACCTGTCAATGTGTAAAGGGCCTAGGTACTGTGAAAGGCCAGGCAAAAGTACTCACCGGCTGGTGTTGTACTCAAATACTTTTTAAAGCGTACTGTAGCACATTTTATGCCCTCATAAGTGCATATCACATACGTACATCTAAGTAGTGTACTATTTTGTACCTGTTAATCTGTCAAGGGCCTAGATACTGTGAAAGGACAGACAAAAGTAATCAACGGCTGGTGTTTTAATCCAATATGTTTTTTTAAGCGTACTGTAGCGCATTTTTCTGCCCTCATAAGTGCATACCACATACCTACATCTAAGTAATGTACTATTTTGTACCTGTTAATCTGTCAAGGGATTAGATACTGTGAAAGGACAGCCAAAACTACACACCTGCCACTGTTCTAGACAAATACTGTTTTAAGCGTAGTGAAGCGTATTGTACTCCCTGCATATGCGCACTGTAAGTATGTCGGGCAGAGAAGTGCCAGGATGTGCACTAGACTTGTGCACTAGAAACATTTTTGTTTCGTTTCGGAAAACTTTTTCGTTTTGGAAAAATTTTTCGGTTCGGTAATATTTTCGGGTTTGATTTTTCGGATACATTCGGTATTCGGGTGTTCAGTCTGATTTTTCGGATAAATTCGGTATTCGGGTACATTCGGTAAATCTTTTCATTATTTTTTGGACTTTAGCGATCCTAAAAAATTTGGGAGATACCTTTTTTATTAAAATTTTGTAGGGTACCATGAAATAATAATAATACAGTAGTGAAAAAGATGCAGTAGTGATGAAAAAATTTGTATCTAACGAAATGTATCTTTTTTATTATGAAATGTTTATTAATTTTTAAACAGGGATCGATTTATGTGAGCGGGTAAAGCACTAAAAATGTAGCCGACAATAATAAAAATGTAGCGTGTGCTTGTTTTTCGCTTTTTAATTTTACATTTTTTAGGTAGTACTACTACTCCCAGCATGGAACACTCTGTTTCATGATAGGAGTAGTAGTTACCTGTACTAATTGACAGATCGCCAGGGTTCGTTGCGATCCTCTTGTATAATGTATAGATGCAGCAGCCGCTCTTCTATGGTCCCCTGCACTCACGTATATATCTACAAATATTCCTATTTCCCGCAGAGCTGTGATTGGCCAGATGGTTCCAGCCAATCACAGCTCTCTGTGAGAAATAGGAATATGTGTATACATACGGCCGTCCAGGGGCCATAGGAGAGCGGTCGCCGCATCCATACATTATACAGGAGCATCACCGCAGGTGTCAGGAGTGATACCCGCAGTAATCTTTCCTTTACTACAAGTACTACTACTCCAAACATGGAGTACACTCTGCTCCATGCTGGGAGCTGTAGTACCTGCATTAATAGACAGATCGCAGCGGGTGTCAGAAGTTACACTTGCTGCGATATGTCTATTAATGCAGTTACTACAGCTCCCAGCATGGAGCAGAGTGTGCTCCATGTTGGTAGTATTAGTACCTGCAGTAAGGGACAGATCCCAGCTGATGTCACTCCTCCTGACACCCACTGCGATCGTCCTTATGTGAATGTCGAGATCAGCTGGTCTCAGGGCTTCAGAGCCGAGAGAACAGCTGACGCTGAGCCATAGGTATACATCGTATATATCTCCTGCCCAGCAAGAACTTACAGTGAGCCTGCAATGTGTATACAATAGTGTTGCTTGCGAATATTCGCAATGCGAATTTTATTTGCAAATATTGCATATTCGCAAATATCGCACTAAATATTCGCAATTACGACTATTCGGTTTTTTTTTTTTTTATAATTTTTTTTTTCACAGTACACATCACAGTGATCCTCCCTCTCGGCTTCTTTTCTTTCTACCCCTTTCCCCCCATTCCCCTTCCCCTCCCCCCCTCCCCCCCCCTCTCCCCTTCCTTAATTCTCCATCTCCATAAAACTCATGTCATTTTATATATCAAGATCTCCAATATCCATGAAGAAAACTAGATAGATACAGGATGACCTTCTAGTCCAAGATGAACACTAACATCAATAATAGAATTATATATATATCCATTTAATGGGACCTAAATTAGGTATGTAACAATACATAAGTCTACTCCCTAAATAAACCTAAGAGCTCGCGCATACAGTTCTGCGCATCTACCTGTCAGAAATAAACAGCTCGCGCACGCGAGAATGCGCATACGAGACAATGCACAAAGTGATAGAGGATCCAGACAGAGTGTTCGCGCAGCGGAGATTGCGCAGCCTACGTCACAAGTAGACGTAGTAGGTAAACAAAGGAAGGGATTGGCCAATGCGCTAGACAAGAGCGCGGTTGGCCGGGAGGCCATCGGGGTGGGACTCCGATTTGAGCAAGTACCCATCAATCAAAACGGCATGTCCAATGTGGGGAGCTTCTATGGCAGGCGCACCCTATTGGCTAAGTTAACATCCTGTAATCAATTAGTGACGCTACAAACAGAGGCTATAAGAATGACTGACATCGCATCCACGCTCAGTTGCCCGCTACCTCTTGATAACGCTCCGTCGTAGCGAAACATGTTGAGGGGGGCAGAGTGGAGTTTTTAACAATTCTAGCACTACTGTTCCTTGCAATCTAGTGAGTGTGACCTGCAGGCACACGGGGTTGCTTTAACACAAACATATTACCATCAGCAGACACATCTGCGCAAGCAAATTATCTCATCAAAATAACCACAAAAAAAAAGGAAACAGTGCTATTTGTTTTTAAATAGTGTGTAGAACCTAATAAAGTATATGGAATTTTAACAAGTTAAGTAGTATATGGGAAACAAGGGTTATTTTTGGATTCCCAAAAGGGAATCTATAGGGAGTTAAATAATCAAATGTTATCCTCCATATACTGGTCTATACCAGTTATGGTGAATGTGAATAGAGGTTAATCCCCTCATGTTAACAGACCAGGCGAAATAGCCAACGTAAGTGATGGCAGGTTTTCTATCTGAAAAACTAAATCCAGAATCATTTATTACCCAGGCGCAGCATGTTTTCTCTGCAAATGAGCTGCCATTAAATCAAATTGACATAATCTCTGCCTTTCGTAATCTACAAAAAACAAGTATCTACGCTCATGGTGGGAGATTGCTAGTCTAGAGACATACCTGCAACAAAAAATAGTATACAGGGGACTTAGGATAAACATTACTCCTAACTCACACCAAGAGGATCTAGAGTTCATTAAAGGCTGGCAACAGCTCCTGACAGAAAACTCACTTCGTATGCTTGACTATTTGGTCACATATGAAAAAAAGATCTTTGGTGAGGTTACCAAGCAATTGGAGGAACAGATAGAAGAGATAAAGGTCTTCAAATCACAAACTGAATTCAACAATCTAGAACAACAATTACAAAAACATATTGAGAGCTTTCAATCTGAGCTTAAAGAACGTAAACATCGGAAATACGTAAGAGACAAAAAGATTTTGAGACAGAATTGATATACATAAAAAGAGGTACAGAAAACATCTACAATCAGTACAATAAATATACTGACATATCTGAATCAGAAATATCTGAATCAGACGATCAGTCAGGCAGTAAGGGTGCCCACCCCAACACTGAGAGATATAAGGCAAAAAATAAACGGATATACGAGTACAGAAGGCCAAATAGGAGTCAGACAAATAGAGGCCAAGGTGCTGGAGCTCAACAACATAACCTATATAACCAACAGAGAGGCACTCCGAATCAGTATAACTATACGAATCCTAATTATCAACAACAGCAGATATGGACACAAAATCCAGGATCCCAGACATTAGCACAAAATACTGGAAATTTGCAGGATACATCCTTGGCATCCTACTCCTCTGTACCGCAACTAATACCCCAAACTCAACAATCAGTGGCGGTGGCCCATCCACATATACAACCTGGAGGGGGAACAAATCAACAACAACCCCATTTTTTAGGAGGAGGCATCCAACTCAGAGACAGGGAGAAGTGGGGATACTTACAAAACCCACTACACCCCAGACCCACTTAGGGACTGATGGACAAATGCAGATATGTAACCTCTCCAAGATACAGTTAACATCAGACCAGGAGTCAATCTTACGTAAGGGGTTATCCTTCACCCCGACCCCCAAATTCAACCCTTTTATATGGGCCAAAGATATTAATCTCTTTGCGAGAAAGCTCGCCTTGCATAAAGTACATAAAAATAATTCTAGTAATTGGGGAGAAAATAGAAGGAGAGATGAACAAGTGATTACTGACCTGACGGATCTTCTGGAGGAGAATGAGACGGGAGTCAGATCTGTGGAGCTTCCACCTTTCTCCACCCTAAAACCTAAGTGTAAAACAACACCAACATTTAGTCAATTTAATAACATAGACACCTTCGTCAAAATGGTGTGTTCAGAAATCGAAAAAGTAACACCTAGTAGACATAATAATAATCTCACCAAAAATGAAAACCAAGCTCTTCAAGAATTAGAAAAAAATGATCAAATAGTCATCAAGCCCTCCGATAAGGGGGGGGCAACATAGTAATCATGATGAGAGACGATTACAAAAATATGGTGTTAAGATTGCTGGAAGACCAAAGCACTTATAAGAGACTAGATCTAAACCCCACAAACAAGTATGTTACAGAACTGAAAAACATCCTTATGGATGGGAAATCGAAGGGCATGATTACAGAAGAGGAATATAAGGCAATGTTGAATTTAAAACCCACTATGGCAACGTTTTATGCGTTGCCCAAAATTCACAAACAAAAGGACCCAATTCCAGGACGCCCGATAGTATCGGGAAATGACAACCTAACAGAAGGAATCAGTTCATATGTAGATCAAATCCTATCACCTTTGTGGCTTCCTTGCCCTCATACATAAAAGATACCAGAGATGCTGTCTCCCGGCTCGAAGAGATCACATTCCCACCGGGCACTTTTGTCGCGAGCCTCGATGTAGAGGCCTTGTACACTAATATTGAACATAATTTGGGAATAAAGGCAGTAGAGCACTTTCTCAACACTAGAGGTACACAATTCACAGAGCACAACAAATTTGTCACCACTCTTCTTTACTTCCTACTGACACATAATTACTTCACATTTGATGGTCACTTTTATTTACAGCACAAAGGCACAGAAATGGGCACAGTATGCGCACCAAATTTTGCAAATTTATTTTTAGGGTGGTGGGAGGACACAATAGTATTTTCAGATGAGCACGAGGAATTCACGAAGCACATATTATTTTGGGGGCGATATATAAATGATGTCATTTTGTTTTGGGATAGCACTATCACTCTATTTAATAAGTTTGTAAATAGCCTGAACAACAATAAGATTGGAATGCACTTTACATCAGAAATTAAGTCCAACTCCTTATCCTTTCTGGATTTAGAGATCTCTTTCGAGCCTGGAGGCAGCATACAGACCAAAGTATTTAGAAAAAACACATCTACTAATAGCTTTCTCAATTGGAAAAGCTTCCATCCGAGACCTCTCAAAAATGGCATACCTATAGGCCAATATCTCAGAGCCAAACGTAACTTTTCAAATGAAGCTACTTTTCTGGAGGAGAGTAAACTCCTATATCATCGCTTTTTAGCCAGAGGTTATTCGAAAAAGACTCTACACCGTGCTTTTGCGAGAGCTAGGGACACCCCAAGGGGAGAACTACTGAGAGATAAAAAAAATTGATGAACAACCACGCCTGGTGAGATGCATAGGAACCTTTGACCAGTGCAACAAGCAGGTTCTAGAGATCCTAAAAAAGTACTGGCCGATCCTTTTGGAGGATAGTGATCTTAAAGAAGTACTTACCGAAAGACCAAGTGTGACCTATCGCAGAGGTAGAAATGTCCGAGATTGTCTGGTGCACAGTCACTATAAAGAAGAGAAAACAGACACAATGTGGTTAAAATCAAAGGTAAAAGGATCCCATCCATGTGGAGGATGTAATTTCTGCAGGTTTATGCCAAAGAAAAAAGAATTTGTCAACATCACAGATGAACGTAAATATGAAATTCGAGAATTCATAAATTGTCAGACCACCGGAGTAATCTATATCGCAGAATGTGGGTGCCCAAAGATGTATGTGAGCAAGACCACACAACAGCTAAGGAGGAGAATATCCCAACACCTCAGTACAATTAGAACAGGTGTAGATACCCCTCTAGCAAGACACATTCGTGAAATACACAGGGGAGACATGTCAAATTTAAAGTTTTGGGGTTTTCTTAAACCCCGCCTGGGTCCAAGAGGAGGAAACCTAGATAAAAAACTGTTGAGAGAGGAGGCAACATGGATATATAGATTAAAAACCCTTAGCCCACAGGGACTGAATGAAGGGTTTACCTTTTCGGCCTTTCTCTAAAGAAGCCTGCCTATCATTCAAGAGTATATTATGATTATCAAAAACACTCAAATAGAAGTTATAACTATCTACACAGTGAGCATATGTCGAGTCAAAATCAAACTTATAGCCAATTAATATAGGTATCTATATACCAATATAGGCCGCATTGGATTTAAATTTTATCTAATCTAAGACCATATACTGTATCTATCAAAAAATAGAATAACATAGAATACTAATGGAATATGCAAACAGTGCACCATAATACTTACCTGTGGAGATGAGAAGACGGGGAGAGATGGTTTGTTCTCTGCGGATGAGTGGAGAGCTATGGGAGAGAGAGATCCATCCATTTAAAAAGAAAAAAGAAAAGTAGAGAAAAATGTTGTAAAAAAAAAGAAAAGAAGGAATAAAAGAGAAGCAACGAGAGAAAGAAAGCTTAAACTGATAAAGGATTAAGTATTATTCCAAACACTCCAACCCTCCCCCTTTCTCCCCTCTCCCCCCCTCCTCCCCCTTCTCCCTATTATTTCTTCATACTTTCCTTTTTTCCCCCCTTCCCCTCCTTCCCACCCTTTCCCCCCTCCCCCCCCCCACTCTTCCCCCCTTCCCCTTTCTTAACCTTATTCTTTTCTTTCTCCCCCTTTCCCCCCATTCCTCTCCCCCCCCCTCCCCCCCCTCTCCCCTTCCTTAATTCTCCATCTCCATAAAACTCACGTCATTTTATATATCAAGATCTCCAATATCCATGAAGAAAACTAGATAGATACAGGATGACCTTCTAGTCCAAGATGAACACTAACATCAATAATAGAATTATATATATATCCATTTAATGGGACCTAAATTAGGTATGTAACAATACATAAGTCTACTCCCTAGATAAACCTAAGAGCTCGCGCATACAGTTCTGCACATCTACCTGTCAGAAATAAACAGCTCGCGCACGCGAGAATGCGCATACGAGACAATGCACAAAGTGATAGAGGATCCAGACAGAGTGTTCGCGCAGCGGAGATCGCGCAGCCTACGTCACAAGTAGACGTAGTAGGTAAACAAAGGAAGGGATTGGCCAATGCGCTAGACAAGAGCGCGGTTGGCCGGGAGGCCATCGGGGTGGGACTCCGATTTGAGCAAGTACCCATCAATCAAAATGGCATGTCCAATGTGGGGAGCTTCTATGGCAGGCGCACCCTATTGGCTAAGATAACATCCTGTAATCAATTAGTGACGCTACAAACAGAGGCTATAAGAATGACTGACATCGCATCCACGCTCAGTTGCCCGCTACCTCTTGATAACGCTACGTCGTAGCGAAACATGTTGAGGGGGGCAGAGTGGAGTTTTTAACAATTCTAGCACTGCTGTTCCTTGCAATCTAGTGAGTGTGACCTGCAGGCACACGGGGTTGCTTTAACAAAAACATATTACCATCAGCAGAGACATCTGCGCAAGCAAATTATCTCATCAAAATGACCAAAAAAAAAAAAAAAGGAAACAGTGCTATTTGTTTTTAAATAGTGTGTAGAACCTAATAAAGTATATGGAATTTTAACAAGTTAAGTAGTATATGGGAAACAAGGGTTATTTTTGGATTCCCAAAAGGGAATCTATAGGAAATTAAATAAAGAAGGCTCTAATACTACTGTGCAAAGATTAGCATATGTAAATTTTTGCATATTCGAATTTTCGCATATGCTAATTTTTTTATATACTAATTTTCCCATATGCAAATTTTTGCATATGCGACTTTTCGCATATGCGAAAATATGCTGCGAATATTACGAATATGCGAATTTAGCGAATATATGATGAATATTCGTCCATATATTCGCAAAATATTGCAAATTCGAATATGGCCTATGCCACTCAAAACTAGTATACAGTATACACATTGCTGGCTCACTTAACCCCTTGCTGAGCTGGGCGCTATGCACAAGCCCAGCAAGGAAAGAGTTAACTCACACTGCTGGACAGTGTAGGTTAACCCTTTGGGCATTATACACTATATACAGCTATCTATAGATAGCTGTATGTAGTGTATACAGAAGACGAAGTCCAGCTTACTTCCCTCGAGTATCGGGCAGGTCCATGTAGCTCCGCCCCCTAGTGATGATGTAATTAGGGGCGGAGCAACAGAAGGGAACTAGGCTAGTTAATCTGAAGCTCTGTTCACATTGTCCGTTTTGTATAATGTGAACAGACCCTTCTGGCAGTGTATACCCATACAAGGAGACTCCAGCTGTTGCTAAACTACAACTCCCAGCATGCCCAGACAGCCAAATACTGTCTGGGTATGCTGGGAGTTGTAGTTTTGCACCAATTGGTGGCTCCCTGTTTTGGTAGATATTGCATCATGGGTGGTCTCCCCAGCGGCCAGCGCCAAAAATTTCATAACCAATGGTCCTCGCCCACCCTGGTAACGTCAGGCTGTTGCTGTTTGGTTGGTATTGTGCTGAGAATGAAAATACGGGGAACCCTATGGTTTCTTTATTTGTAATTTAAATAAATAAAAAAAAATGCATAGGGTTCCCCGTATTTTCATTCTCAGCACAATACCAACCAAACAGCAACAGCCTGACGTTACCAGGGTGGGCGAGGACCATTGTTACTGGCCCTCCCCAGCCTAAATAACGCCAGCCTGTTACCGCCTAGACCCAGGAGCACCATTTTTGATGCTTCGGGCCTGTTGTTACCTACTCTTCCCGGCACCCCTGTGGTTGTGGGTATCGGGGTAATAATTGGGGGCTAGCGCCAGCTGTTTTTGGGGCTAGCACTAAGCCCTGGCTTAGTAATGGATTCAGTCAATAAGACCGGCTTCCACTACTAAGCCTGAAAATTCAATTTAAAAAAAAACACAATACATTGGAAAAATTTTTTTTTTTTAAAACACTCCCCCACAGCCCTCGTTAACCATTTTATTAAAATTAATAAAAAAATAATCCGCCGTAATCCATCAAATCCACAGTAATCCTCTGCATACACGGATCTGAAACGAGAAGAAAAAAAACACAAAAAATTGGTTATGACATTTTTGGCGCTGTCCGCTGGGGAGAACACCCATGATGCAATGTCTACCCAAACAGGGAGCCACCAATTGGTGCAAAACTACAACTCCCAGCATGCCCAGACAGCCTTTGGCTGTCTGGGCATGCTGGGAGTTGTAGTTTAGCAACAGCTGGAGTCTCCCTGTCTGGGTAGACCCTGCCAGAAGGGTCTGTTCACATTATACAAAACGGACAATGTGAACGGAGCTTCAGATTAACTAGCCTAGTTCCCTTATGTAGCTCCGCCCCTAATGACGTCATCACTAGGGGGTGGAGCTACACGGACCTGCCCGGTACTCGAGGGAAGTAAGCGGACTTCTTCTTCTGTATACACTAAATACAGCTATCTATAGATAGCTGTATATAGTGTATACCGCCCAAAGGGTTAACCTACACTGTCCAGCAGTGTAAGTTAACTCTTTCCTTGCTGGGCTTGCGCATAGCACCCAGCTCAGCAAGGGGTTAAGTGAGCCAGCAATGTGTATACTGTATACACATTGCAGGCTCACTGTAAGTTCTTGCTGGGCAGTAGATATACCATGTATACCTACGGCTCAGCGTCAGCTGTTCTCCCGGCTCTGTAGCCCTGAGAACAGCTGATCCCGACATTCACATAAGGACGATCGCAGCGGGTGTCAGGAGGAGTGACATCCGCTGGGATCTGTCCCTTACTGCAGGTACTAATACTCCCAACATGGAGCACACTCTGCTCCATGCTGGGAGCTGTAGTACCTGCATTAATAGACATATATAGACATAGCTGGGATCTGTCCCTTACTGCAGGTACTAATACTCCCAACATGGAGCACACTCTGCTCCATGCTGGGAGCTGTAGTACCTGCATTAATAGACATATATAGACATAGCGAGTGTAACTTCTGACACCCGCTGCGATCTGTCTATTAATGCAGGTACTACAGCTCCCAGCATGGAGCAGAGTGTACTCCATGTTGGGAGTAGTAGTACTTGTAGTAAAGGAAAGATCACTGCGGGTATCGCTCCTGACACCTGCGGTGATGCTCCTGTATAATGTATGGATGCAGAGGCCGCTCTCCTATGGTCCCCTGCATGGCCTTATATATACACATATTCCTATTTCTCACAGAGAGCTGTGATTGGCTGGAACCATCTGGCCAATCACAGCTCTGCGGGAAATATGAATATGTGTATAGATACGTGAGTGCAGGGGACCATAGAAGAGCGGCTGCCGCATCTATACATTATAAAAGAGGATCGCAACGAACCCTGGCAATCTGTCAATTAGTATAGGTAACTACTTCTCCCATCATGGAACAGTGTGTTCCATGCTGGGAGTAGTAGTACTACCTAAAAAATGTAAAAAAAAAAAAGTGAAAAACACGCACACACTACATTTTTATTATTGTCGGCTACATTTTTAGTGCTTTACCCGCTCACATAAATTGATCCCTGTTTAAAAATTAATAAACATTTCATAATAAAAAAGATACATTTCGTTACATACAACTTTTTCCATCACTACTGTATCTTTTTTATTATTTTTTTGTTATTAGAATGAATTCTTTACGTTCATTGACGGATAACAAATGCATTCGTTATTTATCACATGCATTCGGTAAATAACGAATGCATTCGTTACTTTGCTATTTGTATTATTGTGGCTATTCTGGAATGTTCAAAATATGTTTTCGTGCATTCGGATTGTGCCGAACCGAATTGCACATGTCTAATCTGCACAGAGGAGTGGATTCATCAGGCGCAGGCAGAGGACGCAACAGACTAGGGTCGAGTGGCAGCAGGAGTTGCAGCGAGGGGCCTGAGATCTCTGTATCAGCTAGTCGTGTCTCGACCAGCAACCCATCTGCCGTCATCGATTGGTTAACACGGTCATCCACTTCATCATAAGTGACATCTCAACAGTCGGTGGGTTCCTCAGACACAACCCTCAGTTGGCATGGCCCCGGAGCAGTCCCTGTCCTCCTATTGCCTCAGCACTATCCTGTTCCCTCCCCTACAGAAGTATCTTATGCTGTGGGTTCAAGTCCACTATTCACTGAGGACAATTTAATAGAGGACAGTCAGCAGCTAATGTCGAGCCAAGAAGTGGAGGAGACATCCGCCGCTTCCTCCGCTAGGCGGGCAAGTAGTGATGAGGAGAGTGAGGTGGGAGGTGGTGTTTCCAGCATTCAGGGTCCTAAAGCAGACACTGTTGAGGAACGTGAGGAGGACATCAGTGATGTGCAGACTCTTGTTGATGATGATGAAGCCAATCGCAATTGGGAGCTGGGTGTAGAAGGGGTTTCATCCTCATCAGGATAAGAGGGTTGCAGGTGAGGCAGCATCTGAGCCAGCAAGGAGGTAGCATGGTTGGCAGTCAGCATGGTGGCAGAAGTGGAAATTCTGGAGCCAAACGTGCACGGGGGAGACAACCTGCTTCGCGGCAGCCTAACTTCCTGGGAGGTAGTGGAACAGGGGTTCCTGGAGATGGTGGCAGTAGCAGTCAATTAGTGCAGACTGTTGCAGGGAGAATCAGCTACTCAGCGGTGTGGCAGTTTTTCATCAAGCATTCGGATGAGGTTAACAATGCCACATGCAAGGTGTGTCTTCAGAACATGAAGCGGGGCCAGAGTTCCAATGTTGGCACCACTGTGCTGCATCAACATATACTTTGCCACCATAAAGCGGCCTGGGAGAACCGTGGATCTGATGTAGTGATCCAGCCTGCTGCATCACCCAGTGGCACGCCGCTCAATCTTTCAGCCAGCCAAGGCTCCACCACCTCAGCTGAAGGGAGTTGTGTGTCATACCCTCCTTCTGTAGCTCCAGATGCTCCTGCTCCTCCTACTTTTAGTCAGTCATTCCGCCAACAATCCATTGGCAAAGCCATGTCCAAGAGACAACAGTATGCGCTCATTCATCCAACGACACTAAAGCTGAATGTGCTCCTGTCCAAGTTGCTGGTGCTGCAGTCCCTCCCTTTTAAAGTGGTGGACCCTGCACCTTTCAGAGAACTGTGCCGAGCTTAGGTGGAGAGTGCCAAGCCGTCATTTCTTTGCAAAGAAGGCAGGTCCAGCCCTGCACAATTTTCTGGAAGAGAAGGTGGACCAGTCCTTGAGCCTGTCGGTGTGTACCAAAGTGCATGGCAGCACCGACGTCTGGAACTGGAACTATCGTCAGGAACAATACATTTCCTTTACGGCTCACTGGGGGAATGTGGTTCCTGCACAGCCACAACACCAACTTGAACAGGTCACGCTGCTTCCTTCTCCACACTCTCAGGCCGTTGGTCCTGTGACAGTGTGCAACTCCGCCTCCTCATCCTCCACCGTGTCCTCAGCCTCCACTGCCCAGACAAATCTCAGTGCCCCTTCAGCATACCATGTGTGCAGGGCACGGCGGTGTCACGCTGTCCTTCACATGGTTTGCCTTGGCAAATGGAGTCACACAGGGGAGAAACTGCAAAAGTCATTCATAAAGAAATCAGAGCATGGCTTACTCCACGAGAACTGGAAATGGGAACCATGGTGACTGATAACGGGAAGAACATCTTGTCTTCGTTGCGACTGGAAAGGCTGAGCCATGCGCCCTGCATGACACATGTGTTCAATCTGGTTGTCATGCGGTTCCTGAAGTGTTCCCCCCATTTGCAAGACATCCTAACAATGGGAAGGAAACTTTGCATGCACTTCAGCCACTCGTACACCGCAAACCACACCCTCCTTGAGCTGCAGCGTCAGAACAGTATCCCCCAACATAGTCTGATTTGTGATGTTGCCACTCGTTGGAATTCCACCCTCCATATGTTGGACCAACTGTATGAAGCCATCACCGATTTCTTGATGATCCAAGTGGATAGGGGTACTTCCCTGTGTAACTTCAGTGTCATCCAGTGGCAGCTCATATGTGACACCTGCAGTTTGCTCAGGCCCTTTGAGGAAGCCACATTATTTGTAAGTCACCAGGACTATGTGATGAACTAAACGTCGTCATTCCACTGCTTCATTTCTTACAACACGTGTTGGCTGGTCAGGGTACTGGAGACATGGCGCCTACATCTCACGGCCACATGAGCCCTGTGGGGGCTGAACTGGAGGAGGAAGGGGAGGGACACAGTGGAGCACAGTTTAGGTTTCACCACCTCGAGGCTTTGCCATTCAGCCACTATATGGTCTCCTCATTCTTCATTTACTGATGCTGCTGTGCCTGGAACATTGCCTAAAAATATTTTATGGTAACACTAGCTACCATAAATCTTAAATTTCAATTTTTAAATTCATCTTTTAATCTTAGGGATTATGAAGCCCTATTGTCTACTCATGCTTCCAGCACCTCCAGGCTGTGCCATTGAGCCACTATATGGATTTACTGGTGCTGCTGGGCCTGGGACATTACCTACAAATATTTTATGGTAGCACTAGCAACCATAAATCTTCAATTTCAATTTTAAAATTCATCTTTTAATCTTAGCGATCGTGAAGCTCTATTGTCTACTAGGGGTGTGAATCGCCAAGAATTTGGCGATTCGATTCGAATCGCGATACCAGTGTGGCGATTCGATATATCCCGATATATTGCGATACCGTCTAGGTGACGATACATCGCGATATATCCCGATACATCGCCCACCTGGGAGCATTCATAGATCCCAATAGACGCCGCTGTCAGCTTTGACAGCGGCGATCTAGTACTCCGGTGCTCACTTTTCTCATTTTATCCCGTCCGGGCTGCAAAATAAAAGAAAACGCACTTTATCTTACCTGCCAACGAGCCCCGGCGATTGCCGCATGCTGGCTATTAGCGGCGGCCCCCGGCTACTGAAATCAGCCGGGGGGGCGCATAGTACGGAGCGGGCACAAGTCGGAGCCCGCTCCATACACCCAGAGCGACGCCGTGTCAGATCCGGCCTGCCCGGCTCCACAAATGTGGAACTTTTATCTCCTGATGCCCAGGACATGCTGTTCCGGGCGTCAGGAGATAAAAATTCAACATCCCTAAAAGAATCGATTCAAAAATATTTTGAATCGATTCAGTATCGGCAAATGAAAAAATCGCGATTATCGCGAGAATCGATTTTTTCTTACATCCCTATTGTCTACTCATGCTGCCACCAGCTCCAGGCTGTATCATTGTGCCACCATATGGTCTCCTTTTGCTGTTGGCACCTTCAATAAAACTTTTAAAGTTTTAATATAGCTAAAATCTTCCATTTAGATTTTCAAAAATATCTTTAATCTTGTCTATTGTGAGTCCCTATGCTCTTGTCAGGCTGTTGCCACCAGCAAACTGGATCGTTCTGCCATTTTATGGTCTCCTTGTGCTACCGCCAATTCCAGGCTGTGTCATTCTGCCAGATTATGGTCTCTTCATGCTGCTGCCACCTTTAGGCTCTGTCATTGTGCCGCCATGTGAATCCTTGTTAGATTGGGTTTTGTGGTCATACAGTATTAGTTCAAAGTAAACACCGGGACATTAAACTTGGGAATCTAATATAAATCTTAAATTAAAATTTAAAAAAATCAATGTAATCTTTTCCAGACTGAGGCCCTATGGTCGTCACCGTCATGTTAACGGTGGAATTATCACAAGAATCCAATGAAACAGCTTGGAGCGATAACAATGAACCATAACTGATTAAATGAAACATTCACACTTTCATAGCCAGGGGGACGCTGCGAGGCAGGGGCTGGAACAGGTGGCATATTGCCTGGCGTAGGACCGCCAGCTCAATGCTCACCAGAATGGGTACTCCAAAAATTTAGATAAATTCAAATTAAATTAAATTAATACTACGTTAAAAATCTCTTTATTCTCTTCTATTTTGACACCATATGGTCTTCCTGCTGCCACATCAATGCTCTACAGCAGTGATTCTAATAGAAATGCCTCTAATCTGCATGTCATACTGAATAACAGTATTATTTCACTAACACAGCACATTCCCTATGCATGTTAGGACAAGGAAAAGGGCTCTACACCCCTATTTAGGCTCTCTGTAGGCCAGAAATAGCAGTTTTTAACAGCAATTCGCTGCAAATAAATTCATCCGAAACTAATTTTTTGGAAAATTCGGCGAATCGGCCAAATCTAGTTTTTCAAAAGATTGCTCATCTCTAATATAAATATATATATATATATATATATATATATATATATATATGTATATATATATATATATATATATATATGTATATACAGCAGAGGATGGCACTTCTTACTTCTACACGCTTAGGCTACACCCCCCATAACATTGCAGAATTGAGAGAAGAATTAATTACAAATATTTATTATAAAAATGCATCTTTTAGTTTTAATATAATAATAAATAACTTATAGTATCATTATTACAGTGTACCTGTCATATTCCACACAAAAAACTCATTACCTAATCCTGATCATGTACATATAATTTGCATGTGTCTAGGACCTTTATTTCTTCCACAAATACCTTCTTTCTTTGTCATTCTGTGCTCTGGAGCTCGTGTGTCCTCACTTTCCTGCATTATTCTCTTCCTTCCTGAGTGCTGGGTCTCTTCATCCAATCACTGCAAGCTGCTCAGTAATCCCCTCCTCTCTGCTGCAGTCTAATAGGACAGAGGTGAGCACAATGGAGTGCTAGTCCTGCCATCACTTACTAGACTTGTGTGCTTCAGCTTGCACAATGATTATGCTGCAGCCGGAAAGGATTATGTTCTGGATGGTATGGGGTGTTTTTTATTAGTCATTATTTCTATAAAAAGGAAATAACATTTTCTTATGAAGTATATTAGAAAGATTAATTTTTTGCCAAGATGTACAACATATAAAAGGTTTTTGCATCTGACAGCGCCCATTTTAAATAACCAACTAGCCTCACATACTAGTTAAATACAGGAATTTAGGTGCACTACTGTGGTAGATGTAAACAATGACATTGGCTAACCCTCAATACTGATGTTAAAATTGTTAAAAAATGTTGAGACATTAGCCAGTAGATGCTTGTATGAAGGACATACCCGAGCCCGCACACCAACACCAAGGTTTCTCAAGTGGCAGGGGACCTAACACTAACCTACCTGTGCGTGATAAGCAAAACCAGGTAGGTTAGTGTTGGGTCCTGTGCCACTTGAGAAACCTTGGTGTTGGTGTGCGGGCTCAGGTATGTCCTTCATATAGGATATACTGGCTAATGTCTCAATTTTAACATCAGTGTTGAGGCTTAGCCAATGTCACTGTTTACATCTACATGTTTACATACACAGTAGTGCACATATATTCCTGTATTGTATTCTAATTGTTACACATCCACACCGTCTATCTGGTGTAGTATCCTATTGTGGCACTTGTAGTCTGCTGCAGGCATCCCCCATTTTATGCATTTTTATGCTGGGGATTGCCCCTAGCAACAGACCACAAGGGCAGGATCTGCTCCCCCAGCAAAAATGCACAACTGCATTTGGGGTTGAGCACTTCTAGCCATTTGAGACCATGGCTTTGTTGTTGTTCACATACTAGTTAGCTTTTCATCCTAGTAAACTAGTAATAGTTAAACTAATATATTTACAGGTAGATACATTTACAAGTATCTACCTGTATATCTAGTAATTAATATAATAGTCATACATACTTGAAAATGCTAAGTATATGATCTTTATCTATGAACGTCCTTTTTTATGACACATCTATCTATATAATATATATATATATATATATATATATATATATATATATATATATATATGATAGAGAATCAACAGTGCTTCAGCTCACCCCAGGTGCGCACGGACAGTGCGGGGACCTCGCCCAAATGAACAACAGAAGGAAGAGGAGTCCAGCGTCCAGAAAACTCGGAGGATAATATTTATTCACCAGATGGTCATAACAGGAACACAGGGTACAGTGACGCGTTTCGGCTTTACAACAAAGCCTTAGTCATACACAACATGTAGTACAAAAAGACGGGTTTTAAACATGTGGGTGGGCGGACATGACGCAGCGGCACACCTGCCAGTGCAGGTGTGCCGCTGCGTCATGTCCGACCACCCACATGTATAAAACCCGGTCTTTTTGTACTACATGTTGTGTATGACTAAGGCCTTGTTGTAAAGCCAAAACGCGTCACTGTACCCTGTGTTCCTGTTATGACCATCTGGTGAATAAATATTATCCTCCGAGTTTTCTGGACGCTGGACTCCTCTTCCTTCTGTTATATATATATATATATATATATATATATATATATATATATATGTATATATAATCAATGAGGGAGATTTATAAAAACCTGTGCAGAGGAGGAAAAGTTGCCTAGTGTATGTGTGTGTGTATGTTCCAGCATCACATCCAAACGGCTAAAGATATTAATAGAGATGAGCGAACTTTTCAAAAATTTGATTCGTCCGATTCGCCAAATTTTCCGGAAAAGTTTGTTTCAATCCAAATTTTTTTTTTGCGGCGAATCTATATTAAAAAAAGCTATTTCTAGCCTACATACAGCCTCTATAGGGGTATAGAACACTTTGCTGTGTTCTAAAACGAATATGGAGTGTGCTGGGTTAGTGAAATAATACTGATATTCAGAATAACATGCAGATTACCGGCATCACTTTTAGAATCACTGCCGCACAGCAGTACAATGACAGAGCCTGGTGGTGGCATCAGTGTCAGGAGAGCATATAGTGACTGAATGACAGCGTGGAGGTGTTGGAAGCATGAGGAGACCATTTAGTGGCTGAATGACACAGCTTGGATGAGGCTGAAGCATGAGGACCCCATATAGTGGCTCAATGACACAGAATGGAGGTGTTGGCAGCATGAGGACACCATATAGTGGCTCAATGACACAGAATGGAGGTGTTGGCAGCATGAGGACACCATATAGTGGCTGAATGACACAGCTTGGCTGAAGCTGAAGCATGAGGACACCATATAGTGGCAGAATGACACAGCTTGGATGAAGCTAAAGCATGAGGACACCATATAGTGGCAGAATGACACAGCATGGAGGTGTTGTCAGCATGAGGAGACCATATAGTGGCTTTATGACACAGCATGTACATGTTGGCAGCATGAGGACACCATATAGTGGCTGAATGACACAGCATGGACATGTTGTCAGCATGAGGACACCATATAGTGGCTGAATGACACAGCTTGGATGAGGCTGAAGCATGAGGACACCATATAGTGGCTGAATGACACATCATGGAGGTGTTGGCAGCATGAGGACACCTTATAGTGGCTGAATGGCACAGTGTGGAGGTGTTGGCAGCATGAGGACACCATATAGTGGCTGAATGACACCGCTTGGATGAAGGTGAAGCATGAGGACAACATATAGTGGCAGAATGACACCGCATGAAGGTGTTGTCAGCATGAGGAGACCATATAGTGGCTTTATGACACAGCATGGACATGTTGGCAGCATGAGGACACCATATAGTGGCTGTAAGACACAGCATGGACATGTTGGCAGCATGATGACACCATGTAGTGGCTGTAAGACACAGCATGGACATGTTGGCAGCATGATGACACCATGTAGTGGCTGTAAGACACATCATGGACATGTTTGCAGCATGAGGACACCATATAGTGGCTGAATGACACAGCTTGGATGAGGCTGAAGCATGAGGACACCATATAGTGGCTGAATGACACAGCATGGAGGTGTTGGCAGCATGAGGACACCATATAGTGGCTGAATGGCACAGTGTGGAGGTGTTGGCAGCATGAGGACACCATATAGTGGCTGAATGACACAGCTTGGATGAAGCTGAAGCATGATGACACCATTTAGTGGCTGAATGACACAGCATGGAGGTGTTGGCAGCATGAGGAGACCATATAGTGGCTGAATGGCACAGTGTGGAGGTGTTTGCAGCATGAGGACACCATATAGTGGCTGAATGACACCGCTTGGATGAGGCTGAAGCATGAGAACACCATATAGTGGCTGAAGGACACAGAATGGAGGTGTTGGCAGCATGAGGACACCATATAGTGGCTGAATGACACAGCTTGGATGAAGCTGAAGCATGAGGACACCATATAGTGGCAGAATGACACAGCATGGAGGTGTTGTCAGGATGAGGAGACAATATAGTGGCTTTATGACACAGCATGGACATGTTGGCAGCATGAGGACACCATATAGTGGCTGAATGACACAGCATGGACATGTTGTCAGCATGAGGACACCATATAGTGGCTGAATGACACAGCTTGGATGAGGCTGAAGCATGAGGACACAATATAGTGGCTGAATGAAACATCATGGAGGTGTTGGCAGCATGAGGACACCATATAGTGGCTGAATGGCACAGTGTGGAGGTGTTTGCAGCATGAGGACACCATATAGTGGCTGAATGACACCGCTTGGATGAGGCTGAAGCATGAGAACACCATATAGTGGCTGAAGGACACAGAATGGAGGTGTTGGCAGCATGAGGACACCATATAGTGGCTGAATGACACAGCTTGGATGAAGCTGAAGCATGAGGACACCATATAGTGGCAGAATGACACAGCATGGAGGTGTTGTCAGGATGAGGAGACAATATAGTGGCTTTATGACACAGCATGGACATGTTGGCAGCATGAGGACACCATATAGTGGCTGAATGACACAGCATGGACATGTTGTCAGCATGAGGACACCATATAGTGGCTGAATGACACAGCTTGGATGAGGCTGAAGCATGAGGACACCATATAGTGGCTGAATGACACATCATGGAGGTGTTGGCAGCATGAGGACACCATATAGTGGCTGAATGGCACAGTGTGGAGGTGTTGGCAGCATGAGGACACCATATAGTGGCTGAATGACACCGCTTGGATGAAGCTGAAGCATGCGGACAACATATAGTGGCAGAATGACACCGCATGAAGGTGTTGTCAGCATGAGGAGACCATATAGTAGCTTAATGACACAGCATGGACATGTTGGCAGCATGAGGACACCATATAGTGGCTGTAAGACACAGCATGGACATGTTGGCAGCATGAGGACACCATATAGTGGCTGAATGACACAGGTTGGATGAGGCTGAAGCATGAGGACACCATATAGTGGCTGAATGACACAGCATGGAGGTGTTGGCAGCATGAGGAGACCATATAGTGGCTGAATGGCACAGTGTGGAGGTGTTGGCAGCATGAGGACACCATATAGTGGCTGAATGACACAGCTTGGATGAGGCTGAAGCATGAGAACACCATATAGTGGCTGAATGACACAGAATGGAGGTGTTGGCAGCATGAGGACACCATATAGTGGCTGTATGGCACAGTGTGGAGTTGTTGGCAGCATGAGGACACCATATAGTGGCTGAATGACACAGCTTGGATGAAGCTGAAGCATGAGAACACCATATAGTGGCAGAATGACACAGCATGGAGGTGTTGTCAGCATGATGAGACCATATAGTGGCTTTATGACACAGCATGGACATGTTGGCAGCATGAGGACACCATATAGTGGCTGAATGACACAGCTTGAATGAGGCTGAAGCATGAGGACACCATATATAGGCTGAATGACACATCATGGAGGTGTTGGCAGCATGAGGACACCATATAGTGGCTGAATGGCTCAGTGTGGAGGTGTTGGCAGCATGAGGACACCATATAGTGGCTGAATGACACATCATGGAGGTGTTGGCAGCATGAGGACACCTTATAGTGGCTGAATGGCACAGTGTGGAGGTGTTGGCAGCATGAGGACACCATATAGTGGCTGAATGACACCGCTTGGATGAAGCTGAAGCATGAGGACAACATATAGTGGCAGAATGACACCGCATGAAGGTGTTGTCAGCATGAGGAGACCATATAGTGGCTTTATGACACAGCATGGACATGTTTGCAGCATGATGACACCATGTAGTGGCTGTAAGACACAGCATGGACATGTTGGCAGCATGAGGACACCAAATAGTGGCTGAATGACACAGCTTGGATGAGGCTGAAGCATGAGGACACCATATAGTGGCTGAATGACACATCATGGAGGTGTTGGCAGCATGAGGACACCATATAGTGGCTGAATGCCACAGTGTGGAGGTGTTGGCAGCATGAGGACACCATATAGTGGCTGAATGACACCGCTTAGATGAAGCTGAAGCATGCGGACAACATAAAGTGGCAGAATGACACCGCATGAAGGTGTTGTCAGCATGAGGAGACCATATAGTGGCTTAATGACACAGCATGGACATGTTGGCAGCATGAGGACACCATATAGTGACTGTAAGACACAGCATGGACATGTTGGCAGCATGAGGACACCATATAGTGGCTGAATGACACAGGCTGGATGAGGCTGAAGCATGAGGACACCATATAATGGCTGAATTACACAGCATGGAGGTGTTGGCAGCATGAGGAGACCATATAGTGGCTGAATGGCACAGTGTGGAGGTGTTGGCAGCATGAGGACACCATATAGTGGCTGAATGACACAGCTTGGATGAGGCTGAAGCATGAGAACACCATATAGTGGCTGAATAACACAAAATGGAGGTGTTGGCAGCATGAGGACACCATATAGTGGCTGAATGGCACAGTGTGGAGTTGTTGGCAGCATGAGGACACCATATAGTGGCTGAATGACACAGCTTGGATGAAGCTGAAGCATGAGAACACCATATAGTGGCAGAATGACACAGCATGGAGGTGTTGTCAGCATGAGGAGACCATATAGTGGCTTTATGACACAGCATGGACATGTTGGCAGCATGAGGACACCATATAGTGGCTAAATGACATAGCATGGACATGTTGTCAGCATGAGGACACCATATAGTGGCTGAATGACACAGCTTGGATGAGGCTGAAGCATGAGGACACCATATAGTGGCTGAATGACACATCATGGAGGTGTTGGCAGCATGAGGACACCATATAGTGGCTGAATGGCACAGTGTGGAGGTGTTGGCAGCATGAGGACACCATATAGTGGCTGAATGACACATCATGGAGGTGTTGGTAGCACGAGAACACCTTATAGTGGCTGAATGGCACAGTGTGGAGGTGTTGGCAGCATGAGGACACCATATAGTGGCTGAATGACACCGCTTGGATGAAGCTGAAGCATTAGGACAACATATAGCGGCAGAAAGACACCGCATGAAGGTGTTGTCAGCATGAGGAGACCATATAGTGGCTTTATGACAGAGCATGGACATGTTGGCAGCATGATGACACCATGTAGTGGCTGTAAGACACAGCATGGACATGTTGGCAGCATGAGGACACCATATAGTGGCTGAATGACACAGCTTGGATGAGGCTGAAGCATGAGGACACCATATAGTGGCTGAATGACACAGCATGGAGGTGTTGGCAGCATGAGGACACCATATAGTGGCTGAATGGCACAGTGTGGAGGTGTTGGCAGCATGAGGACACCATATAGTGGCTGAATGACACAGCTTGGATGAAGCTGAAGCATGATGACAGCATTTAGTGGCTGAATGACACATCATGGAGGTGTTGGCAGCATGAGGAGACCATATAGTGGCTTTATGACACAGTATGGACATGTTGGCAGAATGATGACACCATTTAGTGGCTGTAAGACACAGCATGGACATGTTGACAGCATGAAGACACCATATAGTGGCTGAATGACACAGCTTGGATGAGGCTGAAGCATGAGGACACCATATAGTGGCTGAATGACACATCATGGAGGTGTTGGCAGCATGAGGACACCATATAGTTGCTGAATGGCACAGTGTGGAGGTGTTGGCAGCATGAGGACACCATATAGTGGCTGAATGACACAGCTTGGATGAAGCTGAAGCATGCGGACAACATATAGAGGCAGAATGACACCGCATGAAGGTGTTGTCAGCATGAGGAGACCATATAGTGGCTGTAAGACACAGCATGGACATGTTGGCAGCATGAGGACACCATATAGTGGCTGAATGACACAGGTTGGATGAGGCTGAAGCATGAGGACACCATATAGTGGCTGAATGACACAGAATGGAGGTGTTGGCAGCATGAGGAGACCATATAGTGGCTGAATGGCACAGTGTGGAGGTGTTGGCAGCATGAGGACACCATATAGTGGCTGAATGACACAGCTTGGATGAGGCTGAAGCATGAGAACACCATATAGTGGCTGTAAGACACAGCATGGACATGTTGGCAGCATGAGGACACCATATAGTGGCTGAATGACACAGGTTGGATGAGGCTGAAGCATGAGGACACCATATAGTGGCTGAATGACACAGAATGGAGGTGTTGGCAGCATGAGGAGACCATATAGTGGCTGAATGGCACAGTGTGGAGATGTTGGCAGCATGAGGACACCATATAGTGGCTGAATGACACAGCTTGGATGAGGCTGAAGCATGAGAACACCATATAGTGGCAGAATGACACAGAATGGAGTTGTTGGCAGCATGAGGACACCATATAGTGGCTGAATGACACAGCTTGGATGAAGCTGAAGCATGAGAACACCATATAGTGGCAGAATGACACAGCATGGAGGTGTTGTCAGCATGAGGAGACCAAATAGTGGCTTTATGACACAGCATGGACATGTTGGCAGCATGAGGACACCATATAGTGGCTGAATGACACATCATGGACATGTTGTCAGCATGAGGACACCATATAGTGGCTGAATGACACAGCTTGGATGAGGCTGAAGCATGAGGACACCATATAGTGGCTGAATGACACATCATGGAGGTGTTGGCAGAATGAGGACACCATATAGTGGCTGAATGGCACAGTGTGGAGGTGTTGGCAGCATGAGGACACCATATAGTGGCTGAATGACACATCATGGAGGTGTTGGCAGCATGAGGACACCTTATAGTGGCTGAATGGCACAGTGTGGAGGTTTTGGCAGCATGAGGACACCATATAGTGGCTGAATGACACCGCTTGGATGAAGCTGAAGCATTAGGACAACATATAGTGGCAGAATGACATCGCATGGAGGTGTTGTCAGCATGAGGAGACCATATAGTGGCTTTATGACACAGCATGGACATGTTGGCAGCATGATGACACCATGTAGTGGCTGTAAGACACAGCATGGACATGTTGGCAGCATGAGGACACCATATAGTGGCTGAATGACACAGCTTGGATGAGGCTGAAGCATGAGGACACCATATAGTGGCTGAATGACATAGCATGGAGGTGTTGGCAGCATGAGGACACCATATAGTGGCTGAATGGCACAGTGTGGAGGTGTTGGCAGCATGAGGACACCATATAGTGGCTGAATGACACAGCTTGGATGAAGCTGAAGCATGATGACACCATTTAGTGGCTGAATGACACAGCATGGAGGTGTTGGCAGCATGAGGAGACCATATAGTGGCTGAATGGCACAGTGTGAAGGTGTTGACAGCATGAGGACACCATAAAGTGGCTGAATGACACAGCTTGGATGAGGCTGAAGCATGAGAACACCATATAGTGGCTGAATGACACAGCATGGAGGTGTTGGCAGCATGAGGACACCATATAGTGGCTGAATGGCACAGCATGGAGGTGTTGGCAGCATGAGGACACCATATAGTGGCTGAATGACACAGCTTGGATGAAGCTGAAGCATGAGGACACCATATAGTGGCAGAATGACACAGCATGGAGGTGTTGTCAGCATGAGGAGGCCATATAGTGGCTTTATGACACAGCATGGACATGTTGACAGCATGATGACACCATGTAGTGGCTGTAAGACACAGCATGGACATGTTGGCAGCATGATGACACCATGTAGTGGCTGTAAGACACAGCATGGACATGTTTGCAGCATGAGGACACCATATAGTGGCTGAATGACACAGCTTGGATGAGGCTGAAGCATGAGGACACCATATAGTGGCTGAATGACACAGCATGGAGGTGTTGGCAGCATGAGGACACCATATAGTGGCTGAATGGCACAGTGTGGAGGTGTTGGCAGCATGAGGACACCATATAGTGGCTGAATGACACAGCTTGGATGAAGCTGAAGCATGATGACACCATTTAGTGGCTGAATGACACAGCATGGAGGTGTTGGCAGCATGAGGAGACCATATAGTGGCTGAATGGCACAGTGTGGAGGTGTTTGCAGCATGAGGACACCATATAGTGGCTGAATGACACCGCTTGGATGAGGCTGAAGCATGAAAACACCATATAGTGGCTGAAGGACACAGAATGGAGGTGTTGGCAGCATGAGGACACCATATAGTGGCTGAATGACACAGCTTGGATGAAGCTGAAGCATGAGGACACCATATAGTGGCAGAATGACACAGCATGGAGGTGTTGTCAGGATGAGGAGACAATATAGTGGCTTTATGACACAGCATGGACATGTTGGCAGCATGAGGACACCATATAGTGGCTGAATGACACAGCTTGGATGAGGCTGAAGCATGAGGACACCATATAGTGGCTGAATGACACATCATGGAGGTGTTGGCAGCATGAGGACACCATATAGTGGCTGAATGGCACAGTGTGGAGGTGTTGGCAGCATGAGGACACCATATAGTGGCTGAATGACACCGCTTGGATGAAGCTGAAGCATGCGGACAACATATAGTGGCAGAATGACACCGCATGAAGGTGTTGTCAGCATGAGGAGACCATATAGTAGCTTAATGACACAGCATGGACATGTTGGCAGCATGAGGACACCATATAGTGGCTGTAAGACACAGCATGGACATGTTGGCAGCATGAGGACACCATATAGAGGCTGAATGACACAGGTTGGATGAGGCTGAAGCCTGAGGACACCATATAGTGGCTGAATGACACAGCATGGAGGTGTTGGCAGCATGAGGAGACCATATAGTGGCTGAATGGCACAGTGTGGAGGTGTTGGCAGCATGAGGACACCATATAGTGGCTGAATGACACAGCTTGGATGAGGCTGAAGCATGAGAACACCATATAGTGGCTGAATGACACAGAATGGAGGTGTTGGCAGCATGAGGACACCATATAGTGGCTGTATGGCACAGTGTGGAGTTGTTGGCAGCATGAGGACACCATATAGTGGCTGAATGACACAGCTTGGATGAAGCTGAAGCATGAGAACACCATATAGTGGCAGAATGACACAGCATGGAGGTGTTGTCAGCATGAGGAGACCATATAGTGGCTTTATGACACAGCATGGACATGTTGGCAGCATGAGGACACCATATAGTGGCTGAATGACACAGCTTGAATGAGGCTGAAGCATGAGGACACCATATATAGGCTGAATGACACATCATGGAGGTGTTGGCAGCATGAGGACACCATATAGTGGCTGAATGGCTCAGTGTGGAGGTGTTGGCAGCATGAGGACACCATATAGTGGCTGAATGACACATCATGGAGGTGTTGGCAGCATGAGGACACCTTATAGTGGCTGAATGGCACAGTGTGGAGGTGTTGGCAGCATGAGGACACCATATAGTGGCTGAATGACACCGCTTGGATGAAGCTGAAGCATGAGGACAACATATAGTGGCAGAATGACACCGCATGAAGGTGTTGTCAGCATGAGGAGACCATATAGTGGCTTTATGACACAGCATGGACATGGTTGCAGCATGATGACACCATGTAGTGGCTGTAAGACACAGCATGGACATGTTGGCAGCATGAGGACACCATATAGTGGCTGAATGACACAGCTTGGATGAGGCTGAAGCATGAGGACACCATATAGTGGCTGAATGACACATCATGGAGGTGTTGGCAGCATGAGGACACCATATAGTGGCTGAATGCCACAGTGTGGAGGTGTTGGCAGCATGAGGACACCATATAGTGGCTGAATGACACCGCTTGGATGAAGCTGAAGCATGCGGACAACATAAAGTGGCAGAATGACACCGCATGAAGGTGTTGTCAGCATGAGGAGACCATATAGTGGCTTAATGACACAGCATGGACATGTTGGCAGCATGAGGACACCATATAGTGACTGTAAGACACAGCATGGACATGTTGGCAGCATGAGGACACCATATAGTGGCTGAATGACACAGGCTGGATGAGGCTGAAGCATGAGGACACCATATAGTGGCTGAATTACACAGCATGGAGGTGTTGGCAGCATGAGGAGACCATATAGTGGCTGAATGGCACAGTGTGGAGGTGTTGGCAGCATGTGGACACCATATAGTGGCTGAATGACACAGCTTGGATGAGGCTGAAGCATGAGAACACCATATAGTGGCTGAATAACACAAAATGGAGGTGTTGGCAGCATGAGGACACCATATAGTGGCTGAATGGCACAGTGTGGAGTTGTTGGCAGCATGAGGACACCATATAGTGGCTGAATGACACAGCTTGGATGAAGCTGAAGCATGAGAACACCATATAGTGGCAGAATGACACAGCATGGAGGTGTTGTCAGCATGAGGAGACCATATAGTGGCTTTATGACACAGCATGGACATGTTGGCAGCATGAGGACACCATATAGTGGCTAAATGACATAGCATGGACATGTTGTCAGCATGAGGACACCATATAGTGGCTGAATGACACAGCTTGGATGAGGCTGAAGCATGAGGACACCATATAGTGGCTGAATGACACATCATGGAGGTGTTGGCAGCATGAGGACACCATATAGTGGCTGAATGGCACAGTGTGGAGGTGTTGGCAGCATGAGGACACCATATAGTGGCTGAATGACACATCATGGAGGTGTTGGTAGCACAAGGACACCTTATAGTGGCTGAATGGCACAGTGTGGAGGTGTTGGCAGCATGAGGACACCATATAGTGGCTGAATGACACCGCTTGGATGAAGCTGAAGCATTAGGACAACATATAGCGGCAGAAAGACACCGCATGAAGGTGTTGTCAGCATGAGGAGACCATATAGTGGCTTTATGACAGAGCATGGACATGTTGGCAGCATGATGACACCATGTAGTGGCTGTAAGACACAGCATGGACATGTTGGCAGCATGAGGACACCATATAGTGGCTGAATGACACAGCTTGGATGAGGCTGAAGCATGAGGACACCATATAGTGGCTGAATGACACAGCATGGAGGTGTTGGCAGCATGAGGACACCATATAGTGGCTGAATGGCACAGTGTGGAGGTGTTGGCAGCATGAGGACACCATATAGTGGCTGAATGACACAGCTTGGATGAAGCTGAAGCATGATGACACCATTTAGTGGCTGAATGACACAGCATGGAGGTGTTGGCAGCATGAGGAGACCATATAGTGGCTTTATGACACAGTATGGACATGTTGGCAGAATGATGACACCATTTAGTGGCTGTAAGACACAGCATGGACATGTTGACAGCATGAAGACACCATATAGTGGCTGAATGACACAGCTTGGATGAGGCTGAAGCATGAGGACACCATATAGTGGCTGAATGACACATCATGGAGGTGTTGGCAGCATGAGGACACCATATAGTTGCTGAATGGCACAGTGTGGAGGTGTTGGCAGCATGAGGACACCATATAGTGGCTGAATGACACAGCTTGGATGAAGCTGAAGCATGCGGACAACATATAGAGGCAGAATGACACCGCATGAAGGTGTTGTCAGCATGAGGAGACCATATAGTGGCTGTAAGACACAGCATGGACATGTTGGCAGCATGAGGACACCATATAGTGGCTGAATGACACAGGTTGGATGAGGCTGAAGCATGAGGACACCATATAGTGGCTGAATGACACAGAATGGAGTTGTTGGCAGCATGAGGAGACCATATAGTGGCTGAATGGCACAGTGTGGAGGTGTTGGCAGCATGAGGACACCATATAGTGGCTGAATGACACAGCTTGGATGAGGCTGAAGCATGAGAACACCATATAGTGGCTGTAAGACACAGCATGGACATGTTGGCAGCATGAGGACACCATATAGTGGCTGAATGACACAGGTTGGATGAGGCTGAAGCATGAGGACACCATATAGTGGCTGAATGACACAGAATGGAGGTGTTGGCAGCATGAGGAGACCATATAGTGGCTGAATGGCACAGTGTGGAGGTGTTGGCAGCATGAGGACACCATATAGTGGCTGAATGACACAGCTTGGATGAGGCTGAAGCATGAGAACACCATATAGTGGCAGAATGACACAGAATGGAGTTGTTGGCAGCATGAGGACACCATATAGTGGCTGAATGACACAGCTTGGATGAAGCTGAAGCATGAGAACACCATATAGTGGCAGAATGACACAGCATGGAGGTGTTGTCAGCATGAGGAGACCAAATAGTGGCTTTATGACACAGCATGGACATGTTGGCAGCATGAGGACACCATATAGTGGCTGAATGACACATCATGGACATGTTGTCAGCATGAGGACACCATATAGTGGCTGAATGACACAGCTTGGATGAGGCTGAAGCATGAGGACACCATATAGTGGCTGAATGACACATCATGGAGGTGTTGGCAGAATGAGGACACCATATAGTGGCTGAATGGCACAGTGTGGAGGTGTTGGCAGCATGAGGACACCATATAGTGGCTGAATGACACATCATGGAGGTGTTGGCAGCATGAGGACACCTTATAGTGGCTGAATGGCACAGTGTGGAGGTTTTGGCAGCATGAGTACACCATATAGTGGCTGAATGACACCGCTTGGATGAAGCTGAAGCATTAGGACAACATATAGTGGCAGAATGACACCGCATGGAGGTGTTGTCAGCATGAGGAGACCATATAGTGGCTTTATGACACAGCATGGACATGTTGGCAGCATGATGACACCATGTAGTGGCTGTAAGACACAGCATGGACATGTTGGCAGCATGAGGACACCATATAGTGGCTGAATGACACAGCTTGGATGAGGCTGAAGCATGAGGACACCATATAGTGGCTGAATGACACAGCATGGAGGTGTTGGCAGCATGAGGACACCATATAGTGGCTGAATGGCACAGTGTGGAGGTGTTGGCAGCATGAGGACACCATATAGTGGCTGAATGACACAGCTTGGATGAAGCTGAAGCATGATGACACCATTTAGTGGCTGAATGACACAGCATGGAGGTGTTGGCAGCATGAGGAGACCATATAGTGGCTGAATGGCACAGTGTGAAGGTGTTGACAGCATGAGGACACCATAAAGTGGCTGAATGACACAGCTTGGATGAGGCTGAAGCATGAGAACACCATATAGTGGCTGAATGACACAGCATGGAGGTGTTGGCAGCATGAGGACACCATATAGTGGCTGAATGGCACAGCATGGAGGTGTTGGCAGCATGAGGACACCATATAGTGGCTGATTGACACAGCTTGGATGAAGCTGAAGCATGAGGACACCATATAGTGGCAGAATGACACAGCATGGAGGTGTTGTCAGCATGAGGAGGCCATATAGTGGCTTTATGACACAGCATGGACATGTTGACAGCATGATGACACCATGTAGTGGCTGTAAGACACAGCATGGACATGTTGGCAGCATGAAGACACCATATAGTGGCTGAATGACACAGCTTGGATGAGGCTGAAGCATGAGGACACCATATAGTGGCTGAATGACACATCATGGAGGTGTTGGCAGCATGAGGACACCATATAGTGGCTGAATGGCACAGTGTGGAGGTGTTGGCAGCATGAGGACACCATATAGTGGCTGAATGACACCGCTTGGATGAAGCTGAAGCATGCGGACAACATATAGTGGCAGAATGACACCGCATGAAGGTGTTGTCAGCATGAGGAGACCATATAGTGGCTGAATGACACAGCATGGACATGTTTGCAGCATGAGGACACCATATAGTGGCTGTAAGACACAGCATGGACATGTTGGCAGCATGAGGACACCATATAGTGGCTTTATGACACAGCATGGACATGTTGGCAGCATGAGGACACCATATAGTGGCTGAATGACACAGCATGGACATGTTGTCAGCATGAGGACACCATATAGTAGCTGAATGACACAGCTTGGATGAGGCTGAAGCATGAGGACACCATATAGTGGCTGAATGACACATCATGGAGGTGTTGGCAGCATGAGGACACCATATAGTGGCTGAATGGCACAGTGTGGAGGTGTTGGCAGCATGAGGACACCATATAGTGGCTGAATGACACTGCTTGGATGAAGCTGAAGCATGCGGACAACATATAGTGGCAGAATGACACCACATGGAGGTGTTGTCAGCATGAGGAGACCATATAGTGGCTTAATGACACAGCATGGACATGTTGGCAGCATGAGGACACCATATAGTGGCTGTAAGACACAGCATGGACATGTTGGCAGCATGAGGACACCATATAGTGGCTGAATGACATAGGTTGGATGAGGCTGAAGCATGAGAACACCATATATGTCACGATGCCGGCTGGCAGGTAGTGGATCCTCTGTGCCAGAGAGGGATGGCGAGGACCGCGCTAGTGGACCGGTTCTAAGCCACTACAGGTTTTCACCAGAGCCCGCCGCAAAGCGGGATGGTCTTGCTGCGGCGGTAGTGACCAGGTCGTATCCACTAGCAACGGCTCACCTCTCTGGCTGCTGAAGATACTGAAGATAGGCGAGGTACAAGGGAGTAGGCAGAAGCAAGGTCGGACGTAGCAGAAGGTCGAGGCAGGCAGCAAGGATCGTAGTCAGGGGCAACGGCAGGAGGTCAGGAACACGGGCTAGGAACAGACAAGGGAACGCTTTCACTAGGCACTAAGGCAACAAGATCCGGCCAGGGAGTGCAAGGGAGGAGACTAGATATAGCCAGGGAACAGGTGGGAGCCAATTAAGCTAATTGGGCCAGGCACCAATCATTGGTGCACTGGCCCTTTAAATCTCAGGGAGCTGGCGCGCGCGCGCCCTAGAGAGCGGAGCCGCGCGCGCCAGCACATGACAGCAGGAGACGGGAACGGGTAAGTGACCTGGGATGCGATTCGCGAGCGGGCGCGTCCCGCTGTGCGAATCGCATCCCCAACGGCCAGGACAGGGCAGCGCTCCCGGTCAGCGGGACCGACCGGGGCGCTGCGGAGAGAGAGACGCCGTACGCGCTCCGGGGAGGAGCGGGGACCCGGAGCGCTAGGCGTAACAGTACCCCCCCCCCTTAGGTCTCCCCTTCCCTTTGTCTGGTAACTGCCTCCCCTGGGATGAGGACACCGGGAAAGGATGGAGGGATTCCTCAACAGCAGGCGGAACAGCAGGAGTAGGGATGGGGAGGGAGGGCAGAGGGCGAGACTTGGCACGGGGCAGTGTGACACCAGGACGAGGGCCAAGAGGGGACACAGAGGTTTGCCTGATGGGACTGGGAGGGGGGGAGAGGTATTTCTTGTGGCAGGCAGAGTCCTTAATGACCTTAGGGGGACCGGATACAGGAGGAACCACAGGGTCACGGCAGGGAGTACTGGGGACCGGTTGAAGGCAGTCCTTGGAACAAGAGGGACCCCAACTCTTGATCTCCCCAGTGGACCAATCCAGGGTTGGGGAATGGTGTTGAAGCCAGGGTAGTCCAAGGAGAACTTCAGAAGTGCAATTAGGAAGGACAAAAAATACAATTTCCTCGTGATGAGGTCCGATGCACATTAGGAGGGGCTCCGTGCGATAACGCACGGTGCAGTCCAATCTGGCTCCGTTGACCGCGGAAATGTGGAGTGGCTTGACAAGACGGGTCACCGGAATGCGGAATTTATTCACTAAGGACTCCCGAATAAAATTCCCAGAAGCTCCAGAGTCCAGGCAGGCCACGGCTGAGAGGGGAGAGCTGGCTGACGTAGAAATCCGAACAGGCACCGTGAGACGTGGAGAAGTCGACTTAGCATCAAGAGACGCCACACCCACGAGAGCTGGGTGCGAGCGTGCGTTTCCCAGACGTGGAGGACGGATTGGGCACTCCACCAAAAAATGTTCAGTACTGGCACAGTACAGACAAAGATTCTCTTCCTTACGGCGATTCCTCTCTTCCAGGGTCAGGCGAGACCGATCCACTTGCATGGCCTCCTCGGCGGGAGGCCTAGGCGCAGATTGCAGTGGAGACTGTGGGAGAGGTGTCCAGAGATCTAAGTCTTTTTCCTGGCGGAGCTCTTGATGCCTCTCAGAAAAACGCATGTCAATGCGAGTGGCTAGATGAATGAGTTCATGCAGGTTAGCAGGAGTCTCTCGTGCGGCCAGAACATCTTTAATGTTGCTGGATAGGCCTTTTTTAAAGGTCGCGCAGAGAGCCTCATTATTCCAGGAAAGTTCAGAAGCAAGGGTACGGAATTGTATGGCGTACTCGCCAACGGAAGAATTACCCTGGACGAGGTTCAGCAGGGCAGTCTCAGCAGAAGAGGCTCGGGCAGGTTCCTCAAAGACACTTCGAATTTCCGAGAAGAAGGAGTGTACCGAGGCGGTGACGGGGTCATTGCGGTCCCAGAGCGGTGTGGCCCATGACAGGGCTTTTCCAGACAGAAGGCTGACTACGAAAGCCACCTTAGACCTTTCAGTGGGAAACTGGTCCGACATCATCTCCAAGTGCAATGAACATTGCGAAAGAAAGCCACGGCAAAACTTAGAGTCCCCATTAAATTTGTCCGGCAAGGACAGGCGGAGGCTAGGAGTGGCCACTCGCTGCGGAGGAGGTGCAGGAGCTGGCGGAGGAGATGATTGTTGAAGAAGTTGCGAATGTTGGTGCACAATGGTGGACATTTCCGACAGCTGGTGGGTTAGATGGGCGATCTGTCGGGCTTGCTGGGCGACCACCGTGGTGATATCAGAGGCAACTGGCAGGGGAACCTCAGCGGGATCCATGGCCGGATCTACTGTCACGATGCCGGCTGGCAGGTAGTGGATCCTCTGTGCCAGAGAGGGATGGCGAGGACCGCGCTAGTGGACCGGTTCTAAGCCACTACAGGTTTTCACCAGAGCCCGCCGCAAAGCGGGATGGTCTTGCTGCGGCGGTAGTGACCAGGTCGTATCCACTAGCAACGGCTCACCTCTCTGGCTGCTGAAGATACTGAAGATAGGCGAGGTACAAGGGAGTAGGCAGAAGCAAGGTCGGACGTAGCAGAAGGTCGAGGCAGGCAGCAAGGATCGTAGTCAGGGGCAACGGCAGGAGGTCAGGAACACGGGCTAGGAACAGACAAGGGAACGCTTTCACTAGGCACTAAGGCAACAAGATCCGGCCAGGGAGTGCAAGGGAGGAGACTAGATATAGCCAGGGAACAGGTGGGAGCCAATTAAGCTAATTGGGCCAGGCACCAATCATTGGTGCACTGGCCCTTTAAATCTCAGGGAGCTGGCGCGCGCGCGCCCTAGAGAGCGGAGCCGCGCGCGCCAGCACATGACAGCAGGAGACGGGAACGGGTAAGTGACCTGGGATGCGATTCGCGAGCGGGCGCGTCCCGCTGTGCGAATCGCATCCCCAACGGCCAGGACAGGGCAGCGCTCCCGGTCAGCGGGACCGACCGGGGCGCTGCGGAGAGAGAGACGCCGTACGCGCTCCGGGGAGGAGCGGGGACCCGGAGCGCTAGGCGTAACAATATAGTGGCTGAATGACACAGCATGGAGGTGTTGGCAGGATGAGGACACCATATAGTGGCTGAATGGCATAGTGTGGAGGTGTTGGCAGCATGAGTACACCATATAGTGGCTGAATGACACAGCTTGGATGAAGCTGAAGCATGATGACACCATTTAGTGGCTGAATGACACAGCATGGAGGTGTTGACAGCATGAGGAGACCATATAGTGGCTTAATGACACAGCATGGACATGTTGGCTGCATGAGGACACCATATAGTGGCTGAATGACACAGCATGGACATGTTATCAGCATGAGGACACCATATAGTGGCTGAATGACACAGCTTGGATGAGGCTGAAGCATGAGGACACCATATAGTGGATGAATGACACAGCAGGGATGTGTTGGCAGCATGAGGAGACCATATAGTGGATGAATGGCACAGCCTGGAGTTTCCAGCAGCATGAATAGGCCCTGGGCCTTCACAATCTTTAAGATTAAAAGATGAATTAAGAAATTTAAACCAAAGATTTTGGATAGCGGGTGCTACCTATGAGAACATTTGAAATTACCAGACCCAGGCCCCACAGCGGCATCAGTAACCCATATATTGCCTGAATGACACAGCCTTGAGTTGGCTGATGCACGAGTACACACCAGGGCTTCACAATCCCTCCCAAAAAACAACACACTTTTTAGACATATTTGAAAAAGATTTTGGATAGCGGGTGCTACCTATGAGAACATTTTAAATTACAAGACCCAGGCCCCACAGCGGCATCAGCAACCCATATATTGCCTGAATGACACAGCCTGGAGTTGGCTGATGCACGAGTACACACCAGGGCTTCACAATCCCTCCAAAAAAACACAACAATTTTAGAAATTTTTGAAAAAGATTTTGGATAGCGGGTGCTACCTATGAGAAAATTTGAAATTACCAGAAACAGGCCCCACAGTGGAATCAGTAACCCATATAATGCCTGAATGACACAGTCTGGAGTTGGCTGATGCACGAGTTCACACCAGGGCTTCACAATCCCCCCCAAAAAACACCACAATTTTAGACATTTTTGAAAAAGATTTTATATAGCGGGTGCTACCCAAAAGAAAATTTGAAATTAACAGACCAAGGCCCAGCAGCACCATCATTTTTTATTTGAAATTTAAAACAACCTTTGCGTGTCCTGGACCCCAGCGTGTGGGTACAAAGGACCAAATCCAACAAGCCCCCACAGGGCTCATGTGGCCGTGAGATTTAGGCAAAACGTCTCCATTGCCCTGACCGGCCATTGTTTCCAAGACTTCTCGCCAAGGCAAACCATGTGAAGAACAGCGTGACACCGCCGTGACCTGCACACATGGAAGGGCCACTGAGACTTGTTCGGGCAGTGGAGGCTTAAGACACAGAGGAGGATGTGGAGGCGGAGTAGCACACTGTCGCAGGACCAACGGGCTGACAGAGTGTAGCAGGAAGCAGCATTGAGTACACACCAGGGCTTCAGAATCCCAAAGAAAAAACAACCATTTTTAAAAGAATTTTAAGAATATTTAGGACAGCGGGTGCTACCTATATGTTGCATGAATGACCCACCCTGGAGTTGGCTGATGCACACTAGGGCTTCACAATCCCTTAAAAAAACCACAATTGTAGAAATTTATGAAGAAGACTTATGGATAGCGGGTGCTACCTATGAGAAAATTTGAAATTCCCATACCCAGGCCCAGCAGCGCCATCAGTACAATGACACAGGTTGGAGTTGGCTGATGCATGAGTACGCACCAAAGCTTCACAATCCCTAATAAAAAAGACAAACATTTTTTAGGAAAAATTTTAACAAAAATTTAGGACAGCGAGTGCTCTCTATATATTACCATAATGATGCAGCCTGGAGTTGGCTGCAGTATGAGGAGACCATTGAAATGTGTGATTTTTTTATTTGAAATTTAAATCAAAATTTGTGTCCCGGACCCCGCAGTGTGGGTACAAAGGACCTAATCTCACAAGCAACCACAGGGCTCATGTGGCCTTAAGATGTAGGTGCAACGTCTCCATAGCCTTGACCGGCCATTTTTGGTTTTTGTACCTTTGTTTAAGAACAAGCGCATATCCAAGAGTCCAGAAGACTCTATAATGCAGGACGGTGGACCACCAAAAGACATTCTTCTATAAAATAATTTTTTATGAAATAAAGAAGCAGAGTTCATCCCTCTGCATATTTTTTTTGAAAATTTTACTTAAAAAATCACACGCAACAATCGTTCAATGGTGTAATGGTTATTATTGTGGAAAATTCAAGTTTATTACTGTGATAATTATCAGAAAATTTGAAAAAAACACTACCCAAGAGTGTTTAATAACCCCATACACTGCACCATAAATGTTGAAATTTTAATTAAGCATGTATGTATGTATTTCAAAAATCCTAAGGCATCAGGGAGGCAATTATTTCCTGAAAGACACAGAATGAGTCAGGAGCAGTCATTCACAGTACCCAAGAGGGTTTCATAACCCACCCCTTACATTTAAAAGTCAATGTTGAAATTTGCATTAAGCATGTATTTAGCTACTGCTAAACATCCAAAAATTGAAGGCCAAAGGCCTGAGGGCAGGGAGGCAAGTAGTTCCTGAAAGACACAGAATGAGTATGGAGCAGGCATTCGCAGTACCCAAGAGGGTTTCATAACCCCTTACATTTAAAGATCAATGTTGACATTTGCATTAAGCATATATTTAGCTACTACTAAACATCCAAAAATGAAAGGCCCAAGGCCAGAAGCATCAGTGAGGCAAGTAGTTCCTGAAAGACACAAGATGAGCCCGGAGCAGGTAATCGCAGTACCCAAGAGGGTTTCTTAACCAACCCCTTACATTTAAAGATGAATGTTGAAATTTGCATTAAGCATGTATTTAGCTACTGCTAAACATCCAAAAATTAAAGGCCCAAGGCCAGAGGCATCAGTGAGGCAAGTAATTCCTGAAAGATACAGCATGAGCCAGGAGCAGGCAATCGCAGTACCATAGCCCTAATTGATAACCCAAGTGGGTTTCATAACCAACCATAATTGGGAAATGTTGGTGTAGCAGCTTGGTCAATCTACTCTGAGGCATCTGGCATTGGTCGCTGGAAATCCTGGCTGATCCATCCCTGATTCATGTTGACAAGCGTCAGTCTCTCCACATTTTTGGTGGACAGACGAGTTCGCCTTGGGGTGACTATGGCCCCGGCCGCACTAAACTCCCGCTCTGATGGCACACTACTGGCCGGGCAGGACAGCTTTTCCAGGGCAAACTCTGCTAGTTGTGGCCATAAATCAAGTTTGGCTGCCCAGAAGTCCAGCGGATCTTCAATGGTTGTTGGCATGGCCATGTCAAGGTATGCCACCACCTGCTGGTTCAGATCCTGCTCCATGTCTACCTGCTGCTGATGAGTTGCTTCACTATGCGGGTGAAGAAAGCTACTCATCAGCGACTGTAGACTCAGGCTGCTGCTAATTGAGCTGGTACTGCTCCTCCCACCCCTCCCCTCCCCAGCAGCCATGGCAGTGGAAGGTGAGCGCAGAGGGCCCCCAGAGTCAGACCTGCGAGTGGATGGACCATGTAGCCGATAGACATCAGCCAACTGACTACGTAGAATGTCTCTGTAGTAGGTCAGTTTGTCCTCCCTCTCAGTGGGTGTAAAAAAAGGCCCCCATTTTGGTTCGGTAGCGATGGTCTAATAAGGTGGAGATTCAGAAGTCATCCTGCTGACGAATTTTGACAATTCGGGGGTCACTACGCAAGCAACTGAGCATGCATCCTGCCATTTGCGCCAGTGACTCGGAGGGACTGCCTGCCTCCATCTCCACTGCATACTGCCACGGTGTGTCTGGGACCTCTGTCTCAACTTCCTCATAACCCTCCAGCTCCTCTGGCTGCTCCTTCTCCTCCTCTCCTGTCCGAAGACTAGAAACACTACGCAAGCAACTGAGCATGCATCCTGCCATTTGCGCCAGTGACTCGGAGGGACTGCCTGCCTCCATCTCCACTGCATACTGCCACGGTGTGTCTGGGACCTCTGTCTCAACTTCCTCATAACCCTCCAGCTCCTCTGGCTGCTCCTTCTCCTCCTCTCCTGTCCGAAGACTAGAAACACCGGCCATCTCATCCAACCTAAACTGGGCTCCAATCTGCCCCTCATCATCCTCCGTTCATGGCGTAATCCAGGCGACTCACAAATAATGTAGCTTCCTCAAAGGGCCTCAGCAAACGGCAGGTGTCACGTATGAGCTGCCACTGGTTCCCATTGAAGTTACACAGGGGAGTACTCCTATCTGCTTGGATCATCAAGAAATCGGTGATGGCTTTTATTTGTTCGTATAGTCTGTCCAACATATGGAGGGTGGAATTCCAACGTGTGGCAACGTCACAAATAAGACTATATTGTAGGATACCATTCTGACGCTGCAGCTCAAGAAAGGTGTGCTTGGCGGTGTACGAGTGGCTGAAGTGCATGCACAGTTTCCTTGCCATTTTCAGTATGTTTTGCAAATGGGGTGAAGACTTGAGGAAGCGCTTGACAACCAGATTCTACACATGTGCCATGCAGGGCGCATGTTTCACACTGTCACGATTCGGCTGGCTGGAGGTGGATCCTCTGTGCCAGAGAGGGATTGGCGTGGACCGTGTCGATGGACCGTTTCTAAGTTGCTACTGGTATTCACCAGAGCCCGGCGCAAAGCGGGATGGTCTTGCAGCAGCGGTAGCAACCAGGTCGTATCCACCGGCAACGGCTCAACCTCTCTGACTGCTGAGATAAGTGCGGTACAAGGGAGTAGACAAGAGCAAGGTCGGACGTAGCAGAAGGTCAGGGCAGGCAGCAAGGATCGTAGTCAGGGGCAACGGCAGGAGGTCTGGAACACAGGCTAGGAACACACAAGGAAACGCTTTCACTGGCACAATGGCAACAAGATCCGGCAAGGGAGTGCAGGGGAAGTGAGGTATAAGTAGGGAAGTGCACAGGTGAAGGTACTGATTAAACCTCATGCGCCAATCAGTGGCGCACCAGCCCTTTATATCGCAGGGAGTGGGGCCGCGTGCGCCGGGACAGCACAGACGGGGAACGGGTCTGGTAAGCGAGTCAGGATGCGCATCGCGAGCGGGCGCGTCCCGCATCGCGAATCGCATCCCGGCTGGGAACATTATCGCAGCGCACCCGGTCGGCAGGTCTGACTGGGGCGCTGCGAATAGGAGAACGCTGTGAGCGCTCCGGGGAGGAGCGGGACCCGGAGTGCTCGGCGTAACACACACTTCCTTGTCACAGCGCGGACACAATGTTCTTCCCGTTGTCTGTCACCATGGTTCCCATTTCCAGATTTCGCGGAGTAAGCCATACTCGAATTTCTTTAAGAATGAACTTTAGCAGTTCCTCCCCGTGTGACTCCGTTTGCCAAGGCAAACCATGTGAAGAACAGCTTGACACTGCCGTGCCCTACACACATGGTACGATGAATGGCTACCGAGATTTGGACGTGCAGTGGAGGCCGAGGACACGGTGGAGGATGAGGAGGCGGCGGCGCACACTGTAACAGGACCAACTGCCTGGGAGCGAGAGCGTGGAGGAGGAAGCGGTGTTACCTGTCCAAGTTGCTGTTGTGGCTGTGCAGGAACCACATTTACCCAGTGAGCCGTGAAAGACAAGTATTGTCCCTGCCCGTAGTTACAGCTCCACACGTCGGCGCTGCCGTGCACTTTTGAACACACCGACAGGCTCAAGGACTGGCCCACCTTCTCTTGTACAAACTTATGCAGGGCTGGTACTGCCTTCTTCGCAAAGAAATGACGGCTTGGGACTCTCCCCCTCGGCTCGGCACAAGCCATCAATTCTCTGAAAGGTGCAGAGTCCACCACTTGAAAAGGGAGGGACTGCAACACCAGCAACTTGGACAGGAGCACATTCAACTTCTGTGCCATTGGATGAGTGGGCGCATACTGTTGTCTCTAGGACATGGCTTTGCCGATGGATTGTTGGCGGAATGGCTGACTAAAAGCGGGAGAAGCAGGACTTACAGAAGGAGGGTATGACACACAGCTCCCATCGGCTGAGGTGGTGGAGCCTTGGCTGGATGAAGGAGGGAGCGGATGGCCACTGGATGATGCAGCAGGCTGGACCACTACATCGGAGCCACGGTTCTCCCAGGCCACTTTATGGTGGTGATGCATGTGTTGACGCAGGGCCGTGGTGCCGACATTTGGACCCTGGCCACGCTTCACCTTCTGCCGACAGATCTTGCATGTGGCTACGTGAACCTCCTCCGGATGCCTTATGAAAAAGTTCCACACCGCTGAGTAGCTGATTTTCCCACCCGCAGTCCGCACTAATTGACTGCTACTGGCGCCGTCCTCCAGGAACCCCTGTTCCACCACCTCCCGGAAAGGTAGGCTGCCGCAAAGCAGGTGGTCTCCCCCGAGCCTGTTTGGCTCCTGAATTTCCACTACTGCCACCACGCTGACTGCCAACAATACTTGGTGAAATGTTATTTATATGTCCACTTAAAATATAGGATTGTTAATTTAACCCTTAACTTCCCCCATCAATATAGGAGATCGAGATATGAGGAGGGGATATGAGGACGGGATAGGAGGTCGGGATTTTAGGACGGGATAGGAGGTCGGGATAGGAGGTTGAGATAGGAGGTCGGGATATGAGGATGGGATAGGAGGTCGGGATAGGAGGTCAGGATAGGAGGGCGGGATAGCAGGTCAAGATAGGAGGTTGGTATATGAGGATGGGATAGGAGGTCGGGATAGGAGGACGGGATAGGAGGACAGGATAGGAGGACGCCATAGGAGGTTGGGATAGGAGGTTGGGATAGGAGGTCAGGATAGGAGGTCTGCATATGAGGATGGGATATGGGGTTGGGATATGACAACAATATATGAGGACGGGATATGAAGTCAAAAACTTCCTTCTTTGTTTATTTTCCTCCCCAACGAGGATTAGGAAGGCACTCAGCTAGTATATATCTATATATATATAAAAAGAGAAGGCCTGACTCACTGACTCATCAATGCCCGGCCTAAACCCTTGGACATAGAAAGCTGAATTTTTTCACAGGTTTTGTTTTTAAAACGTAGACGAGGAATAAGAAAGGATTTTTCTAAATTCAACCCTTAAGGGGGTGAAAAAGGGGTTGAAAGTTTGTATGGAAGTCCGTCATTTTTGAAGCTAGAAGCACTGGAGCTTCGATGGGGGCGAAATTCTCTCCCTCTCTCGCCAACATTTATATGTGTTGGTGGGAGAGGGAGAATCTTTTCGCTCCCCACAATCCCTATGCCAAGTGCATCTCATGGTATGGCCGCTACATTGACGACCTCTTGTTCATCTGGGGGTCGGATGTGGCGGCCATTATGGGATTTACTAAATTCCTTAATAATAACTCCTTAGGTTTGGTCTTTACAGTCCACCATCACATAACTGAGATTGCCTTTTTGGATCTACAGTTGGTGGGTGATACTCAGTCACGTTCTATATACACCAAAACATATAGAAAAGATACTGCTGTAAACTCCATCCTTCACGCAGACTCGTGTCATCCTCCCCATGTGGTTAATAACATACCCATGGGGGAGATGACGCGAGCCAGAAGGAATTGTACTAAAGTGGAACACTTTGAAAATGAAGCACATAACATTCAAAATCGTTTACTACAAAGAGGGTATCCTAGGTGGAATATAGACAGAGCGTATAACTCAGCGCTAAATAAAAATAGAAATGATATGATTTTTTCCAGTGGTAATAAATCTTCCAAATCTGAATATACAATGGATCAAAAAGTAATTTTTTCTACATCCTATAGTATGCAATATAAATCTATTTGTTAAATTATTAGTAAGTACATGCCTATCATACTTGCGGATCCAACGGTTGCACCCGCTTTGGTGGGAGCTTACGGTTGTGTGGCTCGTAGAGCACCCACTCTGGGTCAAAGATTGTCCCCCAGTCTATTTTCTGAAAAATCACAGTCCAACCCAATATGGTTGGAATATAAAGGCACTTACAAGTGCGGCCACAAAAAATGCAGATGCTGTGAAATCATATCGCCTTCCTCCACCTTCATGTCCTGCACCAATCATGACTCTTTTGAAATAAAACAATATATAAATTGTAATACGAAATATGTCGTTTATTTATTCACTTGTGAGTCTTGTAGGGTGCAGTACGTAGGGTGCACCACGAATACACTGAAAACACGAATCAGAAAACATCTTTCGGACATTCCGCATTTTAATAGTAGGAATATCTCTATGATTTCAAAACACATTGCAGAATGTCATGCTGGAAACTGGTCGAATATAAAATTACAAGGAATCGAAAGAGTGTTCTGTCCAAAAAGAGGAGGAAAAAACTTATGGATAGGGAAATATATTGGATTCTAAAATTAGACACAAGGGTCCCTAAAGGTCTTAATAAGAGGTTGGATGTAATTTTACATTATTAATATAGTACAGTATCAATATTTACGGTCTTAATTCTTTCTTATATACCATTTATTCTTAGTGATATTGCAATGGTTTTTCCTAAAATTTGCGGTTACACTTGTTGTGTTTCTGTTTTCGTTTTGCGTGTTTTTTCATATACTACCGCTCTTGCTCATCCCAATTTATGAGAGAATAATTCTATGTATTGCATCAATTGTTGCTATATGCAGTCATATTTTCTGCAATTCTTTCTATATGTCCATGTGCACGGTGGTATATTTATTTATCTTTTTCTTATAATAATAATATATATTTTTCTATGCCGCTGTTCACATGGACATTGGGGAAAAAAACGCATTTATTTTTATTTTTTATACTTCTGTGAGCTATTACATGTATTGCTATATTTTCTATCTTGCTCACAAGTATATTAACAATATCTCTATTTATTGTGTACTTTTTCATATATTTTTTAAATAATATAATAAATGTTTTTCTTTTTATTGTATGCTTATACTATGATATGAACACGTACACTCTTTTATATCTTTGCGTTCTTTCTTATGTGAATGGCTCCGATCGTGAATGGGAGTTTGCCGGTGATTATATGTCCCTGAGCACCTGCTTTCACTCTCGGAACCATATATAAGGGTTCTTAGAACTTCTAATTATTGTACGACTAAGGCCAGCACCTGGCCGAAATGCATCACTTCCTCCGTTACCTGTTGACTCGTTGATGTGAATAAAGCCGTATTTTCCTGAGCTGAGCTGGAGTCCCTCTCTTTCTTCGTGATTTTTTCAATTGGTAATAGGAGAAAATGCCCCCCCAAATTTGTAAACCCATCTCTTCTGAGTATGGAAGTACCCCATGTGTGGACGTCAAGTGCACTGTGGGCGCAATACAATGCTCAGAAGAGAAGGAGCCAGATTTGCAAATTTTGCTGAAATGGAGTGGGGCATGTCGCATTTAGGAAGCCCCTATGGTGCCATAACAGCAAAAAAAACACATGGCATACTATTTTGAAAACTACACCCCTCAAGGAACGTAACAAGGGGTACAGTGAGCCTTAACACCCCACAGGTGTTTGATAAATGTTCATTATAATGGGATGTGAAAGGGAAAAATTTTATTTTTTACACAAAAATGCTGGGGTTACCGCAAAATTTTTCATTTTCACAAGTGGTAAACCAGAAAATATCACCTTAAATTTTTAGATACATTTCTTGGAGTAAGGACATACTTCTTGTCTGGATGATAGGAGCTTGACGGGTGCACACTGTACTCTTAGGAGCAGGAGATCAGTCAGGGCCTTGAGCTTTGCTGCCTATGGAGCAGGAACAGTGGGACCCCCCCCCTCAAGGGGCATTACATCGGGTAAATAACTGGGGTACACTAAGTACTGGGGTACTACATAACTAAAATGGGGTACAGTGGGACGTAAAAAAATAAAACAGGTTATGTTCCCAGAATGATGACCCAGAGCATAGCCAAAACTAAAGAATATGCCCACCCCAAACCCTATGCTCTGAATCATCATTCTGGGAATGTGATGTGTGTGGCCGTCCCTAACCTGTTGCCTCAAATACGCACCCCGCTCAGGTGGAAAGAGAGCGCTGCGCATTTGAGGCAACATAAAAAGTCCCCGATGATAGTGACTCAGTGACACATGATCCATTTTTTTTTTAAATACCCCAGAGGACTTATCAGTTTTTTTTTTTATTATAAAAGAGTTTTTGGGTCAATTTAGATGTTTTATGGAGTTTAAACTTAGAATGTACTCTTGACTTGGTACATTGGGGTCAAATTGTGGAAAATTTAAATGAAAACAGAAGATTTTGTACTCCATGGAAGTGTGATACTCCCTGAATCAATCCTTAATAAAGAGGCACGGATGATCGGGGCAAGTGTCACATTGAGTGGTGGTATCCTTCCATATCCCCCCCCCCCCCCTTGTAACACACTCTACATTTTTTCTGGGTTCATCCCTTCTTTCCTTTGTGGGGGACCTCACCTGGAAAGTGTACGCCTGGGACGGACAATCCTGGGACCTATTACTTCGGTTCCTTGGGAAGTCCGGCCTGCTCTTTCCCGGTCGCCAAAGATCAGGACCTTTAGGACTTCTTCTTGAAATTGAAGGTATGTCCCTGTGTTGCCAGCGTACTGGGACAGTACAAAAGCATTGTACATGGCAACCTGTACCAAGTAGACCGCACCTTTTTTGTACCATACCATGTTTTCCACATGGCGTTGTATGGCTTGGGGACTTGATTAGAAAGATCAACTCCCCCCATATACTGATTGTAGTCCAGAATACAATCAGGCTTGAAGGCCGTTGTTGTGGTACCTCGCACAGGGACAGGTGAGCTGCCGTTACCATGAATAGTGGTCAGCATAAGGACATCCCTCTTATCCTTATACCTGACCTGCAACAGGTTTTCATAGGTAAGGGCACGGGACTCACCCTTCGGCATAGGTGTCTGGAGAAAATTTAGAGGGAGGCCTCTCTGGTTTTTCCGCACGGTCCCACAAGCGGACGTGGATCTGGCGGCAAGGGATGTGAAGAGAGGGATGCTGGTATGAAAGTTGTCTACGTACACGTGGTAACCCTTATCCAGCAATGGGTACACAAGGTCCCAAATGATTTTCCCGCTAACACCCAGAGTGGGGGAACAATCTGGGGGTTCAATACGGGAATCTCATCCCTCATACACCCTAAACTTGAGAGTGTACCCGGAGGTACTCTCACAAAATTTATAGAGCTTCACACCATACCGCGCCCGCTTAGAGGGAATATACTGGCGGAAGATGAGTCTCCCCTTAAAACTGATAAGAGACTCATCAACCGAGAACTCCCTGAGGGGTACGTAGGCCTCCAAAAATTTGGGCCCCAAAGTGATCGATGACCGGCCTCACTTTGTAAAGCCGGTCATAGGTGGGATCACTTCGGGGTGGACATGCCTCATTATCAGTGTAATGGAGGCATTTATGAATGGCCTCGAACCGCCTCCATTCCATGACCATACTGTAAAGCGGGTTTTGGTTTAGCACGTCCCTGCTCAAGTACTGTCTGACACTTGGCTTTTTGACCAAGCCCATATGCAGCATGGGAATTCAGCAGAGGGAATGATTGGGGAAGGGTATCTCAGCTCCATTTGAGTAAAAGGTAACTTTTTTAATTCAAATCCATTAAAACAAAAAAGGACAAAAACAAAATCACAAGTGCATAGTGGGTTAAAAAACGCACGTCACTGACGCGTTTCGGGCTATCATAAGCCCTTAATCCTGGTGCATGTTACTGCCAGCACTACCTGCTTATATATGTTGAGAATCAAGTATTACGTCACATGACCACCCGGCCACGTGGCTTACACACCTGGTCAATTATATGCTACTGCATTAATAAATAAGAAAAAAGAAAAAGAAAAAAAGAGAAAGAAAAATCAATGAACATATTCAATATATAAAGGCAAGATCGTTCTTATAATTCATTCCAATAGGGAACCTGGTTTCAAGAATGAGTGTCCAGTATGCCTCACGCTTTAATAGCAAACGGGACCAGTCTCCGCCCCTTCGGGGAGGATAGACTCTTTCAACGCCGCACACCTCAATGCAGTCAGGATTGCCATAGTGGACTTCGGCTATATGTTTGGACAAGCCAGACAACGAACGTGAGTTGAAAGACGCACTTTGTGAATTGTGAAAGTGCTCATACATGCGTTTTTTCAATTTCCTCGTGGTGCAGCCAACGTACTGCAACTTGCAACTTTTCAAATTGAGATTGTTGTTATTGATATGACTCAAGAACAACATGGCTTCTTCCTCAATGCCAGACCATACTAGGAGGAGGTCATCTATATAGCGTCCATACCAATGCACCTTGTGCGCAAAAGGATTAATGGACGCATATAGATGAACCTCCTCCAAGTAAGCCATATTCAAATTGGCCAAGCTGGGTGAGAACTTAGATCCCATTGGACATCCTGTGATTTGGATGTAATGGTCCCTGTCAAAACGAAAAATAATAATTTTTTAGCAAGAATTGCAATGCCTCCAACAGAAAATTACAGAGTGTTAGATCATAATTACTGTATTTTTTATGTGATGCTTAATTGCCTTGATAGCCATGTTATGGGGTATGCAAGAGTATAAAGCGACAATGTTGCATGACACCCATGCAAACCCCTCTTTCCACTGTATTTTGTCTGTGGCATTCAATAAGGCCTTGGTGTCCCTAATGTACCCTGGGGTACGGACCACTAGAGGTTGAAGAAGATGGTCAACCCAGGATGCCAGTCTCTCATGCACTGAATTTATCCCGGCCACAATAGGGCGTAATGGTGGTGGAAACGTATTCTTGTGGATTTTCGGGAGTGCATGAAAAACTGGCACCGTGGGACAGTCTGGGCAAAGATATTCTGCTTGCTGGCTGGAAAGAATATTTAATGATGCACCATGTGAAATCAAAGCTTGTAGATCTCTTTTAACAGCAACTGATGGATTAGACAGTATTTTCTTATAGGTGGATGCATCATTTAACATGCACAATACTTGTTTGTGATACAATGCTTTGTTCATTATTACTGTGGCTTCCCCCTTATCTGCACTTCTTATTATTATATTATGGCTGGATTCCAGTTGTTTAAGAGCAGACATTTCAGCATGGGTAAGGTTAATATTAGATGTTACAGATTTATCGTAGAGTTGTTTCAGATCTACTTCCATACGTTGTTGAAAAATATTCATGAACTCAGTCCTAGAATTGTCTGGGTAAAAATATGCAACACGAGGCAACAAAATGTCCTCATTTCTGCTGCATCAATGGCGTACCATTCATTGGGCCTGGCCAAAAAAGAATCAGGGTGGTGGGCGATGAACTGCCTGGTGTACAGATTCGTCTGCTCCACCATCAGATTGACCAAGCTGTCAAAAATAACTGAAATAGTAAATTTCAGTGAACCCAGCCATGTCAATACGGATTCCGGAGTCGCCAACAAACTCCGGAAGCCTCTGGGGGTCTCCAGACAGGTTCACCGGAAGGGGGCTCCGGTAAACTTGTCTGGGGGGTCTGACTCCTAGTACCAGCGGCATCACCACTCAAACTTGTGCCTGCCACTGGGCCACTTTCATGGGGGGTGCGTGGCCTCACCTGGCGGCGTCTCCGCCACCGTGCAGGGGGCTTGTCATCAGTACTAGATGATGAGGAGGACGATGGAGAACACAGGAATGTAGGATCTTCATCGTCCTCACTGACAGATTCGGAGTTGGAGGCAAGAGAAGCGTATGTGTACAAGCGTACGTTGTGTGTGTGGGGGGGGGATATGTAGTGTGTGTGTGTTGGTGTAACTTTATCTATAATGGTGTGTGATTAAAAATCACACACCATTATACATAGAGGAAAAAAAGTGCTGCCGCCCCCCAAAAAACTGGGGGCAAATCGCAGCGCCCCAAACCCCTATTAGAGCCCGGGTCACACTGAAAAAACTGCAGAGGACCCTTGGGGACCTATTAGGGGGTCAGGGGACCTTTTTTTAACTTTTATTTTACTTTTTACCCTACCTTTTCCTGTATTCTTTCCCTGATCTATGGGGAGCTTCTTTTCTTCTGTGGGGGCTCTGATCTCGGCAGAGGGGGGGGGGGGGTCCCTGGCTTCCTCCAGCAGCTCTGACCACTGACTGAACCCAGCCAGTGGTGGGAGCTGCAGGAGGATGCCGTTAACCCCTCCGCTGCTGGCTGCTATTGGCTGGATGATCGTCCAGCCAATAGCAGTGATCCTGAGGGGGTGACGAAATCGCCACCTCCCCATAGATACAGTGGGTGATAGGGGATGTATCATACACCCCCGATCGCCATGTTTCTCCGGGTCAGCGGGTCGCACGTGACCCGTATGACCCGAATAGCGAAAGATCATTGGTGAATTCACCAACGATCTGCAACGATCGCCGACATGCGGGGGTTTTATCACCCCCCTCGGCATTTGCACGGGGTGCCTGCTGATCGATATCAGCAGTCACCCCGGTCCGGTCCCCGCCCGGCGTGCTGCAGGGACTGAAATTCCCACGGACGTACGCGTACGTCCTTGGTCCTTAAGTACCAGGGAGCTAGGATGTACGCGTATGTCCTTGGTCCTTATGTCGTTAAAGATGGGTTTTTGTTTCAAGTCCCATGCAAGTATATGGGACTTCCAGTGCCTTATTCCACAAGGTCCGCTCTGCATCTCCTGGTGAATGTGACAATCCGGCTTGCAAGCCACACCCCATCTCACAAAGACATGGCAACATTTTAAGCCTTTTATTATCTGCCCTTTTTGTGCATCGGTCTGGCTTGAAAATCACACCCAGTCCCACAAAGCCACATCCCTTTCTATTTTCGGCTTACAATATCTTCATCACAAGTCAGTCCCATCTGAGGACAGGATATGAGGATGGGACATAAGGACAGGATATGAGGTCGGGATATGAGGTCGGGATATGAGAACGGGATATGAGGAGGGGATATGAGGTCGAGATAGGAGGATGGAAAATGAGGTTGAGATAGGAGGATGGGATAATAGGATGGGATATGAGGTTGAGATATGAGGACGGGATATGAGGTCAAGATAGAAGGACGGGATAGGAGGTCAGGACATGAGGAAGGGATATGAGGTCGGAATTGGAGGTCGAGATATGAGGTCAGGATAGGAGGACGGGTTATGAGGACAGGATATTAGGTTGTGATAGAACGGGATTGGAGATCGGGAAATAAGGACGGGATATGAGGTCAGGATATGAGGTTGAGATATGATGACTGGATATGGGGTCGGGATATGAGGACGGGATATGAAGTCAAAAGCTTCCTCCTTTGTTGATTTCCCTCCCCAACAAGGATTAGGAAGGAAAAACCGGGCAACGCCGGGTACTCAGCTAGTCTACATATATAAAACTCAATGTATGTGTGTATGTGTGTATATGTTTATGTGTGTATGTTCCAGCATCACTTCCAAACGGCTTAAGATATTAATATGAAACTTGGTACACATGTTACTTATATGTCAACTACAAACATAGGATAGGTAATGTAACCCTTACCCACCCCCATTTGCGAGGGTCGGGGTTATTGTTCAACATCCCATACAAGTCTATGAGAAATATGTTACAGCATAACTTCAAAAAAAGCAGAAGATATTTCGATAATACTTGATCACATGTTACTTATATGTCCACTAAAAATATATGATAGTTAATTTAACTCTAACTTACCCTCATTTGCGAGGGTCAGGGTTTTTGTTTAACCCCTTAAGGATGCAGGGTTTTTCCGTTTTTTCACTTTCGTCTTTTCCTCCTCACATTTTAAAAATCATAACCCTTTCAATTTTGCACCTAAAAATCCATACGATGGCTTATTTTTTGCACCACTACTTCTACTTTGCAGTGACGTCAGTCATTTTACCCAAAAATCTACGGCAAAATGGAAAAAAAAATAATAATTGTGTGACGAAATTGAAGAAAAAATGCCATTTTGTAAATTTTGGTAAACATGACACCTTATCTTTATTCTGTATATAGATTTGATTTAGTCATACTTCTGTAAAAAATCTACATTCAGAAAAATGTATACGTTTAAAATTGTCATTTTCTGAACCCTATAACTTTTTTATTTTGCCGCATATGGGTAGATATGAGGGCTCATGTTTTGCGCTGTGATCTGAAGTTTTTAGCGGTACCATTTTTGTATTGATCTGACTTTTTATTCATTTTTTTATGATATAAAAAGTGACCAAAAATACGTTATTTTGGACTTTGGAATTTTTTTGCGCGTACGCCATTGACCGTGCCATTTAATTAACAATATATTTTTATAGTTCGGACATTTACGCATGCAGCGATACCACATATGTTTATATTTATTTTTATTTACATTTTTGGTTGTTTGTATGGGAAACAGGACATGTTCTTTATTCTGAGTATCAGTAAGATTAAAACAATACCCAATTGATACAGTTTTTCTATTTCTGTACTACTTAAAGAAATGTATGCTTAAAATCACCTTATTCTGACCCATATAACGTCTTTATTTTTCTGTATATGGGGCTGTGTAAGGGCTCATTTCTTGCACCATGATGTGTAGTTTTTACTGGTACAATTTATGTTTTATGATTTTTACTTTTTTAAATCACTTTTTATTCACTTTTTTTCTGATCTATGAAGTGTTTTTTTATGATGTTCATCATGCGGGATCATAAAAATTATATTTTAATTTTATATTTTTTTATGTTTATTATTTTTTACTTTCGTAAAATGGGTAATGAGGTGGAGATTTTTTTTAAAACATGTTTTTATTTTTTATTTTACATTGTTTAAGTCCCCATAGAGGGTTGCTATATGCAATCATTGAATTGCATTTACTGTTCAATGCTATGCTGTTGCAGTATTATACAGTGTGACTGGCGCTCTACTGCATTATTGGAGCTGCAATTCAGTTGGCTGGAGGCTGGTAAGGGGTTTTTAAAGTTATCAAGTCATAGGCACATCATAAAGTTTTTGTCTTCACATAGCACCATACTCCTCTAAAAGAAGTAGTTGTTTTAGAGGAGAATGCTTCTGTAATATTGCATCTGATGGAACATGTATACATCTATTATAAGTAAAAAAAAAAAAGCACTTCTGTATGGCTCAATATGAAATGTGAGACATGAAAGTCTAACATGGCCCCATAGACTTCTGTGGGTCCTATATTATAAATAAGAGCATTTATAGAGCTGTACTACAAGCATGGGCATGATCTTTAAATTGAATACAGTTAAATCTACAGCATTTTCCTGTTCTGTCTATGTATTAATAAAAAATTAAAATTAATAACTGTATTATCTTTTGGTTTTATCAGAGTTTTACTTCTTTTGACAGAATTTTTTATTCCAAATTAAAGCTGAGAAAATGAGAAACCTATTACAAGAACACAAAGCAAATAATCATGCAAAGCAAATTAAATGGATGATTACCCGTATACTTGTAACTCTCAATGGACTTCTAATGCTAAAGATGTTCTGGTGTGTGAGTATGTTCTGAACATTGTCATCAAACATGAGAAAAATTGTAAATTAAGAAAGTAACCCAAATATGAAGCACAAAACATATTTACATACCGGAAGAAAGATATTTGGAAATAAAGATGCAGGAACGTAGTACAACAACAACAACGACAATGAAAGCACAACAGCTGCAAATTATGTAATTATGTATCTGTATGCAAATGTGCAGGCATCTCAAAAATGTTGTAGCATCATTTCCATTGCTAATTAACTGCCTTTTATTACCTCTGCATAATTTGTACATGTGGTTCTGTGCCAGATGTCATTGTAACTTGTACTACCTTTATTGTTAGGTTAGTTGAGGTAAAATACATTAAGACCTCTCATAAAAACTTAATCTCTAATTAAATTTCCTTCAACACTTTTATGGTTTCTTACAGTCCTCCTGTCCGCAGTAATTAAAACCTGATTTTAGCAATTATTACTATTACTAGAAAACTTCAAACCAGGGCAAAATTCCCTAAGGTATTTAATAACATAGATATTAAAGATATAAATATCTTTGAAACCAATTTTCCTTTATTAACCTAATGCATCTAAAATAAATAGGAAGGACATTTTGTAAATAGTATTGATTACCAAACTCCTACCGTTCTGTGTTGACAATTCCTATGCAGACTCATTTGTCTCTGTGGTTACAAGCCGTACACAAACCCTTTGGCAGGCTTCACATTTTAAATGGTATTTGAAACTTATTTTGTTCTTTACTTGGGTTACTTTTTTTCCCAAACCAGGAGGGACACAGACACAGAGAAGAGGTAAAATGGAAAGATATGCATATTTTTCTTTGTTATGGACCCACTCCTGGTTTTGGCAGAACTATTGATAAAAATACTGATTAAGATACTGGGTTCCAGCTTTAGACAGTGTAAATACAGTATATACTATAGAGTTAAAAAAAATGTGGGCCAGATTCATCACAGTGACTACATTTTTAGGCGGTCTAGTTTAGGGCTCGACTTCTATCTGACTGGTAATCAGGAATGGGAAGAGGGACAAGGAGGCATTCCAGGCCTCAACACTTCAGGGTCTTGGTAACACCTCTTTGACTATTGGTTCCAGAGAATTAAATAGTTTTTTAGGTCATGGAACCACAAACAGATATATGAAAGCCACCATGTGTCTCCTTGCCCTAACAGCTATCTAACACTGTCAGCAGTTTGGAACATGAATTGCAGCTGTCAGGTTCCTTTTACTCATTATGCCACCATTTTGACACACAGAGTCATACACAAGCCATGCTGCACTTCCTGTGAAACAACTCTTTTAAACTAAGCCCTCTTGTTGAGTGAGGTACAAAAAAAAAAAGGCAAAGTCACATTTGCCAAAGTAAATCTACCCATTGCATGGCTAAAAACATCCAGCTTGACAGATCACATTTTGCAAGACAATAGTCGGCCACAGAGCATTGAAAGTCATGGTTTGAGTATGGTTTTTATTAAAACTAGGAGTGGAACCAAGACAGACAACAGCTATATTGGAAAGATTTGTACATTTTTCCTATGTTTTGGATCCACTTTGGGTATTTGCAAAAACATCCAAATAAGGACCAAATACTGACCATAAAACTATGTGTAAAACCAGTCAAAACTATTATTTTACAGTCATTGGCTAAGTTTCCACACAAGTTTTTTTCAGGTTTTTTTTTTTTTATTTATTTTTTGCAAAACTGCCACTGCAGTTTTTGAGCCAAAGTCAGAAGTGGATCCAGTAGGAAGGAGAAGTATAAGTCTTTCCATTATATTCCCCACTCCTTTTGAATATACTTCTGGATTTGGCTCAAAAACTGCAGTGGCAGTTTTCCAAAAAATGCCAGAAAAAAACCTGTGTGGAAACCTAGGCTTACACTCTTCCCTGCCTCTTACTAACTTATATTAAGTAAACTTGCAACAAGTAGGGGATAAAATTATACTTATATCTGCATAGAAGTTGTAGACACAAAATGGTAGAATGTAATTATTCAAAACCAAATAATAACGTTGCTTTATTTTGCATTTTTAGATGTATTAAACAATTTAAAATATGCATAACCATAAAATAGAAAAGTCCTTAATCATTTTTTAAACATTTAAAGGGGTACTCTGCCACTAGACATATTATTCCCTATCCAAAGGATAGGTCATAACATGTCTGATCGTGGGGGCCTGGCTGCTGCGACCCCCTGCGATCTCCATGCTGGCGCTGCAGCGATACGGTCACGGAATCCTGGGGCTTCCATGATTGTGAAGTCATGCCACGTCCCCCATTCATGTTTATGGGAGGGGGTGTGACGCAGTGACAGAACCGGGGGGGGGGGGGGGGGCAGATTAATTTCCCCCGTCACATTCAGGACATCCCTGTATCCCGAAAGATCTTTTTGGGACACAAAGATGTCCCGGTTACCTTTCTGTGGCCCCACGTTAGCTTTAAAAACGCAGGGGCCGGTGGGAGGTAGCGCACGCAGAGTTGTCACTAACAACCTGTATGTGCACCCATAGGAACAGAGCAGAGCGGAGCGGTGCAGCGATGACGCGCGCATGGTAAGTTACCAGCGGCACGTCATCTTCGGTGCTCTGACCAATGTCAACCCAATGTGGTGGAACTATTCTGCCAACCTAATGTAAGGGGAACTACACTGCTAACCTAATGTGGGGGAAATATGGGGACAACCTAATGTGGGGAACTATGCTGACAACCTAATATGGGGGAACTATGCTGACAACCTAATGTGGGGCAAACTATGCTGACAACCTAATGTGGAGGAACTATGCTGACAACCTAATGTGGGGGTGGATTATGCTGACTACCTAATGTGGGGGAACTATGCTGACAACCTAATGTGGGGGGAACTATGCTGACAGCCTAGTGTGGGAGAACTATGCTGCCTATCTAGTGTGGGGAACTATGCTGCCCACCAAGTGTGGAGGAACTATGCTGCCTATCTACTGTGGGGGAACTATTCTGCCTACTTTACTGTTGGGGAACTATGCTGCCTATAAGTGTAGGGAAACTATGCTGCATACTTAAAGGGGTACATTTTGTTCCAAACTCTGGGTGCAGGCGGAGGGGGTTGTGATGCGACAGCCACACCCCTTGTGATGTCACAGCATGCCCCTCAATGCAAGTCTATGGGAGGGGGCGTGTCGACCACCACACGATACCCCTCCCGAGACTAGACTCTGGATCTGCCCCTGGCGTGACGGCTAGTACACAGCAGTCACGCCTCCTCCCATAAACATGCATGGAGGGGGCGTGGCAGCTGTGATCACCAGTCCTGCAGCAGGAAGTGGACTTTGCTCCATGCACTGGATGATTTGGGTGTTGTGACGGAGATCGTGGGGGTTCCCAGCGGCCGGACCCTCGCTATTAGACATGTTATTTCCTATGTTTTGAATAGGGGATCACATGTCTAGCAATGGAGTACTCCTTTAACACTTTCATATAATAAAATAGTTAATTAATAAAGATTCATCACAAATTAATTATCTTTAAGCTTTTAGCTCTGTTTATGAGTTTATTGATATCATCGGATTGTTGATTTTTAAAGGGAACTTGTCTCTAGATTCATGGTTCCTGAACTATGAGAAACATGAAACACTGACAAGCTCAGTATAACCCAATGATCTATGAATCACTGTAAAAGATTGTGCCTCAAAGTTGCAATGTCAGCCAGGAACAAGGCTCCAAGTCATTGGGGAAGATCCCCAGCCCTGATTTACAGATCTCTACCTATACGCACATAGAAGGAGAGATATCAGGGGTGGCTGCTCTCCCTGATGACTCTTACGCCGTTCCTGGCTTAAGATACAGCTATAATTACTCTTAAAGGACACAACTGTTCAGAGTGAATCATAGATTGTTCTGATAAGGAAGCCTGTCAGTGTTTCATCTTGCTTGTGGTTTAGGCACCATGAAACTAGTGACAGGTTCTCTTTATTGCTCTTCTTCACATGACATAGGGTATATTTATAGTATCAAATGTAAATAGAAATACATTAAATTTAAATAAAATAACATTTTAAATGTAATCACAAAAAAAAAATAACCACTTCTGTTTCCTATGAACAAGGGTATACCTGGGAGGGCAGAAAATAATAGGAACATCACTGCTTAGGACATATTAGAACATTCAAATGGATGAAATGGAAGACCACACATACACTCACAAGCCACTAAAATAGGTACAGCTTTTAAAGTATCACATTGGACCTCTTTGGCCTGCAAGTGCCTCCATTCTTTGTGGCATACTTTTTACATTGTACTGCTACTATTTGGATATACTCAGAGGTACACAGATACAATGCAAGGCTTTTCGGGCTCGTAGAGAGTGTTATATACACTTTTTGGGCAATTAATAAAGTATAGGTTCAGACTATTAAAATGTTTCCTTATCTCTACAGTCAAAATTCCTCCAGTTTTCCATTGTCCAATTTTGGCAAGCCTGCGCAAATCTGACTTTGTAAAACAGATTTCTAGAGCAACACTGAAGGTAGTCTATGTTTACGGGGGGTTTTCAACCATTGTGTTGTAATTTTGTATTTTTTTTAAAGGAATGATCACTGCATTTAAAGTGGCCTACATAGGCAAGTCTTCAGAAATCACTTATATTGTAAGTTAAAACGTGCGTGAAAAAATATGCAAATCCAAAATATCACTGAAAAAACCCGCAAATTAGATCAATAACAAGTACAAAAAGATTCATAATGCTCCCTCAATGTGTTGTGCATTCAGAGATAGAATTCTGGATACCATGGTTGTAACAAGTGGTTGAGTTACTGTTTATTTCTGTTATCTCAAAGCAGACTGCCAATTCTCCTCTGACCCTTGACATGAACAGGGCATTTTTGTCCACACAAGTGCAGCTCAAAAATTTTTTTTTACCATTCTCTGCAAACCCTAGATATAATTCTGCATGAAAATCTCAGTTGATTATAAGTTTCTAAAATACTCAGACCAGCCCATCTGTCACCATCAACCATACCACATTCAAAGTCACCTTAATCCCCATTCTTCTCTCTTTTTATGCTCACTTTATACTCCAGCAAGTTTTTTTTTACAATGTTGACATGCCTAAATGCATTGAGTTGGTACCAGGTGATTGGCTGATTAACAATTTATTAAAAGGAAACTGAAGGCAAAATTAACTTATCCTCTATCTACAGGATATGGGCTAAGTAACTGATCATGGGGGGTCCACTTAATGGGCCCATTGCAGTCTCCAGAACAGGACCCTGGCTCTCAGTGAGGAGCTTGTGTTATTTAGCTGTAGATTGCATGCATTTCATTCATTTCTATGGGAGCATTGATAATGCCCGAGTGCTGGACTCGGGTCTTTTAGAAATCAATAGAGTGCTTGCTGTCTACCACATGCGCTCCTCACTGAGAGCTGGATGCCGTTCCAGAGATCGTGAGGGGTCCCAATGCTACTATCAGCTACTTATCCCCTCTCCTGTGGAAAAGGGATAAGTTAATTTTGCTTGCAGTATCCCTTTAACATTTCCAATTTTTTTTTCAGTATTTATCAAAAGAGAAATATGTACAATCCATTGTAAAATCTGTTACATAATAGCAGTTTTTGATGCTCACTTGTAATCATTTAATGACTGTGCTACTCTATAGAATGAATCGTGCTGAAAGTAACACTTAACTGATTTAATTTGTAAACATAGAAGATAATTAGAGGCCTCCAGCACCCAAGGTGTAGTTAAAAACAATCCATGTTTATAGCAACATCTTTAAAAATGCAGTGTGCACATCCAGCAGATGCGGCTTATGCGATTCAAACCCACAATGGGCTCTTACTCATCGCTAGTTCTACTACAAACACCCGTGGAATAGAAGGAGGTGGAAAGCAAACTATCCCAAACAACGTCACATAATTTGTATGTGCTAAAGTATGCAAGAAATATTCATTTCATGTAATTCAAATAATTAATTTAGCATGAATACATCTTACACTATACTTAAATTTAATTGGGGAAAAATTATAAACTAAAAATAAAATAAAATAAATGAATTAATAAAATACCTAAAATCCAAGCCAGTTCATATGTAGCGTAGATTTAGGTCCATTGGCCTCTCCCACAAAGATACATTGAGGGAGCATGTCGCTGCGGCATCATGGTGCGGCTGACACGCCTCCTGCATCAGGAGAGCCACAGCAAAGCCCCAGGGCCCCATACAGGAGATTGTGGGAGGTCCCATCTTATAAGTGTTCCATGGCTGCAATACTCCTTTAAAGGTGGATATACACTTTAAGGGTTAGGTTACAAGGCATTCAAATTACTTAGAGTCTGTTGACCTGTTACTTTACCTTGCCTTTTAGAGGAGCATATTGGCTCTTCTCTACTGGTGCTGATGTTTTTAGCACATTTATCCTGTGCACATTATGAGATTCAATTAAGTTTTAAATTGTTGTAATAACATTTAAGATATATAACTATCACGGAGCCGGGCTTTTGTTTTGCATTTTAGAATGATACACAGAACCAACCAGTTGTAGTATTAATATTATATATCAAAAATGACAATTTGATTATCATTCCAATATATTTCATTAACTAATTTTATTTTGTTAACTAATTTTATGATTGCTCAAGAAGAAATATGAGCTGCAATTTTCAAGAAAATTACATGTCTAGGACTATTGCAAATAATCATCTTGCCTCTGGAGACATAATGTACTATAAAAATACAATATCTAAAAGCTAATTTTCCTTAATGGATTTAGTAATATGCACTCTCAACAATGAAATAGAAAATCTTCCAAGTAAACAGTCTTTTGAAATCTTGCTATTATTTACTAGACATTTTTACACGATTTATTGTTTCCTAATGATTACTGGTGAGCATAAGTAAACTTAATGTAATAGAATGTAAATAATTTCAACTCAACAAGGTAAAAATAACACTTCTGAAAAAAAAAATACACATCTATGTATGACCTTACACTGAGGGCACTATATATTTGTCAAGTATTCTGAGGTGAGTTCAAATAGAAATTTATACATGAGACATTTACAGCAAACTATCAATATTTACAGCATGCAGTACTGCATTTTTAACAACTGTTATTAGTCTTCTTCATAGAACAATATTATTATAAAAAATGTGTCATATATATATATATATATATATATATATATATATATATATATATATATATATATATAAATGAACAGTGGCACACCAAGTGACAAAAAAGAAAGGTGATTTATTCAAAAAAACGTGTTAGGCAGCGTTTCAGCTGGCTCACCCAGCCATTTTCGGCTTGAAAAAAAAAAAAATATATATATATATATATATATATATATTAGCTATATCTTCGCTGAGTACCCAGTGTTGCCCGGTTTTTCCTACCTATGGGGAAGGAAAAGAGGAAAAGGAACATATGAGGAACAACTTATCCTCATATCCCAATCTCATATTCCATCCTTATATCACGTCCTCATATGCCGACCTCATATCCCGTCCTCATATCCTGTCCTCATATCCCATCCTCATATCCTGTTCTTATATCTCATCCTCATATCAGGTACTCAGGTGGGGCTGAGTTGTGATGAAGAGATTGTAGGGGGTGTGGTTTTGTGGGAGTGGGCATGACTTGCAAGCCAGACCAATGCACAAACAGGGCATAAATAGTATAAATATATATGTATATATAGTATTTCACATTAGTGAGTATACTCCCTTACATTTTTGAAAATATTTTATTAAATCTTTTGATGTGACCACACTGAAGAAATTACACTCTGCTAAAATATAAATGAGTGCACAGCCTGTATAATAGTGTTAGGGGTACTCCACTAGATAACATTTTTTTTAAATCCACTGGTGCCAGAAAGTTATACAGATTTGTAAATTACTTTGATGAAAAAATCTTAATTCTTCCAGTACTTATCAGCTGCTTGTATGATCCACAGGAAGTTATTTTCTTTTTGAATTTCCTTTCTGTCTTACAACAACTCTCTCTGCTTACACCTCTTTCCATGTTAGGAACTGTCCAAAGCAGGATAGGTTTTCTATGGGGATTTGCTCCTACTCTGGACAGTTCCTAAAATGGACAGAGGTGTGAGGGGTGTACTCACTTTTGTGAGATGATATATATACTTATGTGAGATAATATATACCGTATATACTCGAGTATAAGCCGACCTGAATATAAGCCGAGACCCCTAATTTCACCCCAAAACCCTTAATGACTCGAGTATAAGCCTAGGGTGGGAAATACATCATCCCCTCGTCCTCATCCTTCATCCCCCCTCTCCTGTCATCATCCATCATCCCCCCGTCATCACCCAGGCTCCCCTGTCCATATCACCCCCTGTTTATATGACCCCCTGTCAATATCCCCCCTATCATCATCCTGACCCCCCTTTCTTTGTCTTCTCACCTCCCCAGTTGTTGCTCTAGTAGCTGCAGGGACCATCCGGGGAGGGTGAGCTGGGATGTCCATCTTCACTGCAGGGACAGTCTGCATTCCGGTGGGGAGGGTGAGCCGGTGAGGACTGTTCATCTTCACCAGGAAGCCCTCTTTTCTGCTCTGAGCCATCCCCGGACTAGTGACGCTGCAGCACAGGGATGCTCTTGACGTCACATGTCTGCTGCACACGGACGTCCTTGCGCGTCGTCGTCAATGCAGCATAACTAGTCCAGGGATGGCCTGGAGCGGAGAAGAGGGCCTCCCGGTGAAGATGGTTGGCCCGGACTGGCTCACCCTCCCTACCAGAATTCAGACAGTCCCTGCAGTGAAGATCTATGGCCCGGACACCCCCCCCCCCCCCCCCACACACACACACAGCTACTTTATTGGAAAATCATATAAAAGTCCAAAAAATGGAACAGCAACATAATGAAATTAACAAGGTAAACAAAAGATGCTTGAGAATGTCTTCATTTTTGGAATTATTTCTGAAAGAGGAAAGCTGTGCATTTCTATTATATAAATAGAAAGAGTGAATAGATATAGATATACTGTATGGATATATATCAGGTAATACTGTGTCTTACTTTGCAGACCCCCCTTGCTATCCCTGAATAAAAGTATAAGTAGTATTCTGCAACTGCAAATTTATGATATTCAGTTCTATGCCATAATATTATAATTTGCTGTTTAGTATCAGATATGTTATACTTTCCAGAGTCGTTCTTGGTGCTGATATTTATGGCCAGACGTCAAGTTTTATTTGGTGTTTTTGGCTGTATAAATTGACAATGACTTGGAATTGAGAGTTAGCAGTTCATGTATTTTATTGAGTATTTCTTCATTATTTGCCTCACAGCCACCAGCTGAGATAAGAAAACAAGATGAACAATTGCCAGGCACACTCTTGTACTTTTGAAGGGACATCTGGATTGTTTGTTACCCTGTTTTCCCTACAACCTGAACTGAAGACAATAATTTTCTTAGCTTTACTGGCAAACACTGAAATTGTTTAAATTGGAAACATCAATGTGAGATTTCCTGAGCACTCTGTTCTTTGATTTCCATTAAGTTTTAGCAGAAAAACAAAATAGTTTTGATGTAAATCACTTAGAAATATGTTAGATGGCGTTCGGCCTTAAAGGGGTTGTCCACCATAAGGTGATTTTAGTACATACCAGACAGACAGTAATGGACATGCTTAGGAAGGATCCCTGCTTGTCTTGGGGCCAAATGGTTGTGTTTTGAGATTACCATAACGCTGAAGCTTTCTTTTTGTGAACTGGCTATTTCCAGTTGGAGTTTGTTCCCTCCTTGTTTGTAAGTGGGAGGTCACTTTTCTCCCTCCCACACATCAGCCACCCCACCCATTGAAACACATCTGTGATCCCTTCCATATCCCTCCCACCCAGTGGTCGCTCCACCCATTGAAGCAAAACTCTCTGAATACCAGATTGTGATGTAATGTCTCATGCCACACTGCAACCTGGGAAAACCTGAGACGACACTCATTTTTTATTCTGTTAAATATAAATATTGAGGCAAAAATAACAGAAGAATTGCAAGACCACCATAAAACATGGTGAGCTACACTAACTTTACAGCCCATGTAGCATAGTAAAAAAAAATAAAAAAAAATATATCACAGAATAACCCTTTAACTAGCCATGCCATAGGCAGAAGTTTATAGAACAATGGTGAAAATCATCAAAATTTAAATTTTGTAAGGACCAGCTGATGTGGAGGCGTCTTGACTTTCCATTAACCACTACTTGATCGAGAAAGTATAATTTTTTTTTATTATCAATATCAAAAGTACATCCCATTGCATCAGAAACAGATTATGATATTATACAGTGCTTCATGAACATACATATAATCTGTAATTTGAATTTACACTGATGCTGGCAAAATTGCAATGTATCATCAATTTGTAAGAATTAATTCAGCCAAATATTGTATGCATGGATCTCTGGACATATGGAGATTTAATTAAATATTTTGTAACAAACCGTTTTTGTTTAGTAAAATAAAATTGTACAATTATTCACAATTCAATGCATCCTTAATGCATGCAGCTTAGAATGTTGTAAACAGCAGGACACAGTAGGAACGGACAGATCATATAGTACTCTGTATAAGTCTCATAGTAACAAGTGGCAACTCTGACTAAAGCTTCAGTATTCACCAAGAATGACTAGGCATAAAGGAAAATATATAGCATCCCACTATATATTTGATAAATCTCATCTATAAAATTTCACTTCTTTATTCTCTCAGCATTTTTCATTAGATTTACTGTATCGGAGGTTCTGTCAGACTTCCAACACTAACTGCGAATGTTGTAAAATGACTTCTCATATGGACTTGGAATGTAATTATAATTCTGTTGCAGAGATGGCAAGAAAACACAGCAGTTTGTGCTTTTAACATTTTTCAGAACAATTCTAGCGACAGTCAATCTCTAGACTTTAATTCAAGTCTAAAATGCAATTATTTCCCAAGGCTCGCCATGAATCAGAGGAATGATGAGAAATGGTAAAGTAGCACATTGTTTAACGTAATGATACACAAGTGAGTGTCAACGGTGAAGAAATATATAAGTAAAGCAAAATACACAGTAAAAGATTATTATAAATCTTCTACAACTTCAATAGAGTCTGTTGAGACTCCACACTGCTATAAAAATAATGCTGCAGTTTCTGTTCCCTCTGAAGGATAAATTCCCTTTAGTACCTTGGTGCTTTAAAGCTTCTATTACAATTCTACAAATAGACAGAACAAAATACTTTATTATTGGCTATTTGTCACACAAGTCTCCGTGGGTGAGTGACTTAAATTTGAATTCGGTTATACAGAGTTTTCAGTTGTGGCCAAACTTTTGCGGTAGCGATGAGTGATCTCTCTTTAAGTATGTTATACAAATTTACAGTTTCAGAAGGTGTAAACTGTTCTATTTCTTTTGACAAGATAGTAAGTTGTTAGGCTGCAACCTGTTTTGCACAGGCTAGACTCAGATGTGGAATATAAGATATCCCTTTTATGCATAATCCCCATAAATAGTTAATGGTTTTGCTAAAAGATCCTCAGAATAGCAAAAGGACTAATAGTCAGCTGGACTAAGAAAGGGTCAAGGCCAGACGTGAAGTATGGAACATTACCAGGAAGACCACACATGGAACATGGGACAGGATCTCAAGAAACAGATAAGGACCGTCCAGAAACAAAGCTAAATGTACAAATTTTAAGAACAAATTTGGAATCGAAGCTGGAGTGTGATTACCAGGAACAGACCTAGATCTAAAACCAGGAGCATAGATACCAGGAACAGAAGCTGGGACCAGGCTCACAGATAACAGGAGCCGGAAACATGAACATGAACACTGGGACCAGACTAGGAGCCGAAACCAGGTGCTGGAAGGTGGTCACATAACTGGGAACATGGCGGACTACCCCTGCCATGAGGTGAGTTAGGAAAACTTACTCAGATGGCAGGCTGATGCTGCAGTTAAGGGCTCTGCTGCTCTACATTTCAAAAAAATAAAAACATATAGAAGTGTATATATATAAGTGCAATATGTAGTGTGAGACAGTGATAGGAATGTTGGCTGGGGGGGGGGGGGGGATTGGAGTGTCACTAAATTTTCCCAAGGACCTGTCATATGTAGGTACCAGGTTCAAGGAAACGCATATATCATCCAGAAAAATCTGGCTGAGAAATGACAAATCCAGAATAGTGTGAAATCCCTGGCAGACTGTAGCTGCATAGGAACATTTGGCAAAGGTTTTTTAGTGGGTCCTGTCATTCCCTCCCTAGCTGATCGAGGTTTTCAGTGTGGCCCAAGTCAGCTCAGAAGCTGAAAACAGATTGTTACTGGGTTTTAAAACGAGGTGTTATTTAGTATGCAAGCTGAGGCTGCGAGGAACTTAAATCTCTGATGGGAGTTAGAATACCAAGGTCAGCAGCCTCAGAAGTAACATTTAGACATTTCTAAGTAACCCCCATCTATATAGATAAAGAAGATTGTGTTAGTTTGTGCTTCGATGAACAGGATTTAATTTGTGCTTTATTTCTGTTATGCTGGAAAATAAAAACAAAAGTATTTTCTTCCAAGTCACTGTCTCTTATTGTTTGACATTATGTGCCTGGCTCTTTGGAGCTAATCCCCCACAGTGAATACATAGATATATAGGTATGTTTTTTCAGGAATATATGGCATTATACACTGCTCAAAAAAATAAAGGGAACACTTAAACAACACAATGTAACTCCAAGTCAATCACACTTCAGTGAAATCACACTGTCCACTCAGGAAGCAACACTGATTGACAATCAATTTCACATGCTGTTGTGCAAATGGAACAGACAACATGTGGAATTTATAGGCAATTAGCAAGAAATCCCCAATAAAGGAGTGGTTCTGCAGATGATGACCACAGACCACTTCTTAGTTCCTATTCTTCCTGGCTGATTTTTTGGAAACTTTGAATGCTGGAGGTGCTTTCACTCTAGTGATAGCATGAGACGGAGTCTACAACCCACACAAGTGGCTCAGGTAGTACAGCTCATCCAGGATGGCACATCAATGCAAGCTGTGGCAAGAAGGTTTGCTGTGTCTGTCAGCATAGGTCCAGAGCATGGAGGCGCTATCAGGAGACATGCCAGTACATCAGGAGACATGGAGGAGGCCGTAGGAGGGCAACAACCCAGCAGCAGGACCGCTACATCCACCTTTGTGCAAGGAGAAGGAGGAGGAGCACTGCCAAAGCCTAGCAAAATGACCTCTAGCAGGCCACAAATGTGAATGTATCCACTCGAACAGACAGAAACAAGACTCCATGAGAGTGGTATGAGGGCCTGATGTCCACAGGCGGGGGTTGTGCTTAAAGCCCAGCACCATGCAGGACGTTTGGCATTTGACAGAGAACACCAAGATTGGCAAAATTGCCACTGGTGCCCTGTATTCTTCACAGATGAAAGCAGGTTCACACTGAGCACATGACAGATGTGACAGAGTCTAGAGACAATGTGAAGAGCGTTCTACTGTCTGCAAAATCCTCCAGTGTGACCGATTTGGCGGTGGGTCAGTAATGGTGGGGTGGCATTTCTTTGGGGGGCAGCACAGCCCTCCATGTACTTGCCAGAGGTAGCCTGACTGCCATTAGGACTGAGATGAGACCATCAGACCCCTTGTGAAACCATATGTTGGTGCGGTTGGCCATGGGTTCCTCCTGATACAAGACAATTCTAGACTTTATGTGGCTGGAGTGTGTCAGCAGTTCCTGCAAGAGGTTTGCGTGAAACTACCGGCAGTCGCCTCTGAGCGCCCACACTACTTCTGTCTACTATGCCGGATTAAGCAGCCTGAGATGGGAGCCGTATTTTCAGAATCTTGACAGTGAGTGCAGGACGCCTGTGTTTCTTTCGTGATTTAGTTACTGCAAGAGGAAGACATTGATGCTATGGACTGGCCGCCCGTTCCCCAGACCTGAATCAGATTGAGCACATCAGGGACATCATGTCTCGCTCCATCCACACACGCCACTTTGCACCACTGACTGTCCAGGAGTTGGCAAATGCTTTAGTCCTGGTCTTGGAGGACATCCCTAAGGAGACCATCCGCCACCTCATCAGGAGCATGCCCAGTCATTGTAGGGAGGTCATACGGGCACGTGGAGGCCATACACACTACTGAGCCTCATTTTGACTTGTTTTAAGGACATTACAGTTGGATCAGCCTGTAGTGTGGTTTTCAACTTTGATTTTGTGTTTGACTCCATATCCAGACCTTCATGGGTTGATAAATTTGATTTCCATTGATAATTTTTGTGTGATTTTGTTGTTAGCACATTCAACTATGTAAAGATGAAAGTATTTCATACGATTAGTTCATTCATTCAGATCTAGGATGTGTTATCTTAGTGTATATATGTAGCTTGTCATACCACTGTGTATAATTGTATAATTTATATGTACAATGTTAGAAGGTATTTTTTTACATATAAATTATATGGTGGTAATATTTGTACAATATATGGCAGTATTATATGTACAGTATATGCCTGTGATAAATACTGTAAATACTGTGACACAGACACATGAATACCCTTTCACCATAACTATGTGTTCACTGTAATCTTAAAAAGGGCATAAAATATTTTAGTGTACTTTCATTTAATAACCCAGTGGAATTTTTCTAATGGTACATCTTCTTTACACAATTTTTGTATTTCTAGCTTGAGACAGAATGTATTGCAGACTGTAATAGACTGTGTTCACATTTGTCCTCTAGTTAAATGTTTTGTGTATCACATGTCTCATTTTGCTGGACAAGACCACATTGCATTCAACACTCTTATCCCACTGTGATTTACAATAATAGATAAGTGCTCTAACGACTGTGTGTAAAACTGCCACATAGTTTTGGCCTTAGACATTTGACTCATGGAGTATATAACAATGGGGCAGCCATAGATGTGTAATAGTATTAACAACAAATGAAGAGAAAAAAAAGACATGGCCGCACATTCCCAGATTAACCCCTTTGGGACTCAGGGTTTTTCAGTTTTTGCACTTTCGTTTTTTCCTCCTCACCTTTTAAAAATCAGACCCAATTGATTGCTTATTTCTTGCGCCACCAATTCTACTTTGTAATGATATCAGTCATTTTACCCAAAAAATCTATGGCGAAACCCCCCCCAAAAAATAATTGTGCGACAAAATTGAAGAAAAAACACAACTTTTTGACTTTTGGGGGCTTCCCTTTCTATGCAGAACATTTTTTGGTAAAAATGTCATCTTATCTTTATTCTGTAGGTTAATTGTCACGATGCCGGCTGGCAGGTAGTGGATCCTCTGTGCCAGAGAGGGATGGCGAGGACCGCGCTAGTGGACCGGTTCTAAGCCACTACAGGTTTTCACCAGAGCCCGCCGCAAAGCGGGATGGTCTTGCTGCGGCGGTAGTGACCAGGTCGTATCCACTAGCAACGGCTCACCTCTCTGGCTGCTGAAGATACTGAAGATAGGCGAGGTACAAGGGAGTAGGCAGAAGCAAGGTCGGACGTAGCAGAAGGTCGAGGCAGGCAGCAAGGATCGTAGTCAGGGGCAACGGCAGGAGGTCAGGAACACGGCTAGGAACAGACAAGGGAACGCTTTCACTAGGCACTAAGGCAACAAGATCCGGCAAGGGAGTGCAGGGGAAGTGAGGTGATATAGGGAAGTGCACAGGTGGGAGCCAATTAAGCTAATTGGGAAGATTGGGCCAGGCACCATCATTGGTGCACTGGCCCTTTAAATCGCAGAGACCCGGCGCGCGCGCCCTAGGGAGCGGGGCCGCGCGCGCCGGGACAGGACCGAGGGAGAGCGAGTCAGGTACGGGGACCGGGGTGCGCATCGCGAGCGGGCGCTACCCGCATCGCGAATCGCATCCCGGCTGAAGGCGGAACCGCAGCGCACCCGGTCAGTGAATCTGACCGGGGCGCTGCAGCAACAAGGATGAGGCGAGCGCTCCGGGGAGGAACGGGGACCTGGAGCGCTCGGCGTAACATTAATAGAATTAAAATGATACCCTACTTAGGGTGCATGCCCACCACTTTTTGCAATACAGTAACCGTATGAGGTTTTTGATGAAAAACGGATTCCTCAAAACCTGACTAAACTGTATCAAAACGTGTATACAAATTTTAACCCATATACGGTTGAAAACCATATACAGTTTGAAAAATTATGTCCGGTTGCATCAGTTTTTTAAGAAAAAAACGTATACGTTTTTAACTTTCACTCCTTTTTGAATAAAGTTTCACTTGTTTGATTGAAATTTCAAGAAAAAAAACTGTGCAAAGTCATAAACTGTGTGGTGAAAACCGGATGGAACCGTACGCACATACAGTTCTGTACGGTTCCCATTGACTCCCATGTTAATAAAAAAAAACATATACGGTTTAATACAGTTTTTCACCCGGACCAAAAAACATTGTAGACTACGGTTTTGGTTACAGGTAAGAAACCGGACAAAACGGTATAAGACACAAAACGGACTAAACCGGAGGATGCGTTTGACATATAATGTTAAGTCAATGCATACGGTTTTCTTTACAGTTCCATACGGTTTTTAACTTGAAACTGGATACGGGAACTGTATAGCAAAAATGTGGTGTGCATGCACCCTTATATAGGTTTGATTTTGTCGTACTTCTGAAACAAATCATAACTACAAAAAAAATGTATACGTTTAAAATTGTCATCTTCTGACCCCTATAACTTTTTTATTTTTCTGCATATGGGGCAGTATAGGGAATCATTTTTTGCACCATGATCTTTTATTGGTATCATGTTTTTTACCTGACTATTTGATCGCTTTTTATTAATTCTTTCATTTTTTTAATTCTCTTTATAAAAAGTGACCAAAAATACGCTATTTTGGACTTTGAATTTTTTTTGCACATGCGCCATTGTCCGTGTGGTTTAATTAATTATATATTTTAATAGTTCAGACATTAACACACACAGTGATACCACATATGTATATTTTTATTTACATTTTTTTTTTTTTTTTTTTAATGGGGGTGATTTGAACTTTTATTAGGGAAGGGGTTAAATCACATTTATTAACTTCTTTTAGACTTTTTTTTTGCAATGTTACAGCCCCCTTAGAGGGCTATAACATGCAGTACATTGATTGCCAGCACTGTTTAATACAAAGCCTTAGCATTGCATTGATCAGTTTAATCAGCGGTCGATTGCTCAAGCCTGGATCTCAGGCTTGGAGCAATCAATCTACGATCGGACTATCGGACGAGGCTTTGAGCAATCAATCGACGAATGTCGTGCCTAAAGGGTTAATAGAGCGCATCACCGCGATCGGTGACATGCCCTATTAGCCCCGGGTCTCGGCTACCGTTAGGCACCGGGATCGACCCAATATGATGCGGGGTCACCGCATGACCCCACGTTATATCACGGGAGTGGGACCAGGACGTACAGGTACACCCTCAGTCCCCAAGAGGTTATGCATTGATCTACTACTGCTCAAGTAAATTTTCAAAAAGAAGATGAGGTTCTTAGTATGCATTTTGATCAAAAGGTATCAGCTTACTTGCCACTTTATTGTTACCTCTTCCAAGTGAATCCCTGTCCTGAGCTTTGAAGATCTTGTTACTTGGTGCTGACGATGTGTGGCAGCCATTGTTTTCATGATGCTGTGCCTGTAGGGTGTTGTGGCCCAGAGCTTATCCTGGTAGCAGGGGTGTTTTTGGGCTGTTTGACTACTACCTCTGAAGGTACAGTTGTTGAGACAAAGATTAATGTGCAGTGCTTCTCCTAATAAGTAGGAGCCACTTCAAAATTGAAGCAGCAAGTGGGCTGCTGGCAATAGACCAATGTATAGCATATGAACATGCAGTAACATCCTCTTTTGTCCTCTACATTTTTTGCCATATTGAAATAGCATTAAAGGAGTTATCCACCATAAAATGATTTTAGTACTTACCTGCCAGACAGTAATGGAAATGCTTAGGAAGAATCTGTGCTTGTCTTTGGGCTAAATGGCTGTCTTGTAAGATTACCAGAATGCTGTGGCTATCTTTTTGTGAACTGGCTATTTCCTGTAGGAGTTCATTCCCACAAACTACAAATCCCATAATTCCTTGTTTTTAAGTGTGTGGTCATATTTTATGATCCCACATATAAGCCACCCCACCCATTGAAACAAGCCAGTGCTGCCTTCAATCTAATAGAACTGTGTTTTCCAGCTGTTGCAAATTCTTGCAGAATGATTTCCAAACAACAACAAAAAACATGATCTCAAATGGCTGGAGGTGCTCAACCCCAAATGCAGTTGTGCATTTATACTGGGGGAGCAGATCCTGACCTTGTAGTCCATTGCTAGGGGCGATCCCCAGCATAAAAATGCATACAATGGCGGATGCCTGCAGTGGACTACAAGTGCCACAATATAATCCAACACCAGATAAACGGTGTGGATGTGTAACAATTAGAATAATGCAATACAGAAATTTAGGTGAACTACCGTGGTAGATATATACAAGGACATTGGCTATCCCTCAACACTGATGTTAAAATTGAGACTTTCGCCAGTGTATCCTTATATGAAGGACACACCAGAGCCTGCACACCAACACCAAGGTTTCTCAAATGGCACGGGACCTAACGCTCACCTACCTGTGCGAAATACGCAAAAACCAGGGGCCAGTGGGCAATTACCGCAGCATTAGGCCGACATGCAGCCTGCTACCAGTTCCCTCCAGTGTGACTGAGCACACATACAATGGGAGGAGGGAGAGACAGGCTACAAGCCCCACCTAAGTTGGCTGATATAGGTGCATGGCCTCACAGGTGCAACCTTAATGCTGCCTTGAAAATGTTCAAGGCGCATTAACATATGGAGTTTACACACCTCCAAGTATAATTTTTTAAATAACAACAAAAAACGTGGTCTCAAATGTCTGGAGGTGCTCAAACCCAAATGCAGTTGTGCATTTATACTGGGGGAGCAGATCCTGCCCTTGTAGTCCGTTGCTACCCAACCGTAGCTCCACCCATTGAAACAAAGATAGGCTCCCTCTGAACACCTGACAGTGATGTAATGTCATGAGCCACACTGCAACCTGGGAAAACCAGGGTCAAAATCACAGAAGAATTGCGACACCACGAAACACATGTACAGACACTATATTATGAACTGCACTAACCTTACAGCCCCTGTAGCATAGTCAAATAAAAAAAATCCTGGAACACTTTTTTAAACCTAGTTTGTGTGCCTTTCAGTACAATGCTCACTTTAATGAAATGGTTTATGCATAGGGAATACGGGAAGATTGGAAACCTCCTTAACTATGTTCCTGGATTACACTACTCTCTTTATCCTAGGATTGTCTCTTGGAACTTGTCATTCTACTTCTGACACTGACCTTGGCTCTCTTCACTCTAGTTGTGTATTATCCTACTACTTGTAGCTTCCTGATGCACCTACTGGAGACCTTTGACTATACCACTGGCTTTGCTGATCTTCCTCCAGTCCTCCTACTACCAATGAGTGGCTAGAATCCAACTGCATAATCTATATCTTCTTGTAGCTCAGAGGGTTGTCTACTCTTGTAACAAAATATTAATGACTGCGTTTTAACCCCTTCCGACCCATGATATAAACCAATGGCATGGTTCGGTTAAGAATCATGGTGTAGGCTCAGGAGCCAGGCCAGCATCATTTAAATCTTACTATTTTACAACTAAAAAAAATGTAAGGAAAAAAAAAAACATATTTGGTGTAGCCATGTGTGCAATTGTCCAAACTATTAAATGACCACATTCCCGATCCTGAATGGTCAATGACACGAACACACAAAAAAAATACAAAATTCAACAATTGTTAGTTTTTGGTTAAACTACATGTAATTACAAATTGAATTATTTGCAATGCTACCCATTTCATTGCTGACTGCTCATTTAAACAGCAAAGCAGATCTTGTTCCCCCCCCCCCCCCCCCATGTTCTGCTGTAATAAATGTTTCCACATCCTTAAATTACTGTTGTGTCATGTTAAATCTGGCATGCCAATAGATCTGAAATGTTGGTTGAAGGTTTCTGTGAATGAATTCACATAGCTTTTATCTTAGGTCCCCAAGGATCAGACAGACATGACGCCATCTGCCTCACATCTAAGGGAATAGGTTTGATCTGCTTCTGACTTTTAGTCTTAAACCTGCTGGAAGTCTTTATTGCATCTGATCTATTTAGGCCAATCGACTGAGATTTTAATGTTAAACTGCTCTGGGGATTGGATGTAAAATGCTGCTGGCATAATGCCAAGCCATCCAAGTTCCAAGGCTTCCTCTATGTAAACTGTTAGGGAGAGCTGTATTTTTAATCACCCTTTGAACACACTGCTACATGTTGTCAATTGTGTCTTTTAAGCTTGTTATGAATAGGAAAATAACTTGAAGTTCTCAAGAAAGGAATACAAATTGTGAATCATGTCAATATCTAAACATATCCTATTGATTAATGAGGCTTGTGCTGTTTTCTTAATGTTATCCTATGATTTCACAAGAACACTCACCATACAAAGCAGGACAAAGGTTTCAAAGGCTCCCAAGTGCTACCAGACAGCGTGCTGCTAACACGTTACAGATGTAGAAACAGAATATTTATACTAAAAGGAAATTAAAGTTAAATAAAATAAAAAAACAAATCTATGAATTGTGGTTAAATGGTGAGAGGTTTATGTACTATGTAGTGGAGACTTCATAAGAAGACCTGATACACTTCAGTGAAGAGAAGCATTTTATTAAACACCAATATGTCCCCAGGTTACATTGGAGGGCACCATTAACTTACAGAAATCTCTGCCTAACAATTTTTTTTTTAAGTAAAAAATCTGTTTATGATGATTAGTAACATATATAGTGCAAACATAAAATATGGAAACATGTTATAAAATTATTAAACTATTTGAAACAAATGACTGACACTTTAGTCAATATCTGAAGAGTTAAAGCCATGTTTTAAATAAAACGTGTTTTCTTAAAGGAAATCTGTCATCAGTGTCACCTGCACTTACCTGGCGATACAGACAGATGAATAAAAAGCACAAGTATGAACACAAATTATAGGCCTGTAGAGAGACAAACAATCTTATCTGCACAATTGTACACCAATTAATAAGATCTGTAAGAAAAGTATTCAGGTGGCATATCCATTACAAAACATTACAGTGCATCACAAAACTTTCCATTAACCAAGGCAGAGCTGTCAGCACATAGGCATTCTCATTTATATATGTGTGTCCATATAGCATATATATGTGGCAATGCTGTGTTTCATAATATCAGAGGCCTCAGGAAAAGAGTGAGTAAACTGAATTCATTATGCTTCCATTATAGTGGTGTATGGAAGTGTTAGGGGACTAACCACTCATCCTAGGTAGTAGGATGCAAGGGTGCTGCAAGAAGGAGGAAGGAAGATAAAGTCTGGTGCATAGGAAATGATAAACATTGTGGAACAACATATTCCACAGAGCAGTGTTACCTGTTGGGGATCCTGTGAGTAGCAGTGCTGGCGTTGGTTTGACAGCATGTGTCCCGAGAGTGAACGTATAAGGCGCATGAATTGCCGCTACGTCTCTTCCAACCAGTGCTGGGTTGCTTGACAACTACAAATGCTAGCTGTCAGTGATGCATATTTCAATACTTACCCTTCAATATACTATTAGGTACATTTTGTACATTTTTATATACATATATATATATATATATATATATATATATATATCGTGTATAACACATATAGTTCACCATCACCATCTGGTGTAATTTTCCCACCTTTGCCATTACCTATTCTTATTATTTGTTCTAAATTTGCTATACAGCAACACATTACAGCATCATTCAATATATGCATAACCAACCAATGGATTTTGTTTTATTCATTTAAGTTTATTAATATTTGACATCTTTTTTTAATATTACTGTCTTTTGGCATTGTACGTTTGGACCTGAGGAAGGCACTCCTTGTGTGCTGAAACGCGTTGTCCGCTTTGCCAAATAAATTCTTATTGTCCTGTGCTGCACTGAGTCTCTCCATTTGCTACCTCCTTGTAAGCAGCGCCTCCTAGACCATTTTTCTCCTTTTTTATATTATCTGTAGCTCTTATACAAGAGTCCAGACCAGGTCAGATTGTGGCAGCCATTACTAAACCTACCTGTACCACACCCAAATCAGCCAATAGTGAGCCATGACCCCATGCACCTTGGGATCTAGTACCATTACCCAATTTGGTGAGTATATCACTTAGGTGTGGTGGAAGGTCACATCAAGTTGATATACAATATAAAGGGAGCACCCCCTTTCCTTTTTTTTCTCTCCAAAATCACTGATGACAATGGTACTTACCTAGTCCCGTTCCTTGCAGTTGTTCTCTGATAATCTTCTCTGGTATCTTCTGCTCCAGGCCCAGTTTGGAGAATGGGCGGAGCTTAGTGATTTCACAACTGCTGATTTCAAGAAGCGGGACCCAGTAGAGAACAGCAGCAGGGACGTCACTAAGCTCTGCCCATGCTCCAAGCCGGGCTCGGAGCTAAAGATACCGGAGAAGATTACTAGAGATCGACTGCATGGAATGGGACAAGGTAAGTACTGTTGTCATCAGTGTCACCTGCATTACCTGTATGTACTGACAGGATAATGCAGGGGACACTGATAATAGATTTCCTTTAAGTGTTTAAGTGCCCTTAAATGTCCTGAAACTCACATCCTGGGACACCTGAGACAGTTTATTTGCTACATATTTTCCAATAAACTAAGACATTTTAGATGACTAATATGCCCCAAGTCATTAAATCTACTTACCGTATATACTCGAGTATAAGCCGACCCGAGTATAAGCCGAGACCCCTAATTTCAACCCAAAATCCCAGGAAAAGTTATTGACTCGAGTATAAGCCTAGGGTGGGAAATACATCATCCCCCCCTGTCATCATCCAGACCCGTCATTAACATCCTCATCATCATCACCGCCTGTCATCATCCAGACCCTCATCATCATCACCTGTCATCATCCCCTTGTCATCATCCCACACCCCCCCTTCATCATCCCCTTGTCATCATCCCCACCCCCCTTCATCATCCCCTTGTAATCATCCCACCCCCCCCCTTAATCATCCTCTTGTCATCATCCCACACACCCCCTTCATCATCCTCTTGTCATCATCCGCCCTTAGTGGTCTTCAACCTGCGGACCTCCAGAGGTTTCAAAACTACAACTCCCAGCAAGCCCGGGCAGCCATCGGCTGTCCGGGCTTGCTGGGAGTTGTAGTTTTGAAACCTCCGGAGGTCCGCAGGTTGAAGACTACTGCGGCCTTCGACATCATCCAGCCCCCTCTCACCCCCTTTAGTTCTTTACAGTACTCGCCTCCGCTCGGCGTTGGTCCGGTGCTGCAGGGCTGTCCGGTGAGTAGGTCGTCCGGTGGGATAGTGGTTCCGGGCTGCTATCTTCACTGGGGGGCGCCTCTTCTCCGCGCTTCGGACCCAGAATAGAGGCGTTGCCTTGACGATGACGCAGAAGTACGTTGGCAATGAACGTACCTCTGCGTCGTTGTCAAGGCAACGTGACTATTCTGGGGCCGGGCCCGAAGCGCTTAGAAGAGGCCTCCCCGGTGAAGATAGCAGCCCGGAACCACTATCCCACCGGACGACCTCCTCTCCGGACAGTCCTGCAGCACCGGACCAGTGCCGAGCGGAGGCGAGTACTGTACAGAACTAAAGGGGGTGAGAGGGGGCTGGATGATGTTGAAGGCCGCAGTGGTCTTCAACCTGCGGACCTCCGGAGGTTTCAAAACTACAACTCCCAGCAAGCCCGGACAGCCGATGGCTGCCCGGGCTTGTTGGGAGTTGTAGTTTTGAAACCGCTGGAGGTCCGCAGGTTGAAGACCACTGCGGGTGGAGAGTTCACTCGAGTATAAGCCGAGGGGGGTGTTTTCAGCACGAAAAATCGTGCTGAAAAACTCGGCTTATACTCGAGTATATACAGTAATACAAAATGACATCTATGTGCTTCATCTCAATACTAGATGTGAATATAGCTTTAAACAGTGTAAATGTGAACTAGACAGTTAAAAAAATACTCCAGATTTATCACAGTAACTCTTGTTTTTTATAAATCTGATACACATTTAGACGGTCTAATCTAAATGTTGTTTAATTTTACTCCAAAATATAACTTTTTGTGACAAGTCGTACATATGGGCACAACCACTTTCCGTTAAGCCAAGCCCCTTCATTGAGTGAGATGCAAAAGTCTAAAACTCAGAATAAATGTGGCACTGTAATGTGGTTTTTTTGTTTTTGCACTTTTCCATTTTAAGCCCTGTTCAGACCTTGTTTTTCCTGCATTATCTGTTTCTGTGCTTTCCTTTCGAGGCATGGAAGAGTTAAGCTTTTCATCCAATTGCAAGGTGGGTGTGTCTATATAACTCCAGCTCAGTCTGTATTCTAGTTGCTGGTTATTTAGTGCAATACACTTTGTTTGTGCAATAATAATGCTATGATGTCTGTTCATTATACTTCTATGTCTGCTTGAGCATTTACCTTGTATTTATTTTGTGATATGATCAGAGTGTTTAGCCATGGTTAAATAGTCTTTTATTGTAGATTTTAGTGTGTGTTAGATTAGTCGGTTTTTAGGATTGTATTTCCGTTCTGCTATGTCGCTGTTCACACTATGAGTTTTCTTGTATCCGTTTTCTGAGTTTTTGTAACAGGGCATCCCTGTGACTTTTAATGGGACTCTGGGGAATTGAGTTTTTCGCACAATATATCTCCATGCTCCATAGTGGACTCTGGGAGATTGAGTTCTAGTAACAAGACATTTCTGTGTTTTCTGGAGGTTTCCTGTTTGTTCCTGAAGCTTGTGTGGACTCGTCCATTTCCCAGCCTTGTGTTCTGGACCTAATCTGTTTGTTAGTTATCTGTGTCAAGTGTGAACAGTGTTTTATATTTATATCCTGTTTGGTTGATCTGATATTTGCCCTTTGTACTTGTATCTGTTTGTGAACAGTGTTCTATGTTCCTGATAAGTTTGCCTGTTTATATTCTGCCCTATTAGTATTTGTATCCTGTCTGGTAGCTTTCCATTTCTGTTTCTGACCTGTTTATTATTTATTTCTACGCCATTCACTTTAGCGCATAAAAAGCGATCAAAAAGTCCGATCAATACAAAAATGGTACAGCTAAAAACTTCAGATCACGGCGCAAAAAATGAGCCATCATACTGCCCCGTAAGTGGAAAAATAAAAAGTTATAGGGGTCAGAAAATGACAATTTTAAACGTATACATTTTCTTGCATGTAGTTGTGATTTTTTCCAGAAGTATAACAAAATCAAACCTATATAAGTAGGGTATTATTTTAATCGTATGGACCTACAGAATAAAGGGCAAAGTTGAAATAGTTATGTTTTTTTAAAGATAAGCAGGAAAAAACAAAAATGAAAAATGGAAAAACCCCGGGTCATGAAGGGGTTAATCATGTTTTTTATGGTAAATATATTTTTTTAAGTATTTGCCTAATTTTTTTTCTGATTTTCCATTTAACGGTCTACGGTAAATTAACCCCTTAAGGACCAAGCGTATTTCAGTTTTTGCACTTTCGTTTTTATTTCCTTACATTTTAAAAATCATAACCCTTTCAATTTTGCACCTAAAAATCCATATTATGGCTTTTTTTTTTTTTTTTGAACCACCAATTCTACTTTGTAATGACATCAGTCATTTTACCCAAAAATCTATGGCCTAGCGGGGAAAAAAATCATTGTGCGACAAAATTGACGAAAAATCGCCATTTTGTAACTTTTGGGGGCTTCCGTTTCTACGCAGTAATTTTTTTTGTAAAATGACACCTTCTCTTTATTCTGTAGGTCCATACAATTAAAATGATACCCTACTTACATAGGTTTAATTTTGTCATACTTCTGGAAAAAATCATAACTACATGCACGAAAATGAATACATTTAAAATTGCCATCTTCTGACCGCTATAACTTTTTAATTTTTCCATGAATAGTGCGTTATGAGGGCTCATTTTTGTGCCATGATCTGAAGTACCATTTTTGTTTTGATCTGACTTTTTGATCGCTTTTTATTCATTTTTTCATGGTATAAAAAGTGACCAAAAATATGCTATTTTGGACGTTGGAATTTTTTTGTGCGTTGACCTTGCAGTTTAATTAACTTAATATATTTTTATGGTTCAGACATTTACACATGTGGCGATACCACATATGTTTGTTTGTATTTTTATTTACACACTTTTTTTATATGGGAAAAGGGGGTGATTCTGACATTTATTAGGGAAGTGGTTAAATCACATTTATTAACTTTTTTTTTTAAACTTTTTTTATGCAGTGTTATAGCCCCCTCTAGGGGCTGTAACATTGCATATACTGATTGCAGGCACTGTTCAATGCAGTGTCATAGGAATGCATTGATCAGTGTTCTCTGCACTTGATTGCTCAAGCGTGGATTTCAGTCTTGGAGCAATCAAAGGCCGATCGGACAGCTGGGAAGAAGGTAAGACACCTCCCGCTGTCCTCTCAGCTGTTTGGGACACCGCGATTTCATTGCGACGCTCCCGAACAGCTCCGCTGAGCTAACCCGGCAGTGAATTCTCCCGTTTTAGACACCGCAATCAATTTTGATTGCGGCGTCTAAAGGGTTAATACCGGACATCAGCCCCATTGGTGATGTCCTGTTTTAGCAACGGGTCCTTGTTGCTCATAGCAACCGGGACCCTTCAGATATGACGTGGGCTAGGCTTCTGAGCAAGCTTCACAGATCTGGAGCCGGCCACAGGACATTCAAAGATCCATCGGCTTTCTCTCTGCAGGAGAAGCCTATCCAAATCTCCTTCCGTGGGTGTCTCCGTATCACGTCAATGCCTACAAATTTTAGACAGGATACTTCTCCACTGGGATGAGTGCTAGTATGATTGCGGACATCCCCTACATTTTCTAATATTCTTTTCCGTAGTTCAAGAATAGTCTTTCCCATATATAGGAGTGGGCATGTGCATTCTGCTACATAAATTACACCTGTCGAAGAGCAATTTATAACATTTTAAATCGGTTTACTACAGCCTGGTATAATTTAAGTTTTGCTGATAAAATTGCTTGCTCTGCAATACCTGCACGAGAAGCACCCAGGGGGAGGGGGTAGTCTATTCAACCATGTTGTAGGTTTGGGATCAGTTAACAAATGGCTCTGTACCAATTTGTCACCAATACTCGGGCCTTTTCTATACGTGATCTGTGGTCTGTCTCCCACCTCAGGAGACTATTAGTGGAGGTTTGTTTACAATACACTGTAAAATGCAGGACTTCAGTTTGTCCTCCAGAGATTTTAAGGTTTAGAAATGCCAGCTTATCTTTATGCATTTCAAATGTAAAGAACAGGCCTATCTGATTCTGGTTTAGAGACTCCACAAACATCTCAAACTCCCTTTTCGACCCCCCCCCCCCCATAGGATAAAGACGTCGTCGATAAATCTCACCCAAAGTAGGGCGTATTCACCAAACCTCTTCCTCTTGTCCGAGAAGGTAGTCGTGGCCTCCCACCAACCCAGGACCATAGCATATGAGAGAGTACACAGGCTCCCCATAGCTGTGCCCCTGAATTGGTGGTAGGTGTGGCCAATAAAGAGAAAGTAATTCCTCGTCAGCACAAATTTGAATAATTCCAAGAGCAAGCTGTTATGTTCCCGAGAATTGTACTCCTCTCGAAGACAAAAAATATGCCACAGCTCTGAGGCCCACTTCGTGTTGGATTGACGAGTACAACACTTCAACGTCAATGCTACAAAGTAAAGTAGACTCCTCAATAGTCATATCTTCAATTTTCTGTCACAAAATCTTGTCAATCTAGACCCCCAAATTCTGGCACATTCCCCCTATGCCTGATACAATTGGCCTCCCCTTTGAGGGGGTCAGTCTTTTATGGAGTTTAGGGAGTGCATAGAATGTGGGGGGGTCGTAGGACAAGATGGAACAAGGATTATCTCTTTAATTTTTGTCTACAAGCTTCTTTTCAAAGGCTCTTTTGACAATATTTATTAATTCCTGTTTGTAATCATTTGTAAAGTCCGCGGGTAAACTTACGGCACATCTCTATCTATTTACATTTGTCTCTGCTGACACCTCTGTCCATGTCAGGCACTGCCCAGAGCAGTAGCAAATCCCCATAGCAAACATATCCTGTTCTGGACAGTTCCTGACATGGACAGAGATGTCAGCAGAGAGCACTGTGGTCAGACAGAAAGGAAATTCAAAAAGAAAAGAACTTCCTGTGGAGCATACAGAAGCTGATAAGAACTGGAAGGATTAAGATTTTGAATTAGACTTAATTTACAAATCGGTTTAACTTTCTGGCACCAGTTGATTTAAAAACATTTTTTTCCCAGGGGAGTACCCCTTTAAACTCTCTGTGGAACTACTGATCCTAAAAAGCCTTCACATGTATAATTAAAAGCAAGATGAGCAAAGCATTGAGCAATGTGATGACCTGTCACCTGCATTGCTGTGTCCAGGTGCTGCACTACAAATCATAGTTACATAGTTAGTATGGTTGAAAAAAGACATGCGTCCATCAAGTTCAACCAGGGAATTGAAGGGAAGGGTGTAAGGGGATAAGGGGAAGGGATGTTGTTTTATAATTCTGCATAAGCATTAATGTTATTTTGTTCCAGGAATGTATCTAACCCTGTTTTAAAGCTATTAATTGTTCCTTCTGTGACCAGTTCCTGAGGTAGACTGTTCCATAAATTCACAGTTCTTATGGTAAAGAAGGCGTGTCGCCCCTTTAGACTAAACCTTTTCTTCTCCAGACGGAGGGAGTGCCCCCTTGTTCTTTGGGGGTTTTTAACCTGGAACAGTTTTTCTCCATATTTTTTGTATGGGCCATTTATATACTTATATACATTTATCATATCCCCCCTTAAACGTCTCTTCTCAAGACTAAACAATTGCAACTTCTTTAATCATTCCTCGTAGCTAAAATGTTCCATGCCCTATATTAGTTTAGTCGCACGTCTCTGCACCCTTTCCAGCTCTGCAGTGTCCCTTTTATGGACAGGCGACCAAAACTGAACAGCATATTCCAGGTGAGGCCGTACCAATGCTTTATAAAGGGGGAGTATTATGTCCCTGTCCCTTGAGTCCATGCCTCTTTTGATACATGACAATATCCTGCCGGCCTTGGAAGCAGCAGCCTGACATTGCATGCTATTCTGTAGTCTGTGATCTACAAGTACACCCAGATCCTTCTCTACCAGTGACTCTGCCTGTTTAATCCCCCCTAAGACATATGACGCATGCATGTTATTTGTACCCAGTACCCAGATGCATAACTTTACATTTATCCACATTGAACCTCATTTGCCAAGTGGATGCCCAGACACTTAGTCTATCCAAGTCATCTTGTAACCTATACACATCCTCTATAGACTGTACCGTGCTACAAAGCTTGGTGTCATCTGCAAAGATAGAAACAGAGCTGTTAATGCCATCCTCTATATCATTGATAAATAAATTAAACAACAGCGGGTCCAGTACAGAACCTTGGGTTACACCACTAATAACCGTGGACCAATCAGAGTACGAATCATTGACCACCACTCTCTGGGTACGATCCATGAGCCAGTGTTCAATCCAGTTACAAACTAAATTTTCCAAGCCCAAAGACCTTATTATACCTGTCAGATGACTATGAGGGACAGTATCAAATGCTTTAGCAAAATCCAGAAACACTATATCCACAGCCATTCCTCTGTCAAGGCTTTTACTCACTTCTTCATAAAAGCAAATTAGATTGGTTTGACAACTTCTATCCTTAGTAAACCCATGCTGGCTATCACTTATAATACAATTATCCCCTATGTATTTCTGTATGTAATCCCTTATAAGTCCTTCAAACAATTTACCCACAATGCACGTTAAACTTACTGGTCTATAATTTCCTGGGGAAGACCTAGAGCCCTTCTTGAAGATTGGCACCACATTCACCTTGCGCCAGTCCCTTGGCACAATACCAGACACCAGAGAATCTCTAAATATCATGAACAGGGGTACAGATATTACTGAACTTACCTCTCTAAGAACTCTTAGGTGCAATCCATCTGGTCCTGGAGATTTTCTTACAGTTACTTTACTTAACTTACCTTGTACCATCTCTACATTAAGCCAGTTCAGTACATTACATGATGTGTTACCAGCACTGACCTGTCCAATGTCAGCTCCTCCTTCTTCCTTAGTATATACAGAACTAAAGAACCCATTCAGTAGCTCCGCCTTCTTTATCGCCTGTGACAACCTCCCCATTATTATTATTAAGAGGTACTACATGCTCTGTCCTTGTTTTTTTTTTTGTATTTATATATCTAAAAAAATATTTAGGATTAGTTTTGCTTTCTTTGGCCACCTGTCTCTCATTTTGAATTTTTGCCATCTTTATTACATTTTTACAGATTTTATTAAGCTCCTTGTACTGTTTAAATGTTATAGCTTACCCATCAGATTTGTATTTTTTTAAAGCTATTTTTTTATTGTTTATTGCTCTTTTAACATAATTTATCAGCAATGTAGGATTCAGTTTTATTCATTTATATTTGTTCCCCTTTGATATATATATTTAGCTGTATAGTTATTAAGAGTTGATTTAAAGATGTCCCATTTACCTTCTGTATCAGTATTTGACAACACCTCCCCCCAGGCTATGTCCTGTAGTGCAGATCTCAGCCCAGGGAAATTTGCCTTTTTAAAGTTATATGTTTTTGCCTTCCCCGTCTGTCTTTGTTTTCTACATTTTAAGTCAAAAGTAACTATATTGTGGTCGCTATTACCAAGGTTTTCCCTCACAGTTACATTACCAACCAGCTCTGCGTTGTTGGAAATGATCAGATCCAACAAGGCATCACTTCTTGTTGGGTCCTCCACAAACTGCCCATAAAATTATCCTGCAATAAATTTAGGAATTGTCGCCCCTTTGTAGTTTTAGCCAGCCCCCGACCCCAATCTATATCTGGATAGTTAAAATCTCCCATTATTACCACTGTACCTACACGGGCTGCCCTCTCTATTTGTTTATACAGCTGACCTTCTATCTCCTCAGTGATGTTAGGGGGTCTGTAGATTACACCAAGTATTATTTTTTTCAGTATTTCCCTCCTTTTGTAATTCTACCCACAGTGATTCCACATCCTCAGAATCATCACACACTGTGGCATCATCGTTCACACTGACTTTCATGCCACTTCTTACATACAGACAGACTCCACCACCTTTTCTGTTCATTCTATCCTTGCAAAACAATGTAAAGCCCTGAAGATTGACAGCCCAGTCATGCGAGGAGTCCAGCCATGTCTCAGTGACCCCAACTATATCAATATGTTCCTCCAGTATCAAGGCCTCAAGCTCCCCAATTTTATTTGCTAGGCTTCTGGCATTTGTGAATATACACTTTACATTTCCATTAAGTTTTATACATATAGTCTCACTAATGGGATTTTCTGAGTTATTGGGGTTAATGTTATTATTTGAGTTATAAGGTCTAATTGTACTATTTAAGTTATTGGGGGCTAATGGTATTTTTTGAGTTATTGGGTCTAACGTTATTATTTAAGTTATTGTCGCTAATGGGATTTTTTGCTTTATTGGGTCTAACATTATTATTTAAGTTATTGGGGCTAATGGTATTTTTTGAGTTAATGGGGCTTATTGTAGTTATTGAGTTATTGGGGATAATGGAATTTTTTATGTAGTTATGATTTTTTCCAGACGTACGACAAAATGAAACCTATATAAGTAGGGTATCATTTCAATCGTATAGACCCACAGAATAAAGACAAGGCGCCACCCCCACCGAAAAATGCACTGTGCAGAAACGGAAGCCCCCAAAAGCTACAAAATGGCGCTATCTCTTCAGTCCTGCTGCTCAATGATCCTTTTTTCCCGTTTCATGGCAAATCCTAGCAGTCTGACTGTGAACAAGCCCTTAAAAGCTTGCAATATGCATTTTAGGCCAAGTTATGTGAATTTTCTAGGTTTAATCAAACATATAGCTTTTCTACCTTGGTTTTACATAAATACACATTAAAAGTGACGATAGTGAACTGTAATACACATTTTAGGCCAAGTTGCATGTATTTTTTGGGTTTTATCAAACTTCTTTCTACCTGTGTTTAACATTCATATGTATTAAAAGGGTTTGGAGCAAACATGAAATAGGCATCTTATGGCAAGTTACATGTATTTCTGTGACAGCTGTCACACCCCCTCCCATAGACTTGCATTGAGGGGCGGGGTGTGACGTCACACGGGGGCGGAGTCGTGATGTCACGATCTTCCGTCCTGGTGGTCGAGATGGACTCAGCCTGAGGACCTCCAGCGGTTCCGGAAGCTGCTACAGGTAGGTACTGCATGGTAGATCCAGGGGGTCCCCAGCAGCGGGACCCCGGCGATCTGACATCTTATCCCCTATCCTTTGGATAGGGGATAAGATGTCTAGGGTCGGAGTACCCCTTTAACGCAAACCAAACATTTTCAAAAAGGTCGGCAAGCCCAGGTATAGGCCAGTCTATTATACCTATGCTATGTAGGGCTTATCGTAAAGCACATCTGCAAATGTTGTTTAAAACTGCTGAGGTTTTAATTAAGGGCAGGAAAAAGAATAATTAACCCCTTAAGGACCACAAGTTTTTCTGTTTTTGCACTTTCATTTTTTCCTCACAACCTTCTAAAAATCCGAACGCTTTCAATTTTGCTCCTGCAGACTCATATGAAACATAGAAAAATATAATGTATTGGCAGATAAGAACTCTTTGGCCCATCTTGTCTGCCCAATAATCTGAATCCTATCAATAGTTCCTGGCACTATCTTATATGAAGGATTGCCTTATGCCTATTCCATGCATGCTTAAACTCCTTCACTGTATTTGCAGCTACCACTTCTGCAGGAAGGCTATACCGTACATCCACTACTCTCTAAGTAAAGTAATACTTCCAGATTTTACTTTTAAACCTTTGCCTCTCTAATTTAAAATGATGTCCTCTTGTGGTAGTTTTTCTTCTTTTAAACCTCCTTTATCGTTTTGATTCCCTTTATGTATTTAAAAGTGTCTATCATATCCCCTCTCTCACTTCTTTCTTCCAAGCTATACATGTTATGGTCCTTTAATCTTTCCTGGTAAGTTTTATCCTGCAATTCATGTACTAGTTTAGTAGCTCTTCTCTGAATTCTCTCTAGAGTATCTGACCCCTATAACTTTTTTATTTTTCCGTATGCGGGCAGTATGAGGGCTCATTTTTTTGCGTCGTGATCTGAAGTTTTTATCGGTACCATGATTGTTTTGATCTGACTTTTTGATCACTTTTTATACCTTTTTAGGGTATACAAAGGGATCAAAAATAGGAAATTTTGGACTTTTGAATTTTTTTACGTGTACGCCATTGACCGGGCGGTTTAATGAACCTTATTTTTTTATAGTTCGGACATTTGCACATGTGGTAATACCACATGTTTATTTTTATTTTGTTTATAGATTTTTTATATGCAATTTGGGAAAGGGGGGTGATATAAACTTTTATTAAGGACGGGGTTAATGTGTGTGTTTTTAAACTTTTTTAAACTTTCTTATTTTACCCTTTTAGTCCCCTTAGGGGACTACTAGGAGGAAGCATTAGATTCTTCATACAGATCAATGTGGTTCAATAAAACCACATTGATCTATGTGCTCTGCACTAGATTGATAAAGCCTTGTCCTGCTAGGCTTTATCATTCACAGCACAGAAGCCAACACAGAAGGAGAGGTAAGCCCTCTGGCTACCTCAGAAGTGAATCGCCCCCCCCCCCCATGATCACGCTGTGGGGGGGGGGGTGATCCACCCCCACTACACCACCAGGGAGCAGTTAAAGGCACCTTTAGATGCCGCTCTCAGCTTTGAGAGCAATGATCTAAAGGGTTAATAGCCGGCCACAGCAATCGCCACATGTTGGCTATTAACGCCGACCCCCAGCAACAGGAATCAGCTGGGGGCCGGCCGGTATGGCGCAGGCTCAAGTCGGGAGCCCGCACCATACCTGCTTAATGGCACATGGACTTGCGAGGGGTTAAAGACAGGGAAAAAGAAAAAGATTAGAAAAAAGATAGTATTCCGGTATCTGACTTCTATCAGTAAAAATAAATAAATCTAGATAATATGGCCAACCCCTGATCACCTGTTTGAATAAGCAGACAGTTTTGTTCATAGTATAGTTGTTGTGCTAAGTTACTGCAGCTCAACTTCCTTTCAAGTAAGTGGGACAATGCTCGAACACCTCATATCTCTGCTATAAGTAGTACAGTACACACTAAAACCTTTTTTTGTACCTTGAAAATTTCACTTGTAAGACACATGAACAAATGTCTAATATCTGGAGAATAAAACAAATGTACATTGAAAGAAATAAGGTCTTGCCCAAAAAGATATCCTAATTAGGCTAGGGCTGATATATGACACTTGACTCTAGTGACCTGTTCCTGCTACTCCATATCCCACTATGTCCAATAAGATTAGCATATGTAGGGGCACAAGAGGCTTTCCCTTAAAGGGGTACTCCGGTGGAAAACACTTTTTTTTTTTTTATCAACTGGTGCCAGAAAGTTAAACAGATTTGTAAATTACTTCTATTAAAAAATCGTAATCCTTCCAGTACTTATTAGCTGCTGAATACTACAGAGGAAATTATTTTCATTTTGGAACACAGAACTGTCTGCTGAATCACGAGCACAGTGCTCACGGCTGACATCTCTGTCCATTTTAGGAACTGACCAGAGCAGCATATGTTTGCTATGGGGATTTTCTACCTTTTATGGACAGTTCTTAAAATGGGAAAAATTATATATATATATATATATATATATATATATATATATATATATTTATATATATATATATATTCCTGGATAACCCCTTTAAGGTAGGAAGCTGAAAAATCCCCCAAGATACCATTGACATAATTGCTCAAAGGCTGAGTGATTGAATGAACTCCCTAAGTTACTCATCTGTTTTTTTCCCCTTCTAAGACAAAAAAAAATGTTGTCATTTGTGGACTCAAGGGGTAAGTATAATAAAACTCTCCTTCACTGACTTAAATGCCGGACTTTGCCATATCAAGCGTGGATTGTAACCTGAGATGTAATTGTTAGAGCATCAAATATCTGTTTTGACAAACACCTGTTAAGATATTTGAGGTGATCTATCAGAACAAGATTGGTCTCTCATCGAAAGGTTTATCATTGAATCATCCTGCTTCTGATTTAACAAGGATCTTAATCCAGCTAAGATTAACATTCCTTAGAAGGCTCCATTCATTCTATTTCCTTGGTCACAATCTGTAGAAAAATGTCTATACTCATGGTATCCAATAAATTGGGCATACTGGTACTCCTGGTCTTGAAATCCATAAATGGTCCATCTCCTGGATTCCTGTCACCTATGCCCATTAACTCAACTAAGGTTTGAATGCCTGGAAGGTGTTCCTCCATTATGTCATACTCTTAGCATTGTCTTCTATTGTAATACTTAAAAACTGAGGCCACGTCAACACACAGCAGAAAAATGAAGGTCTTTGACCCAGGAGAAACAATCAAATCTTGTGGCTGGTACAGAACTGAGTCCTCTTTTTAAAAGATTCTCCTCGGATTCTGCTAGGGACCTAGAAATAAGATTTATGACCTGCAGACTATCACTAGATCCCTAAATTATGTCTGGATGGTTCCATTTGTGTAGTGCTTGTGATATGTCCCTTAATTGATAGGGTGTCACTTCATTCTCAAAATAAGAGGAAGTAGGTGAGTTGGACCAGGTGGTACTCATGCTTGTACTGGGGACTTGATAGTTTTACCCTGGGCTCTTTAAATGCCAGATAGTTGAGGTTAGAGATGAGCGAACTTTTCAAAAATTCCATTTGGCCGATTCGCCGAATTTTCTGATAAAGTTTGTTTCGTTACGAATTTTTTCGTGATGAATCTATATTAAAAAAGGCAATTTCTAGCCTACATACAGCCTCTATAGGGGTATAGAACACTTTGCTGTGTTCTAAAACGCATATGGAGTGTGCTGGGTTAGTGAAATAATACTGTTATTCAGAATAATATGCAGATTACCGGCATCGCTTTTACAGAGCCTGGTGGTGGCATCAGTGTCAAGAGACCATATAGTGACTGAATGACACAGCGTGGAGGTGTTGGCAGCATGAGGAGACCATATAGTGGCTGAATGGCATAGCGTGGAGGTTTTGTCAGTATGAGGACACCATATAGTGGCTGAATGACACAGTGTGGAGGTGTTGGCAGCATGAGGAGACCATATAGTGGCAGAATGGCACAGCATGGAGGTGTTGGCAGCATGAGGACACCATATAGTGACTGAATGACACAGCATGGACATGTTGTCAGCATGAGGAGACCATATAAAGTGACCCCTCGACTTATGATGGCCTCAACATATGATCATTTCAACATATGATGGCCTCTCAGAGTCCATCGTATGTTGAAGGCAGCCTCGACATATGATGCTGCTGTGTGTCGGGGCCATCGTACAAACAGCTATCTGACAGGGCTGACAACTTCAGCAACTGACAGATAGTTGTATAATGTGCCCCGTGTGTCCCGTTCTGCCTCCTGTTACTCACATGCTGTCCTGCTAACTCACACAGGCTTCCACTGTGAGCTCCGTGTAAGCCCCGCCCCCCCCAGTGCAGCCATAGCCAATAGCCTGCAGCATCTTGCTGCAGGCATCCAATGAGCTGCTGGCTGCCCTCCCCTTCCTTTCCTATAGAACTGTAGTCGGCAGGATGGTAATGGAGGACATTCTGTCCCCCCTGAAGGTATTTAAAGAACTGTACAGTACTGTATGCGATATCACACATCACATACAATACATATACACATTATAAACCCCATACATCAATGTTTCACTATCAGTGTGCCTCCAGCTGTTGCAAAACTATAACTCCCAGCATGCCCAGACAGTCAGTGGCTGTACATGCATGCTGGGAGTTGTAGTTGTGCAACAGCTGGAGGCACCCTGGTTTGTTAAACACTCCCCATACACTCCACATACAATGGTCATCCCAGAACCAATTGACAGTTTCCCATAGAGATATGTATTCAACATACAATGGTTCCGAGGCCCCAGAACCAATTACCATTTTTACATAGACATATGTACTCGACATATGATGGTTTCAACATATGATGGTTCTCCTAGAACCAATTAATATCAAATGTTGAGGGACCACTGTAGTGGCTGAATGACACAGCATGGAGGTGTTAGCAGCATGAGGAGACCATATAGTGGATGAATGGCACAGCCCGGAGTTGCCAGCAGCATGAGTAGGCACTAGGCCTTCACAATCCCTAAGATTAAAAGATGAATTAAGAAATTTAAACCGAAGATTTTGGATAGCGGGTGCTACCTATGAGAAAATTTGAAATTCCCAGACCAAGGCCCAACAGTGCCATCAGTAACCCATATATTGCCTGAATGACACAGCCTGGAGTTGGCTGATGCACAAGTTCACACCAGGGCTTCACAATCCCCCCCCAAAAACACCACAATTTTAGAATTTTTCCAAAAAAGATTTTAGATAGCGGGAGCTACCCATGAGAAAATTTGAAATTCCCAGACCCAGGCCCAGCAGCGCCATCATTTTTTTATTTGAAATTTAAAACAACCTTTGCGTGTCCCGGACCCTAGCGTGTGGGTACGAAGGACCAAATCAGACAAGCCCCCACAGGGCTCATGTGGCTGTGAGATTTATGCGCAAAGTCTCCATTGCCCTGACCGGCCACTTCTTGCCAAGGCAAACCATGGGAAGAACAACGTGACACCGCCGTGATCTGCACACATGGTATGCTAAAGGGCCACTGAGACTTGTCCGGGCAGTGGAGGCTTAAGACACAGTGGAGGATGTGGAAGCGGAGTAGCACACTGTCGCAGGACCAACAGGCTGACAGAGTTTAGCAGGAAGCAGCATTGAGTAAACACCAGGGCTTTAGAATCCCAAAGAAAAAACAAACATTTTTGAAATAATTTTAAGAATATTTAGGATAGCGGGTGCTACCTATATATTGCCTGAATGACACAGCCTGGAGTTGGCTGATGCATGAGTACACACTAGGGCTTCACAATCCCTCCTAAAAAATACAACAATTCTAGAAATTTATGAAGAAGACTTTTGGACAGCGGGTGCTACCTATGAGAAAATTTGAAATTCCCAGACCAAGGCCCAGCAGCGCCATCAGTAAACCATACATTGCCTGAATGACACAGGCTGGAGTTGGCTGATGCATGAGTACGCACCAAAGCTTCACAATCCCTAATAAAAAAGACAAACATTTTTGACGAAAACTTTTAACGAAAATTTAGGACAGCGAGTGCTCTCTATATATTACCAGAATGACGCAGCCTGGAGTTGGCTGCAGCATGAGGAGACCATTGAAATGTGTGATTTTTTTATTTGAAATTTAAATCAAAATTTGTGTCCCGGACCCCGCCGTGTGGGAACAAAGGACCTAATCTCACAAGCACCCACAGGGCTCATGTGGCCATAAGATGTAGGCGCAACGTCTCCATAGCCCTGACCGGCTATTTTTGTTTTTTTGTACCTTTGTTTAAGAACAAGCGCATATCCAAGAGTCCAGAAGACTTTATAATGCAGGACGGTGGACCACCAAAAGACATTCTTCTATAAAATAATTTTTTATGAAATAAAGAAGCAGAGTTCATCCCTCTGCATATTTTTTTTTTTAATGTTACTTAAAAAATCACACGCAACAATCGTTCAATGGTGTAATGGTTATTATTGTGGAAAAGTCAAGTTTATTACTGTGATAATTATCAGAAAATTTGAAAAAAAAACACTAACCAAGAGTGTTTAATAACCCCATACATTGCACCATAAATGTTGAAATTTAAATCATTTTGAAATTTTAATTTAAATTTCAAAAATCCTAGAATTAAAGGCCCAAGCCCAGAAGCATCATAAAGTCAAGTAGTTCCTGAAAGACACAGGAGCAGTCAGGAGTAGGCATCAGCAGTACCCAAGAGGCTTTAATAACCCCTTACATTGCACGATCACTCGCGAGATCGGGCAATAACAGGTATGTTATGCCCTCAGATGTCCGGGGCTGCACGCGCGCTACACTGAACGGACCAGCGTGTGTCTATCTTTCACCGACAGGTGCGGGTAATCCGCTGAACCCCGTTCGCGATAGGGATCAGGGATTGCAATTATTTGACAGGAAAGAAGAATCACAACTAAGCGCGGGTCATAAGCTCGGGTTCATTAAGTCCCTGTAGATACACCAGCTCTCCAATCCCCTATAATGTGCCCGGATCGGTGTCCAGCCAACACCAGCAATGAAAATGAAAGGCAGATGATCCAGCACTATTTCTATGCAGCTTTATTGGAAACACAGCACACAGGTAAAATCAGCCTGAACTCAGACGCGTTTCGAGCACATGCGCTCTTTGTCGGTGATGTCACAGGTACTACCAGGTGAGGTTAAATACCTTTTGTTTGTGGGAGGGGAGGGAAAAATCCCATATCCCCACCTCTCTCTGGAGACCTGTGGCATAGTTCACATTAGTAAGAACAAACAACATTAAAATATATATATATATAAAATCCAAAGATGGAACATACATGCAATGATATTACTTAATTGTTCATAAAATTTGTAGGATTTAAATGTCACGGAAGGGGGTTCGTAAAATTAGTACTTATGCTTTTAGTAGTGAAACAGCAGTTCTTGACGGACATTGAGACCCGTCGGAGAGCGGGTCCCCAGAGTGAACTGCCAATATGCTTCACGATCTGCCAATTTTTTCCTGATACAACCCCCTCTCGTGCCCATTTTAACATGCTCAATGGCAAAAATTCGGAATGTGTTTAATTTACCGGCATGTGCAAAGTGAAAATGTGCAGATGCAGCAGATCTCTGTCTTACTGCTGTCAGTGTGCTGTCATTCAGATGTTCCAGTGCTCTTATTTTCAGTTTTCTTGTTGTGTATCCCACATATTTTAAATTGCACTCTGTGCATTCTATCATATAAATTACATTACTGTAATTACAGTTCATGTAATTATTGATAGGGTACCTTTTGGTACCATCCGAGCTCTCGAACTGGGTCGTCTGTTTGACATACTGGCAAGTTCGGCACACTTTATGTCCGCACTTGAAAAATCCTTTCCTTTCTAACCAGCTGCTATTTCTCCTGTTCTGCGAAACGACCACACTCGGGGATAGTTCGTCCCCAAGTGTGGGGGCCCGTTTGGACATTATTCTGCAGCCTTCTTCTAAGATTCCAGCCAGCGTATAATCCTGTTTCAGATAATGTAAATGTCTCTGTACTATGCTTTTGACCTGATTGAAGTAAGGTGAATAGGTAATAGCCAGAACTGGTTTTTCGGATCTGGTTGATGATTTATTGGCATTATTTGGGTTTAATAAATTAACTCTTTCTTTTTTAGCTACTTTTTGTTCAGCTTTTTTAACAGTATGATTGGAATATCCCCTAGATTTTAATCTTTGTTTTAATTCACTGGCTTGTGTGTTATATACATTTGTATTTGTACAATTCCTTTTTAGTCTGGTTAGTTCCCCAACTGGGATCGCTTGGACCGTGTGTGTGGGGTGATTGCTATCTGCTCTCAGGACCGTATTGCCCGATATGGGCTTTCTATACGTGGAGGTCTCAATGATTTCATTCTGGGACCCTCTCAACTCTAAATCCAAAAAAGTTATACTAGTAGAGTCCACATGATAGGTAAATTTTAAATTAAACATATTATTGTTTAAGTAGTCCACAAACAGTGGCACGGTCGCGATGTCCCCCCTCCAAATAAGGAGGAGGTCATCAATGAATCGGCCGTACCACTGTATGCTGGCCTTGAAGGGATTTTCATTTGTATAAATAAATTGTGATTCCCAAAACGACATAGTTAAGTTAGCAAGCGAGGGTGAATGTCTGGCCCCCATAGAAACGCCGCTTACTTGGACAAAAAAGGACCTATCAAAAGTGAAGTAGTTGCGGGACATGAGAAACCAAACAACCATTTTAATGTATTCACACAAATCTGGAGAGTAGTTGCTATGGGTAACAAGATGATGATCCAGGGCCCGCATGGCAACGGTCCATGGTATGCTGATGTATAATGACACCACATCACAGGAGAGCCATGCGTACCCTGAATCCCATACCGTATTTTCAAACGATTTTAACACATCTCTGGTGTCTTTTAAGTACCCGGGGACTCGCTGTACTAATGACTGTAATAGCCGATCCACCCATGTAGACAATCGCTCCAGCAATGATCCACTGCCGGACACGATGGGTCTCATGGGCGGAGGAATAATGCCTTTTTAGGTTTTGAGGAGAGTATACAGTACTGGGATAATAGTTTGTTCTACATATAAATAATCCCTATCTCTCTCTGAAAGAACTCCCAATGCTATGCCCTCCTCTAGTAATTTGCTAAGTTCCTGTTGAAATTTGGAAGTGGGATCATGATCCAATTTCCTATAAGTTTTTGCATCAGTTAATAACTCATTGATTTGTGAAATATACATTTCTTTATCCATTACCGTAACAAGACCCCCCTTGTCAGACATCCTGACCACAATGTCATCATATGATGCTAGTTCTTTTAATGCATAACGTTCTTTTTTGGTCAGGTTGTCTGATTTAGGTTGTCTTGTTGAAATGCTGTTGCTAAAGGCAACAAGATCCTTTTCCACCTCATTCTGGAATTTATTCATACCCTCTGTGCGGGAGGATAATGGATAAAAACCAGGATTTTTATTCACATGCCATTTGTTAGTGGTAACACTAGATTCATAGGGATTACTACATTCCAATTCCTGTAACTCTTTAAGTACAATTTGTTCTGAAAAAGAAAGTTGATGAAATACATTATGTGTCAAATTCTCAGTATCATCTGATGCGACCTGGGTTGCATCATCTGATACACTATCCAAGAAATGCTTTTTAACCGTAATATTGCGAATAAATTTATTTATCTCACATAAAGTAGAAAAAATATTTAATTCATTTGCAGGAGAGAAATTCAGCCCCCTAGAAAGTAGGGACACTTGATCATCGGTTAAAGTTCTACTGGACATATTCATTACCCCACTTGTTTCTGGGCTTGACTCCTCAAGCGGGGAGTGTCCATGTCTGGTGTGTTTTCTCCCCCCCCCCCCTCCTGGGTTTTTTGCCTTGCGTTTGGCGTTTTTTGGCTTTTTGTAATATGTCGCTTGACCAGGAGTGGAATTAGAAGTGGTGGGGTTATCCGATTCGCCATCTGATTCCATTTCTGATGAGCTAAATGTAACCTTATGGTGAGGTGTGCGTTTCCTCTGGAATTTATTTCTCTTTAGAATAGATTTCGGTGTATGCTCATATGATTCCCACCTTCCCCACTCATACTGTTGTTTTAGCTCAAAGTCTCTAATGTCCCTCTGTAACTTAATCTTCTTAGTTTCCATGATTTGTTCTTCCAATTTAGCAATACGTTCATTTGTAACATTCAATAATTCAGTATAAGTGTTCATACCTTTGTATGGTTCCAGTTCTTGTTGTAATTTACTGATGTCCTCAGTTAATGTCTCTAATTTCTTGGATTCGTATTTGATGATAATATTCATGAAGCGGTTTGAGCAAATTGTGATGGCTTCATTCCATTCTGCAATCATCTCCTCACAAAAGATCGTTGTAGGTATCTTTTTGATTCGGAGACCTCTCGGTATGATTTCCTTGGACACATAATTTGTTAAGGTTGTATGATCCCACCATATCCGAGTCTCCTGCAGTTGCAGCTTCTCCAGGTTGTGCATAAGTACCTTTAAATTCACATTGGACGTGTCAGTCATACCAGATCCTGATCCTGAGAACAGGTTTGCGGCTTTTTGTGCTCTGTCCATGCCGGAAAGTTCAGCCATTGAGCTTGTGAAAAGATCCAAAAGTGGCCGGCTAGTACCTGTGTGCTTGATGAGAACACTTGTTCTTCGTGATGTGTTGAATACCAGCTGCGGGGTGGGAGCGCGGTCGGCTAGAGGCAAAAGCAGAGTCCACGTAGATACACCAGCTCTCCAATCCCCTATAATGTGCCCGGATCGGTGTCCAGCCAACACCAGCAACGAAAATGAAAGGCAGATGATCCAGCACTATTTCTATGCAGCTTTATTGGAAACACAGCACACAGGTAAAATCAGCCTGAACTCAGACGCGTTTCGAGCGCATGCGCTCTTTGTCGGTGATGTCACAGGTACTACCAGGTGAGGTTAAATACCTTTTGTTTGTGGGAGGGGAGGGAAATTTTAATTTAAATTTCAAAAATCCTAGAATTAAAGGCCCAAGCCCAGAAGCATCATGAAGTCAAGTAGTTCCTGAAAGACACAGGAGCAGTCAGGAGTAGGCATCAGCAGTACCCAAGAGGCTTTAATAACCCCTTACATTGCACGATCACTCGCGAGATCGAGCAATAACAGGTGTGTTATGCCCTCAGATGTCCGGGGCTGCACGCGTGCTACACTGAACGGACCAGCGTGTGTCTATCTTTCACCGACAGGTGCGGGTAATCCGCTGAACCCCGTTCGCGATAGGGATCAGGGATTGCAATTATTTGACAGGAAAGAAGAATCACAACTAAGCACGGGTCATAAGCTCGGGTTCATTAAGTCCCTGCCCTTTGTACACACCGCATGTCTCTACTACCGATTGGATGGTTTAGTGAGATCCTCGGATCGGCCCCGGCGGGGTAGGAGAAGGCCCTAGCAGAGTGCCGAGAATTTAAAGATCATAGTTGAAATTTGCATTAAGAATGTATTAGCTACTGCTAAATTTCAAAAAATTGAAGGCTCAGGGCCTGAGGCATCAGGGAGGCAATTATTTCCTGAAAGATACAGAATGAGTCAGGGGCAGTCATTCGCAGTACCCAAGAGGGTTTCATAACCATCCCCTTACATTTAAAGATGAATGTTGACATTTGCATTAAGCATGTATTTAGCTACTGCTAAACATCCAAAAATTAAAGGCCCAAGGCCAGAAGCATCAGTGAGGCAAGTAGTTCCTGAAAGACACAGGATGAGCCAGGAGCAGGCAATCGCAGTACCCAAGAGGGTTTCATAACCAACCCCTTACATTTAAAGATGAATGTTGATATTTGCATTAAGCATGTATTTAGCTACTGCTAAACATTCAAAAATTGAAGGCCCAAGGCCTGAGGGCAGGGAGGCAAGTAGTTCCTGAAAGACACAGTATGAGTATGGAGCAGGCATTCGCAGTACCCAAGAGGGTTTCATAACCCCTTAAATTTAAAGATCAATGTTGACATTTGCATTAAGCATATATTTAGCTACTGCTAAACATCCAAAAATTAAAGGCCCAAGGCCAGAAGCATCAGTGAGGCAAGTAGTTCCTGAAAGACACAGGATGAGCCAGGAGCAGGCAATCGTAGTACCCAAGAGGGTTTCATAACCAACCCCTTACATTTAAATATGAATGTTGATATTTGCATTAAGCATGTATTTAGCTACTGCTAAACATCCAAAAATTGAAGGCCCAAGGCCTGAGGGCAGGGAGGCAAGTAGTTCCTGAAAGACACAGAATGAGTATGGAGCAGGCATTCGCAGTACCCAAGAGGGTTTCATAACCCCTTACATTTAAAGATCAATGTTGACATTTGCATTAAGCAAATATTTAGCTACTGCTTAACATCCAAAAATTAAAGGCCCAAGGCCAGAAGCATCAGTGAGGCAATTGGTTCCTGAAAGACATAGGATGAGCCAGGAGCAGGCAATCGCAGTACAAAATTCATAACCCTAATTGATAGCCCAAGAGGGTTTCACAACCAACCATAATTGGGAAATGTTGGTGTAGCAGCATGGTCAATCTACTCTGAGGCATCTGGCATTGGTGGCTGGAAATCCTGGCTGATCCATCCCTGATTCCTCTTGACAAGCATCAGTCTCTTCACATTTTTAGTGGACAGACAAGTTCGCCTTGGGGTGACTATGGAGCTGGCCGCACTAAACACCCGTTCTGATGGCACACCACTGGCCGGGCAGGACAGCTTTTCCAGGGCAAACTCTGCTAGTTGCGGCCATAAATCAAATTTGGCTGCCCAGAAGTCCAGCATATCTTCAAGGTTTGTTGGCATGGCCATGTCAAAATATGCCACCACCTGCTGGTTCAGGTCCTGCTCCATGTCTACCTGCTGCTGATGAGTTGCTTCACTATGCGGTTGAAGAAAGGTACTCCTCAGCGACTGTAGACTCAGGCTGCTGATGATGGAGCTGGTACTGCTCCTGCCGCCCCACCCCTCCCCAGCAGCCATGGCAGTGGAAGGTGATCGCAGAGGGCCCCCCGAGTCAGACCTGCGAGTTGATGGACCATGTGGCCGATAGGCATTAGCCAACTGACTACGTAAAATCTCTCTGTAGTAGGTCAGTTTGTCCTCCCTCTCAGTGGGTTTAAAAAAGGCCCCCATTTTGGGACGGGGTCTAATAAGGTGGAGATCCAGAAGTCATCCCGCTGATGAATTTTGACAATTCGGGGGTCACTACGCAAGCAACTGAGCATGCATCGTGCCATTTGCGCCAGTGACTCGGAGGGACTACCTGCCTCCATCTCCACGGTGCATCTCCATCTCCATACTGCCACGGTGTGTCTGGGTCCTCTGTCTCAACTTCCTCATAACCCTCCAGCTCCTCTGGCTGCTTCTGCTCCTCCTCTCCTGTCCGAAGACTAGAAACACTGACCATCTCATCCAACCTAAATTGTGCTCCGCTCTGCCCCTCATCATCCTCCTCCTCCATCTCAGCCCCCACAGGGCTCATGTAGCCTTGAGATGTAGGCACAATGTCTCGGTGATGGCTTTTCTTTGTTCGTATAGTCTGTCCAACATATGGAGGGTGGAATTCCAACGTGTGGCAACGTCACAAATAAGACTATGTTGTGGGATACTGTTCTGACGCTGCAGCTCAAGGAAGGTGTGCTTGGCGGTGTACGAGTGGCTGAAGTGCATGTACAGTTTCCTTGCCATTTTCAGGATATTTTGCAAATGGGGTGAAGACTTGAGGAAGTGCTTGACAACCAAATTCAACACGTGTGCCATGCAGGGCGCATGTTTCACACTTCCTTGTCGCAGCGCGGACACAATGTTCTTCCCGTTGTCGGTCACCATGGTTCCCATTTCCAGATTTCGTGGAGTAAGCCATACTCGGATTTCTTTACGAATGAACTTTAGCAGTTCCTCCCCTGTGTGACTCCATTCGCCAAGGCAAATCATGTGAAGAGCAGCTTGACACCGCCGTGCCCTACACACATGGTACGATGAAGGGCCACCGAGATTTGGACAAGCAGTGGAGGCCGAGGACACGGTTGAGGATGAGGTGGCGGCGTCGCACGCTGTAACAGGACCAACTGCCTGGGAGCGAGAGCGTGGAGGAGGAAGCGGTGTGACCTGTCCAAGTTGCTGTTGTGGCTGTGCAGGAAACACATTTACCCAGTGAGCCGTAAAAGACAAGTATTGTCCCTGTCCGTAGTTACAGCTCCACACGTCGGCGCTGCCGTGCACTTTTGAACACACCGACAGGCTCAAAGACTGGCCCACCTTCTCTTGTACAAATTTATGCAGGGCTGGTACTGCCTTCTTCGCAAAGAAATGACGGCTTGGGACTCTCCACCTCGGCTCGGCACAAGCTATCAATTCTCTGAAAGGTGCAGAGTCCACCACTTGAAAAGGGAGGGACTGCAACACCAGCAACTTGGACAGGAGCACATTCAACTTCTGCGCCGTTGGATGAGTGGGCGCATACTGTTGTCTCTTGGACATGGCTTCGCCGATGGATTGTTGGCGGAATGGCTGACTAAAAGCGGGAGAAGCAGGAGCGACAGAAGGAGGGTATGACACACAGCTCCCTTCGGCTGAGGTGGTGGAGCCTTGGCTGGATGAAGGAGGGAGCGGATGGCCACTGGATGATGCAGCAGGCTTGACCACTACATCAGAGCCACGGTTCTCCCAGGCCGCTTTATGGTGGCGAAGCATGTGTTGATGCAGGGCCGTGGTGCCGACATTGGGACCCTGGCCACGCTTCACCTTCTGCCGACAGATCTTGCATGTGGCTACGTGAACCTCCTCCGGATGCCTTATGCAAAACTTCCACACCGCCGAGTAGCTGATTTTCCCACCCGCAGTCCGCACTAATTGACTGCTACTGGTGCCGTCTCCAGGAACCCCTGTTCCACTACCTCCCGGAAAGGTAGGCTGCCGCGAAGCAGGTGGTCTCTCCCGGGCACATTTGGCTCCTGAATTTCCACTACTGCCACCACGCTGACTGCCAACCGTGCTACCGCCTTGCTGCCTCAAGGGCAACCTGCAACTCTCTTCTCCTGATGATGATGAAGCCCCTTCTGCTCCCGGCTCCCAATTGCGATCGGTTTCATCATCATCATCAACAGTTGTGTGCACGTCACTGATGTCCTCCTCAGGTTCCCCAACAATGTCTGCTTCTGGACCCTGAACATTTGCAACACCGCCTCCCACGTCACTCTCCGCATCACTACTTGGCCGCCTAGCGGAGCAAGCGGTGCATGTCTCCTCCCCTTCTTGGCTGTCCAGTTGCTGCTGACTGTCCTCTATTAGATCGTCCTCAGTAAATAGTGAAGCTGAACCCACAGCATAAAATACTTCTCTAGGAGAGGGAACCGCATAGGACAAAGGCAATGGGAGGACAGGGACTGCCCTTGGGCCATGCCAACTTGTGTCTGAGGAACCCACCGACTGTTGACTGGGGGTGTCAGATGTCACTTGTGATGATGTGGATGAGCGTGTTAACCAATCGACGATGGCAGATGGGTTGCTGGTGGAGACACGACCGCTGGCTGATAACGGGAGCTCAGGCCTCTCGCTGCGACTCCTGCTGCCACTCGCCCCAAGTCTGCTGCCAACTCTGCCTGAAGTATTTAGGCCTCTGCCACTCCTCTGTGCACGTCCTGGCATTTCTCTGCCTGACATACTAAGTGCATTTATGAGGGTATTACAATACGCTACACTACTCTTTAAACAGTATTTGTCTAGAACAGCAGCAGGTGATTACTTACTGCTGTCCTTTGACATTATGTAGGCCCTTGACAGATTAACAGGTACTAGATGGTACAATACTTGGATGTACCTATGCGGTACGCACAGATGAGGGCAGTAATATGCGTAACTATACGCAGAAAAAACTCAGTATTTTTGTAAAACACCAGCCGGTGGATACTATTGTTTGGACTTTGACAGTATGGAGCACCTTGACAGAATAACAGGTAGTAAATGGTGCAATACTTGGATGTACCTATGCGGTATGCACTGATGAGGGCAGTAATATGCCTAACTATACACAGAAAAAAATCTGTATTTTTGCAAAACACCAGCCAGTGAATACTATTGTTTGGACTTTGACGATATGGAGCACCTTGACAGCTTAACAGGTACTAGATGGTACAATACTTGGATATACCTATGCGGTACGCACAGATGAGGGCAGTAATATGCGTAACTATACGCAGAAAAAACTCAGTATTTTTGTAAAACACCAGCCGGTGGATACTATTGTTTGGACTTTGACAGTATGGAGCACCTTGACAGAATAACAGGTAGTAAATGGTGCAATACTTGGATGTACCTATGCGGTATGCACTTATGAGGGCAGTAATATGCCTAACTATACACAGAAAAAAATCTGTATTTTTGCAAAACACCAGCCAGTGAATACTATTGTTTGGACTTTGACGATATGGAGCACCTTGACAGCTTAACAGGTACAAAATGGTACAATACTTGGATGTACCTTTTCGGTACTCACTGATGAGGGCAGTAATATGCGTAACTATACGCAGAAAAAACTCTGTATTTTTGTAAAACACCAGCCGGTGGATACTATTGTTTGTACTTTGACAGTTTGGAGCACCTTGACAGATTAACAGGTGCTAAATGGTACAATACTTGGATGTACCTATGCGGTATGCACTGATGAGGGCAGTAATATGCCTAACTATTAGCAGAAAAAAATCTGTATTTTTGTAAAACACCAGCCGGTGGATACTATTGTTTGGACTTTGACGGTATGGAGCACCTTGACAGCTTAACAGGTACTTAATGGTACAATACTTGGATGTACCTATGCAGTATGCAGTAATATGCCTAACTATACGCAGAAAAATAAATCAGTATTTTTGTAAAACACCAGCCGGTGGATACTGTTGTTTGGACTTTGACAGTATGGAGCACCTTGACAGCTTAACAGGTACTAAATGATACAATACTTGGATGTATCTATGCGGTATGCACTGATGAGGGCAGTTATATATGCAAAACTATACGCAGAAAAAACTATAAAAAAAAAAGAACAGCTGGTGAATACTATTGTTTGGACTTGCACAGTATGTAGCCCCGTGACAGATTAACAGGTACAACATTGTACAAATGCACTACAGTCCACTGAAAAATCACTTATTTCTGAACAGCAGCAGGACCCAACAGTGCAGCACCACAAAAAAAAAAAAAAAAAAACAATTTAAATCCTAAATTGCACTCTGTCACACAATTACAGAAGAGTAGCAGAAGATTTGTGGAGCAAAAAAAAAAAATAAACTCAATTGGGCTGAGAAATGAGGAGATAAGATGCTTCAGAAAGTTCAGGCAGCTTGGAGATCTGTATGAGGCAGCTGACAGGTATCTGCCCCTCTCTGCTGCAATGCTCAATAACGTGAATAGGAGGTTTAGCTATCAATGATCCCTCTCAGTGTATCAGCAAAGCACTCTGCACTCCTGTCTTTCCCTAATGCTGATGTGAGTTGCAGTTGCAGTGTAACGCTCTGGTATGAGCTGTTCACACACACGCAGTCCCGTCCTCTCCATCTGAGTGCATAGATGAAATCAAGAGAGGCAAGATGGCCGCCGATTATATAGGGGCTGTGACATCACAGGGGTCAGTGAACACTGATAGGCTGCATTTCACATGTGATTCAGGGTCAGCCCGCCTACCTTCATTCCCGCCGCTGTTTTCTGCCCTCCCATAATCCCCTGTCCCATGTACTCCCATGTGGATCCACCATCTTAGGTCTCCAATAGCCTGGAATGCTGTAAAATGGAGTTTAATGAAGCGATTTGCGCGATCGAATCGCGGCGATATTCACATTCGTTGCAAATCGAATTTTTCATGAAATTCGTAACGAATTTGGGTTCGGCAACTTTGATTCGCTCATCTCTAGTTGAGGTCCTTGATTTTTTCCCCATCGTACCCCTTGACTGCCTCTCACATACCATCTCCCCTTCCCTGTCTCAAAGATTTTCTTACCTTTTAGGTTGGCTAACCCTTTTAAATAGGGACCATTTATTTAACAAATGTTAAAACATTATTGGATCCAGATAGCTGAGAAATAAATGGTTGTGATTAATTTGCTCATTTATGGAGAGAGTGGTAGATAAGACATCTCTTATTTAGTCTCTTTTTTCAGTCCGTATAGACAGTGCCACTTAAAAGGATAATGGTGGAACCCTCACTACACACAGAAACATCTAGTAAAACTGTTGTTTTTGTTTTTATTTTATTGTAAAAGGTTACCGTAGCTATATAACGTGCATGCTGTAGTACTATTTCATTTTAAAGAAGATTTAATTAATTGAAAGAAAGCAGTATTGTGGGATATGTCTTTATTATATATTAAGCACATTTATAATGTGTGTTTACAAATATTGCAAAATTCTGCTCTGTTCTAAAATCAGTGAGAATATCTCAAATATGATTTCATAAAGTTCATTTTCTTCCCTTGTATTCCTTTAGGGAGTACTTAAATAGATGTGGTTAATTATGTAATGATTTAGGAAGCAGCTTGCATTTAAATGGAAAACTAATCACAGTTATGTGATTAGATGAAAAGTGCTTAATTCAACCAGGAAATATGCATGCATATATAGTATCTGCAAAATACATACAAAATTAAGCTAGCAAAACTAAAAATCAAAGCATTTTACATGAAGATTTCTTATAGAAATTACTGCAAATTATGACAAAACCTAAACAATGTACAAGAAAATATATAGTTACGGTACTTAAAGGGAACCTGGCTGCTCTGCCAGCATGTTTGTGTTAGTAAATCCTAGTATACTGTACTAGACCTTATTTTTTTAGGACTCTGCATTGTCACCATTTTTCTCACTAAATACAGTTTCTTTTAGACAACAGGACCTTCTAATTCCAGGTCTTTTTGAACCTCTCCACAATTGGTTCTTGGCTCTGATTATTCTTTTAACTTAATTTTGCAAGGAGCACCTGGTCAAGGCAAATTTATGGTGAAATTATTGTCTTTTCATTTCTTTAGTATGGCCCCAACACTGCTCACTGGAACAATTAGAAGCTAAGAAATGCGCCTGCACTAATGCCATTGTTATGTTTTGCAATAATTAGGTTGTGAAGGTCTTGAGACAACTCTTTGCTTTTACCCATTATGAGATGTGTCTTGTGTTACACCTTGGCAACAAGACCTTTTTGTAGGTCATCAGTTGGAACTGTACCAGCAGATATTAATTTGCACTGATAAGGGGCTGGATAATTATAATTACTGATAGATTCCAATTGTTGTCTTTGCTTTCCATGCCTTTTTTTCACCTCTCTTCATGTGTTTAATGCCTTTTTCCTTTGTCATTTCACATTTCATATTACTACACATACCTATTTGTTTTGGTTTCTTTGTATTCATGGATAACTTTGGTTGTTACCAACATCTGGTGAACATTCCATGACAAAGATGATGGGTTCAATAATTATTCCACCTGCTATATATATATATATATATATATATATATATATATATATATATATATATAATTATGAAAATTATAGGGGACACAGCACAAAATTGATTGGACAGAGTCAGAGTGTGTAGATACATGCATACAACCGGTAACACCCAGTTGTCAATTTTCTAGGAGGAAAACAGAAGGATGACATAGCTTAAAGTACTAAGAAACGATGCTGAAGGTGAATACAATTTAAAATGAATTCCTATTTTTATTGCATTTTTCATTTATCTATTTAATTTCAAAATAGAAAACTGTCGACGAACAGGAGGCAGCACACAATCATACTGCATTGCTTTCCATCTGGCTTTTATACTATTGAAGCCCCTCCCACATGCCATGTATTGAAGCTAGGTGCTTGAAAATGTTTTCCTTGAGTTGCATAACTTTTAAGCTGATATTTCGGCCTCCCATGCCTTGCTCATGGCACTTGAGTTGTGAAGAGATAATAATATAATAACATATGACATGTCACCAGTAACAAAATAAAAACTGTATAATTATAGCAGAAAAATAAAGTCTTGAGGCCTCTTACTAGCTAAACCAGTACACCCTTCTCTGTACTGACAATGGAATACACCCCAAAACAGCTGTCTGTAGATGGGTATTACCTTCTTCTGGAGAAATTTCTGGCTTGGCATACATTCACTCTCATCACTTTCAATAGAGATTAATGGAGTGAGTTCCATCTACCAGCATCCCGTTCAAGAGATTGGGGATCTCAGTGGTTGGACGCCCTGCAATCAGCTATTTATCCCTTATCCAAGTACATTTTGGTTGAAGTGCCCCTTTAAGGGAAGGCTACCTTGAAAAGGTGGCATAAAAGAATTGCTTTGCAATTCCTTTCTACTTAGAAAAATAAAGATAATGGACCATAAGCCCCAGACAATAGTATACATGGGTAAAATAAAAGGGCAATTCTCATATAGTATTCTCTGGTCTCTATACTATTTTGATTAGCATATTCTAATAATTTGTATAATGTTCATTAACTTACTAATAATCTAATTATATTTTGCCACAAAATGTAAGGCAAAGCCACAAAAAATATATATATATATTTGTAAGGCAAAATTAAAAACAAACATTATGTAATTTTGTGGGGATTTAGTTTCTACATACAGCACTTAACAGTTAAAATTACATGTTTTCTCTATTCTGTAGGTATAAGCGATTGCAACGATACCCATACATTTTTTTTTTTCTTCTTAAAAAAATTATAACTTTTTGTAAGGAAATGAGTATACTTAAATGTTTTATGTTTCATGTATGGGGGCTAATTTATTGGCAAAAAATCTATAATTCTGGACTTACCGTGCAGTTTCATTAATATAATATTTTAATAGTTTGGACATTTCTGCATGCAACAATATAACATGTGTTTATTTTTAAGTCCATTGTCTTATTTATAAAATGGGAAAAGAGAGGGTATTGAAACTTTTATAGGGGGGGGGGGGGTATTCACATTCATTGTATTTTTTACACTATTTTTTAGTCCCCACAGTGTTATTGGTGCTCTGCTTCTCTAGCCTACAGAACAACGCTGAAGAAGCAGAGCTATCAGGGCAGCACAGGGACATGCAGGCTGATTGTGACCCTGTGATCACTCTACTGGGGTCCTAATTAGACCCCCTCCCCCAACCTACCAGCACCAGTATTTTACCCATTTTAGGTCCCACAATCAGCTTTAATTGCAGAATCTAAAGGGTTAATAGCCTTGCAGTGGGTATTAGCAATGGTGCCTGCTATTGATTCCAACCAGAAGCCATCTGGTATGGAACTGGATCATGTCAGAATCCCACTCCAAGGCTATCCCCTTCCCCAAAACACATATCCATACATACTGGGGAGGGGAATGGTAAACATTTTTTTACAAATTATACTTACCAACCCTCGGTCATCTGCAGATGTTGTGTCTCCTTTTGGTGCACTGCTGCTCCTTTCTGCTGCCTGCTATTGAGACAAGAGGTCAGTGCAGAACCTGCCTGCTCAGCCACCTAGAGATAGACCAGGATAAGGGAAGTATAATTTTTTTTGGTGCTTTTTTCACCAGCCCCAGCAATATATCAATCATTTTAGAACATCAGACACCTCTTTAACATGCCACCCCATCATCCTTAGAGTGCAGGGATAGGGTTTCCAGACCCATAAAAGGTTTCTATTTTTAAACTTTCCACATGTGTGTCCTACATTTAAACCCAAAATATCCTGAGATACATGGCTTGAGGTGTTAAAGAAATATTTAAAAATTCATATACTGTATGTACACAAACATCTTGATGAATGCCATCTATTGGCTATTTTTCACACATAAGCTGCCAAATGAAAAAAAAAAAGTATACATTTAAAGAGTACCTCTCATGATCTTGTAAAATTTTATAATCCTCCCAGTTCACTGCCACCATCATGATAAACCACCTCCTGCCTTTGTTTTTCTTCTTTTTTTTTTTTTAGTTTTCTACCTTGATATTGCATATCTGTATTTTTTTGCTTAGTCTCAGTCAGATTCACAGACTAGGAAGGGGAGTTCCCCAGCAGGCATGACATAATCTGAAGCCATACAGGGGAGAACTTCCTCCCTCACTATGCTACACACAGCCCATAGCAGTTCAGTGTTTGAGATGAGCTTTGATTGGCTAAGGCTGCACACACACCCTCAGCACTCCAGACTGCTTTTCTTGATTTTGGAATTCTGCCAGGCCAGCAAGAGTCCAAAGTCTGTGCAAGAGATAGAGGGAAACATGCTCTAGACAAGTAGGGAGACACCTAGTGGAAGCTTTTTTTTAAACAGAAAGAAAACACAGAAAACTTTTTTTTTTTTAAACAAAGTACATTAGAAAGATTTTTTTATTTACCATAAGGAGTGCAATAGCAAACATTTGTTTTAATGAGAGTGGCCATTTAATGTATACACCTTTTTTTCTGAATTACCCTAATAGATGCCTCTGATCAGGGGCATAGTTATAGGGGGGGGGTGCAGAGTTAGCTGTCATTTTGGGGTCCTGGTGCCTAAGGGAGCTCCAAGGCACATTTGCCCCATAAGAGACCAGTATTATAATTAGCCACACATGATATTGCATTGGGGCCTAGAAGCTATAAGTTATGCCTCTGCCTCTGATAAATGTCTCTGGTGGCTGTTAATAGCCTTACCTGTACAAAGATGCATATTTACCATTATCTTACTTGATGGTACAAGGTTGTATCGAATTGGTATCATGACACCTAACACAATGTAAACTCAAATCTAATGCAAACAACAACAAAAAATAATTGTTAAGGATAGACACATGTGGAGGTTAAAAAAAAATCATGCTTTACAATCTACTGATGCTGATATGAAAAGATGTTGTTGAAACAACATATCATGACCCCTTTAAAAGTCCTGCATTTTCTCCAGTATGGATACTATGAAAGCATTGCAATCTAATCTGTATTGATGCTAATACATTTGTCAGGATGCGAAGACTTTTAGGCAGCAGCTATATATGTCACCACAACAGATTCAACCAATAAAGAGCTATCCTGATGACTGGTTATCCCGACCACTTGTCTTATGTAGAAATATAAAAAAGTAGTAACATATTTCTTAAGGTCCTATACAGTTAAATATTACAATGTGGCAACTGATCCACCTAAATAGTGTAAGGGCTAGCATTACTTTCTTCTCTAAAATAAGAACATAAATTGAATATAAAGTCTAAGTTCAGCTCTTTTTCTTGAGAACCAACTTAGTGATTGATTGTAAATGACTATAGTACTGAATCTGCTATTTGACTTCGTGTAGTTAGGGACATTTCTGTAATAAAGGTATTTTAACAGAAACACAATAGTTTTTCACTCCATGTAGTAAAGCATTTTCTCTTTACTGGCAGACACCTGTAGCAAAAGGTGAATATTTTAATCTCTGAATGTTATATTAATCTAAAATGATCACTGATGTACTTGAAAAATCTCTAAAGACATTTTTTTTTAAATCTGTAACATAGTGTCTACTTCACATTGCTATTGTTTGATGTAAATGTTAGAATGTTAAAATTTAGCTTTTGGGTTTTTTCTCTAAAAATAAAAACTTCTTAGTTTTTACAATTCATGGATGGATTCTTTGTGTCAATAATTTTATAGTGGAAGGCAGGCTTAAAAAGATCAGTCATTTTGAGAAACATTTGTAAAACTTGCATGTTATTAAAAAGCTAAATAGACTTGTTCGTATTTTTATACAAGTATTAATTAGAAATGTATATCAAACCTTCTTGCCATAAAATAGTTTAACAAGCTTAAATTCCACCTGGCTCAATTACGTTATGCAAAAACCTTAGGTAGTCATAGATTTAAAAAAAAAAAAAAAAACATTTGGCAACAATGAGATATGTATTTTGACAATGGATCTCTGGTCTGTAATTAGATTTCATATAAAGTTCATTCAAGTTTGATTTTGACTCAGCCTAAATGGAAAGTTCTTCACAAGGATTAACCACCTAGACATACTAGAAATGTTCTATATTTTCACAACAAAAATAGTCAGATAGTCACTCCGGTTGTCTCATTTTTGAACCGCATCTGATTTTGTGGTGTTTGAAACCTGGGTCTGCCATGGTTTTTAGTCCAGTAACAAAACTGATACAGTTAAAAAATGACCTGAATGGAGTCACTATCTGATTCTGTCTAGCTCATTCAAATGAATGGGGTGCAGCACAGGTCTGGCGGGATACAGCAGCAGCTTGTTTTTAAATTCTCCCACCAGATCCGGCTGCCGTATCCCCAAAACATGATTTGAATACACCTTAAGTTAGGGTCAGGACACGTGGAAGGCTAGCAACATGGTTAGTGACATACGGAAGCAAAGTCAGGAGTCAAGACAATTTTAACTAGATACACAGAAACAGAACAAATTCAAAGAAATCAGGAACAAATTGAACCTATTGATCTATCAGGGAAATTATGCCTCAGGAAGTGTTCACTACCCTGACTTGACAGCCTAGAAGATGGGATAGGCAAGAGGATAGAATTCATAGTAGTTATATTGGGAAAAATTTTACAAAATGCAACATATAGATAGACATAATATAAAAGTGAATCCAACCTGACCACGTTTTGATACCAACCTTTTAAAAACATTAATGTTTCCCATTAACATTATGTTCCCATTATTCATTTTTTCCACATCTTCTGCATGAAATGAGCCTAAATTACAATCAAATATCCTGAAATTTGAAATTTATTTTTTGCCCATTTTTTGGACAAAGCAAAATCTAAAGCACGCCATTTGTTCTCCAATAGAAATGTGAGAGTGAAATGCCAAGCATTGAGACATTCTGATTTAATGGATGTTACAGACCTAAAGTGAAAGCTATTTTAGCACTCTAACTCACAACTAGAGATGAGCGAATTTCTGAAAATTTAATTTGGCCGATTCGTCGAGATTTCCGAAAAAAAAAAATAGCTTAGGACCAAATTTATTTACAGCAAATCGCTATTACAAACAGCTATTTCTGGCCTACAGAGAGGCTCAATAGGGGTGTAGAACACTTTGCCTTGTCCTAACATGCATAGGGAGTGTGCTGTGTTAGTGAAATAATACTATAATTCAGTATGACATGCAGATTACAGGTATCACTATTAGAATCACTGCCACATAGTGTCTGGATGTTGCAGATTTTTTAGGTAATTTGAAGTTTATTAAATTTGAATTTATTTAGGTTTTTTCATTGCCCATTCTGGTGAGCATCGCCAGGCGAGATACCACCTGTTCCAGTCCCTGCCTCTCAGCACCCCCCTGACTGTGAAATTGCAAATGTTTCATTTAATCAGTTATGGTTCATTGTTATCGCTCCAAGCTGTTTCATTGGATTCTTGTGATAATTCCACAGGAAATATGATGTCAACGACCATAGGGCCTCAGTCTTGAAAAGATTACTTAGATTTTTTTAAATTTAAGATTTATATTAAATTCCCAAGTTTAATATCCCGGTGTTTACTTTGAACTAATACTGTATGACCACAAAATCCAATCTAACAAGGAGTCACATGCTGGCATAATGACAGAGCCTCGAGGTGGCAGCAGCATTAGGAGACCATAACTGGCAAAATGACACAACCTGGAATTGGTGGCAGCAAGAGGAGACCATATAGTGGCTGAATGGCAGCCTGCAGTTGGCAGCAGCATAAGGAGACCATAGGGCCACACAATCCCTAAGATTAAAAGATGAATTTTCTAATTTTATTTGAAGATTTACGGTAGTTAGTGGTACCATGAATTTTTTTTAGGTAATGTCCCAGGCCCAGCACCATCATTAAACCATATAGTGGCTGAATGACACAGCCTGGAGCTGGCGGCAGCATGAGGAGACAATAGGACTTCACAATCCCTAAGATTAAAAGATGAATTTTCTCATTTAAATTGAAGATTTATGGTAGCTAGTGGTACCATAACATTTTTTAGGTGATGTCCCAGGCCTAGCAGCATCAGTAAACCATATTGTGGCTAAATTACACAGTCTGGAGCTGGTGGCAGCATGAGGAGACAATAGGGCTTCACAATCCCTAAGTTTAAAAGATGAGTTTTCAAATTTTAATTGAAGATTTATGGTAGCTAGTACTACCGTAAAAATGTTTAGGTAATGTCACAGGCCCAGCAGCATAAGTAAACCATATAGTGGCTGAATGACAACAACCGGAGGTGGAGGCAGTATGAGGAGACAATAGGGCTTCACAATCCCTAAGATTAAAAGATGAATTTTCAAATTTAAATTGAAGATTTATGCATCCTAGTGCTACCATAAAAATGTTTAGATAATTTCACAGGCCCAGCAGCATCAGTAAACCATAAAATGGCTGAATGACACAGCCTAGAGGTGGCGAAAGCATGAGGAGACCATATGGTGGCTGAAGGGCACAGCCTGGAGTTGGTGGCAGCATGAGGAGAACATATAGTGGCTGAATGGCACAGCCTGGAGGGGGCAGAAGCTTGAGGGACCATATAGTGGCTGTATGGCACAGCCTGGAGTTGGCGGCAGATGAGGAGACCATATAGTGGCTGAATGGCACAGCCTAGAGTTGGCGGCAGCATGAGTAGAACATATAGTGGCTGAATGACACGAGCATGGAGGTGGCAGCAGCAGGAGAAGATCATATAGTGGCTGAATGGCACAGCCTGGAGTTGATGGCAGCATGAGGAGAACACATAGTGGCTAAATGGCTCAGCCCTGAGTTGGCGGCAGCAAGAGTAGAACATATAGTGGATGATTGGCACAGCCTGGAGTTGGCGGCAGATGAGGAGACCATATAGTGGCTGAATGAGACAGCCTGGAGGTGGCAGCAGCAGCATCAGGAGTTCTAAAAGTCACCCAGTGAGAGAGTGATGGGGTGGGTGGCAATACCAGTACCTGGTGAAGAAGGTGGGTGAAAAAAGGTCTAATGCAGAGAAATGTTTGTAACTGGGGAGCAGTTACAGGATGGGTTAGGGTAATAACAACCAAAAACATTTGACCCTGGGAAGCCCAGGGCCACTGATACCCTTATTAATTCCCACCCCTAAAACTTAACTTTTATTTGTATACTAATAAAAGAGTTAATGATGAGTATATTTACTTAAAACCACGGGCTTGTGTGTGTTTATTAATAGTATATGTATTCCCTCCAGTTAATACACTGTTGTATCAATTCTGTCACAAGTGGACTGCAGTTCCACTGTAGATTGCACACACAAGACACTGCTTTTAAAACGCTGACAATACCCCCTCTACATGTTTCATTACAGCCGTAACGTCATCAGGAGGGAAAACGGGCATCAACACATGTGTCAACCATCTGGGTATTTATCCCTCTTAGGACCTCCCATTCTTGTTAAACCACCTATCATTGCTCACTTACCTGTAAAGCACCTGTGTACATCTCAATCTGACCAATCAGGTCCTACTCTTTATTACTGCAAGCGCCGCTGTACATTGTTACAGCCTATCATCATGCACGAGTCCCCTCCTCGTCATAATGCAGACTAGGCGCTAATCGATGATCTCAGTGTCACATGATCATCAGCGGCCTGTCACGATCTCCTATCCGTGCACGTGCCTGACTTGCGTTCCATTCATCTATTATTTGCGCTCCATCTCGGCCTTACGCCTCACCGCGCATGCCAAAGGGCCGCTCCTGCGCACCAGTGCAATGAGCGGACTTAGTCTGAAATCCAAAAGGAACATTGCGCATGTTCCAATATGTACACAGCTTCAGCACCATTATTCATTATAATAGTTATTACTACCTCACCGCTATTAAGGATGGTATCCAAGCAATCTATATATCCATTTAGTTCATCCAAGATGTACCATATAACATCCCTGGACTAAAGATAAGTATATAAAAATAGATCTAAACTTTTATTTATCTTCTATAGAGCATATGCAGATGCCTGCATCAAGTGGACTCAATAGATATCTCCACATATGGCATATAGTATAACACTACATATGTAATATACTAAGTATGACTCACTCATGTCTATTCTATATTTGTCTAGGGGGTCCAACCAAGGCCTCCTCCTCCATATTATCCATCCAATGTAGTGTCATTATATGTGCCATCTGATATATTTCTATATAAATTCTTATATACTCTGCTGTTTCCTTCTACTAGGTATCAGAAGGTGCGTCTCAACCTAGACATCACCCCACGGTCCAATCCTCCTCGAGCCCATAAATCTTCACAGTAAGTATTAGATAATATTATAGATATTCAGTGATATTATATATACATTTTCTTCTGGTGCCCCTTTGTTTCAATAATATTTAATATAGTATATTTTTATTGTTGCTCTAACAGGTAAGTATATTGGTATTTGGTGTTTTAATATATGTGGGTTGTCCTATTAATGGTGGTGACCTTTCATTATCTCACTCATCAATGTAAATCTAGCATATTCGTTTCTATTCCTCTATTATTTCAGTTTAGAAATGCTGCGTATGAAAATCCCTCATTTAGGCCTCTAGGTGATAGAAATTTGAGTCTATATATCCATTTAGCTTCTTCCCTCAGAAGTATTCTGTCAATGTTCCCTTTTCTTGGACCCAATTTCATATGGCAGATACCCCAAAATATCTGCCATATGAAATTGAGTCCAAGAATAGGGAACATTGACAGAATACTTCTGAGGGAAGAAGCAAAATGGATATATAGACTCAAATGTCTATCACCTAGAGGCCTAAATGAGGGCTTTTCATACGCAGCATTTCTTAATTGAAATAATAGAGGAATAGAAAAGAATATGCTAGATTTACATTGATGAGTGAGATAATGAAAGGTCACCACCAATAATAGGACAACCCACATATATTAAAACACCAAATACCAATATATACTATATTAAATATTATTGAAACAAAGGGGCACCAGAAGAAAATTTATATGTAATCACTGAATATCTATAATATTATCTAATACTTACCGTGAAGATTTATGGGCTCGAGGAGCATTGGACCGTGGGGTGATGTCTAGGTTGAGACGCACCTTCTGATACCTAGTAGAAGGAAACAGCAGAGTATATAAGAATTTATATAGAAATAGATCAGATGGCACATATAATGGCACTACATTGGATGGATAATAAGGAGAAGGAGGCCATGGTTGGACCCCCTAGACACATATAGAATAGACATGAGTGAGTCATACTTAGTATATTACATATGTAGTGTTATACTATATGCCATATGTGGAGATATCTATTGAGTCCACTTGATGCAGGCATTTGTATATGCTCTATAGAAGATAAACAAAAGTTTTGATCTATTTTTATATACTTATCTTTAGTCCAGGGATTTTATATGGTACATCTTGGATGAACTAAATGGATATATAGATTGCTTGGATACCATCCTTAATAGCGGTGAGGTAGTAATAACTATTATAATGAATAATGGTGCTGAAGCTGTGTACATATAGGAGCATGCGCAATGTTCCTTTTGGATTTTAGACTAAGTCCGCTCATTGCACTGGTGCGCAGGAGCGGACCTTTGACATGCGTGGTGAGGCGTAAGGCCGAGATGGAGCGCAAACAATAGATGTATGGAACGCAAGTCAGGCGTGTGCGCGGATAGGAGATCGTGACAGGCCGCTGATGATCATGTGACACTGAGATCATCGATTAGCGCCAAGTCCGCATTATGATGAGGAGGGGACTCGGGCATGATGATAGGCTGGAGCAATGTACAGCGGCGCTTGCAGTAATAAGGAGTAGGACCTGATTGATCAGATTGAGATGTACACAGGTGCTTTACAGGTAAGTGAGCAATGATAGGTGGTTTAACAAGAATGGGAGGTCCTAAGAGGAATAAATACCCAGATGGTTGACACATGAGTTGATGCCCGTTTGCCCTCCTGATGACGTTACGGCTATAACAAAATATGTAGAGGGGGCATTGTCAGCGTCTTAACAGCGGTGTCTTGTGTGTACAATCTGCAGTGGAACTGCAGTCCACTTCTGACAGAATTGATACAACAGTGTATTAACTGGATGGAATACATATACTATTAATAAACACACACAAGCCTGTGGTTTTAAGTAAATATACTCATCATTAACTCTTTTATTAGAATACAAATAAAAGTTAAGTTTTAGGGTTGGGAATCAATAAGGGTATCAGTGGCCCTGGGCTTCCCAAGGTCAAAGGTTTTAAATCTGTTTGGCACTATCCATATTTGTGAAATGTTTGTGTGGCACCATGGTCAATCTACTCTGATGCATCAGGCATTGGTGGATGGAAATCCTGGCTGATCCATGACTGATCCATCTTCACAAAGGTCAGTCTCTCCACATTTTTCGTGGACTGGCGAGTTCTCCTTGGGGTGACTATGGGACACGGTGGTGGATGAGGAGGCAGAGTTGCACCCTGTCTAAGGACCAACGGCCTGAGAGCGTGGAGGAGGAAGTGGCATGACCAATTCAAGTTGCTGTTTTGGCTGTGCAGGAACCACATTCACCCAGTGGGCTGTAAAGGACATGTATTGTTCCTGACCATAGTTAAAGCTCCACACGTCGGTGCTGCCGTGCACTTTGGTACACTTTGGTAGAGCGAGGTGGTGGGTGTTAATACCAATACCCGGTAAGGAAGGTGGGTGAAAGAAGGAGAACTTGGCATCAGATGTGTGGCATCAGGCGGTTGGCAGGATCAGAATGGTAGCTGAGGCAAGTAGGCAGAAGAAAACGGTCTTGGTGTTGGTTTGTTGGTCTGCACAAGTATGTATTGAGGATTAGTGTTGAGAGGCATAGGTTCATATTCGAATTCGCGAATATTCGCGAATATATGGACGAATATTCGTCATATATTCGCGAATATTCGCATATTCGTAATATTCTCGTTTTATTTTCGCATATGCGAACATTCGCGTATGCGAAAATTAACATATACAAAATTAGCATACGCGAAAATTCGTGTATGCGAAAATGCGCATATACAAATGTTCGCATATGCGAATTTTTCGCATGCCAATCTCACACAGTAGTATTAGAGCCTTCTTTACATCACACAAGCTGGAAGCAGAGAGGGATGATCACTGTGATGTGTACTGTGAAAAAAAAAAATGAATATTCGTAATTACGAATATATAGCGCTATATTCGCGAAATTCGCGAATTCGCGAATATGCGATATTCGCGAATAATATTCGAATTGCAAATATTCGCGAGCAACACTATTGAGGATATGCATTACATAAAACGTAACTTTTAACATTATTCTTAGGATAAAATATATAGACCCCACATTTTTTTTAAATCTAACAAAAGGAAAGGTGTGCAAAAAACACCATGTGCCACCTACTCCACCAAGTATTTCTGTGACACAAAGACCTCTAAAAGGTGGAAGGGAACAATGTATGGTCCACTGTAACAGGTGGGGGTAAGAACTTCCCCTGAAAGGCCCTACTCTCGCACTACTAATTATCTTCTTGGCATGTGTAACTCGTCCTAAAAAGGGTGGCCCCACACAGGAACCTCTCCCTATTTCCACCTAAAAACACTGACATTTCCCATGGTTTTTAGTTAGAAATAGGGAGCAATACCTGTGTGGGGCTGCCCTTTTTAGGACGAGTAACACTTGCCAAGAAGGTTATTAATAATGCGAGAGTAAGGCCTTATAGGGGAAGATTTTACTCCACTCTGTTACAATGGACCATTCATTGTTCCCTTCAACCTTTCAAAGGTCTTTGCATCGTATCAATACTTGGTGGTGTAGGTGGCACAGGGTGTTTTTTGCACACCTTTCCTTTTGTTAGATTTCAAAAAGATTTTGGGTCCATATATTTTATCCTAAGAAAAGTTAAGCTTTAGCTAATGCATATCCTCAATACTTACTTGTGGTCTAATGCAGAGGAATTTCTGTACCTGGGGACCAGCACCTTAATTGTGTTTTGCAGTATCCATGGCAGCACAATGAGGGAGCCTGGAGGTGGTTGCATCAGCATGAGGAGACCATATGGCGGCACAATGACAGAGCCTGGAGGTGGCAGCATCAGCATGAGCAGACCATAGAGCAACATAATGAGAGAGCCTGGAGGTGGTAGCATCAGCGTGAGGAGACCATAGAGTAGCACAATCAGAGAGCCTGGAGGTGGCAGCATTAGTTTGCGGAGACCATAGAGCAGCACAATGAGAGAGCGTGGAGGTGGTGGCATCAGCATGAGGAGACCATATGGCGGCACAATGATAGAGCCTGGAGGTGGCAGCAGCATGAGGGCCATGCCTACTCAGGGTTGAGTCTGATTAACCCACCAACTGTTGACTGGGGGGTGTCAGATGTCACTTGGGATGAAGTGGATGACCGAGTGAACCAATCAATCACGGCTGCTGGGTTGCTGGTTGAGACACGACTGCTAGCTGACACCGGGAGCTCAGACCTCTCTCTGCAACTCCGGCTGCCACATGCTCAGACCACTGCTGTGACCTCTGCCTGCGCCTGATGAATTTAGGCCTCTGCCACTCCTCTGTGCACGTTCTGGCACTTCTATGCATGACATACTTATTGCGTATATGAGGGTAGTACAATACGCTTCATTGCGCTTTGTCTAGAAAGTATTTGTCTAGAACAGCAGCAGGTGTGTACTTTTGCCTGGACTTTCACAATATCTAGGCCCTTGACAGATTAACAGGTACAAAATAGTGCACCACTTAGATGTAGGTATGTGGTAGGCACTTATGAGGGCAGAAAAATGAGCTAAAGTACGCAGAAATAAGTATTTGTGCACAACACCAGCAGTACACAACAGTGCTGCAGCACACAGTTGCTGTGTACTAAACCCAAAATTGCACTCTCTCTCAAAGCCTAATAGGAATGGACTGCTGGGTATCTATTATACTGTCTACTGACTAGTATAACCAGCATACCATTTATTGTGGAACAAAGTCACGGAGTTACACTAAAAACATCCTCCCTCCTCTCCTAAAGTTTCTCCAGCTGAGCCAGCTTGTTCAAATGTATGAGCAAGCACACAGCTCCCCGCCCCTCTCTTTAATACAATGCTGTAGAAAGTGACTGGTAGGTTAATCGCTGCAGTAAAAATAGTTTTTTATGCTCTCTGTCCACCAGAACGCTGACATGACTAGGAGGTGAAATGCTGCTGGAAAAAGCTTTTCTGTGTAACACACAGCGCTGTCTGTCTTATCTCTCTGCACTGAAAGGATGAAGTGACTAGCCGGAATATGGCTGCCATTTATATAGGGCTCAGGGGTAACTGACTGCTGATAGGCTGCATCCTGCATGTGATTCAGTGTCATCCCACCTACTCTTGTTCCCTCCTTCCCAGGATTTCTTGCCCAATTTCCTCACATGTGGATCTGCCATTTTAGATGACCTGAAGCCTGGACCGCACCAAATGGAGTGATAGAATTGCAGCGATATTCGCACTTGTTGCAAATCTCATTTTTCATGAAATTCGTAATGAATTCGGATTTGTCATATTTGATTCACTCATCTCTACTCACAACGGTATTTATGTGTTCACATACATATGCATGTTTTCAACCTCATTCAAGGTTTTTTTTTTTTTTTTGCAAGGCTTTAAAAAAACCTAAGCCTGGATAGTTATCATTGCCAAGTGTAATTGTTTGATGATGACATAGCAGAAGTTTAAAGTTTTTTTTAGATCTTGAGAAGAGATAATGAAGAGTGCAGTGGAGTGAAGGTTATACATGGGCAACGCTTGATGTGGCTGCCCTGAATAGCAACATTCCACACGACAGGGGAATAAATGCTATACATTCATTTCTTATAAAAGATCCACTAATGCCCATCAATCAACAGAACTTTATTGCAGAATCTATAAGGTTCGTAATGGAGCACAACTATTTTGCATATGACTCCTCCCACTACGTGCAGGTTTGCGGAACAGCTATGGGGACTAAGTTTGCCCCTTGCTGCGCAAACCTGTACGTAGGGGCTTTTGAGGAACAGTTTTTTCAGGACAGTAGAATACTGTTTTATAGAAGATTTATAGATGATATTATCCTTATATGGGAGGGCCCCCAAGAAACTTTGGAATCATACATAGAAGACCTTAATACCAATAATTGGGGACTTGAATTTACCTCTCACATAAGTCAAAAAGAGGCAGTATTCCTGGACCTTAGGATTTATATCGAGGATAATGCTATCTGCACTGCTACCTACTTTAAAGAGGTCGATGCAAATAGCTACCTCGATTTTTAAGCTGCCATAACAAAGTATGGAAAACAAATATCCCATACGGACAGATGAAACGTATTAGAAGGAATTGCAACAATATCAATGAGCAATGTGAAAAACAACTACAACTTCTACAAAAACATTTTAGGGACAAAGGATACCCTAAACCTCTTATAAAGAATGCATATATGAAAATAGAGAGTTTAAAAGAAGAAGATTGCCTTGATAAACCTAGAAAAACAAAAAATATAAATGAGACTAGAGAGGAAGGAGACACATTTGATCTAGCCTTTTTGACTAGATATAATACCTCCCATTCAAAAATAAAAAACATCCTCAAAAATAATTGGAACCTCATTAAGGGTGACCCAATTTTGGGTCCCATAACATCAGATAAACCGAAATGTGTTTTTAGGCAGGCCAAAACTCTAAAAAATATGGTAGCCCCATCTATTCCAATTAACCAAAAAAAAGAAAAAACATCCTAAAAAGATAATTGGAACAATTTTCGGAGAAGTATTAAAAGGAGCCTATAAATGTGGTAAAGACAGATGTAAATGCTGCGCTCTTATTGCAAATAAGAGGACACAATTTGATATCTCTGAACAAGAAAAAACATATATTTTAAAAGATTATTTTAATTGTGGTAGTAATTACATAATCTACCTGTTAGAATGCCCCTGTAGTCTGAGATATGTAGGGAGAACCATTAATACTTTGAGGCAGATAATTAACAAACATAGATCAAATATTGCCAGTGGATTTTTTAATCATAGTGTATCTAGACATTTTAATGATATGCACAATAAAGATCATACATTGATGAGGGTAACCCCTTTGGAAAAAATGTATTATGAGGATTATAAATTACTGTGCAATAAAGAAATGTTCTGGATTTTTAAATTAAATTCATTACAGACGAATGGCCTAAACGAGACTTTAGAACAGGTTTACTAAGAAATATTTAATTGTTTATTAAGTCATAAATTTTAGCTTTTTAACCAATTATCTATTTATTATATTAATTTTGCATGTATCTATATGTATTGACTTTTTATTCTTTAGAATATGTATTTTATTTACTAGAATGTGAATGTATGTATATATATATATATATATATATATATATATATATATATTCATTGAAATATGTATATATTCATGTGTATCTCATGTGTATTTTATATGCTATGTGTTTTTAAAATGATATTATGTAAGGGGTACACATCCTCCACTATTTATTATGGTATATATATATATATATATATATATATATATATATATCCACTAGGGGTATCTTGTAGAATAGTGCTTCCTATATATCTCCTTTTACTGCACTATAAATCTTATTCTTTCCCCCAAATAGAGTCATGGTTGCATAAAATTTGGTGTGCGTTCCACCCTGGAACGCGGGGTGAGTGTGTAATTTTCCCCTGTGCGTTCCAGGTTGGAACGCAGGATGACCATGTGGCTCCTTCTGATGATGTCACTTGGTCGCCTATACTAAGGTTATATCCTCTATAACTATAAACACAGCAGATACATCTTAATCCGATGTGCGTTCCATCTTGGAATGCATATGACTTTCCATTATACAACGCACAGAGAAAAAACTCTTCGTGCATTCCAGTTTGGAGCACAGGACGATCATGTGGTTTCCTCCTGCGTCCACGTGATCATGTGGGTGGTGCTGTGGGGAGTCACGTGATCACATATACGTCACTGCATCAAGCGACTGAAGTAGTAGAGCGCCGGTCACGAGTCCGCCCGGTCATGTGACCGGGCGGCCCCGGAAGCCGGCGCCACTTGGGTCATGTGACCCCACAAACCGGAAGGGAACGCCAGTATAGCGCGCGAGATGAATGCGCAGGTGTGGAGGATGTGGACCCTCCTCATGTAAGTACAAATGAGAGAACTTTTAGTATACATTTTGTAAGCCTGATGAAGAAGGTGTTTATTATAACCTTTGAAACGCGTCGCGATGAAAAGAATTAAATCTACCCATTGGATGTTGCTGTGCCTTGCATAGATCTGCCCATTGAAGCTATCCTGGACAGGGGGGTTTTATTTGGACTAAGGGTATAATTCCTTTTCCATATCCCCCCCTGGAAAAGTGAGTGGCATTTCGAAATTGACTACATGCATATATAGAGAGAGATTTGGGTCTGCTCTGAGCGCTGTTTTTTTCTGTCCCCTCTTTTTGCTCTATTTCTCACGGACCCTTTTCTACATGGATCCGGAATGCTGAGCGCTCTCCTTCAATTGGATATACGAGAAACACATGAAATTTTGTCCACTGTATATACATTGGTTCTGGCTCTCAGGTGTCTTGTGGGAACTCATCCATTCTGGGTGTAGTTCACAGCATACACCGGGTGAGTTCACTTTATTCTCTCAGGTGACTGGTGTTGGATTTGAGCGCTATTGGGATTTTTTCTGATATATATATTTCTACACTCTTAGTATAATTTGCAAAAGTGGGAATTTTTCAAAAGTGGCAAGAACAGGACTTTGCAATTTAGGTAAGCCATACTGCCGGCTGTCTGCCTTCTGCATTATACTTCAATAAAGTAAATCGGCAGGACTTTGTTATTTTAGTTGTTGTACAGTCTGTCCCCAAGCTAATGGGGAGGAATAACTCATTTTTTGGCCATGTGTATTTAGGAAGCTTGCTTTCTGTGCTTATATAGAACAGAAGGAAGATTTTCTGGTCAAATTCCTTAAAATCAGCTTTCTTTACTGTAGAAATGTTATAAAAAAGCAAGCAAGGCATCTTTAGTTTAACTGACACATTTCCAGCACCCAATCTGCTCTTTGTCATAGTCCTAGTTTTTTTTTTTTCCACAATAATTAAAAACATATTTGTGGTTGGATCTTATGATGAGATGAACGTCCCTACCTATTCTTATCCTACCTAACCACCTCGTATATAACTATGCAGTCTGATGTGTGCCATTACTGCTGCGTGCAGAGTACACCTGTATAAAAGAGGGCAAAACTCATTAAGATAACCAAAACTCTTTATTAACAATCACAATTCACATCACCAGAGACTGGAACGCCTCCGCCATTTCTCTACGAGGATTAGGAATGTAACGTGTGAAACTGCCAGATTTCCAGCGACCTAACTTCTTTATAATGTGCGCTGGTACCCCATTGCGTGACGCGGCAGTGGCAGCACCAATACGAAACGAATGACCAGAAATCGCAGCCGGATCGCCACCTACGGACCTGACCAGAATGCGTAAGTGTTTGATGAACACTGAAGTCGTTAATGGGGAGTTTTTAAACAGCAACAGGGGAGCATCAGGCTGACTGAAATGACCTAGGGCCAATAATGAATCCAATACTTTAACTGGACACCATTTATGAGTCGTGGCGAAATACCGAATAGCTACAATATGCCCAGGTAACGTAGTCTTAGTGCTGTTCAACAACAACTCAAAATAATCTAACTTACGTTCTAATTGACCCACCTTAAGAAACAAGCTGTGATTGTTACTACTGGTGAACTCTCCTGGTCTGAGAAAACCAAAATATCCAAGATACATAGCAGCCTTTAAGATATGACTGTCGTGGCGACCGAATGGAGCACCATCTAGCACATCCGAAAGCTGCCAGAACAGCTCCTCTGAAATCGGCTGCCTGACAGCTACTTTGGGTGTCTCTGTTTTAGCAATTCCTTTCAACGCTGCTTTAACCATGCGAGATGAAAACACAGAGTCTCTGTTAGGCTCAGTCAAGGAAAAGTAATGGTGAATTCCTGAGAAATATAGTTTTATTGTATTGTGTGCTAACTGTAAATTAGTATGGCAAAACCCGATAAAAGCTAGAACAAATTCTACAGATTTCACATCTCCTTCTGGAAAATCTAGACAGAATCACTCTCCATGCAGCATCATAAATCTTCTAAGTATTAGGAGACAAAGAATTAGCAACAAGCTGTTTAGCTGTCAGCCAGTGCTTTACTAGTCTAGGATCAGTGAATGCCACGGCGGGATCTGGGCCCCTTCTGGCTCTGCTTCTGGCATTACCTGTGAAAAAAGCGAAAAGTTCCTTCTAGAAAGAGCATCGGCTGCTGTATTTTCAATACCACTTATGTGTGCACAGGAGACATTGAATTTATGATGCAACGATAACCATACTTGTTTCCTAGCTAAGGACATGATGTGAGGGCATCTGGACCTACCCTTCATGAGTACTTCCACTATAGCTGCATTATCTGATACAAAGAGTACAGTAGACTTCTCCCAGTAACGACCCCAAACCTGGGCTGCTGCTACTATAGGGTATAGTTCAAACAGGGCAGAATTACGCTGGAAACTGGGCCTCTGGCTTACTTCAGAAGGCCACGAACTCGCCAGCCATCTCTTACCCCAAATAGCAGCATAACCCAAGATGGCGGACGCATCTGAAAACACTATGGGGGATTGATCATAAATTTCAGGGATGAAAAAGGAAATCCCATTCCAGTTAAGAAAAAACAGTTCCCACATCCTCAAATCGGCTACCGCTTGCTGATTTAATTGAATGATGCTGTTTTGTTCGGGGGCCGTGGGAAGGAGTTCAAGCAACCTGGAAATAAACGTGCGACCTTGTGGAATTATGCGCATCGCAAAATTCAACATGCCTAGAATCGATTGTAGCTCGACTTTGAGTATATGAGGACTGTTTTTTAGCTTGACAATTGCTTCTCTAAGTCTCCGTAACTTGTCTGCTGGTAATCTTGCCTCCATTTTTTGCGAATCGAGCACAACTCCAAGAAAAGTGATAACTTGTGTGGGGCCCTCTACTTTATTGGGTGCCACAGGTACCGCTAATTGCTCGAAGGATGCCAACAGGATCGCTAAGTCCCTAGGCATCTTGTGAGGAGGCTCGATAAGCAAAAAGTTACCAAGATAATGGATGACATGATGGGATGAAAATCTATTTTCCAGAATCCAATGTAGAGCATCGGCAAACTTGTTAAACAGCCATGGGCTACTCCTAGCTCCGAATGTCAATTTGACAGCAAAATAATACCTGTCCAACCACTTAATGTCATGCCATTTCCATAGTTGAGGAAGTATGGGCAGGAGCTTGAATGCATCGGAAATATCAGCTTTGCTAAGCCACGCTCCCTGCCCTTCACTAAGGATAATGGCGATGGCACTGTCGATGGAGGCATATTTTAAGGAAAACTCCTCTGCTGGTACAAGAGAGTTAAGACTAGGTATATGCGAAGAATATGGGGCAGACAAATCGTAAATCAATCTCTTTTTATTGGAGAATTTCCCGGTGACTAAACCAATAGGGTTCACTCTCCAGATGTCAAACGGAGGTTGCCGGAATGGTCCAATAATGAAACCCTTCTCCAATTCGACTTGGACAAGGGAAGATACTGTGCGCGGATCTGCCAATGCCGACAGTAGATTCCTACACTCATATGTGACCTCGGGAAGAGACACTAAACCTGTGTGAAACCCACCCTGGAAACCGTTAATCAAGAACTCAACAAAACGCTGATCAGGATGATCTACCAAGAAAAGGTTCAAGAATTCTAAATTGACCACGCTTAGTCACGCCTTTTCATTTTTCTGGGTACAAGCTGTTTTCGGATGAGCCCTGAAACAGATTGTGCATATGTGCAGCAACCTGCATTGCCCATAGTTGCATGAGGTGTAATTGTAATTGTTGCATATTTGCGATTTACCCAGGAAACGAATAGGACGTCCCAGCTTATCAACCAGCCCAGACACCTTCTGGTTTCTTGGCTGGTTGGCCCCTGACGTGCTCGGCTGACTATCTGCAGATCCTGAATTAACCAAATTGCACCACTCAGTAGAATGTGTGCTGGACTGACACCTGGCGCATACAGCTGCCTTGAGACCAGCGAAATGGTTGCAGTATATCTCTGTATCAACAATAGCCCAGTTGACAACATAATTAAACTGACTGAGTGCTGCTGCTGCTTTCGCTGCAAATGATTTGTGATAATCATAGAAATGATAACCGCCATACTTATGGTAAAATTCTGTTAGCTTGTACAGGTACTGGTCTAGTTCTTCTCTTCTATGCGGTTTGACTGTACATATAACATCCCTGTATATACTGAAGGCCATAATAAATTCAGACAAAGTCAGCTTCCTATTAAGCCTAGCATCTTTTGATTTCAGCACTACCGAAACGTCACCGCAGGCTATGGTCTTGTTTTCGGCAATATCATGCGTGGCTATCAATAATGAAGCTAAATTCACGTCTTTCCCTTCTAGAATATCACTCTTAATATGTGCAGGGATGAAATGTGCTGGAGCTATATTGGGAACAGTGGACACCGTACCTGATTGACTAACTTGCGGTACAGGAGGTGGTGGCATGACAGATGGTATGAGTGCCACTGGTGGTGCAGGCACTGCGGAAGGAGTGGTTGGAGTGACATCCCTGTTCTCTAAAGCCTCCACTCTACTCTGCATGTCAGACATGTTAGTAGCCATATTATTAATAAGAGTATGTAACTGAGTAATCGACGTGTGTAGTGTATCCATGGACACTACTTCGTTGGAATTACTCGCTGTGTCTGACACCAATAGCCGATAAAGTTCCGCTTTTCTGGCTGTCGCAGAAAAGGGGATTCCTTTCTTGGCCAATTCAGCAATAATCTTGGGAATGGTCCAGTTCCTGTATGACATCACACTACCCCGTTCTGAAGACCTGGCTGGATTGTCCACGACAGAGGCTGACTCCTCTATATCTGAAACATGCGACATTCTGAAAAAGAACCCCAAACCCCCCCCCAGCACAATGAGACTCAACTTAACTCCAGCTGACTGCAATGAATGAACAATAGCGTGACTGTCACCAACCAACACTCCTACCTGAACTTACTCACCTGCCGACTGTAACGATGACTGCAACGACAATTTATCTGAAGACATAATGGATATCACCAGAAAACAGCTGAGATGGGTAACGTACCCTGTGTTGTAACCGTGAGAAGTGAATCATCTACCCGTGACCTGTACCAGAATTGCACCCTATGTCCTGGACATGTGACGACCACCGTGATTAATAGTGCACCGAATCCACAAGATAGTCGCAACCCAAAGGCGTGTCGGGTTCATGAGGCGACTATCTAGGATAAACAAAAGGATACCTTACCCGGACTGATGACGAATCACACCACCTGAAGCTGAACAACAAACCTTATTATAATTATTCACCATTTACATCCATAACATCCGACTGAACTAATGGTACCCCTAACAAGTAGCTGAACACGTACCCAAAAAGACCGCAACTTGAGGATTACTGCACAAGAGCGAATGTTCACTGATGACACCCCTGGTCGACTAACTGGAACCAAATACACAAAGTTATTACCTCCTACCTGTATGCTGAAGCAGTTTTTTTTTTTTTTTTTTTTTTTTACTTACACCTACCCGGATGTAGAGAGTCTCCTTGTTGTGAGGAATATGACTAGTCTAACTACGTCCAGCCAGAACAAAGTCGTGAAGATAATCTGAATTATATCAAAAAACATCCTATTACATGACAACCTGTCATCACGTCAACACTGACTGACAATGCACTGTACCTGATTGATTCCTGCTCATACGGTGATAACTACTGAAGACTGACAGATGAATCAAAAGACCGACCAATTTTACCCTGGACCTAAAAAGGAATAATCCGTAACTGATCACATACACACAAATTGCAACAATATTGCTTATCCTTCTGACAATGCGCATGTAGTTGCATATCTTTTAACTGAGGGACCCAATCGCATGTGATAACGCTGCGCGATGTGATTCATTATGTATACTATCTTACTTTGACTGAGCTGATAACCTCGCAAACTTCCCTATGCAACATAAATATATCGGACCTAAGTATGGACATGACTTAAAAATTACAACTGTGCTACTGGCTATAACCCATGACGCTACATACCATCCGTATTGCAAGATGACCGAACAGCACGTGACGTAAATATGATGAATACTCACAACTCCAAGCTGTAACAAAAGATGCGTATGAGAACCTAATAACCAAACTGACCACCATGACTGTGAAACACTTGCCAACATAATCATAACGTCTAAAGCCAACATGTACCATCCATCGGTGACTACACATACACACATATATATATATATATATATATATATACACATACATATATATATATACGCACACACCGATGGTGGCAACATGAACCAACAACTATGCGATAAAGAAATGTATATGTAACCCGAATTATGCAGAATATTTAATCCTGAGACCGTACTGTGGCTGCGAAAGACTCGGGATAATGAAATAAAATCACTTGGCCAACCTGCCGCTCATGGACAAGCTGCAACTTGACCGTGTTAGTGAACCCTCTATACATAATATTGACAGGCTGTGGCTGGGTCGAGCAACGTGATCAGGTCTATGGATAATATAACTGAAGAAACGTTCTCAGTAGTCATTGAGTAACCAGAGTCAGCCACGACCGATCTCTTAAATAGTGCGACCTGGGCCAGTACTGCCCCCTGTACATGGTTAGTGACAGTGTGACAATTGGCGATACCCTTCGCTGTATGCAGTTTATAGTAGCGTGACCTGAGCCAGCCTCGCTGAGCTGAGCCAGCACTGTCTCCTGTGAATATGCATATTGAAAATGATAACCGACCCAGTCCCCCTATAAACCTAATCTGTGGTGATGTAACTAAGCTAACCTGCCCCCCGTGTTAGCGCTACGTAGCGTGGCCGAGCCGGCACTGACCCCTGTAAATATAATTATAAAATTAATCCGGCATTGCTCCCCCTGCATGCATAACGCATAGCGGCGCAACCAAGTCAGCCTGCCCCGTGTCAGCGCTGTGTAGCGTGGCCGAGCCGGCACTGACACTTAAAAATATGTACAATAATCCGGTCCTGTCCCCCTTGTAAAATAACCCCCTGTAACAATAACCTATAATGGCGCAGACCCGTGTCTGTGCTGTGTAGCGTGGCCGAGCCGGCACTGCTCGCTAAGCCGGTACCGCCCCTCACTGAAAACAGCCCGAGTGTCATGCCTGAGCCAGCACTGACACCGGGACCATAGCGTGACCGAGCCTGCATAAAACGACCGCTCCACATTGTAGCGTGGCCCGAGCGGGCTGAAATTAAAATAAACCTGGGGTCGGGCTGAGCGGGGATCCCTTCCATCTACGGCTCACCTCCATAGTGAAAGAAACAACAAGACCCCGTTCAGCCCCGACCGCTTACCTGCTCTTGCGCCGAACTACTGCGCGTCAGTTTCCGGTCAGCTGACTATGGCAAGTCAGCTGATCAAGGGAAGCAAAGAACCCGCGGCGCGCACCGGTATTCGGCCACGGGTTCTTATGCGTCCTTCCAGCTCCTCCCACAAATACAGGCTAACTTGTTAGCCTTTACACTTTAACTTTTAAATGACACAGCCCATTGTGGCCTTGAGGACACAGCCAATTTTCATTTTTGTATTTTCATTTTTTCCTTACATCACACCCCCTACCATAGACATGAATGGATGGGGCGTGACCTGATGTCACGAGGGGGCGTGACATGATGTCATGTCTCCGGACGTGGAAAGCCAGCATTCTAAACATACTGCTTAGAATGCCGTGCGCTGCAAGGAGATCGCAGGGGGTCCAAGCGACAGGACCCCCAAGATCAGACTATCCTTTGGGTAAAAGATATGATGTCTGTTGGCAGAGTACCCCTTTAACTAAATCAGTATGCTTAAAATTCTTAAACTTTAAAAAAAAAATTATATACGGAGCAGTATAAGGGCTTATTTTATGTGCCGTGACTTGTAGTTTTTATTGGAACCATTATTGTTTTGATGAGACTTTTTGATCACTTTTTATAACTTTTTCCTCATATATGATCTAACTAAAAAACAGCATTTTTGGATTTTTGTACGCTTACGTTGTTCACCAGACATGATCATAAACATTATATTTTAATAGGTCAGACAATTATGCACGCAGCAATACTAAATATGTTTATTATTTTTATGTATTTTTTGGGGGAGGGGTAAAATGGGAAAAGGGTGATTTTATTTTTTTATTAGGGGAGGGAATTTTATGTAATAAATTTTTTTTTTATATTTTAAGTCCCCATAGAGGACTTTTACATGCAATCATTAGATAAAATGTATTGCATAATGCCATGCCTTGGCATAGCATTATACAATGAGAATGACCATCACACTGAATCAGTGAATCAGTGGTCATCAGCAGTAGGCAGATAAGGTTTCTCTCTGCCGACATCTTAGCTGATCGAACTCCCGCCATCACATCGCCGGGGTACGATAAGCTCCACTGAGCTAACTGGCACTAATCACGGCATCTAAAAATGTAATGACAGGCAGCAGTTACATTTGGACTGCCTGTCATTAGAAGTGATCGTCTGCCTACTGACAGTAGCCGAAACTTACTGCTCTTAAAGTGACTTAACATTCCATGGTGTGCATTAAGTGCATTAAGTTCCAGGCAGCAAGGGCTTCCCATTAAGCCCAATGTCCGCAACGCGTTTAGGAATTTACCCAGGAAATCTTCCTTCTGTTCTGTGCATTCAAGCATTTGTGCAAACACCCTGTGGCTTTCCTGGACACCAGTGCCTGGACTATCCATACAGAGATAGGGTAAATCTCCCTGCATGCTTTGTGGTTATACTCCTAATTTAGTCTATCTTACACATGGCTATACATTTTCCTCCTTTACTTTTCATTTCTTAATTTGATCTTGTACTTTGGTACACTACTAGTTAAAGGGGAACTCCGGTGGAAAACTTTTTTTTTTTTTTTTAAATCAACTGGTGCCAGAAAGTTGAACAGATTTGTAAATTACTTCTATTAAAAAAATCTTAAGCCTTCCAGTACTTATTAGCTGTTGAATACTACAGAGGAAATTATTTTCTTTTTGGAACACAGAGCTCTCTGCTGACATCATGACCACAGTGCTCTCTGCTGACATATTTGTCCATTCTAAGAACTGTCCAGAGTAGGAGAAAATCCCCATAGAAAACATATGCTGCTCTGGACAGTCCCTAAAATGGACAGAGATGTCAGCAGAGAGCACTGTACTTGTGATGTCAGCCTAGAACACTGTGTTCCAAAAAGAAAATAATTTCCTCTGTAGTATTCAAAAGCTAATAAGTACTGGAAGGATTAAGATTTTTAATAGAAGTAATATCAAATCTGTTCAACTTTCTGGCACCACTTGATTTAAAAAAAAAAAAAGTTTGCCACCGGAGTACCCCTTCAATATAGATTCTCTCTAAATCACGGAAATTTAAGCTGCTTATTAAGCATTTCAAACACAGAAAAGCAAAAAAGAATAAAGATAGAATGTTTTGATCTTAGGACATGAACTGATCTATTTTTGTGTGACAGAGGAAGCAGTCGCCTGTCTATTTTAAACACAAAAGTCAGGAGGCTTTGCAACAAAGAGGCAACATTTCCTGCAAATTTATTTAAAGCTTAAGTGGATAAGAATAATACTCTACTACTTAAAAATAACCCTGAAAGTTTTACTTTTAATGATAGTATATCCCCCATCCCTTCCTCATTCCTTACTAAATTATACTATTCTATTCAGTAAATATAACAGCTTAATCTCTCATTTGCTCCAATCTGACTCTTTCAAAATAATTCAGAAACAGAAGTCAGGGTCTAGGTAACTTTTTACTTTAGATTCTGCTAAAGATATAGACAGTGTGTCAGCTGCTAAAAATGCTGTCTTCCAAAAATACAATTTCTGCCTGAGACATTTTCTTCAATCTTGGGGTCAATCTTATTTATTTTTACTACCGTATCAAGTTCAGCATGTTCTTCTGTTTTGGTTAAAATTAGAGATGAGCGAATCGAAGTTGACGAACCCGAATTTGTTACGAATTTCATGAAAGATTTGATTTGCAACGAATACGAATATCGCCGCGATTCTATCGCGTGAATCGCTTCATTAAACTCCATTTTACAGCGTTCCAGGCTATTGGGGACCTAAGTCGGATCCACATGTGAGTACATGGGGCAGTGGATTATGGGAGGGCGGGAAACAGCGGCGGGAATGAAGGTAGGCGGGCTGACCCTTAATCACATGTGAGATGCCACCTATCAGTGTTCACTGACCCCTGTGATGTCACAGCCCCTATATAATCGGCGGCCATCTTGCGTCTCTTCATTTAATCTATGCACTCAGATGGAGAGCACGGGACTGCGTGTGTGTGAATAGCTCATACCACAGCGTTACACTGCAACTGCTAGTCACATCAGCATTCGGGAAAGGCAGGGGTTCAGAGTGCTTTGCTGTAACACTGAGAAGGATCATTGATTGCTAAACCTCCAATTCACGTTATTGAGCATTGCAGCAGAGATGGGGCAGATAGCTGTCAGCTGCCTCATACAGATCTCCAAGCTGCCTGAACTTATCTCCTCATTGTTCAGCCCAATTGAGTTTATTTTTATTTGCTCCACAAAACTTCTGCTGCTCAGAATTGTGTGACAGAGTGCAATTTAGGGTTTAATCCCTGGATTTTTTTTTTTTTGTGGTGCTGCACTGTTGGGTCCTGCTGCTGTTCAGAAATACATGATTGTTCAGTGGACTGTAGTGAATTTGTACGATTTTGTACCTGTTAATCTGTCAATGGGCTGGCTACATACTGTGCAAGTCCAAACAATACTATTCACCGGCTGTTTTTTTTAACAGTTTTTTCTGCATATAGTTACGCATATATAACTGCCCTCATCAGTGCATACCGCATAGGTACATGCAAGTATTGTACCATTTAGTACCTGTTAAGCTGTCAAGGTGCTCCATACCGTCAAAGTCCAAACAATAGTATCCACCGGCTGGTGTTTTACAAAAATAGAGAGTTTTTTCTGCTAATAGGCATATTACTGCCCTCATCAGTGTATACCGCATATGTACATCCAAGTATTGTACCATTTAGTACCTGTTAAGCTGTCAAGGTGCTCCATACCGTCAAAGTCCAAACAATAGTATCCACCGGCTGGTGTTTTACAAAAATAGAGAGTTTTTTCTGCTAATAGGCATATTACTGCCCTCATCAGTGTATACCGCATATGTACATCCAAGTATTGTACCATTTAGTACCTGTTAAGCTGTCAAGGTGCTCCATACCGTCAAAGTCCAAACAATAGTATCCACCGGCTGGTGTTTTACAAAAATACAGATTTTTTTCTGCTAATAGTTAGGCATATTACTGCCCTCATCAGTGCATACCGCATAGGTACATCCACGTATTGTACCATTTAGTACCTGTTAAGCTGTCAAGGTGCTCCATACCGTCAAAGTCCAAACAATAGTATCCACCGGCTGGTGTATTACAAAAATACAGAGTTTTTTCTGATGATAGTTAGGTATATTACTGCCCTCATCAGTGCATACCGCATACGTACATCCAAGTATTGTACCATTTAGTACCTGTTAAGCTGTCAAGGTGCTCCATACTGTCAAAATCCAAACAATAGTATCCACCAGCTGGTGTTTTACAAAAATACAGAGTTTTTTCTGCTAATAGGCCCTCATCAGTGCATACCGCATACGTACATCCAAGTATTGTACCATTTAGTATCTGTTAAGCTGTCAAGGTGCTCCAAACCGTCAAAGTCCAAACAATAGTATCCACCGGCTGGTGTTTTACAAAAAATACAGAGTTTTTTCTGCTAATAGCCCCTCATCAGTGCATACCGCATAGGTACATCCAAGTATTGTACCATTTAGTACCTGTTAAGCTGTCAAGGTGCTCCATACTAGGGATCGACCGATATCGTTTTTTTAGGGCCGATATCGATACCGATAATCGGTGCAGGTTAGGGCCGATAGCCGATAACTTATACCGATATTCTGGTATAAGTTATCGGCTATTTAACCCCCTGCGGGCGCTTTAAATCAATGATCTGCAGTGGCTTTTGCGGGGCCATAGGCCGCAGCCGCCACCACCCGCTTCTCTCCCCTACCTGTCAGGGTGGTCCGGGCCATCCATTCTTCCTTCCTGTAGTGTCCGGGGGCGTTCCGTGTGGAGGGTGAACCGGTCCGGGCTGTCCTTCTTCTCCGGCGGTCATCTTCTCCACTCCGGGCAGGCTCCGGCCTAGTACGCTGCATAGACGCCGCTGCGCAATGACGCCCGTGCGCAGCGACGCACCTGAAGTCACGGCGTAGCGGCGTCTATGCAGTGTACTAGGCCGGAGCCTGCCCGGAGTGGAGAAGAGGACCCCCGGAGAAGGACAGCCCGGACCGGTTCACTCTTCACCCGGAACGCCCCCGGACACTACAGGAAGGATGGATGGCCCGGACCACCCCCATTATGGGTAAGTTTAATTTTTTTATTGATTCGGAGGGTGGGGGAGGGGCCCGACCGGTATAGCGGTATGGGCAAAAATCCATACCGGTATACCGCCCAGCATCACGGTGGGGGGTGCGACGTGGTGCGGTGGGTTGGGGGTGCGGTGCGGCGGGACCGGGGGTGGCGCGGCGGGTTTGGGGGGGTGGCGGTCGCGGTGCGGTGGGGGCAGTGCGGGGGGCGGGGCATTATCGGCTTATCGGCAAGGTAATTGCCGATACCGATAATGCCCAAAATCGTGATTATCGGCCGATAATATCGGCCATACCGATAATCGGTCGATCCCTACTCCATACCGTTAAATTCCAAACAATAGTATCCACCGGCTGGTGTTTTACAAAAATACAGAGTTTTTTTCTGCTAATAGGCCCTCATCAGTGCATACCGCATGTGTACATCCAAGTATTGTACCATTTAGTACCTGTTAAGCTGTCAAGGTGCTCCATACCGTCAAAGTCCAAACAATAGTATCCACCAGCTGGTGTATTACAAAAATACAGATTTTTTTCTGCTAATAGTTAGGCATATTACTGCCCTCATCAGTGCATACCGCATAGGTACATCCAAGTATTGTACCATTTAGTACCTGTTAAGCTGTCAAGGTTCTCCATACCGTCAAAGTCCAAGCAATAGTATCCACCGGCTGGTATTTTACAAAAATACAGAGTTTTTTCTGCTAATAGTTAGGCATATTACTGCCCTCATCAGTGCATACTGCATAGGTACATGCAAGTATTGTACCATTTAGTACCTGTTAATCTGTCATGGTGCTGCAAATCGTCAAAGTCCAAACAATAGTATCCACCGGCTGGTGTTTTACAAAAATACAGAGTTTTTTCTGCTAATAGTTAGGCATATTACTTCCCTCATCAGTGCATACCGCATACGTACATCCAAGTATTGTACCATTTAGTAGCTGTCAAGGTGCTCCAAACCGTCAAAGTCCAAACAATAGTATCCACCGGCTGGTGTTTTACAAAAATATAGAGTTTTTTCTGCTAATAGGCCCTCATCAGTGCATACCGCATACCTACATCCAAGTATTGTACCATTTGGTACCTGTTAAGCTGTCAAGGTGCTCCATACCGTCAAAGTAGAAACAATAGTATCCACCGGCTGGTATTTTACAAAAATACAGAGTTTTTTTCTGCTAATAGTTAGGCATATTACTGCCCTCATCAGTGCATACCTCATAGGTACATGCAAGTATTGTACCATTTAGTTCCTGTTAATCTGTCATGGTGCTCCAAACAGCCAAAGTCCAAACAATAGTATCCACCGACTGGTGTATTACAAAAATACAGTTTTTTCTACTAATAGTTGGGCATATTACTGCCCTCATCAGTGCATACAGCATACGTACATCCAAGTATTGTACCATTTAGTACCTGTTAATCTGTCAAGGTGCTGCAAATCGTCAAAGTCCAAACAATAGTATCCATCGGCTGGTGTTTTACAAAGATACAGAGTTTTTTCTGCTAACAGTTAGGCATATTATGCCCTCATCAGTGCATACTGCATAGGTACATCCAAGTATTGTACCATCTATTACCTGTTAATCTGTCAAGGGCCTACATACTGTTCAAGGACAGCCGTAAGTAATCACCTGCTGCTGTTCTAGAAAAATACTGTTTAAAGAGTAGTGTAGTGTATTGTAATACCCTCATAAACGCACTAAGTGTGTCAGGCAGGGAAGTCAGGAGAGAAGTGGCAGAGGCCTAAATACTTCAGGCAGAGTTGGCAGCAGACTTGGGGCGAGTGGCAGCAGGAGTCGCAGCGAGAAGCCTGAGCTCCCGTTATCAGCCAGCGGTCGTGTCTCCACCAGCAACCCATCTGCCGTCGTAGATTGGTTAACGCGCTCATCCACATCATCACAAGCGATATCTGATACCCCCCAGTCAACAGTCGGTGGGTTCCTCAGACACAACCCTCAGTTGGCATGGCCCAGGAGCAGTCCGTGTCCTCCCATTGCCTTTGTCCTATGCTGCTCCCTCTCCTAAAGAAGTATCTTATGCTGTGGGTTCAGCTCCACTATTTACTGAGTACGATCCAATAGAGGACAGTCAGCAGCTACTGGACAGCCAAGAAGGGGAGGAGACATGCGCCGCTTGCTCCGCTAGGCGGCCAAGTAGTGATGCGGAGAGTGACGTGGGAGGTGGTGTTGCAAGTGTTCAGGGTCCTGAAGCAGACACTTTTGGGGAGCCTGAGGAGGACATCAGCCATTAGTCAGCCATTCCACCAAAAATCCATCGGCGAAGCCATGTCCAAGAGACAACAGTATGCGCCCACTCATCCAACGGCGCAGAAGTTGAATGTGCTCCTGTCCAAGTTGCTGGTATTGCAGTCCCTCCCTTTTCAAGTGGTGGACTCTGCACCTTTCAGAGAATTGATGGCTTGTGCTGAGCCGAGGTGGAGAGTCCCAAGCCGTAATTTCTTTGCGAAGAAGGCAGTACCAGCCCTGCATAAGTTTGTACAAGAAATGGTGGGCCAGTCCTTGAGCCTGTCGGTGTGTTCAAAAGTGCACAGCAGTGCCGACGTGTCGAGCTGTAACTACGGGCAGGGACAATACTTGTCTTTTATGGCTCACTGGGTAATTGTGGTTCCTGCACAGCCACAACAGCAACTTGGACAGGTCACACCGCGTCCTCCTCCACGCTCTCGCTCCCAGGCAGTTGGTCCTGTTACAGTGTGCGACGCCGCCTCCTCATGCTCCACCGTGTCCTCGGCCTCCACTGCACGTCCAAATCTCAGTGGCCATTCATCGTACCATGTGTGTAGGGCACGGCGGTGTCAAGCTGTTCTTCACATGGTTTGCATTGGCGAACCGAGTCACACAGGGGAGGAACTTCTAAAGTTCATTTGTAAAGAAATCCGAGTATGGCTTACTCCACGAAATCTGGAAATGGGAACCATGGTGACAGACAACGGGAAGAACATCGTGTCCGCGCTGCGACAAGGAAGTGTGAAACATGCGCCCTGCATGGCACACGTGTTGAATCTGGTTGTCAAGCACTTCCTCAAGTCTTCACCCCATTTGCAAAACATCCTGAAAATGGCAAGGAAACTGAGCATTCACTGTAGCCACTCGTACACCGCCAAGCACACCTTCCTTGAGCTGCAGCGTCAGGACGGTATCCCACAACATAGTCTTATTTGTGACGTTGCCACACTTTGGAATTTCACCCTCCATATGTTGGACAGACTATACGAACAAAGAAAAGCCATCACCGATTTCTTAATGATCCAAGCAGATAGGAGTACTTCCCTGTGTAACTTCAATGTGAACCAGTGGCAGCTCATACGTGACACCTGCCGTTTGCTGAGGCCCTTTGAGGAAGCCACATTATTTGTGAGTCGCCTGGATTACGCCATGAATGACGTAATTCCACTCCTACATTTCCTACAACAAATAATTGAAACCATGGCTGGTCACGGCAATGGAGACGTTGCGCCTACATCTCAAGGCTACATGAGCCCTGTGGGGGCTGAACTGGAGGAGGAGGATGATGAGGGGCAGAGCGGAGCACAGTTTAGGTTGGATGAGATGGCCGGTGTTTCTAGTCTTCGGACAGGAGAGGAGGAGCAGGAGCAGCTAAAGGAGCTGGAGGGTTATGAGGAAGTTGAGACAGAGGACCCAGACACACAGTGGCAGTATGCAGTGGAAATGGAGGCAGATAGTCCCTCCGAGTCACTGGTGCAAATGGCAGGATGCATGCTCAGTTGCTTGCGTAGTGACTAGTGTTGCTCACGAATATTCGCAATTCGAATATTATTCGCGAATTCGCGAATTTCGCGAATATAGCGCTATATATTCGTAATTACGAATATTCGTTTTTTTTTTGTTTGTTTTTTTCACAGTACACATCACAGTGATCACCCCTCTCTGCTTCCAGCTTGTGTGGTGTAAAGAAGGCTGTAATACTACTGTGTGAGACTGGCGTGCGAAAAATCGCATATGCGAAAATTCGCATATGCTAATTTTTGCATATGCGGATTTTCGCGTATGCTAATTTTGTATATGCTAATATTCACATATGTTAATTTTCGCATACGCGAATGTTCGCATATGCGAAAATAAAACGAGAATATAACGAATATGCGAATATTCGTCCATATATTCGCGAATATTCGCGAATTCGAATATGGCCTATGCCGCTCAACACTAGTAGTGACCCCCGAATTGTCAAAATTCGTCAGCGGGATGACTTCTGGATCTCCACCTTATTAGACCCTCGCTACCGTCCCAAAATGGGGGCCTTTTTTACACCCACTGAGAGGGAGGACAAACTGACCTACTACAACGACATTCTACGTAGTCAGTTGGCTGATGCCTATCGGCCCCATGGTCCATCCACTCGCAGGTCTGACTCGGGGGGCCCTCTGCACTCACCTTTCACTGCCATGGCAGCTGGGGAGGGGAGGGGTGGGAGGAACAGTACCAGCTCAATCAGCAGCAGCCTGAGTCTACAGTCGCTGATGAGTAGCTTTCTTCACCCGCATAGGGAAGCAACTCATCAGCAGCAGGTAGACATGGAGCAGGACCTGAACCAGCAGGTGGTGGCATACCTTGACATGGCCATGCCAACAACTATTGAAGATCCGCTGGACTTCTGGGCAGCCAAACTTGATTTATGGCCACAACTAGCAGAGTTTGCCCTGGAAAAGCTGTCCTGCCCGGCCAGTAGTGTACCATCAGAGCGGGTGTTTAGTGCGGCCGGGGCCATAGTCACGCCAAGGCGAACTCGTCTGTCCACCAAAAATGTGGAGAGACTGACGTTTGTCAAGATGAATCAGGGATGGATCAGCCAGGATTTCCAGCCACCAATGCCAGATGCCTCAGAGTAGATTGACCAAGCTGCTACACCAACATTTCCCAATTATGGTTGATTATGAAACCCTCTTGGGTTATCAATTAGGGTTATGGAACCCTCTTTGGTACTGCGATTGCCTGCTCCTGGCTCATCCTGTGTCTTTCAGGAACTACTTGCCTCACTGATGCTTCTGGCCTTGGGCCTTTCATTTTTGGATGTTTAGCAGTAGCTAAATATATGCTTAATGCAAATGTCAACGTTGATCTTTAAATGTAAGGGGTTATGAAACCCTCTTGGGTACTGCGAATGTCTGCTCCATACTCATTCTGTGTCTTTCAGGAACTACTTGCTTCCCTGCCCTCAGGCCTTGGGCCTTAAATTTTTGGATGTTTAGCAGTAGCTAAATACATGCTTAATGCAAATTTCAACATTGACTTTCAAATGTAAGGGGTTGGTTATGAAACCCTCTTGGGTACTGCAAATGACTGCTCCTGACTCATTATGTGTCTTTCAGGAAATAATTGCCTCCTTGATGCCTCAGGCCTTGGGCCTTAAATTTTTGGAAGTTTTGCAGTAGCTAATACATGCTTAATGCTAATTTCAACAATGATCTTTAAATTCTCGGCGCTCTGCTAGGGCCTTCTCCTACCCCGCCGAGGCCGATCCATGGACCTCACTAAACCATCCAATCGGTAGTAGAGACATGCTATGTGTACAAAGGGCAGGGACTTGATGAACCCGAGCTTATGACCGGCACTTAATTGTGATTCTTCTTTCCTGGCAAATAATTGCAATCCCTGATCCCTATCACGAAGGGGGTTCAGTGGGTTACCCGCACCTGTCAGTGAAAGTTAGACACACGCTGGTCCGTTCAGTATAGCGGGCGTGCAGCCCCGGACATCTGAGGGCATTGCACACCTGTTATTGCTCGATCTCGCGAGTGATCGTGCAATGTAAGGGGTTATTAAAGCCTCTTGGGTACTGCTGATACCTACTCCTGACTGCTCCTGTGTCTTTCAGGAAGTACTTGATTTCCTGATGCTTCTGGGCTTGGGCCTTTAATTTTAGGATTTTTTAAATACATACATACATGCTTAATTAAAATTTCAACATTTATGGTGCAATGTGTGGGGTTGTTAAACACTCTTGGGTAGTGTTTTTTTCAAATTTTCTGATAATTAAGTAATAAACTTGAATTTTCCACAATAATAACCAGTACACCATTGAACGATTGTTGCGTGTGATTTTTTAAGTAACATTTTCAAAAAAAAAAAATACGCAGAGGGATGAACTCTGCTTCTTTATTTCATGAATTTTTTTTTTTATAGAAGAATGTCTTTTGGTGGTCCACAGTCCTGCATTACAGAGTCTTTTGGACTCTTGAATATGCGCTTGTTCTTAAACAAAGGTACAAAAACCAAAAATGGCCTGTCCGGGCTATGGAGACGTTGCACCTACATCTTACGGCCACATGAGCCCTGTGGGTGCTTGTGAGATTAGGTCCTTTGTACCCACACGGCGGGGTCCGGGACACAAATTTTGATTTCAATTTCAAATAAAAAAATCATACATTTCAATTGTCTCCTCATGCTGCAGCCAACTCCAGGCTGCGTCATTCTGGCAATATATAGAGAGCACTCGCTGTCCCAAATTTTCGTAAAAATTTTTCGTTAACATTTTTTGTCTTTTTTATTAGGAATTGTGAAGCTTTGGTGCGTACTCATGCATTAGCCAAATCCAGCCTGTGTCATTCAAGCAATATATGGTTTACTGATGGTGCTGCTGTGCCTGGATCTGGGAATTTCAAATTTTCTCATAGGTAGCACCCGCTATCCATAAGTCTTCATCATAAATTTCTACAATTGTTGGTTTTTTGGGGGGATTGTGAAGCCCTAGTGTATACTCATGCATCAGCCAACTCCAGGGTGTGTCATTCATGCAACATATAAGTAGCACCCGCTGTCCTAAATATTCTTAAAATTATTTTAAAAATGGTTGTTTTTTCTTTGGGATTCTGAAGCCCTGGTGTGTACTCAATGCTGCTTCCTGCTACACTCTGTCAGCCCGTTGGTCCTGCGACAGTGTGCTACTTCGCCTCCACATCCTCCTCTGTGTCTTAAGCCTCCACTGCCCGGTCAAGTCTCAGTGGCCCTTCCATTTGTGCAGGTCACGGCGGTGTCACGCTGTTCTTCACATGGTTTGCCTTGGCGAGAAGTCTTGGAAACAATGGCCGGTCAGGGCAATGGAGACGTTTCACCTAAATCTCACAGCCATATGAGCCCTGTGGGGGCTTGTTGGATTTGGTCCTTCGTACCCACACGCTGGGTTACGGGACACGCAAAGGTTGTTTTAAATTTCAAATAAAATAATGATGGTGCTGCTGGGCCTGGGTCTGTTAATTTCAAATTTTCTCATGGGTAGCATCCGCTATCCAAAATCTTTTTAAAAAATTTCTAAAATTGTAGTGTTTTTTGGGGGGGATTGTGAAGCCCTGGTGTGAACTCGTGCATCAGCCAACTCCAGGCTGTGTCACTCAGGCAATATATGGGTTACTGATGCCGCTGTGGGGCCTGGGTCTGGTAATTTCAAATGTTCTCATAGGTAGCACCTGCTATCCAAAATATTCGGTTTAAATTTCTTAATTCATCTTTTAATCTTAGGGATTGTGAAGGCCTAGTGCCTACTCATGCTGCTGGCAACTCCGGGCTGTGCCATTCATCCACTATATGGTCTCCTCATGCTGCCAACACCTCCATGCTGTGTCATTCAGCCACTATATGGTGTCCTCATGCTTCAGCTTCATCCAAGCTGTGTCATTCAGCCACTATATGGTGTCCTCATCCTGCCAACACCTCCACACTGTGCCATTCAGCCACTATATGGTGTCCTCATGCTGCCAACACCTCCATGCTGTGTCATTCAGCCACCATATGGTGTCCTCATGCTTCAGCCTCATTCAGGCTGTGTCATTCAGCCACTATATGTGTCCTCATGCTGACATCATGTCCATGCTGTGTCATTCAGCCACTATATGGTGTCCTCATGCTGCCAACATGTCCATGCTGTGTCCTTAAGCCACTATATGGTGTCCTCATGCTTCAGCTTCATCCAAGCTGTGCCATTCAGCCACTATATGGTGTCCTCATGCTGCCAACACCTACACACTGTGCCATTCAGCCACTATATGGTGTCCTCATGCTGACAACACCTCCATGCTGTTTCATTCTGCCACTATATGGTGTCCTCATGCTTCAGCTTCATCCAAGCTGTGTCATGCAGCCACTATATGGTGTCCTCATGCTGCCAACACCTCCACACTGTGCCATTCAGCCACTATATGGTGTCCTCATGCTGCCAACACCTCCATTCTGTGTCATTCAGCCACTATATGGTGTTCTCATGCTTCAGCCTCATCCAAGCTGTGTCATTCAGCCACTATATGGTGTCCTCATGCTCTTAACACCTCCACACTGTGCCATTCAGCCACTATATGATCTCCTCATGCTGCCAACACCTCCATGCTGTATCATTCAACCACTGTATGGTGTCCTCATGCTTCAGCTTCATCCAAGCTGTGCCATTCAGCCACTATATGGTCTCCTCATGCTGCCAACACCTCCATGCTGTGCCATTTAGCCACTATATGGTGTCCCCATGCTTCAGCCTTATCCAAGCTGTGTCATTCAGCCACTATATGGTGTCCTCATGCTGCCAACATCTCAACGCTTGCCATTCAGCCACTAAATAGTCTCCACATGCTGCCAACACCTCCACGCTGTCATTCAGTCACTATATGCTCTCCTGACACTGATGCCACCACCAGGCTCTGTCATTGTGCTGCTGTGCGGCAGTGATTCTAAGAGCGATGCCGGTAATCTGCATGTTATTCTGAATAACAGTATTATTTCACTAAACCAGCACACTCCATATGCGTTTTAGAACACGGCAAAGTGTGCTATACCCCTATAGAAGCTGTATGCAGGCTAGAAATGGCCTTTTTTTTTATATAGATTCGCCGCGAAAAAATTCGGATCAAAACAAACTTTTCCGGAAAATTCGGCGAATTGGCCAAATCGAGTTTTTGAAAAGTTCGCTCATCTCTAGTTAAAATGTCACGGTTCAAGACAGCACTGGATAACTAGAACACACTGGAGACCAAGCCTAATTCTACAATCTTACCTTCTCACAGTTAGTGATTTATTATTAGAACTGGACCATCACCAGTGTTCTATTTGTAGCATTGGTTTAATAATGCCTGGGTTGTTTATTTTCCTAGAGCCTACACAGTTTGCCAGTAAGATGTCAAATAAATCATTACATTGAAACATTACACTAGAGCTGGTACTATGCAATTATATTAATTATTAATTGATATATTGTAAGCTCTACTACTTAGTAATAGTGAGAAATGTTCATCCCAGATAATCCACCTATCTAAAAGGGCCAGTGATCAGCCAACAGATAAGCAACTGACTTATTAGTCAGATTATTGTATCTTTTGTATCTTATTGTATAATATAAATTATCACCTTCGGCCACTTAGCAGAGAGCGGCCAACCATGATGAATTGAATGGCTTTACAAACAATTGCCAATTTAAAGGGGCTCATACACTCAGGATTGGTTGGGAATGTTCCTACATGGGGGGGGGGGGTGTCTGGTTTTTTAACTGGGGAAGAGGTTCTCCTTGTGATTAGACAGGCCTCTGATCTGCAGAGAGAAAACTGTATTGCTTGTTCATCACAGTAAAAATCTCTGAATTACTTTTCCAAAACAATACAATTCTCTGTAGTGCTTGTTCATCACAGTACAATTCTCTAATCTCATGTACACAGCAGACTTTGCTGGAGGATAGGGAGTAAACCATTGCTGTGAACCAGTTATCAAACTTTCTACTAACCAAGGCCATGAAGGAAATATAATTCACAGAAATCATCCACTAACTCTATAAGGATACATTTCTACTTGGAAAAAAACAGCAGTGAAATTTACTGCGTCTGGTATTTTTTTCTGGCGTTTTTTTCATTTGTGTGGAAATGGCACCTTGGCAGTTTTTTTTGGTACCCAAAATTTCTTGGGTACCAAAAAAAAAAAAAAAGGATGCTATAGTGATGGAAAAATTTTTATTTAACGAAATGTATATATTTTATAGCAAAATTGTAATACGTTTTTAATAAAGTGTGTGTGTTTCACTTTTTTTCTCTATTTTTTTAAATTCTTTAGGTAGTACTACTACTCCCAGCATGGAACAGACTGTTCCATGATGGGAGTAGTAGTACCTGTACTAATAGACATATCGCCCGATGCGATATTCCATAATATAGCAGATATGCTGAACGTCTCAATACAGCGCTCACATCTCTGTTCTATACTCCGGCCAGTGATGTGAATAGAACAGAACATCACCCATTCATATTTCCCGCCCAGAGTGGTGATTGGCCAGATGGTTGCAGCCAATCAAAGCTCTCAGAGGGAAATATGAATGAGTGAGTGGCCGGCCGGAGTATAGTGTAGAGATGTGAATGCAGGAGAAAGCCGCTCCGCATCTTTGCAATAGACAGGACAACAGCATCGGGTGTCAGTAGTGATACCCACTGTGATCTGTTCTTACCTACAGGTACTACTACTCCCAACATGGAGCACTTAGCCTAAAGGGATACTTTAATGGAAAAATCTTATCCCCTATCCAAAGAATAGGGGATAAGATGTAAGATCGTGGGGTCCAGCTGCTGGGGACCCCCGTGATCTCCACTGCGGCACCCCTGTCATTCGGTGCATGAGGGGAACTCCGCTCTGTGCCCGATGACTGACGATGCAAGCCATCATGCCCCCTCCATTCACATGTATGGGAGGAGGCTTGACGGCTATGTACTAGCCATTATGCCCTCTTTCATAGACATGAATAGAGGGGGCAGGGCGTGATGTCACGAACGCGGAAGCTGCAAGCTTCTGTGTTCTGGATGCCACCGCTGCCGGCCCAGAGATTGTGGGGGTCCCCAGTGCTGGAATCCCTGCAATCTAAAATCTTATTCCCTATCCTTTGGATAGGGGATAAGATGTTTCCAATGGAGTACCGCTTTAACCCCTTAACGGCCATGGACGTAAATATACGTCCTGGTTTGGCGGGACTTCCTGCACCATGACGTACATTTACATCATGTGTATGACCGCGAGCATCGGAGAGGTGCTCGCGTCATACACGCAGGTTCCGGCTGCTAGTAGCAGCCAGGTACCCGCCCATAATGGCCGACATCCGCGATCGCCCGGATGTTCGCCGTTAAACCCTCAGATGCCGTGATCAATACAGATCACAGTGCGCTTGCGGTACTTTGAATGGATGATCAGATCACCCGCAGCACTGCCGCGGCGATCCAATCATCCAGCATGGCGGCCGGAGATCCCCTCACCTGGCTACGGCCGTCTCCCGGGGTCTTCTGCTCTGGTCTGAGATCGAGCAGACCAGAGCAGAAGATCACAGATAATACTAATCAGTGCTGTGTCCTATACATAGCACTGAACAGTATTAGCAATCAAAGGATTGCTATAGATAGTCCCCTATGGGGATATAAAAAGTGTAAAATAAAAGTTGAAAAATGTAAAAATAAAAAGTAAAAAAAAGTGAAAAATCCCTTCCCCCAATAAAAATGAAAATTGTCAGTTTTTCACATTTTACCCCCAAAAAGCATAATTTTTTTTTTAATAAACATGTTTGGTTTCTCCGCTTGTGTAAATGTCCGTACTATCAAAACATAATGTTATATAACCCGTACGGTGAATGGCGTAAACGTAAAAAATTTTAAAAGTCCAAAATGCAGCTTTTTTGTCACATTTTATTAAAAAAAATTAATAAAAAATGATCTAAAAGTTTTATATATGCAAATGTGATATCGATAGAAAGCACAGATGACGGCGCAAAAAAATTAGCCCTCATACCGTCCTATATATGGAAAAATGAAAAAGTAATAGGTGGTCAAAATAGGGCGATTTTATTTTGTACAAAAAGTTTTAGATTTCTTTTAAGCGGTACAAAAATATAAAAGTATCTAGCCATGGGTATCATTTTGGTTCGCCGTACATTTTATGGTAAAATGAGAGGTTTCATTACAGAGTACAATTGGTCACGCAAAAAAAAAAGCCCTTATATGAGTCTGTAGATGGAAATATAAAGGCGTTGTGGATTTTAGAAGGCGAGGAGGAAAAAACTAAAAAATAAAATTGGCCTGGTCCTTAAAGAGTAGCTCCCACCAACTCTTTTTTCTTTTCTTTCTGTCCCTGCCTATTGCCCATCTATCCCTGCCTTTACTTTTTTTTACTATATTAAAAAAAAATATGTTTCTGCCTGGTAGTGTGCTCACTGATGCCTGCTGGGGGGTCCGACTTCCACCCTTAGTTCAACTATACAGGGTGCCTCCAGCTGTTTCACCACTACAACTCCCAGCTTGCCCTGACATCTATTGGCTGTCAGGGCGTGCCGGGAGTTGTAGTGGGGAAACAACTGTAGGCACCCTGTGGTGAAAACAGTCTCAGCTGCAGCTGCCACACATCCCACCACTCCAGGCCCCGCCGTGCAACACCCCCCACCCTTCTCCCTCCAACTGCCCGAAAAAGACATTCCGCTCCCCCAAACTCCGCAACTCCATCACCCCCAGACCCCGCCGTGCAACATGCCCTCCCTCCGACCGCCCGAAAAAGACATACGGGCCCCCAAACTCCGCAACTCTATCACCCCCAGACCACCCCCCCACCCGCCCAAAACTACAAGAAGAAAGTAATTTGTAAAGTATTATAAGACCTCAGATCAGACTAACTACCCTTCCGGAGGATTAGCACTGCAATGAGTGCGCGCACTGCTTCCGGACAGGGTAACGGGGGTGGGCCGCGCGCGAGGCCAGTGGAGCTGGCCAATGCGCGCAGCCCCAGCTATCAGCAAGCTTGCTCTCGCCTGTTTGATTGACAGGCGGGAGCGAGCACCGCAGTGACTGAATTTCGACTCGTTGCCAGGCTTAAATGAGTCGAAATTCTGTAGTGACGTCACTGCCGAATGCATTCGGCCACTAGGAGGGTGACCCCTAGTGGCCACATTTAAAAGTGATTTTACACTGGTTTAAAATCACTTTTTTAAATTAAAGTATATTAGAGATATGTTGTAGTACTTAAGTACTACAACATATCAATTTTTTGATTTCATAACAGTGCCCATTTAAGGTGAAAATGGGCTTGGTCCTAAAGGGGTTAATTTCTCAAAACCACCACATAAGCAGCCATCATCCTCTCCAATTTCCAAGACCATCAGGGAACCAACCATTTAACCCTTAACTCCCCTAGACTACCAAGGAAATGTAATGTGTCCTATCACAAATGTAAGCCACAAGGGAAGCAGCCATTAACTTATTAATAACCAATAACAATAATCAAAAACATTAATCACTTCACTACCTCAGACTACTAAAATTGTTGCTTAGCCATTTTACATTGCAACAGTTTTATTCATATATTTTAAAGTTTAGAACAAGAGATCCTGTACATAAGTTTTATTCAAATGCAGAAATAGATCCTGGTACAGGAGAAATAAAAACATTTCCTAGCATTTCCTTAATGCAGGGGTATGTTCTTGTTTGTATTTAAATAAGAAGTAATTGACAGTAGGTCTTTTAGACATGATGTTAAGACAGGCCACAAGTCGCCATATGGAAGTATTATTAATTACTGTATTTATCGGCGTATAACACACACTTTTTAGGCAAAAATGTTTAGCCTAAAGTCTATGTGCGTGTTCTACTCCGATAAGCCGCTGCAGTTCAATGATTTAAAGCGGGCGCTTTAAATCAATGAACTGCAGCGGCTTTGCAGGTGCAGAGACAGCCAGCGCTGCCGTCTTCTCTGCCCCTGCCTGCCCTGGAGTCTAGAGCCCTGCTGCCGGCCCTTCTCTCCCCCTGGCTATCGGTGCCGCTGCCCGTTCTCTCCCCCTGACTATCGGTGCAATGGGACAGCGGCGCCGACAGCCAGGGGGAGAGAAGGGGCAGCGGCACCCATTGCCGGCACCGCTGCCCTGTTGCCTCCCCCCATCCCCGGTTTCATAATTACCTGTTGCCGGGGTCGGGTCCGCGCTGCTTCAGGCCTCCGGCGTGCGTCCCCTGCGTTGTTGCTATGCGCTGGATGGCGCGGCGCATGACGTCAGTGCGCCGGCACCGATAGTCAGGGGGAGAGAACGGGCAGCGGTGCAGATAGCCAGGGGTAGAGAAGGGCCGGCAGCAGGGCTCTAGACCCCAGGAAAGGCAGGAGGCAAGAAACGGGCAGCGACTGCCTCTCTCCCCCTGCCTTTCCTGGGGATGTATCGGGGTATACACGCGCACACACACGCACCCTCATTTTACCATGGATATTTGGGTAAAAAACTTTTTTTACCCAAATATCCTTGGTAAAATGAGGGTGCGTGTTATAGGCCGGTGCGTGGTATACCCCGATAAATACGGTATATTGTATGATCATGGAAGTAAAGCAAAGTTTGTTGTGCATGGGGGCCTTTTCGATGACCTGGCCTGCAGCTAAATTTCCAAGAAATGCCCCTGAAGTTGATCAATTTATGGCAGTATGAGTATGGTTCTGTAAGAGGCTATTATTTGGGCATATACCAAAAGTTTATAAATCTAATATTTCTTTAGAACCCTATTCCCTTACAGAAGGCTAAAGAGTATTGTTTTGGCCTATCTCAAGCTAGTATACATATATATATATATATATATATATATATATATATATATTATTAATATTATTATTATTTTTTATTTTTTTTATTGTGTCCTTAGTTCCAGGCTACTCCACCTATAATAAAGGGTTAAAACACATATAACGCAAATGTGAGTACAATCAAATCATGAAAAAAAGACAGACTGATGTCATGGAAGAGAGGGCCTGCCCATAAGAGCTTTAAATCTTCAAAGAAAGGAGAGGGAAATAGCAGGTGAGAAAGACAGCTGGTCATTTGTAAGCAATTAGGAAAGCATAATGTCATAGTTCAATTTAGAGACAGGAGGGTTATTGGAGGTTGTAGGCTGTTCTAAAGAAATGGGTTTTCAGTATGTTTGGGATGCTTTTAACCCCTTAAGGACCCAGCCATTTTACACCTTAGGACCCGGCCATTTTTTGAACATCTGACCACTGTCACTTTAAACATTAATAACTCTAGAATGCTTTTACTTATCATTCTGATTCCGAGATAGTTTTTTCGTGACATATTCTACTTTAACATAGTGGTAAAATTTTGTGGTAACTTGCATCCTTTCTTGGTGAAAAATCCCAAAATTTGATGAAAAATTTGAAAATGTTGCATTTTTCTAACTTTGAAGCTCTCTGCTTGTAAGGAAAATGGATATTCCAAATATTTTTTATTTATTTTATTCACATATACAATATGTCTACTTTATGTTTGAATCATAAAATTGCCGTGTTTTTACTTTTGGAAGACATCAGAGGGTTTCAAAGTTTAGCAGCAATTTTCCAATTTTTCATAAAATTTTCAAACTCGCTATTTTTCAGGGACCAGTTCAGGTTTGAAGTGGATTTGAAGGGTCTTCATATTAGAAATAAAATGACCCCATTATAAAAACTGCACCCCCCAAAGTATTCAAAATGACATTCAGTCAGCATTTTAACCCTTTAGGTGTTTCACAGGAATAGCAGCAAAGTGAAGGAGAAAACTCACAATCTTCATTACAATCTTTTTACACTCGCATTTTCTTGTAGACCCCATTTTTGAATTTTTACAAGGGGTAAAAGGAGAAAATGTATGCTTGTATTTGTAGCTCAATTTCTCTCGAGTAAGCACATACCTCATATGTCTATGTAGAGTGTTCGGCGGGCGCAGTAGAGGGCTCAGAAGCGAAGGAGCGACAAGGGGATTTTGGAGAGTACGTTTTTCAGAAATGGTTTTTGGGGGGCATGTTGCATTTAGGAAGCCCCTATGGTGCCAGAACAGCAAAAACAAAATACATGCCATACCATTTTGGAAACTAGACCCCTTGAGGAACGTAACAAGGAATTAAGTGAGCCTTAATACCCCACAGGTGTTTCACGACTTTTGCATATGTAAAAAAAAAAAAAAAAAATTTCACTAAAATGTGTTTCCCCCAAAATTTCACATTTTTGCAAGGGTTAATAGCAGAAAATACCCCCCAAAATTTGTAACCCCATCTCTTCTGAGTGTGGAGGTACCCCATAAGTTGACCTGAAGTGTGCTACGGGCGAACTACAATGCTCAGAAGAGAAGGAGTCATATTTGGCTTTTTGAGAGCAAATTTTGCTCGGGGGCATGTCGCATTTAGGAAGCCCCTATGGTGCCAGGACAGCAAAAAAAAGCACATGGCATACCATTTTGGAAACTAGACCCCTTGAGGAACCTAACAAGGAATTAAGTGAGCCTTAATAACTCACAGGGGCTTCACGACTTTTGCATACAAAAAAAAAAAAACACTAAAATGTGTGTTTCCCCCCCAAATTTCACATTTATGCAAGGGTTAATAGCAGAAAATACCCCCAAAATTTGTAACCCCATCTCTTCTGAGTATGGAGGTACCCCATAAGTTGACCTGAAGTGCACTACGGGCAAACTACAATGCTCAGAAGAGAAGGAGTCATATTTGGCTTTTTGAGAGCAAATTTTGCTCGGGGGGCATGTCGCATTTAGGAAGCCCCTATGGTGCCAGGACAGCAAAATAACCTCCACATGGAATACCATTTTGGAAACTAGACTCCTTGAGGAAAGTAACAAGGGGTACAGTGAGCATTTACCCCCCAACTGGTGTCTGTCATATCTTTGGAACAGTGGGCTGTACAAAATTTTTAATTTGCACAGCCCATTTTTCCAAAGATCCGTCAGACACCAGTGGGGGGTAAATTCTCACTGCACCCCTCATTACATTCCGTGAGGGGTGTAGTTTCCAAAATGGGGTCACATGTGTTTTTTTTTTTTTTTTTGCATTTGTCAAAACCGCTGTAACAATCAGCCACCCCTGTGCAAATCACCTCAAATGTACATGGTGCACTCTCCTTTCTGGGCCTTGTTGTGCGCCCTCAGAGCACTTTACGCCCACATATGGGGTATCTCCGTACTTGTTAGAAATTGCATTACAAATTTTGGGGGCTTTTTTCCCTTATACCACTTGTCAAAATGAAAAGTATAGGGCAACACCAGCATGTTAGTGTAAACATTTTTTTTTTTTACACTAACATGCTGGTGTAGACCCCAACTTCCCCTTTTCATAAGGAGTGAAAGGAGAAAAAGCCCCCCAAAATTTGTTAGGCAATTTCTCCCGAGTACGGCGATACCCCATATGTGGCCCTAAACTGTTGCCTTGAAATACGACAGGGCTCCGAAGTGAGAGATCACCATGCACATTTGAGGCCTGAATTAGGGATTTGCATAGGGGTATTCTACGCCAGCTATTCCCAAACAGTGTGCCTCCAGCTGTTGCAAAACTCCCAGCATTCTTGGATAGTCAACGGCTGTCCGGTAATACTGGGAGTTGTTGTTTTGCAACAGCTGGAGGCTCCATTTTGGAAACAGTGGCATACCAGACGTTTTTCATTTTTATTGGGGAGGGGGGCTGTGTAGGGGTATGTGTATATGTAGTGTTTTTTACTTATTTAATTTTGTGTTAGTGTAGTGTAGTGTAATGTTTTTAGGGTACAGTCAAACGGGCGGGGGATTACAGCGAGTTTCCCGCTGCGAGTTTGAGCTGCCGCGCAAAATTTGCTGCATCGCAAACTTGCAGCCTGATACTCACTGTAAGCCTCCTGCCCATGTGAATGTACCCTGTACATTTACTGGGGGGGGGACCTCCAGCTGTTGCAAAACTACAACTCCCAGCATGCACAATTTATCAGTGCATGCTGGTAGTTATAGTTTTGCAACAGCTGGAGGCACACGGATTGGGAAGCACTGAGTTAGGAAACAGACAATGTTTCCCAACCAGTGTGCCTCCAGTTGTTGCAAAACCACAACTCCCAGCATGCCCAGGCAGCCGAAGGGCATATTGGAAGTAGTGGTTACGCAACAGCTGGAGGAGAACAGTTTGGGGACCACTGTGTAGTGGTGTCCAAGCTGTAGACCACCAGATGTTGCAAAACTACAACTCCCAGTATGCCAAAACTGTCCAGGCATGCTGGGAGTTGTAGTTCTGCAACATCTGAAGGGCCAGATGTTACAGAATTACAACTCCCAGCATGCCTGGACAGTAAGGGCATGCTGAGGATGTGTAGTTTTGCAACATCTGGAAGGGCACAGTGGTCTCCAAACTGTGGACCTCCAGATGTTGCAAAACTGCAACTCCTACCGTGTCCAGACACCAAGGGCTGTCTGGGCATGCTGGGAGTTGTAGTATACAGGGTCCCATTACAGCAATGCATGTCGCTTTACGGCGCGTGCATTGCTGTAAAGGGCCCGACCGCGGCTGAAGAGGAACTCACCTGTCGCCGCCGCCGTCTTCATCGCCGGGATCCGGGTCTTCAGGGACGAGGTAAGTACCGGGGTCGGTCCCCAGCACTCCCCCGTCCCCCGTCGCGTCCTCCGGTCTTCCTCTCGTCCTCTCCGGACATCCTGGGGCCGGGCAGGGCGGGAGGAAGTAACCGCCCCCCCCGCGATTGGTCGGTTAACTAACCGATGGATCGCAGGGGATAGGAGGAGGTGGCAGGCTTGCCACCTCGCTCCTATACTTTAGCATGGTCCTGGCTGTCTGTGACAGCCGGGATCATGCAAAATTACCGGGCGGTCGGGTCCCAGAGACCCGATCAGCCCGGTATTGCCGCAGATCGCAGGGGCGATTTTCCTAGCAATTTGCGGCGATCGCCGACATGGGGGGCCTACATGGCCCCCTCGGTGTTTGCCCTGGATGCCTGCCCAAGCATTTCAGCAGGCATCCGCTTCCAATCTCTGCCCGGGGCGCGGCAGAGACCGGAGAAACACCAGGACGTACTAGTACGACCTGGGTTCTTAAAGCCCAGGGTGCCAGGACGTTCTAGTACGTCCTGGGTCATTAAGGGGTTAAAGTAGGAGCAAATCCCCATAGCAAACCTATCCTGCTCTGGACAGTTCCTGATGTGGACAATAGAAATGAGCAAACTTTTCAAAAATTCGATTCGGCCGATTTGCCAAATTTTCCGAAAAAGTTTGTTTCAATCCGAATTTTTTCGCGGCAAATCTATATTAAAAAAGGCTATTTCTAGCCTACATACAGCCTCTATAGGGGTATAGAACACTTTGCTGTGTTTTAAAACGCATATGGAGTGTGCTGGGTTAGTGAAATAATACTGTTATTCAGAATAACATTCAGATTATCGGCATCACTTTTAGAATCACTGCCGCACAGCAGCACAATGACAGAGCCTGGTGGTGGCATCAGTGTCAGGAGACCATATAGTGACTGAATGACATAGCGTGGAGGTGTTGGCAGCATGAGGAGACCATTTAGTGGCTTAATAGCACAGTGTGGAGGTGTTGGCAGCATGAGGAAACCATATAGTGGCTGAATGACACAGCATGGACATGTTGTCAGCATGAGGAGACCATATAGCGGCTGAATGACACAGCATGGAGGTGTTGGCAGCATGAGGACATCATATAGTGGATGAATGGCACAGCCCGGAGTTGCCAGCAGCATGAGTAGGCACTATGCCTTCACAATCCCTAAGATTAAAAGATGAATTAAGAAATTTAAACCGAAAATTTTGGATAGCGGAGCTACCTATGAGAAAATTTGAAATTCCCAGGCCCCACAGCGGCATCAGTAACCCATATATTGAATGAATGACACAGCCTGGAGTTGGCTGATACATGAGTACACACCAGGGCTTCACAATCCCCCCCAAAAAACACAACATTGTTATAAATTTTTGAAAAAGATTTTGAATAGCGGGTGCTACCTATGAAAAAAATTGAAATTCCCAGACCCAGGCCCCACAGTGGCATTAGTAACCCATATATTGCCTGAATGACATAGCGTGGAGTTGGCTGATGCACGAGTACACACCAGGACTTCACAATCCCCCCCAAAAAACAACACCATTTTAGAAATTTTTGAAAAAGATTTTGGATAGCGGGTGCTACCTATGAGAAAACTTGAAATTCCCAGATCCAGGGCCAGCAGCGCCTTCATTTTTTTAATTGAAATTTAAAACAAACTTTGAGTGTCCCGGACCCCATTGTGTGGGGACGAAGGACCAAATCCAACAAGCCCCCACAGCAACATCAGTAAATCATATATTGCCTGAATGACAAAGCCTGGGGTTGGCTGATTAATGAGTACACAGCAGGGCTTCACAATCCCCCCCCCCCCCCCAAAAAAAAAAAAAAAACACCACAATTTTAGAAATTTTTGAAAAAGATTTTGGATAGCGGGTGCTACCTATGAGAAAATTTGAAATTCCCAAACCCAGGCCCCACAGTGGCATCAGTAAACCATATATTGCCTGAATGACACAGCCTGGAGTTGGCTGATGCATGAGTACACAGCAGGGCTTCACAATCCCCCCCAAAAAAACACCACAATTTTAGAAATTTTTTAAAAAGATTTTGGATAGCGTGTGCTACCTATGAGAACATTTTAAATTCCCAGACCCAGGCCCAGCAGCGCCATCATTTTTTTATTTCAAATTTAAAACAAACTTTCAGTGTCCCGGACCCCAGCGTGTGGGTACGAAGGACCAAATCCAACAAGCCCCCGAAGGGCTCATGTGGCCGTGAGATGTAGGCGCAACGTCTCCATTGCCCTGACCGGCCATTGTTTCCAAGACTTTTCGCCAAGGCAAACCATGTGAAGAACAGCGTGACACCGCCATGTCCTGCACACATGGTATGCTGAAGGGCCACTGAGACTTGTCCAGGCAGTGTAGGCTTAAGACACAGTGGAGGATGTGGAGGCGGAGTAGCACACTGGACCAACGGGCTGACAGAGTGTAGCAGTAAGCAGCATTGAGTACACAACAGGGCTTCAGAATCTCAAAGAAAAAACAACCACTTTTAAAAAAGATTTTAAGAATATTTAGGACAGCGGGTGCTACCTATATATTGCCTGAATGACACAGCCTGAAGTTGGCTGATGCATGAGTACACACCAGGGCTTCACAATCCCCCCCAAAAAACATAACAATTGTAGAAATTTATGAAGAAGACTTTGGATAGCGGGTGCTACCTATGAGAAAATTTGAAATTCCCAGACCCAGGCCCAGCAGCGGCATCAGTAAACCATATATTGCCTGAATGACACAGCCTGGAGTTGGCTGATGCACAAGTACACATCAGGGCTTCACAATCCCCCACAAAAAACACAACAATTTTATAATTTTTAAAAAAAGATTTTGGATAGCGGGTGCTACCTATGAAAAAAATTGAAATTCCCAGACACAGGCCCCACAACAGCAACAGTAAACCATATATTGCCTGAATGACACAGCCTGGAGTTGGCTGATGCACGAGTACACACCAGGGATTCAAAATCCCCCCCAAAAAAACAACACAATTTTAGAATTTTTTTTAAAAGATTTTGGATAGCGGGTGCTACCTAAAAGAAAATTTTAAATTCCCAGGCCCAGCAGCGCCATCAGTAAACCCTATATTGCCTGAATGACACAGCCTGGAGTTGGCTAATGCACGAATACACACCAGGGCTTCACAATCCCCCCCAAAAAACAACACAATTTTAGAAATTTTTTTAAAAGATTTTGGATGGCGGGTGCAACCTATGAGAAAATTTGAAATTCCCAGACCCGGGCCCAGCAGCGCCATCAGTAAACCATATATTACCTGAATGGCACAGGCTGGAGTTGGCTGATGCATGAGTACGCACCAAAGCTTCACAATCCCTAATAAAAAAGACAAAAATTTTTGACGAAAAAGTTTAACGAAAACTTAGGACAGCGAGTGCTCTCTATATATTACCAGAATGACGCAGTCTGGAGTTGGCTGCAGCATGAGGAGACCATTGAAATGTGTGATTTTTTTATTTTAAATTTTAATCAAAATTTGTGTCCTGGACCCTGCCGTTTGGGTACAAAGGACCTAATCTCACAAGCACCCATAGGGCTCATGTGGCCGTAAGATGTAGACGCAATGTCTCCATAGCCCTGACCGGCCATTTTTGGTTTTTGTACCTTAGTTTAAGAACAAGCGCATATCCAAGAGTCCAGAAGACTCTATAATGCAGGACGGTGGACCACCAAACGACATTCTTCTATAAAATAATTTTTTATGAAATAAAGAAGCAAAGTTCATCCCTCTGCGTATTTTTTTTTTTATTTTACTTAAAAAATCACACGCAACAAGCGTTCAATGATGTAATGGTTATTATTGGGGAAAATTCAAGTTTATTACTGTGATAATTATCAGAAAATTTGAAAAAAAACACTACCCAAGAGTGTTTACTAACCCCATACATTGCACCTTAAATGTTGAAATTTTAATTAAGCATGTATGTATGTATTTCAAAAATCCTAAAATTAAAGGCCCAAGCCCAGAAGCATCATGAAGTCAAGTAGTTCCTGAAAGACACAGGAGCAGTCAGGAGTAGGCATCAGCAGTACCCAAGAGGCTTTAATAACGCCTTACATTGCACGATCACTCACGAGATCAAGCAATAACAGGTGTATTATGCCCTCAGATGCTGCACGCGCCCTACACTGAATGGACCAGCATGTGTCTATCTTTCAACGACAGGTGCGGGTAACCAGCTGAACCCCGTTCGCGATAGGGATCAGGGATTGCAATTATTTGCCAGGAAAGAAGAATCACAACTAAGTGCGGGTCATAAGCTCGGGTTCATTAAGTCCCTGCCCTTTGTACACACCGCATGTCTCTACTACCGATTGGATGGTTTAGTGAGGTCCTCGGATCGGCCCCGGCGGGGTAGGAGAAGGCCCTGGCAGAGCACCGAGGATTTAAAGATCATTGTTGAAATTAGCATTAAGCATGTATTAACTACTGCTAAACTTCAAAAAATTGAAGGCCCAAGGTCTGAAGCATCAGGGAAGCAATAATTTCCTGAAAGACACAGAATGAGTCAGGAGCAGTCATTCGCAGTACCCAAGAGGGTTTCATAACCAACCCCTTACATTTAAAGATCAATGTTGAAATTTGCATTAAGCATGTATTTTGCTACTGCTAAACATCCAAAAATTAAAGGCCCAAGGCCTGAGGCATCAGGGAGGCAAGTAGTTCCTGAAAGACACAGGATGAGTCAGGAGCAGGCATTCGCAGTACCCAAGAGGGTTTCATAACCAACCCCTTACATTTAAAGATCAACGTTGACATTTGCATTAAGCATATATTTAGCTACTGCTAAACATCCAAAAATTAAAGGCCCAAGGCCAGAAGCATCAGTGAGGCAAGTAGTTCCTGAAAGACACAGGATGAGCAAGGAGCAGGCGATGGCAGTACCAAAGAGGGTTTCATAACAGTAATTGATAACTCAAGAGGGTTTCATAACCAACCATAATTGGGATATATTGGTATAGCAGCATGGTCAATCTACTCTGTTGCATTTATGATGGTATTACAATACGCTACACTACTCTTTAAACAGTATTTGTCTAGAACAGCAGCAGGTGATTTCTTACGGCTGTCCTTTCACAGTATGTAGGCCCTTGACAGATTAACAGGTACTAAATGGTACAATACTTGGATGTAAGTATGCGGTATGCACTGATGAGGGTAGTAATATGCGTAACTATATGCAGAAAAAGCTCAGTATTTTTGTAAAACACCAGCCGGTGAATGCTATTGTTTGGACTTTGACGGTGTGGAGCACCTTGACAGATTAACAGGTACTAAATGGTACAATACTTGGATATACCTATGCGGTATGCACTGATGAGGGCAGTAATATGCCTAACTATACGCAGAAATAAATCTCTATTTTTGTAAAACACCAGCTGGTGAATAATATTGTTTGGACTTTGACGGTATGGAGCACCTTGACAGCTTAACAGGTACTATGGTACAATACTTGGATGTACCTACGCGGTATGTACTGATAAGTGCAGTAATATGCCTAACTATACGCAGAAAAAAATCTCTATTTCTGTAAAACACCAGCTGGTGGATAATATTGTTTGGACTTTGACGGTATGGAGCACCTTGACAGCTTAACAGGTACTATGGTACAATACTTGGATGTACCTATGTGGTATGCACTGATAAGGGCAGTAATGTGCCTAACTATACGCAGAAAAAATCTGTATTTTTGTAAAACACCAGCCGGTGGATACTATTGTTTGGACTTTGACGGTATGGAGCACCTTGAAAGCTTAACAGGTACTAAATGGTACAATACTTGGATGTACCTATGCGGTATGCACTGATGAGGGCAGTAATATGCCTAACTATACGCTGAAAAAACTCTGTATTTTTGTAAAACACCAGCCAGTGAATGCTATTGTTTGGACTTTGACGGTATGGAGCACCTTGAAAGCTTAACAGGTACTAAATGGTACAATACTTGGATGTATGTATGCGGTATGCACTGATGAGGGCAGTAATATACCTAACTATATGCAGAAAAAACTCTGTATTTTTGTAAAACACCAGCCAGTGAATGCTATTGTTTGGACTTTGACGGTATGGAGCACCTTGACAGCTTAACAGGTAATAAATGGTACAATCCTTGGTTGTACGTATGCGGTATGCACTGATGAGGGCAGTAATATGTGCAACTATACACAGAAAAAACTCTATTAAAAAAAAAAACAGCCCGCGAATACTCTTGTTTGGACTTGCACAGTATGTAGCCCCTTGACAGATCAACAGGTACAAAATGGTACAAATGTACTACAGTCCACTGAACAATCATGTATTTCTGAACAGCAGCAGGACCCAACAGTACAGCACCACCAAAAAAAAAAAAAAGAATTCCAGGGATTAAACCCTAAATTCCACTCTGTTACTCAATTCTGAGCAGCAGAACATTTGTGGAGCAAAAAAGAAAAAAAAAACTAAATTGGGCTGAAAAATTAGGAGATAAGATGCTTCAGAAAGTTCAGGCAGCTTGGAGATCTGTATGAGGCAGCTGACAGCTATCTGCCCCTCTCTGCTGCAATGCTCAATAACGTGAATAGGAGGTTTAGCAATCAATGTAACAGCAAAGCACTCTGCACTCCTGTCTTTCCCTAATGCTGATGTGACTAGCAGTTGCAGTGTAACGCTGTGGTATGAGCTATTCAAACACACGCTGTCCCGTCCTCTCTATCTGAGTGCATAGATGAAATTAAGAGTGGCAAGATGGCAGCCGATTATATAGGGGCTGTGACATCACAGTGGTCAGTGAACACTGATAGGCTGCATCTCACATGTGATTCAGGGTCAGCCCGCCTACCTTCATTCCTGCCGCTGTTTCCCGCCCTCCCATAATCCCCTGCCCCATGTACTCACATGTGGATCCACCATCTTAGGTCTCCAATAGCCTGGAACGCTGTAAAATGGAGTTTAATGAAGCGATTTGCGCAATAGAATCGCGGCGATATTCGCATTCGTTGTGAATCGAATTTTTCATGAAATTCGTAACAAATTTGGGTTCATCAACTTCGATTCACTCATCTCTAATGGACAAATGTGTCAGCAGAGAGCACTGTGGTCAGACAGAAAGGAAATTTAAAAACAAAATAACTTCCTCTGGAGCATACAGAAGCTGATAAGTACTGGAAGGATTAATATTTTTAAATAGAAGTAATTTACAAATCTTTTTACCTTTCTTGCATCAGGTGACCTTTAAAGTCTTGATGGTGGTTGAGAGCCAGATGTGTTGAGGTAGCACGTTCCAGCGTATGGTGGAAGCATATGACAAATCTTAGAGATGGTTGTGAGATGTGCAGATGCGGGGAAAAAAGGTTCCAATGTCTAGTGATAGTTTGCAGAGATAGGTAAGAGCTGGGATAAACGAGAAAAAGTGAACCAGTACTAACAGTTAAATAGTTATTAAATATATCACAGAGAAGGAATCATACAAAGTGGTATTCTGAAGTAAAATAAAAAAAAAAATTTATACCAACCCAAAATGTATCACATGGCGGCACCATATAATAAATTTGGTGCGTGTACACTTCATACACTTTGACTAAACCATCAAAACCAACAGTACACATACACTGACTTTGATAAATATCCCCCATTCTCATTAGTTCTTTAAGTACACAAAATATTTATCCTGTCCATCAGCAATGGAAAAGTTAATTTGCCAGCTTGGAGGAAATTATAGCAATTCATATTTTGAAGAACCACTGGAGAATTTTCAAATATGTGGTAATAGCAGAACTAACATTTCTAAGATATTTATAAACCTGAAATTGGTGAAAAATAATTGCTGTCACCTTTATTTTGCTGCTATGATAAAAAAGTTGAAAATGCTGCACAATCGAACAGATCCTCACTGAGAGGTATGCTGTGCCTTATGATAAAGTCATATCTGTTTGGTATTACTTTGAACTTTATATTTACTTTTCTGTTCAAAGCTCTTCTGTCTTTTGTTTTATTATTTTATGTTTATCTAACAATTTATTCTTCACCTTTAATCTTTTGCTTTATTGTATTTTCTCATAAGGTAAAATGAAGAAAAACTACAAAGCCCACTTTTTGACTAAAAAGAAACAACGGAAACAAAAATTGAGAAAGGAGATTTTAAGGTAACAGAAGAGGAAAATGATGACTTTGTTAAATAATCATTCTTCAAGGATATATTTGACTTGTCTTAAAGGACAGTGAACTAGCCAGTAATACCTAAAGTATGTTACTTATTTTCCTTGCAAGCCCCACTGATGTAATCTGTGCTCCTGGATTAATACATTTCCAGAAAAATTACTTCTTATGCTTCAAAAACTAAAGCATTGCAGACAACCCCTTAAAAGGGATCATTAAAGGGGTACTCCACCCCTGGCATCTTATCCAAAGGATAGGGGATAAGATGCTAGATCGCCGCGGTCCCGCTGCTGGGGACCCCGGGGATCGCCGCTGCGGTGCCCCGCCATCATTACTGCACAGAGCGAGTTCGCTCTGTGCGTAATGACGGGCGATAAAGGGACCGGAGCAGCGTGATGTCATGGCTCCGCCCTTCATGACATCCCGCCCCCATGACATGACATGCCCGTCCCCTTAATGCAAGTCTATGGCACGGGGCGTGACGACCGCCACGCCCCCTTCCCATAGACTTGTATTGACGGTGGCGGGTCGTGACGTCACGAGGGGCGGAGCCGTGACGTAATGATGCTCCGGCCCCTGAATTGCCCGTCATTACATGCAGAGCGATCTCGCTCTGCGCAGTAATGATAGCGGGGTGGTGCAGGAGCGATCCCCGGGGTCCCCAGCAGCGGGACCCCGGCGATCTGACATCTTATCCCCTATCCTTTGGATAGGGGATAAGATGTCTAGTGGCGGAATACCCCTTTAAGCATAAGAAAAACAAAGCTTCTTTCTTCTAATAAAAAAAGAAATAAAAATACACATCTCCACACTTTTTCTTAGGTTTTATGTGGTATTAGGCAAGTTCACATGTCTGGCGTCTGGCATAAGTGAACTCAGCTTAAATCTCGATACAACTGTATGGCATCCAGTTGTATGGCATCCAGTGTCCATTGTGTCCAATGCTGTACGGCTGTCAAAACTTATAGGGTTAAAAGGTTCTGATAGGTTCTTTGTTGTTTTGTCAACTAGACGGCCTGAATTTTTACTGTGGCGAGAACACACACTCCATTACCTCCTGTGTCAAGTGTCCGTGTCAAAGTGGCAATTGTGGAGGCCATTTGGCACACAAGTATGTCATGCCTCTCAGAGAACTACACCTGGCAGAGTCCTTCTAGGGGGCATTGTTCCATCTTGTGTACAATCTGATTTAACATCTAAGAGTATTGTAAAGCCTGTTTTGCATCCGTCCCTGGCTGAACCGGCATCAGATGACACCATGGGCAATAAGAGTGTTGAAAGTATTCCTGTTGACTTGCAGTCAGAGGGAAGCAGTGAGATTCTGGAGGATGTCTGTGAGGACACCAATGAGTGGTGTGATTTGGAGGATGAGGATACAGATGAGGACATTGATAGTCCATTTGTATCCAAGTCAAGACCTCTTTACGCTCAGGTTGTGAAGGGTACAGTGGCCCCTCCTAAAGGAGGGGTTCTGTCATAACCTATAGGGTTAAAAGGTTCTGACAGGCTCTTTGTTGTTTTTTATTACTGGGTTTTACCCGGCTGTCTGGACTGGTCAGCTGATCATGATTGGAGCACCTGCTGTGGCTCCATATGAGCTGGCAGTCTACTCCCAGTCTTTGCCTGCTAAAGAGCTCAGTTTGTACTCCTACCCAGCTTTCTACTGTAATATCTGGCATTTTGACCCTTTGGCTCCCCTCTCTGACTCTTCTCTGGTAATAGTGATTTTGCACTTTGACATCTCCTGGTTTTGACGCTGATAGTGGACTTTGACTTATTGTGTGAGTGTGTTAATTTTGCTTCTGTTAGTCTGTCTGCTCCCTACTGTACCTTGACCTCTGTCTGTATTATTGTATTTTATTTTTTTGACAGTTGACTCCCCTCACTTGTCTAGGACCCATTGCCTAGGGAGGGTAGGTAAGTAGGCAGGGATAGGGGAGTGGGCCAGAATAGTGTGCAATCCTTCCCTGCCAAGTCATGACAGTCACATTCAAATAAATGGGATCAATCCTAGCATCAGTTTCCTACCGGTGCACGCCGGAGGGAAACTATGCCGGACAACTCTTATATGGGAATCCAACCTTACAACTTTGCTCCATTTACTTTAGTGTTACTGAACTGCAATTCCAAATACAAACTAAGTACAAAAGTGGTGCTGTCTTTGGAAGAAAGGAAATATGTTTTTCTAAACCTGGATAATTCCTTTAAATTAATAATGCATGTAAACTGTGATGTACTGGTACAAGGGTCATGAAGGGGTTAAATTTTTTTCCAGTTTAATGAAAAATTCTATGAACATAAATTTAATTGGTCTGCACTGTACTCTGAGCATTAAACCTTACTGAGAACCAGGTCTTATAACCCAGTATCAGGTAATCTCTGGTGACCCATTAAGAATCTAATGAAAGTCTTCTAGGGGAAAAAAAAAGTTACAAAAATGTGTTTTTCGCTTATGGATAATAATGATGATAATCATTATTATTATGATTATTAGCACTACATTTAATACTTATAAAAATGGGTTTAATAAAGAACCAACATAGGGCGCCATACAGCCATCAGATGTCTATTTAATGAATTTTTTAAAGCTTGTGCTACAATTACATCAAATATCCACCCACTGTAATGAAATGAACCTGTTACAATGTGTGTCTGAGATGGATATGTTTGTAGGCGCTACAACTAAGACTCAATAATGGCCAATGTGTACCTTGTCCAGCTTTAGCTATTTATCTCAATTTGATGATTTATAAGGTGTTAAAGGGCTGTAAGCTGCAAAGGGTACTTTAGATTGTTAAAAACGTTAAATTTTAGGATCATGTAGTGTACAGCTATTACATTAATCAAATGCTTATTCTGTAAGAAACACTAAATCTGGAATTGTTGGAAGGGCTAAGTTTACAGCTCAGGAAATACTCAATTTAACACCCATAGTTGCTCCAGCGTGGGATCATTATGTAATACATATTGATATATTATACAGTAATAATATTTCTGTTTTAAAGTATTGGGTTTACGCCACATTTTATTTTTGTTCCTTTTGGAAAGCATGTATAAAGCAACACATTCCTACATTTTCGTAAATTGGAGGTTTTCCAACAGCTTTATGAATAAAATCATTCACGTTGCATGATAATAAAGTTGCCTATAGTTCGGCACGGCAATAAACATAGTAACAATAAATTGATAAATTTTAGTATTCTACAGAAACTGTGGCATTTAGATTTTAGAGGCCATTAAAGGCTGATGTTCTTACAATAAAATTGCCTGAAAACAACTAACTGTTTGCAAAATCTACAAAATCTGCAGATCAAATGGAAATAAAAAGCTGGAAAGAAATTTCATCAAAATGACCATTTCTAAAGGGTTTGGTCAGGTGGAAAAGGTTTAATGAAACTGCAAATGCTAATCCATGTGAAAATGTCAATGTTTATCTGGAAAAGCTCTCAGCAAGAAAAAAAACCAGCAGACTAGGAACAGTAAAAGAGAAAAATCTATTTTATGTAACAATATTTTTTCACTTATGTGTTTTATTTTATTTCTTTGTATTACTGCTAATTGTGTCCACCCATCTTCCTTGTGTTAGATTGAACATTTGGACCATTTAGTCTAAATTCATATGCATAGTCATCTATATGGACCCATAGTCAAGTCATGCAGTGTGTTGCCGTATTATGCTTTTATAACTGTAATTTTATATTCTGTAATTTACTATGCATTAAAACATGCAATCATTTTTCAAATCTTTGTTTAACTGAGGTACAGTACAATCAGGCCCATACATGTTTTAGGCTATACACTATAGATCCATACAACAACGATCCATAATATTGCCCTTGCTTTAACTAATTGATTTGTATTGATTGTTTCTTTTTTATCTTTTTTCTTTTGGAGAGATGTCAATTAACTACTTTCTGTACCAATAACCATCATATAAAGATACACATTTTAAAAACTTCTGGCATAGAGAATAACTTTTTATCCAAACAACCAAAAATAATTTGCTGGTTCAACATCGCTGGTTTACAATTAGAGTAACTTAGTAAATTCATTACATTACAAATCTAGCACTGATCCTTACAGCATGTTACAATCTAGTGCTCTAGTCCCAGATCTGCAGGCTGCAGAATTGAAATTTGAGCATTCATTGCAAGCTCAATTTCAGATGCACGCATACTCGTAGGGGAGCATTTATCAAAACATGTGCAAAGGAAAAGTGACACAGTTGCCCATAGCAACCAATAAGCTTCTTTCTTCCATTTTTGAAAAGACCTTTGAAAAATTTAAGAAGCAAGCACCACTTTTTTCCTTGAACATGTTTTGATAAATCTCCCCCAAAGAGTAGATAGGGCTGTATAAGCATTTAGGTACCTGTGGGCATGTATGTAAGGCAATAGTGTGGATGGGCGCGCTGCTACTTTAGGCAAGTGAGGAAGAAAATGATAAATACTTTTGATATAGCTTCCGCGGCCATGCAGGGCTAGTACAAGAATTTTTACCGCCCAAGGCAAAAGCAAATTTTGCTTCCCCTTGACCCCACAATTTTGCTCCACCCTTTGACACACCCCACCTTACTATGGGGGTGATACACTGTAACAAACCTCATCCTCATCGGGCGGATGTATGGAGGCACGTGCAATGTCAGGAAGCTGGAGGGACCTGACCTGCTTGTCTGTACTCGGAGGTGGCAACTACACTCCTCCAGAAGGCTAAGGAATGCAGATTATTATGGTACCGGGGGGATGGGGGTGCGACGGTGATGCTGGTTGGGAGTGTGCTTTGGATGAGTGACAGGTGCTTTGGATGCTAGCGCGCTAATAACTTACTTGCAGTGGGCAGAACAGCACACCCATCAAGAGGGCCTTCTAGGAGGTTTCCTATTTTGCCTATAGGCAGAACCAGCCCTGCGGCAATGCTGTGGCTTGGTGAAAAAATTGATAAAGAAAAAAGTTAGCTACATTTCCCCCTGTAGGTGAATTCACTGTGGCCAGAACTGCTGCAAAGTTTACCTTCAGATCTGCAGCAACAGACACTCATTATGTTGTGGATTTGTCATTGATTTCACCACATTCTGCCTAAAGAGGTGAGATCCACCGTTATTTTGCGGTGAAAGTAATGGATGTGGTTTCTGTGGGAAACTTGTGACAGATCTACATTAAAAATGGCAATGCTTGTGGAATTATCAGAATTGTCGTATTGAGTCCAAGTGCCTAGGACGGCATGAACTGTAAATAGGGTCCTTAGTCCAGAGAGGGGCATCTTTTACATAAGGTAATCAGAATAATGAACACAGCTCTTGACTATAATACTGCCTTTAGCTCAGCATCAGTACAAGACACCTAATGTAAATTTTTGCAAAGCAACAAGTCCAATTTCTCATGATGATAAGTCAATACAATATTGCAACATGTAGGCAAAAACTTTAACCGTATGCAAACAACATCACAACCACTAGGCGTCCACACATAGAAACATAGCAAATACATAATCAGATAGAGTATTGTGGAATCATGTTTTGTTTAACCCCTTTGCACAAAACGTCGCCTTTATACAGTGGATGACGCACTACCTTTGTGCATTCGCCGTATATAGGCGGCGTTCATTAAACGCGCACTCCCTCAGCGCTGATCGGGTTAATTAGCTAAAGTCCTGGGGTGCACCCCGGGAGCCCAATTGATTAATCTGATCAGCGATCGGGTGTGCAGGGACGGCGGGTGCGTAGAGATCCGGAGTTCCGGCGACGGCGTCCACGATGACGGGGGGTAAGTGCCCTCCCCCTTATAAGTTGCAAAACTACAACTCCCAGCATGTCCAGACAGGCATTGGCTGTCTGGGCATGCTGGGAGTTGTAGTTTTGCAGCATCTGGAGGACCACAGTTTGGAGACCACTGTGTATTGGTTTCTAAACTGTGGTCCTCCAGATGCTGCAAAACTACAACTCCCAGCATGCCAAGACAGCCAATGTTTGCGTGGGCATTCCGGGAGTGTTAGTTTTGCAAGATCTGAAGGACCACAGTTTAGAAACCACTACACAGTGGTCTCCAAACTGTAGTCCTCCAACTGTGGCAAAACTACAACTCCCAGCATGCCCAGACAGCCATTTTCTGTCTGGGCATGCTGGGATTTGTAGTTTTGTAAGATCTGGAGGACCACAGTTTAGAAATCACTATGCAGTGGTCTCTAAACTGTGGCCCTCCAGATCTTGCAAAACTACCAGCATGCCTGGCAACAAGCAGCTGTCAGTACATGATGGGAGTTGTAGTTTTGCAACCGCTGGAGGCACACTGGTGGGTAAACACTGAGTTAGTCTGTTACCTAATTCAGTGTTTTCCCACCAGTGTGCCTCCAGCTGTAGCAAAACTACAACTCCCAGCATGCACAGTCTGTCAGTTCATGTTTAAAGTTTTAGTTTTGCAACACTTGGAGGTTTGCACCAGTAAACACTCCTCCCCCCCACAAGGTGAATGTACAGGGTACATTCACATGGGTGGGGCTTTACAGTGAGTTTCCTAATGCAAGTTTGAGCTGCAGCAATTTTCCACCGCAACTCCAACTCCCAACGGGAAACTCACTGTCAACCCCAGCCAGTGTGAATGTACTCTAAAAACACTAACTACACTACACTGCACAAAATAAAGAGTAAAACACTACATATACACCCTTACACATTTACCCCTCCCCCCAAATAAAAATGCATTTCCAAAACAGAGCCTCCAGCTGTTGCAAAATAACAACTCCGGGAATTGGTGGACGGCCATTGACTGTCCAGGCATGCTGGGAGTTTTGCAACAGCTGGAGGAACCTTGTTTGGGAAACATTGGCGTTGGGTATTGGTGGTGGTGGAGGCAAGAGTAATGCTTGCATCCGTGTTCGCCCCTATGAAAATCCCTAATTTAGGCCTCAAATGCACATGGCGCTCTCTCACCTTGGAGCCCTGTCATATTTCAAGGCAACAGTTTACGGCCACATAAGGGGTATTTCCATACTCGGAAGAAATTGTGTTATAAATTTTGTGGGGCTTTTCCTCCTTTTACCCCTTATGAAAATGAAATATTGGAGTCTACACCAGCATGTTAGTGTAAATTTTTTATTTTTACACTAACATGCTGGTGTTGCCCCATACTTTTCATTTTCAGAAGAGGAAAAAGGAAAACAAGACCCCCAAAATTTGTAGCACAATTACTCATTAGTACGGAAATACCCCACATATGGGAACGCAAAATGCTCTGCGGACGCACAACAAGGCTCAGGAGTGACAGCACCATGAACATTTGAGGCCTAAATTGGTGATTTGAACAGAGGTGGCTAATAGTTACAGCGGTTCTGACATAAACGCAAAAAAAAAAAAAAACACCCACATGTGACCCCATTTTGGAAACAACACCCCTCATGGAACGTAACAAGGGGTACAGGGAGTCTTAACACCCCACAGGTTTTTGACAAATTTCCGTTAAAGTTGGACATGAAAATGAAAAATTTTATTTTTTTTCACAAAAATTCTGGTGTTTCCCCAAAGTTTTCATTTTCACAAGGGGTAATAGTAAAAAAAAGCCCCCCAAAATTTGTAACCCCATTTCTTCTGAATTCACATTTGCAGCTATTCCGGTTCATACTGGTCTATGACGACCCGGAAAATAAGGGGGATCGGAATTGTCCAAGACACCCCCAATCCCCCTGAAGGGATAGGAGTGAGGTGGCAGGGGTGCCACCCCTCCTATCCCTGCTATTGGTTGTCAAGAAGTGATGACCAATAGCAGATCGGGGGCGGGGGGGGGTTAACTTTCGGTTTACCCGTACTGCCCACCCACAAGAGGCCGGGCAGAACGGGGAAACCGAGGAGGACAGGCTCCAAAGGTCCACTTACCCATCGGTGGTGGCAGAGGGGATGATGCTGCTCCCTGGATCCTACAGAAGCCGATGAGTTGCCTAGCAACATCTGGAGGGCTACAGCTTCAGACCACTATACAGTGGTCTCTAAACTGTAGCCCTCCAGATGTTGGAAAAAAACAACTCTCAGCATGCCCTGACAGCTGTTTGGACATGCTGGGATTTGTAGTTTTGCAACATCTGGAGGGCCACAGTTTGAAGATCACTGTGCAGTGGTCTCTAAAATGTAGCCCTCCAGATGTTGCAAAACTGCAAATCCCAGCATGCCTAAACAGTAAACAGTTGTCTCTGCATGCTGGGAGTTGTAGTTGCATACCTCCACCTGTTTCATAACTACATTTTCCAGCGTGCCGTTCGGCGATCAGTACATCCTGGGAGTTGTAGTTCTGCAACAGCTGGAGGCACACTGGTTGGAAAATACTGAGTTAGGTAACAGAACTTAACTGAAGGTTTTCCAATCAGTGTGCCTCCAGCTGTTGCAAAAGTACAACTCCCAGCATGCACAGTCTGAAAGTACATGCTGGGAGTTGTAGTTTTGAAACAGCTGGAGGTTTATCCCTCCATGTGAATGTACAGGGTACATTCACAGGGGCAGGTTTACAGTGAGTTTTATGCTTCAAGTATGAGCTGCTGCAAATTTTTCTCCGCAGCGCAAACTCCTAGCGTGAAACTCACTGTAAAGCCACTGACTGTCCAGGCATGCTGGGAATTTAGCAAAAGCTGGAGGCACCCTGTTTGGGAATCACTGGTGTAGAATACCCCTATGTCCACCTCTATGCAATCCCTAATTTAGTCCTCAACTGCGCATGGCGCTCTCTTACTTCGGAGCCCTGTGTTTTTTCAAGGAAACAGTTTAGGGCCACATATGGGGTAGTTCTGTACTCGGGAGAAATTGAACTACAAATTGTGGGGGGCTTTTTCTCCTTTTAACCCTTATAAAAAGGAAAAGATGGGGGCTACACCAGCTTATTTTTACACTAACATGCTGGGTTTGCCCCATACTTTTTATTTTCACAGGAGGTAAAAGGAAAAAAAGACCCCCAAAATGTGTAACGCAATTTCTCTTGAGTACAGAAATACCCCATATGTGGGCGTAAAATGCTCTGCGGGCGCACAACAAGGCTCAGGAGTGAGAGCGCACTATGTACATTTGAGGCCTAAATTGGTGATTTGCACAGGGGTGGCTGATTTTAAAGCGGTTCAGACATAAATACAAAAAAAGAAATATCCACATGTGACCCCATTTTGGACACTACACCCATCATGGAAGGTAGCAAGGGGAATAGTGAGCCTTAACACCCCACAGCTATTTGACGAATTTTCATTAAAGTTGGATGGGAAAATGAAAAAAATTATTTTTTTCACTAAAATGCTAGTGTTACCCTAAATGTTTAATTTTCACAAGGGGAAATAGGAAAAAAGCCCCCAAAATGTGTAACCCCATTTCTTCTGAGTAAGAATATACCCCATATGTGGATGTAAAGTGCTCTGTGGGTGAACTACAAAGCTCAGAAGAGAAGGAGCTCCATTGGGATTTTGGAGAGAAAATTTGTCCAGAATTGAAGGCCACATGTGATCCAATTTTGGAAACTAAACCCCTCAAGTAATGTAATGAGGGGTACAGTGACCATTTACGCCCCACAGGTGTCTGGCAGATTTTTGGAACAGTGGTCCGTGAAAATTTAACTTTTAATTTACACAGCCCACTGTTCCAAAGATCTGTCAAACACCAGTGGGGTGTAAATACTCACTGCACCCCTTATTAAATTATGTGAGGGGTGTAGTTTCCAAAATGGGGTCACATGTGGACCCCACGGGGGGGGGGGGGGGGCTTTGTAAATGCACATGGCCCCCGACTTCCATTCAAAACAAATTCTCTTTCCAAAAGCTCAATGGCGCTCTTCCTCTTCTGAGCAATGTAGTGCGCCAGCAGAGCACTTGACGTCCCATGAAATGGGGTTACAAATTTTGAGGGTAATTTTCTCCTATTACCCCTTGTGAAAATGTACAATTTGGGGAAAAAACAGCATTTTAGTCAAAAAAAAAAACACATCCAACTTTAACAAAAATTTGTCAAACACCTGTGAGGTGTTAAGGCTCCCTGTACCCCTTCTTACATTCCTTGAGGGATGTAGTTTCCAAAATAGTATGCCACGTGTTTTTTTTTTTTTTTTGCTGTTCTGGCACCATAGGGGCTTCCTAAATGCGACATGCCCCCTAAAAACCATTTCAGCAAAATTTGCTTTCCAAAAGCCAAATGTGACTCTTTCTCTTCTGAACATTGTAGTTTGCCCTCAGATCATTTTACGTCCTAACATGGGGTATTTCCATACTAAGAAGAGATGGAGTTACAAATTTTGGGGGAATTTTCTCCCATTACCCTTTGTAAAAATGGTAAATTTGGGGAAAAAACACACTTTACTGAATTTTTTTTTTTCTTCACATCAGACTTTAATGAAAAGTCATCAAACACCTGTGGGGTGTTAAGGCTCACTGGACCCCTTGTTGCCTGCCTTGAGCGGTGTAGTTTCCAAAATGGTATGCCATGTGGGGGGTTTTCTGCTGTTCTGGCACCATAGGGGCTTCCTAAATATGACATGCGCTCCTAAAACTATTTCAGAAAAACTCACTCTCCGAAATCCAATTTTCGCTCCTTCCCTTCTGAGCCCTCTACTGCGCCTGCCGAACATGTGACATACACAAATTAGGTATTTCCTTATTCGAGAGAAATTGGGTTACAAATTTTAGGAAGATTTCTCTCCTTTTACCCCTTGTAAAAATGCAAAAATTGGGTCTACAAGAACATGCGAGTGCAAAAAAATCTGATTTTGAACATTTTGTGAAAAATTTGAGTTAAACTTTGAAGCCCTCTGATGTCTTCCAAACTTAAAAACATGTCAACTTAATGTGCAAACATAAAGTAGACATATTGTATATGTGAATCAATATACAATGTATTTGGAATGTCCATTTTCCTTATAAGCAGAGAGCTTCAAAGTAAAAAAAAAATGCATAATTTTAAATTTTTTCATAAAATTTAGGATTTTTTGACCAAGAAATGGTGCAAGTTTCGACAAATTTTTACTACTAACATAAAGTAGAATATGTCATGAAAAAAACAATCTCGGAATCAGAATGAAAGGTAAAAGCATTCCAGAGTCATTAATGATTAAAGTGACAGTGGTTAGATGTGCAAAAAACGCTCTGGTCCTTAAGGCCAAAATGGGCCTGGTCCTTAAGGAGTTAAAGGGGTACTCCTGTGGAAAACTTTTTTTTTTTTTTTTTTTTTTTAAATCAACTGGTGGTTAAACAGATTTGTAAATTACTCTATTAAAAAATCTTAATCCTTCCAGTACTTTTTAGGGGCAATATACTACAGAAGAAATGCTTTTCTTTTTGGATTTCTCTGATGTCATGACCACAGTGCTCTCTGCTGACATCTCTGTCCATTTTTGGAACTGTCCAGAGCAGGAGAAAATCCCCGTAGCAAAAATATGCTGCTCTGGACAGTTACTAAAATGGACAGCAGAGGTCAGCAGAGAGCACTGTGGTTGTGACATCAGAAAAATCCAAAAAGAAAAGCATTTCCTCTGTAGTATACAGCCCATAAAATGTATTGGAAGAATTAAGATTTTTTAAAAGAAGTAATTTACAAATCTGTTTAACTTTCTGGCACCAGTTGATTTAAAAAAAATAAAATCATTTCCGTGGGAGTACCCCTTTAAGGTCAAAATGGGCTGTGTCCTTAAGGGGTTAAAACTTTAAAATTATTTTAATCTAGGCACATCTATATGTAACATTTAAGTGGACAAGTCTGCTATCCTGAAGATCTGTGCAGATAAAGCTCTCCTCCAGATTCTTGAACCCAGTGTGGCTATCTCAAGCTATCTATCACAATGAAACACATAGTTTAGTGCCTTTTGAGGGGAAGTTAACTTAGTATCTGGGACACAAAGCCTGACTACAACAGAGGGGGATGTATTTAAACAAGAAAACTGTATTTAGATATTAACTTGGTTGGATTTAAAGTCAAGATATAGTACTGGAAGGCAACAGTTTGGCTGGTGAGAAAAAAACATTTGTTTGAATTGTTTTTTGTAAAAGATAGGACACTGTTAGGCTAGATTCACATATGACCAGCACAAACTCTAAAACTCAACACAACTGATGCTACAACTGATGACAATGTGCACCAGTTGTCATCGGTTTGTTTAGCATCTGGCATCCATTAATGCTGAATGCCAGGCAGGGGAACACAGCAAGATGGGCTCCCCTGCTGGTGACGGTCTGCCGTGTTCAACCATCCGGCGTCCAAATTAAGATGTTGTATGATTGTAAACTGTCCCATTCAAATGAATGGAATGAGTTCTACCATCAGTTTTCCTCCAGTGCACGCTGGAGGGAAACACTGATGAACAACAGATATATGTGGCTATTCAGCACAGTCAACTGGCCAAAACTGATGACTAAGTGCAAGTGTCAAAAAGGTAGCAATAACATAGCACTCATCCCGGATCAGTGGCAAATGTGAAGATGTTTTATTAAAGAGGTATTTTAAATTGTAGAAAACAATTTTTTAAATCAACTGGTGCCAGAAAGTTAAACAGATTTGGAAATTACTTCAATTTAAAAATCTTAATCCTTCCAGTACTTATCAGCCACTGTATGTTGAGGAGGAAGTTATTTTTTTTTTGAATTTCTTTTCTATCTGACCAGAGTGCTCTCTGCTGACACCTCTGTCCATGTCAGGAACTGTCCAGAGCAGGATAGGTTTGCTATGGGGATTTTCTCCTGCTCTAGACAGTTCCTGACATGGACAGATGTGTCAGCAGAGAGCACTCTGGTCAGACAGAAAATAAATTAAAAAAGAAAAGAACTTCCTCTGGAGCATACAGCAACTGATAATAACTGAAAGGATTAAGATTTTTTAATAGAAGTAATATACAAATCTGTTTAACTTTCTGGCACCAGTTGATTTAAAAATTTTTTTTTAATTTTTTTAATTCCACCGGAGTACACCTTTAACTTATAAGGTGGAGGTACATCAGGATGCTTGGAATGAAACATTAAAGGGGTACTCCGCCCCTGGCATCTTATCCCCTATCCAAAGGATAGGGGATAAGATGTTAGATCACTGCGGTCCCGCTGCTGGGTACCCCGGGGATCGCCACTGTGGCACCCCGCCATCATTACTGCACAGAACGAGTTTGCTCTGTGCGTAATGACGGGCGATACAGGGGCCGGAGCAGCGAGACGTCAATGCTCCGCCCCTCATGACATCACGGCCCGTCCCCTTAATGCAATTCTATGGCAGGGGGCGTGACGACCGCCACGCTCCCTCCCATAGACTTGTATTGACGGGGGCAGGCCGTGACGCCACGAGGGGCGGAGCCGTGATGTAACGATGCTCCGGTCCCTGTATTGCCCGTCATTACGTGCAGAGCGATCTCGCTCTGCGCAGTAATGATAGCGGGGTGCTGCAGTAGCGATCCCCGGGGTCCCCAGCAGGAGGACCCCGGCGATCTGACATCTTATCCCCTATCCTTTGGATAGGGGATAAGATGTCTAGGGGAGGAGTACCCCTTTAAGGGCTCCCCTGAGCTCAAAGAAGAAGCTAATTGGTCACACCTTAAGTGCTAAGTGCATTAGCTGTCCATTGCAGCATTCCCCATCCAGCCTTTAGAGATGACCAGGCCGGTCATCTCTAAATAAAGGCTGGATGGGGAATGCTGCAATCTGGGGGAATGCAGTTAGCCGTTATCCCAATTAAGGTGCTAAGTAAATCTGAACTTAAATGAACTTATATTTAAAGGGGTACTCCACTGGAAAACTTTTTTTTTTAATGAAATGATGCCAGAAATTTAAACAGATTTGTAAATTACTTATATTTAAAAATCTTAATCATTCCAGTACTTATTAGCAGCTGTATGCTACAGAGGAAATTCTTTTTTTTTTCTTTCTTTTTTGTCTTGTGCGTAGTGCTCTCTGCTGACACCTCTTCCAGTGTCGGGAACTGTCCAGAACAGCATATGTTTACTATGGGGATTTTATCCTGCTCTGGACAGTTCCTGATAAGGGCATCAGGTGTCAGCAGAGAGCACTGTGGACAAGGCAAAATAGAAATTCAAAAAGAAAAGAATTTCCTCTGTAGCATACAGCTGCTAATAAGTACTGAAAGGACAAATATTTTAAATTTTTAATAGAAGTAATTTACAAATCTATTTAACTTTCTGGCACCAGTTGGTTTAAAAAAATTTTTTTCGACCGGAGTATCCTTTAAATAAATGGAATTCGTTAGATCATCAGTTTCCAACTGATGCTTTTCTACAGCACTAGAGGAAAACTGAACTGGGGTGGCACATTTTTGTGACGGCACCCTTATTAGGCTATGTTTAGAGTTAAGATTATTAAACTAACCTATGAGATGTCAGATCCCTTAAAATTAGTAACTGAGGGGGGAGGCTTCAAAATAAAAAATTGCACAAATAACCCATAGATAGATAGATGATAGATAGATAGATAGATAGATAGATCGATAGATAAAAAAAAAATCAGAGTTCAGCAGCACACGAAGTGGTGAAAAAATCAGTGGTTGTTTTATTTACATCACCAGAAAAAACAGAAGCAATGTTTCCGCGGCCTCTCGCCGCCGTTCTCAAGCTCAGTGTTCACACATCCTTAACCCAAAGGACATATGACATCAAATTCTACTTAATCTGTAATTTAGATTATGTTGTGTACATACTTTGTTGCCCCTGCATGAAACTTTATGTTGGGGAGACGAGTTTGGATTTAAAAACCCGCCTCAACCAACACCAATACACGATTAGGAAGAAGAGACTTGACCTGCCTGTGGCCAAGCATATTACTGAAGCTAACCACAAAGAAAAAGACCTGAGATTCATGATTTTGGACCACATACCGCCCCCTAAACGTGGAGGTGATCGCCTCACCTTCCTAAAAAAAAGGGAACTGATGTGGATTTTTAAGTTGAACTCCATGAGACCGAATGGTCTCAATGCAGAGTTAAAAACTACATCAGGAATGAGCAAGAGATGACTTGTAATACGTAGCCTCTGTTTGTAGAGCATTGTTTTTAGTATATTTAATTTGAGACCAAACTAACACTTGTCTTTTTCTGTTTAATTACAGATAATCCTGAATCCATGTTGTGCCAGCCAACAACAGAACTGCCTTAATACTGTGTATGCACTGAGTGACAAGCCATCTTATTTTTTTTTAAAGTTACATACACCAGTGGGTCTAAATTGCTCCGAGGGTGCAGAACTAGGGGAGGATCATGATGGGAGGTGATAGGCATAGCTGGAGCTGGATCTTTGACGTCCATAGCCCCAGTGAGTCCCCACCCCGAGCCAGTGGTGTTTTGTTCATCACTGATATCGGAGAGAGCACCATTATCCTAACATGTATACCTCCTTGAGCCATGCCAGCTCTATCTGCTATATCCCTGCAAATGGAACACGGGACCACTGATTAAAATTACTAGTGTATGATGTTCTGGCAAATTTGCCCATAATAAAGATGGCGATTGTTCAATGGCCTCCTATGTGCACATGCATCTCGTTCCGGGAAGCGCAAATCCCTATTGGCCTGCTAAAGCCAGCTAGACTTACACGCGATTGGTGTATTCTATTGCAGCTGCGCAATAAGTACACAAACCCCGCACAGAGATACATGAGGCAGAGCGGTTCTGTTGGGTAAGTGCATCTTTTTATATTTATGAATACTGCCAAGCTTATGATCTATGAACACTTATGAGCACCAATCACCAAGCACGGAATATTAAAGGAAAACTGTCACATTTTTTCTCCCGCACTATCCACAGGTATTGGTAGATAGGGCAGGAGACGATTAAAACAAGCCCTACCTTGTTCTGATCCGCGCTGCCGTTTGCCCGCAATTGTGGTTTTAATCTCTGTGTAAACTGGCAAAGGTTGTGCTTCTGCGGGCTAACGGACACTGACGTCAGCGCCGCTCATGAATATTCATCCATCCCTCTGGTTAGGAGCGACGAAGAGAGGGAGTACAGGAGGGATGAATATTCATGAGCGGCGCTGAGGTCAGTGTCCGTTAGCCCGCAGAAGCACCGCCTTTGCCAGTTACAGCAGGATATACACAGAGATTAAAACTACAATTGCGGGCGAACGGCGGCGCTGATCAGACCAAGGTAGGGCTCATTTTAATCAGCGTCTCCCGCACTATCCACCAATACCTGTGGATAGTGCAGGAGAAAATATGTGACAGTTTTCCTTTAACGGAGTCTCACTACATTGAAAATGCACAGCAGGACAAGACACCGATCAGTGCAACTGAGAATGTTTATTTTGTATGCACATTGTTTTTGTTTATATAAGATGTCATTTCACTGTCAAACAATTATGTAATTATCCAATTGTGCATAGCACATATAATGTTGCACCTTTGGTCAAACACTTGAGCTTGAGAACGGCGGCGTGAGGCCGCGGAAACGTTGCTTCTGTTTTTTCTGGTCATGTAAATAAAACAACCACTGATTTTTTCACCACTTTGTGTGCTGCTGAACTCTGATTTTTTTTTACTACAAGTGGGACCCCTCACCAAGGTCTTTTTTCAGCGTGCACCCCTTTACTTTTGGACTTTGACCAGTTGTGCTGCTCCTCTATCTTTTAATTTTTTTTAGATAGATAGATAGATACAGCACAAGTTGAAGCATGGGCATATAATGGTTCACATGGGCTTATAAAGCTCCATTGATTTTCATCTTACACTATCTGGGTGTGCTGCTGCTTGTGCTGCATCTATGGACAAGGTCTTCGACTGGGCCCCCATATGTTGCTAGCCTGCACCTCTACCTTTGAAGTACTACCTGAGGTTTTGCTGCCTACCCTGTGGTTCTAGATAGATAGATAGATTTAAAAAAAAGTCCATAAAGCAGCACAACCACAGCATGTATATACAATCTATTCGGTGCAAGCCTTCATCTGGTTCCTGGTCAGGGTCACCATGATAAATCCAAATAGCAAAGGACCGCAGCACACACAGGTAAACTTCAAAATAGGTGAGTATTTATTGCATCTTCACAGCAAAATCTGGTGCAACGTTTCGTCAGTCTCACACTGCCTTTTTCAAGCATAGTAAGTGAACAAACATGGAGAGTATATATACCCTCCTACATACAAGTGCAATTAATCATGTCAAAGGTAATTAACAAATGTAAACATATCAATAAAGTGCTTTAAGAACAGTGATCACTTGCTGTATATATATCATTATGTAAAGTGTACAGTGCACAGTGCGAAACATACAAAAATCATGTAAAGTGACCGTGCAAATTAAAATCATGATTAAAAACAATATCTAGAGGGGCGGACACTCACCACAAACGTCACTGTGTAAACATTAAGCATCAGGAAATAATAACAGCGCAGGCGCGAGCTAAGCCCGCGCCTGTGTCAGGAAGGAGCCGGAAGATGTCAGCCGTCTGAGAACACCAATCACAGGTGCACCCGTGCTGCCACGGCAACATAGTCCCCACTACCTCGCGCATGCGCAGCCGCATCGGTCCCACACACGGCAGCCATATTGTCTGTGGGCAGAACCATGGGCAGGTAAAGATCACATAAACATATTGAATAGCAATCATAAAAGGCACATATAAAGGGAACAAATATAGCACATTATGTTCACATTCCAGCATCTCCACAGGCCTTAACTCTTGGTGTTAGTCAACCCCAAATCACCCAATATGCCCGGACAGGTAACCGGGTGCTAGGGGTGAGCACGAGTACCTGTAAAGCTGCTACAAGCTGCTGCACCGAATAGATTGTATATACCTGCTGTGGTTGTGCTGCTTTTTGGACTTTTTTTGTCTACGTGGTCTGTGAGCTTGCACCCCAAAACTGAACTTTTTGATTATTATAAGCGTAATATTGTGGATACCATTCGAAATGTCAGTTACACAGGATGTGTCTTCTGCTAAATCTGCTTTCCCCTATGCTGATGGTGATGTGGTTAAGATTATGGGAAGAGTGAAAGGAGATTCCTCCTTTTTGTTTAAACCTTCTTATCTGGAGTTACAATGGGGATACGAGGCAGAGACTAAGCGATTGTTAACCCTTCAGTTACACATATTGACTTTGAGTGAATATTATAAAGCACAGAGGATACCAAGGGGTTTACGCATACAGCCTAAGGATAATGCATATGTAAATGATGTACCGAGCTAAGTTTGAGTCTATTACAAATAAGTATTACTTGGAGATAATTTTGTTACAAATGGAATTCCTACAGCGAGATTTGGATAGCAGCAAAGCGAAAGTTGTGAGATTAGAGGAAGATATTAAGAATATGTTTAAAGTGGAGGACTTTGAACAGCTTGTTGCTAAACAAAATGAATTTTTGAACAGAATCCGTAAAGAACTAGAGGAAGGGAAGTAACAAAAATGGACTCGAGATTATCATGATTATGGTATCGGAAGGGTGTACAATGGTCCAATAATACTTCTGGTTTTCGGCGTAATTTTTCTAAGAAAAACTGTGACTCTGTAAAAACTGATAATACTGATGGTAACCGCATGGGACAGGTACTGTTAAAGACAATATTGTGGTAAATATTTCTTCATATACTCTATCATCTGCACAGGAGAAATTGTTAAATAAAGGGTTGAGTTTCTGTCCTAGTTCCCGCACGGATTGGTTCCAGTTGGAGCTGGAAAGGGACCCCTGAGTCGGATATGATTTTGCTTTCTGAATTAGGGTTACGCAATCAGAGTGAGTTCCAGCCGGTGGTTGATTCCCACACTGATTGTGTTAAACATGAAATTGACAAACTCAAGGCCCACACAACCAGACTGTTACATCCTAACCTGACTAAAGAGGAATTTGACGCCCTACAGACATTAGTCCATGACCGCAACCTAATTATAAAGCTCGCAGATAAAGGGGGTGCGGTCATGGTCATGGACCGAAGTGACTACATTCAAGAAGCCAGACGACAGTTGAATGACAGTGAGGTATACCTCAGACTTAATAAGGACCCAAGACTCGAGATTGAGAGTAAAATCAAGGGAATTGTGAAATCTGCCAGTGAAGCTGGCTTAATTGATGATGAGACCAGTAGTTTCCTCATTGTGGATTTTCCGGTAATGCCGGTTCTTTACCTGCTGCCGAAAATCCACAAGACACTGTCGTGCCCGCCTGGCAGGCTGATTGTGTCGGGACAAAACTCTGTGTCTTCTAATATCTCAATTTTCTTGGATAAATTACTTAGGAAATACGCTATTAATGCAAAATCCTAAGTCAAAGACACAGAGGACTTTTTGTCGAAAATTAAGGAGCTTGTCATTCCGGAAGGAACGATTATTGCGTCTCTTGACGTAGTATCGCTCTATACGTCTATTTCTCACAACAGAGGTATTAGGGCAGTGTCGGAGGCTCTCATGAAAGATGGATACAATACAGATAAAATTACATTTACCATGACATTGTTACAACTGGTATTAGAGCATAATTATTTTATGTTTGATGATGAATTTTTTTAACAAGTAAGGGGTATGGCCATGGGGAACAACATGGCCCCCACTTATGCTAAAAATGTTATGTCTTTTTTAGAGGAGACTGTCGTCTATGTGTCCCACCACTTCAGGCATGTCCTGGGGTGGTGGAGATACATAGACGACATTTTCCTCATTTGGACAAGTGGAGTTGAGGAGTTACATACATTCCATTTATTTTTGAATTCAGTTGACCCTGACATCCAGTACACTTTAGTACATTCGACTGAGACTATACAATTTCTTGATGTGGCGGTCTTGATCACAACAGGGAGACTATCTACCGACTTGTATACTACAAATACGGATGTGAATAATCTACTTAGATATGAAAGTTGCCATCCCCTTGCCATATTGTCAAATGTTGAGGGCAGTACGGATAACAGATAAGGATGACAAATTAGAGTTAGCATTGGAGAAAATGACTAGCCAATTTATTGTGAGGGGTTACCCTAAGAAATTGATTACAAGACACAGAGAGAGAATTAAGAAACATGCGCCCAAGATCAGAAGTGTAGGTACTGAGAGATTACCCTTCATTACTACTTATGCTGACAACTCCTGCAAAGTTGCACAGATTATTAGAGACCACTGGCATCTAATAAGAGACGGACATGACAACATTGACGCCTTCCGTTTACCAACCCTAATGTCATATTGTAGGGGCCCTAACCTTAAAGATCGCTTGGTTAGGGCAGATGTCTCGCGTAAAAAGGGCGGACAGAGATTTCTGACAGTGAATAGGAAGGGTTGTTTTCCTTGTAAGACTTGCTTGACATGCAATTATCTAGTGAAAGGGGAAGAGTTTGTACATCCGACAACGCAGGTACATTACCCTATTAAAAGTTACCTCACATGTAGCTCGGACTTCATCATTTATGTGCTTAAATGCCCTTGCGAATTACTATATGTCGGAGAAACAACATATGATTTACGCACAAGGCTGAATCAGCACCGATATAGTATTCGCAAGGGCAAAATGGATCTGCCCGTATCGAAACATTTTGTAGAGAAGGGGCATAAGGAACAAGACCTCAAAGTAATGATTGTAGATCAAGTTGCACCTCTGAAGAGAGGCGGAGACAGGACTTTACTTTTGAAGAAAATGGAACTGAAATGGATATACACCCTGAATACACTCAAGCCAAATGGCTTGAATGTAGAATTTAAGACATACAATAAAATGTTTAAATGAAGGTAAAAAGATGAGGATACCGAACATATTTCAGTAGTCTGTCCATTAAGCCTACTGCATAGTGAAGTTTGTGGCCAAAGAATATTAATTATCTGTTTGTTTCTTGCAGAAATATCTTTTAATCAAGAGGGGCCACAACACCACGATCAAGATGTTTTTAAAAAAAAAAAAAAAATTCTATTTATTTTTTCTCGGGAGGCGCAGAGGAAATAAAGACAGCAATACCTTACCCGAACTGGGTGCCTATTTTGGTGAAGGTCTTTGAGTAGAGTCTGGGGGATGCTTGTGTAGCAGCATTCCAGGTACTCGTGCTCACCCCTAGCACCCGGTTACCCGTCCGGGCATATCGGGTGATTTGCGGTTGACTAACACCAAGAGTTAAGGCCTGTGGAGATGCTGGAATGTGAACATAATGTGCTATATTTGTGCCCTTTATATGTGCCTTTTATGATTGCTATTCAATATGTTTATGTGATTTTTACCTGCCCATAGTTCTGCCCATAGACAATATGGCTGCTGTGTGTGGGACCGATGCGGCTGCGCATGCGCGAGGTAGCGGTGACTATGTTGCCGTGGCAGCGCTGGTGCACGCCAGTGATTGGTGTTCTCACACGGCTGACATCTTCCGGCTTAGCTCGCACCTGCGCTGTTATTATTTCCTGATGCTTAATGTTTACACAGTGACGTTTGTGGTGAGTGTCCGCCCCTCTAGATATTGTTTTTAATCATGATTTTAATTTGCACGGTCACTTTACATGATTTTTGTATGTTTCGCACTGTACACTGTGCACTTTACACAATGATATATATACAGCAAGTGATCGCTGTTCTTAAAGCACTTTATTGATATGTTTACACTTGTTAATTACCTTTGAAATGATTAATTGCACTTGTATGTAGGAGGGTATATATACTCTCCATGTTTGTTCACTTACTATGCTTGAAAAAGGCAGTGTGAGACTGACGAAACATTGCACCAGATTTTGCTGTGAAGATGCAATAAATACTCACCTATTTTGAAGTTTACCTGTGTGTGCTGCGGTCCTTTGCTATTTAGATAGATAGATATATAATAGATAGACAAAACAACATATTCTAAAACAATGAGTTGAATTTAGTAATATAGTCATTCTAAAGGTGTAACTATGTTTACTGTTAATGGTAAAATGAAATGAAATAAAATCAGTATCTGTTAGGATGAAAAAATGAATTTTAAAAGGCTTAGAAAGAAAAATGTTTAGTTAAATGATAAATGTTCTGCACTGAATAATGTATGATATTATCAAAAGAATTTGCTTGTATCTGGTAAACCATTTTTTCCTCTTCACCTCTATTTGAGAAAGTGTTTAACTTACTACAAATAAGATAAAAAATTCATTATGTTTCTATTTATTTTACTAAGTCCTGTGATTTGTATTCATTTTATGGATGGGAAATATCTTATTAGATCCAGGGAGCAATTCTACATAATTTCATAATGTGCAGCATGGAATGTGGTTTTTGACATGTAAGCACCATCATTACATGTAAATTCATTTTTAATCAGTAGTTAGGATACTGTACCAACACAAGCCTTGTTGGGTCAGACTTCAGAGAAGAAAAGAACAAAATCAAACATGCCCTGAGATGTTACTGTGTGTAGTGATGCTGCATAAAAAACACAAGATCAATCATTGTTCAAACTACAAAGGTCGAATAAAAAAAGCTGAGGCTTTGTAAATGAGGGTCAAGGACTTTTCTTTTAATTTACTGAGCAGATTAAAGATAGAGTAGGTGAAAACAAGGATATTGAGAACATAGATATGCCAGTATATGGTGTAAACTGACCAACATGCACAAAATACATTTCTGTAAAGAGATGTATAATGAGTATTCAAAATATCAAAACATTTTACATGTAAATAAAGCAATGAATGATTTCAACCTCACTGGAATTTTCTTTCTTAGGCTAGGTTTACATTGCCGTCTGGCTCCGCAAATCAGAGCTCCATCGACAATTCCGCCCAAAAACAATGGGAGTTTTGCAGAGATAAAAAATACAGCATGCACTATTTTTTTCTATGCTAAACTCCTGCTGAATACTACAGAGGAAATTATGTTCTTTTTGGAACACAGTGCTCTCTGCTGACATCACAAGCACAGTGCTCTCTGCTGACATCTCTGTCCATTTTAAGAACTGTCCAGAGCAGCATATGTTTGCCATGGGGATTTTCTCCTACTCTGGACAGTTCTTAAAATGGACAGAGATGGATTAAGATTTTTTAATAGAAGTAATTTACAAATCTGTTTAACTTTCTGGCACCAGTTGATTTAAAAAAAAAAAAAAAAAGGTTTTCCATCGGAGTACCCCTTTAATGCGAACTCAGCTGCAGTAACATGGTATGGCCACTACACAATGTATCGAGCCAAAGCTTCTGGCTTTGTTCATTGTGTATTTCTAACTTTGCTCACCTATTCAAAGTACCGGCCATGCTTTCAGATGATGTTTAGAAAATAGTGACGTGTAATGTTGGTACCTATTTAGTGTATCCAGGTGATGGTCTGCAACATGGCAACAGTCCCCTCTTAACTCAGTGTAGGGAACCTTTCCTAGGTGATGGAGATTGGTAAACTAACCAGGTCAGAACCAGATGGGCACATCAATTATAGAAACAAGACCAGTCTTGTGATCAAAGTAGAAGCCAGAAGTCAAACCAGGATGTAGCATCAGAATCCATAACAAGGACCAGAGGAAAAGGTCAGAAAGCCAGGCAAGGGGGTGAGAAGCACAGCAAGAGCCATCAGAAAACAAATACAACAGTACTCAATAACTGGCTAACTTGTTTTACTGTCAGCAAAACTGAAAGCCATAGCTACAGAGCAAAATTTTTGGAGCCATGCGAAGGAGGAGGTCGCAACCACTGCAGGACCATGACAAGGTAAGTACATTATATGATGTTTGCCCAGCAAAGCCTTTTAACAATCAATTAAATGAAACATGCAATGGGAAATAATTTTATCTAGAGTGATCCAGTGCATATAATAAAAACAATTATCATACCATTATATTTTAGATTAGTAGATTTTTAATGTCTATTTCTTAAGGGTTCTGTTTAGTTTATGCAACAGATCCAATAGATCATATACAATTCTGTTGAGGCTTATTGGAATTTATACAAAAATCCTTGATTATGACGGATACATTATCATATTGATGATGGTCCTATATCATCTATTTACAAGTATTTTGAGATGCCATGGACGACATAATATATAAGACTATTATTTCCGGGGTCAGTTCTTTATTATTTACGTAAAAATATACCAGATACAAATTTAAAATCCAAGTAGAGAGAATGAGGCTTATTAGAATAAAATCACTGATAACAATGTTAAAACACATTTGTAGGTTTGGCTGCCTAGTAAGATTATAGTTAAAGGGGTTATCCAGCATAAGGTGATTTTAGTACGTACCTGGCAGACAGTAATGGGCATGCTTAGAAAGGATCTGCAATTGTCTTGGGCTAAATGGCTATGCTGTGAGATTACCATAACACTGTGGCTAGCTTTTTGTGAACTTGTATTTCCTGTTTTCAGTTTTCTTGTTTGCCTTCAAATCCCATGATTCCCTTTTCCTCCTTCCCACACATCAGCCACCCCACCCATTGAAACATAAATGAATTGAAGCAGACAGGCTCCCTGTCATCAGCTGACTAGTGAGTCAGGTCTCGGCCGCATTGCAAGCTGGGAAAAATCCGAGACAGCAGTCATTTTGTATGCTGTTAAAAATAAATAGTGGGATGAAAATCACAAAAGAATTGTGAGAAAACACACAGGTATAGACACTATATTATGAACTACACTAACTTTACAGCCCCTGTAGCATAGTCAAATAAAAAAAAATTCTGGAATACCCCTTTAACATTCCTGGAAGTAGCCATTTGTCATCATAGCCGTTGCATCAGCTTACATATTGGGAAAAGAGAGAGCATATAAAAAATAAGAACCAGTAATGCAGTAGACAAATGCGCAAGAGAATTTGAAATATATAATAACACAGTTAGGGCTCGTTCACTGGAAGACAATATGGGCACATTTTTTATTTGCCCCCCCCCCCCCCCCCCCATGAAAATTATGTCTTCTGTATGTATGGATTTGTGGTAAAGAGTGCATTAGCTATTTACCGTAACCAAAAAGAAAAAAAGAGGCTATAAGAAGACAGCAACCTATAGGTACAAAAAATACATTTTGTTACAGCATTTTAAAAGTTGTGTAGTTATGCATTAAGCATGTATTTTTGGTCCTATCTTGAGGTTACCATACCCAGTTATTGTCTGAGGGAGTATGCATGATGGATGGTGTTGAAAAAACCTCTAAACATGGTAAATTCTACGAGAATTAAAGGAGTATTGTGGTGCTGTACAATGTATAATGGGGCAAGAAAGTATTTAGTCAACCACCAATTGTGCACGTTCTCCCACTTAAAAAGATGAGAGAGGCCTGTAATTTCCATCATACGGTAGGTATACCTCAACTATGAGAGACATAATAAGAAAAAAATCCATAAAATCGCATTAATATAACCTACACTCTTCCTCTGAAATGTTAAACCAGTAGAAATGGCAACAAAAACCACCTATGGTACTACTCCTACAATTGTCACCATGAAATAATCACCAATAATACAAAATTCATGAAAAAAATTTGTATAAACTTTTATTAGATAAACAATTACAAACTTATGGACAGACAACCCCACCCCTAAAAAACATATACCCCAGAATAGCACTAGTGACCTGGTCCTGAATGTCAAGATGGTAAATATAAGGAACACTGCATGAATTATGTAAATGAATCCCTCTGATTATCAGTACGGTAGTGTGTACCTCAATACAAAATCACCGCTAATACAAAAATGATAAATAACCATAAAACACTACCTGTAGTAGGCATGTTCCCACAGGCCATCCAGGGACACAGTGCACCCTCAACGGACGTCGTTTTGTGGGTCTCCCCACTTCGTCAATTAATTGTCTGATTTTTTAAGAATTTATTAGCAAATTATGGTGGAAAATAAGTATTTGGTGAATATCAAAAGTTCATCTCAATACTTTGTTATATACCCTTTGTTGGCAATGATAGAGGCCAAACATTTTCTGTAAGTCTTCACAAGGTTTTCACACACTGTTGCTGGTATTTTAGCCCATTCTTCCATGCAGATCTCCTCTAGAGCAGTGATGTTTTGGGGCTGTCGCTGGGAAACAAAGACTTTCAACTCCCTCCAACGGTTTCTATGGGGTTGAGATCTGGAAACTGGCTATGCTTAAAGACCCAGCCATGTTTCAGCTTCATTGCCCTTGCTGATGGAAGGAAGTTTTCATTCAAAACCTCACAATACATGGCCCCATTCATTCTTTCCTTTACATGGATCAGTAGTCCTGATCCCTTTGCAGAAAAACTGTCCCAAAGTATGATGTTTCCATCCCAATACTTTACACTAGGTATGGTGTTCTTTGGATGCAACTCAGCATTCTTTCTCCTCCAAGCACGAGTTGAGTTTTTACCAAAAAGTTCCACTTTAGTTTAATCAGACATTCTCCCAATCATCTTCTGGATCATCCAAATGCTCTGTAGAAAACTTCAGATGGGCCCGGATAAATACTAGCTTAAGCAGGGGAACACGTCTAGCACTGTATGATTTGAGTCCCTGGCAGAGTAGTGTGTTACTGATGGTAGCCTTTGTTACTTTGGTCCCAGCTCTCTGCAGGTCATTCACTAGGTCCCCCTGTGTGGTTTTGGGATTTTTGCTTACTGTTCTAGTGATCATTTTGACACCGTGAGATCTTCTGTGGAGCCCCAGATCAAGGGAGATTATCAGTGGTCTTCTATATCTTCCATTTTCTAATAATTGCTCCTACAGTTGATTTCTTCACACTAAGCTGCTTCCCTAATGCAGATGCAGTCTTCCCAGCCTGGTGCAGGTCTACAATTTTGCTTCTGGTGTCCTACGACAGCTCTTTGGTCTTGGCCAAAGTGGAGTTTGGAGTGTGACTGTTTGAGGTTGTGGACAGGTGTCTTTTATACTGATAACAAGTTCAAACAGGTGCCATTAATACAGGTAATGAGTGGAGGACAAAGGAGACTCTTAAAGAAGAGGTTACAGATCTTTGTGAGACAGAAATCTTGCTTGTTTGTAGGTGGCAAAATACTTATTTTCCACCATAATTTGCAAATAAATTCTTTAAAAATCAGACAATGTCACTTTATGGATTTTTTTTCTCATTATGTCTCTCATAATTGAGGTATATCTATGATGAAAATTACAGGCCTCTCATCTTAAGTGGCAGAACTTGCACTAAAGTTTTCGTGCATCTCTGGCTCTCCCATAGACATACTTGGAGGAGGTGTTTACCACCACTTTGTGCAGGGTTCGACAATCTCCTTGCACAGAGCAGAGATCACTCTATGCACAAGGAAAGAGGGGTGCCAGGCAGAAGATAGCAAGGAGTCCCAGTGGTTGGACCCCTGCAATCAGACACTTATCCCCTATTCTCTGGATATACATTCTAAAATCATGATTAAAAATATGGGAAACAATGTTAATTTTAATTTGTTCAGATTATTTTATAGCTCATTACATTCTTTTTTTTTTTGATCCTCAAATGGGTTTTACATGAAAGGTCAGCCCTAAGGTTAAGCAGAATTGGTCTAAGCTACAGTACTAGACAGTACTATATTTGTACCTACATACAGGTGTGCCTGGATGAAACTCATAGAGGACACAGCACTCTGAAGAGCCCTTACCACTCCCTCATTTTGATGACTGTGGTGGTCCTGGGAGTAAGACTTCAATCGATAATACATTGATAACCTCTTCTAAGGAGGACTTAAATGAGAAAGTGAGGGAGAAGAAAAAAAAACAAAGAGCAACACCCAAACATCAAAGAACACTAAATATATTCACGATCCTATGCCTAGTGAATCATGTGTCATGAATCATAAAACACATTGAAGAGTTGAATAATTCAAGTTACTTGTCTTTACAAAACTGAAATCCGCACTTTCAATAATACTGAATGATGGTGAATGACTATCTAGGTGTCCTAGCCGGGAACATTGTAATTATCATTGACAAAGTTAAAGAAAATTAGGTGCCATTCTTTTTCCCTGTTATTTAATGTGACATCGAAGATTTACTTTAATTGGTTTTAGTCTTATTTTCCTTTTAAAAATCTCTAAATTTAACAACATTTTCTTCATAGTTTGTCTCAAATCATCAACAATAAGGACTGGTAGCCAGGAAATGTACAATTGCAGCAAGCCAACCTTTATTAATACATCAAACGGCTTCCTAAGCCTATAAAGGGGATCGACTAATTATGTGAGACAGTAGACAGTACCAACAAATAGCTCCTAATGGGAATCTGTCTATTAGATGCCCCATCACTCCGGCTGTTTATATCTTCCCGGTGTATACCTCAGAGAGACACTGTAAATGCAGTGCTAAATCATCCTGTTATAAATGGAAGCTGCAGATTTAGGTTTATATTTTATATACAGGATCTGTTTTCTAATGCAGAATGAAAACAGCAATAGTGTGTCCCAGTGGATAAATAGCTTAAATGGTCACTAACAGTTCAATACACTTTGCATAAATCAAAAGTACAAGCAAATATATGAAACTTTCCAATATATTTTATTACAGAAAAATGCTTTACACCCACAGTAAAGAAAGCATTTTTATATAGTTTCTAACAATAAATAATCTATAACCAATATATGAATGTAGAGAAGAGAGATAGGATCCAGCTCTTGAGATATAAAACGACTGTTTATTCGGACAAGACAATACACAGGAACACAGGTAAGTGATGCGTTTGAAGCGCAGTGTCAGGATCCGGATAGGTATGAAGCGAGGACACTTTGTGTCAGTGGGGTGATGACGTGGGCCGTACCAGGGGAACGGAGTCTAAGGGGTTGCTGGTTTTCACCAGAGCCCGCCGCAAAGCGGGATGGACTTGCAGCGGCAGGTAACCCCCAGGTCGTTCCACCCGATAGTGACTCAACCCCAACTGACAGCTGAGACAGGCGCGGTACAAGGGACAAGGCAAGAGCAAGGTCGGACGTAGCAGAAGGTCAGGGTAGGCAGCAAGAGTAATAGTCAGGGGCAACAGCAGAGGGTCTGGAACACTGGCTTGGAACACACACAAAACGCTTTCACTGGCACTAGGCAACAAGATCCGGGGATCACAGGAAGGGGAAGTGGGTTTATATAAGGAGGGCACAGGTGCAGGTACTGATTGGGCCAGGCGCCAATCAATGGCGCACTGGCCCTTTAAATCTCAGAGAGCCGGCGCGCGCGCGCCCTAGGGAGTGGGGCCACGCGCGCCGGGACATAGCAGACGGAGGACGGGGCAGGTGAGGAGATTGGGATGCGAGCCGCGGGCGGGCGCGTCCCGCTACGCGGATCGCATCCCCGCCAGTGACATTAGTGCAGCGCTCCCAGTCAGCGGGTCTGACCTGGGCACTGCATGGAGGTGAACGCCGCGAGCGCTCCGGGGAGGAGCAGGGACCCGGAGCGCTCGGCGTAACAGTACCCTCCCCCCTTTGGTCTCCCCCTCTTTTTTGAGCCTAGGAACTTATGGATGAGCTCCTTGTCGAGGATATTATCCTCGGGTTCCCAAGACCTCTCTTCGGGGCCACAATTCTCCCAGTCTACGAGAATTTTTTTTTTACCTCTGACTACCTTGGAGGCAAGGATTTCCTTTACAGCGAAGACATCAGAGGAGCCAGAGACAGGAGCAGGAGCGGTGACCTTGGGGGAAAGGCGGTTAAGAACGAGAGGTTTGAGAAGGGAAACATGAAAGGAGTTAGGAATACGAAGAGAAGGAGGGAGAAGAAGTTTGTAGGAGACAGGATTGATTTGACTCTTGATTTTAAATGGTCCAAGGTAATGTGGGCCCAGCTTGTAGCTGGGAACACGAAAGCGGATATACTTGGCAGAGAGCCACACTTTGTCCCCAGGAGCGAAGACAGGAGGAGTTCTTCTCTTCTTATCAGCATGTCTCTTCATACGAGACGAGGCCAGTAGGAGCGACTTTTGAGTCTCCTTCCAGATAACAGAGAAGTCCCGGGTAACTTTATCTACAGCAGGCAGTCCAGAAGAAGTGGGAATGGGGAGGGGGGGCAGAGGGTGATGGCCGTACACCACAAAGAACGGGGAATTGGTGGAGGATTCCGAATTTTTGAAATTGTACGAGAATTCAGCCCAGGGTAGAAGTTCGACCCAATCGTCTTGGCGGGAGGAGACAAAATGTTGCAAATAGTCACCAGGAATCTGGTTTACTCTCTCTACTTGTCCATGGATTGGGGGCGATAGGAGGACGAGAAATTTAATTTGATTTTTAATTGATTACAGAGAGCTCTCCAAAATTTCGACACAAATTGAACGCCTCTATCTGAGACGATATGCATGGAAAGCCCGTGAAGGCGAAAAATATGCAGAAAAAATAGTTTCGCCAATTGTGGTGCAGAAGGAAGACCTGGGAGTGGAATGAAGTGTGCGATTTTGGAGAAACGATCAACGACCACCCAGATGATGGTGTTGCCATGTGATACAGGCAGATCCGTAATAAAATCCATGGCAATTTGGGACCATGGCTGCTTGGGGACGGGTAAAGGAAGGAGGAGTCCAGCAGGCTTCTGGCGAGGGGTTTTATCCCAGGCGCAAACAGTACAGGCCCGAATAAAATCAGTGACGTCACTCTCTAGCGTAGGCCACCAATACAAACGAGAAATAAGCTGGATGGACTTTTTAATGCCAGCATGGCCAGCAAGGTGGGAGGAATGTCCCCATTTGAGGATCTTGAGGTGCTGGCGTGGAGGGACAAAAGTCTTTACAGGAGGAGTTTGTCCCAGTGAAGCTGGAGCAGAGGAGATCAGGCACTCAGGAGGTACGATATGCTGCAGAGGGACTTCAGATTCGGTGGCATCAGAGGAACGTGAAAGGGCGTCAGCCCTGATGTTTTTGTCTGCAGGACGAAAGTGTATCTCGAAGTTAAAGTGGGCAAAAAACAACGACCATCTAGCCTGGTGCGGATTCAGACGCTGAGCAGACTGGAGGTACGAGAGATTCTTGTGGTCAGTGTAAATGACAATGGGGTGTTTGGAACCCTCCAATAGATGCCTCCATTCTTCGAGTGCTAACTTGATGGCTAGAAGTTCACGATCTCCAATGGAATAATTTTTTTCTGCCGGAGTGAAAGTTTTAGAGAAGAAACCACAAGTAATGTTACGTCCGGTAGAGTTTTTTTGGAGAAGTACGACTACGGCTCTGACTGAGGAGGCGTCCACTTCCAGAAAGGAAGGTTTCGATGGATCAGGTCTGGACAGCACTCGAGCAGAAGCGAAGGCAGTTTTGAGATGATTGAAGGCCTCATCAGCTTGAGGAGGCCATGACTTGGGGTTGGTATTCTTCATGGTCAGGGTCACAATAGGGGCCACAATGGTGGAGAAATGGGGGATAAACTGTCGGTAGTAGTTGGCAAATCCCAGAAAGCGTTGGATAGCACGGAGTCCAGAAGGGCGTGGCCAATCTAAAACCGCTGAGAGTTTATCTGGGTCCATTTGAAGCCCTTGGCCAGAGACTAGGTAACCTAGGAAAGGAAGAGAATGGCATTCAAAGAGACATTTTTCCATTTTGGCATACAGGTGATTTTCACGAAGTCTCTGGAGCACTAGACGGACATGACGACGGTGTTCCTCCAGGTTAGAGGAGAAAATCAAGATGTCGTCCAGGTAAACCACAACACAGGTATATAATAAGTCCCGAAATATGTCATTAACGAAGTCCTGGAAGACTGCAGGGGCGTTGCAGAGCCCAAAGGGCAAAACTAGATATTCGAAATGTCCGTCTCTGGTATTGAATGCGGTCTTCCGTTCATCACCTTTCCTGATGCGAATAAGATTATATGTGCCTCTTAAGTCCAATTTAGTGAAAATATTGGCGCCATGAAGGCGGTCAAAGAGTTCTGAGATCAAAGGCAGGGGATAGCGGTTTTTGATGGTGATTTTATTTAAACCGCGGTAGTCAATGCATGGTAGTAAAGATCCATCTTTTTTAGAGACAAAGAAGAACCCCGCTCCAGCAGGGGATGATGACTTCCGAATAAAACCTCTCTTTAGGTTCTCCTGGATATAGTCGGACATGGCTTGAGTCTCTGGGGCAGACAGAGGGCAGATCCTGCCCCGGGTTGGAGTGCTACAAGGAAGGAGGTCAATGGGGCAGTCATAAGGCCTATGAGGTGGTAAGATCTCTGCTTGTTTTTTGCAGAAAACATCAGAAAAGTCCTGGTAGGCCTTGGGAAGACCCGTTATAGGTGGAGCCACAGGGGTTTGACAAGTGGAAGCAGACGGGAGGCATCGTTTGAGACAAGATGGACCCCAACTTTTGATCTCCCCAGTGGTCCAGTCAAGGGTAGGAGAATGACGTTGGAGCCATGGCAGACCGAGGAGGATTTCAGAGGTGCAGTTGGGTAGGACAAGAAATTACATTTTTTCGTGATGAAGTCCAATGCTCATAAGCAGGGGTTCTGTGCGGTAACGCACAGTGCAGTCCAATTTTTCTTCGTTGACAGAAGAAATGTAGAGCGGCTTGACGAGACTGGTCACTGGGATGCTGAACCTATTAACAAAAGAGGCCAAAATAAAATTTACTGCAGAACCGGAGTCCAAGAAGGCCACAGCTGAGAAGGAGGAGTTGGCGGAAGGAGAAATCCACACAGGCACAGTGAGACGTGGAGAAGCAGAATTCACACCTAGAGTCGTCTCACCTTTGTGAGGTAACGAAGTGCGTCTCTCCTGACGTGGAGGGAGGATAGGACAGTCTTTTAGGAAGTGTTCGGTACTAGCACAATACAGGCATAGATTCTCGTTACGGCGGCTAGTCCTCTCTTGTAGGGTCAGGTGGGACCGATCCACTTGCATAGCCTCCTCGGTAGAAGGCACGGGAACAGATTGCAGTGGACTTTGGAAGAGAGTAGCCGGGGAGAGAAATCGCCTGGTGCGAACAAGATCCTTTTCCTGTCGGAGCTCCTGGCGTCTTTCAGAGAAACGCATGTTGATACGGGTGGCCAAATGGATAAATTCAGACAGGTTAGCAGGAATTTCTCGTGCAGCCAGTAGATCTTTGATGTTGCTGGATAAGCCTTTCTTGAAGGTCTCGCAGAGGGCCTCATTGTTCCAGGATAGCTCTGAGGCGAGGGTACGAAACTGGATGGCGTATTCGCCTACGGAAGAACTCCCTTGGACTAGGTTCAGCAAAGCAGTCTCGGCAGAGGCCCGGGCTCTCAAAGACACTACAAACTTTAAGGACTGGATAGTAGCAGTGGCAGGATCGTCCCAGAGCGGTGTGGCCCATGACAAGGCCTTTCCAGACAGGAGACTGACCACGAAAGCCACCTTAGACCGTTCAGTGGGAAATTGGTCCGACATCATCTCCAAGTGTAGGGAACATTGGGACAGGAAACCACGGCACTGTTTAGAGTCCCCATCAAACTTGTCCGATAGAGACAGGCGGAGGCAGGGAGCGGCCACTCGCTGCAGAGGAGATGCAGGAGCTGGCGGAGGAGAGGATTGCTGATGCTGTGGCAAAAGTTGTTGCAGCTTGACGGTCAGTTGAGTCAGCTGCTGTCCTTGTTGCGCGATCTGTTGTGATTGCTGGGCAACCACCGTGGTTAGGTCAGCGACACTAGGCAGCGGGACCTCAGCGGGATCTATGGCCGGATCTACTGTCAAGATCCGGATAGGTATGAAGCGAGGACACTGGTGGTGGATCCTCTGGGTGATGACGTGGGCCGTACCAGGGGAACGGAGTCTAAGGGGTTACTTGCAGCGGCAGGTAACCCCCAGGTCGTTCCACCCTAGAGCGACTCAACCCGAGCTGACAGCTAAGACAGGCGCGGTACAAGGGACAAGGCAAGAGCAAGGTCGGACATAGCAGAAGGTCAGGGCAGGCAGCAAGAGTCGTAGTCAGGGGCAACAGCAGAGGGTCTGGAACACTGGCTTGGAATACACACAAAATGCTTGCACTGGCACTAGGCAACAAGATCTGGCGATCACAGGACGGGGAAGTGGGTTTATATAAGGAGGGCACAAGTGCAGGTACTGATTGGGCCAGGCTCCAATCAATGGCGAACTGGCCCTTTAAATCTCAGAGAGCCGGGACAGAGCAGACGGAGGACAGGGCAGGTGAGGAGATTGGGATGCGAGCCGCGGGTGGGCGCATCCCGCTACGCGGATCGCATCCCCGCCGGTGACATTAGTGCAGCGCTCCCGGTCAGCTAGTCTGACCGGGGCGCTGCACGGAGGTGAACGCCGCGAGCTCTCCGGGGAGGAGCAGGGACCCGGAGCGCTCGGCGTAACACGCAGATGCACTTATTGTATGACTAAGGGCGACCCTGCGCTTGAAATGCACCACAGGTGCGCTCATGGTATGACAGAGTGCACCTTCGCTTGAAACGCGTCACCTAGCAGTGTTCCTGTGTATTGTCATGTCACAGCCATTTTATTTCTCAAGAGCTTAATCCTATCTCTCTTCTCTCCATTCATCACGCTGGTGCCGTCCAGCACCTGAATCAGTGCTCCATTTGTCTTGGGCAGGATGAGCTGGACTTATTTTCTTTTGTTTGATAAGCAATATATGGTATTGTCAAGGTAAATATTAATAAAGTTGAAAAATTATATATATATATATATATATATATATATATATATACACACACATATATATATATATATATATATATATATATATATATATATATATACATACACACATATATGTATACAGATGGGCAAAAAAGTATGTAGTCAGCCTCCAACTGTGAAAGTTCTCCCACTTAAAAAGATGAGAGAGGCCTGTAATTTTCATCATAGGTATACCTCAACTATGAGAGACATAATAAGAAAGAAAAAAAAAACATAAAATCACATTGTCTGATTTAAAAAAAAATGTATTTGCAAATTATGGTGGAAAATAAGTATTTGGTCACCAACAAATAAGTAAAATTTCTGGCTCTCACAGACCTGTAACATCTTTTTTAAGAGTCTCCTCTGTCCATCACTTGTTATGAGTATTAATGGCACCTATTTGAACTTATCAGTATAAAAGACACCTGTCCACAACCTCAAGCAGTCAGACTCCAAGCTCCACTATGGCAAAGACCAAAGAGCTGTCGAAGAACACTGGAAACAAAATTGTAGACCTGCACCAGGATGGGAACACTGAATCTGCATTAGGCAAGCAGCTTGGTGTGAAGAAATCAACTGTGGGAGCAATTATTAGAAAATGGAAGACATACAAGACCACTGATAATCTCCCTCGATCTGGTGCGCCATGCAAGATCTCACCCCATGGTGTCAAAATGATCACAAGAACTGTGAGCAAAAATCCCAGAACCACAAGGGGGACCTACTGAATGACCTGCAGAGAGCTGGGACCAAAGTAACAAAAACTACCATCAGTAACACACTACTTTGCCAGGGACTCAAATCATGCAGTGCCAGACTTGTCCCCCTGCTTAAGCCAGTACATGTCCGGGCCCGTCTGAAGTTTGCTAGCAAGCATTTGGATGATCAAGAAGAGGATTAGGAGAATGCCATATGGTCAGATGAAACCAAAGTAGAACTTTTTGGTAAAAACTCAACTCACCGTATTTGGAGAAGAAAGAATGCTGAGTTGCATCCAAAGAACACCATACCTACTGTGAAGCCTGGGGGTGGAAACATCATGCTTTGGGGCTGTTTTATCTGCTAAGGGACTAGGACGACTGATCCGTGTAAAGGAAAGAATGAATGGGGCCATATATCGTGAGATTCTGAGTGAAAATCTCCTTCCATCAGCAAGGGCATTGAAGATGAAACGTGGCTGGGTCTTTTAGCATGACAATAATCCCAAACACACCGCCCGGGCAACAAAGGAGTGGCTATGTGAGAAGCATTTCAAGGTCCTGGAGTGGCCTAGCTAGTCTCCAGATTTCAACCGCCTAGAACACCTTTGGAGGGAGTTGAAAGTCCGTGTACACCAGTGATACCCCCAAAACATCACTGCTCTAGAGGAGATCTGCATGGAGGAATGGGCCAAAATACCAGCAACAGTGTCTGAAAACCTTGTGAAGACTTACATAAAACGTGTTACCTCTGTCATTGCCAACAAAGGGTATATAACAAAGTATTGAGATTAACTTTTGTTATTGACAAATACTTACATTCCACCATAATTTGCAAATAAATTCTTTAAAAATCAGACAATGTAATTTTATAATTTTTTTATTATTATTATGTCTCTCATAGTTGAGGTATACCTGTGATGAAAATTACAGGCCTCTCTCATCTTTTTAAGTGGGAGAACTTGAACAATTGGTGGCTGACTAAATACATTTTTGCTCCACTGTGTATATATTTTGTCATAATGTGCCAAGTAAAGAGTGTATGTCCTTGGCTCACCCTGGAGAAACCTCCACCTGTGGCCTAATAAATGAGACAGCAGAGAGGGGATGTGTTTAAAATGAAGAGATTCAGTGTGATTTTGGCTCTTCCTAGGAAACAACAGGCTGGCTGTAAGGGGGAGACCTGGGCCCTGTTGAGGAAATACACAGCCAGAGCTGTGAATGGTCCAAGAAGAGGTGTGAACTGTGAGGTGCCAGACTTGCATGAATAACCATTGTCTGCCAATTTATTGAGAGGAAATGTGTCCCGTGGCAGTGTCCATTCTTCCTTACAAAAGTCTTCCAGAAATCTGGGCTATCTGTTACGCACTGCTATTTTAAGGTCTATCCATAGATTTTCAACTATGTTGAGGTCAGGAGATTGTGAAGGCCATGGCAAAACCTTCAGTTTACGCCTCTTGATGTAATCCCCCGTGGATTTCGAGGTGTGTTTAAGATCATTATCCATTTGTAGAAGCCATCCTCTCTTTAACTTCAGCTTTTTCACAGATGGCATCAAGTTAACATCCAAAATTTGCTGATATTGTATTGAATCCATTTTTCCTTCTACTCGTGAGATGTTCCCTGTGCCTCTGGCTGCAATACAACCCCAAAGCATGATTGATCCAGCCCCATGATTAACAGTTGGACAGAGGTTATTTTCATTAAATTCTGTTCCCCTTCTTCTCCAAATGTACCTTTGCTCATTCCGGCCCAAAAGTTAAATTTTAACCTCATTGGTAAACAGAACTTGTTTCCAAAATGGATCAGGCTTGTCTATATGTTCATTTGCAAAGTTCAAATGATGATTTTTGTGGTGAGGAAGTAGAAGAGGTTTTCTTCTAATGACTCTTCCATGAAGACCATATTTATACATATATCTCTTTATAGTGGAATAGTGCACCACAACTCCAGTGTCTGCCAGATCTTACTGGAGGGATTGTGCAGTAAAACGTGAGTTTTGAATTATTTTTCTCACAATCCTGTGAGCTGTTCTGTCTGATATTTTGTCTTGGTCTTCCAGATCTTGCTTTAACTTCCACTGTTCCTGATGACTGCCATTTCTTAATTACATTCCGAACAGAGGATATTGACATCTGAAAATGTTTTGCTATCTTCTTGTAGCCTTCTCCAGCTTTGTGAGCGTCAACTATTTTCAGTTTCAGATTTCTAGACAACTGCTTTGAAGAACCCTTGGTGCTGATTGTTGGGGCAAGGTCAGATGAGTCTGGGCATTTAAAACCTTTGAGATTGACATCACCTGGTCTTCCCAGATGATGATTCAGAACAATCCATGACACTGGCAGGTCTCAGCTTTGCAAAAGGGTCAGTGCATGCTATAAATTCTGCAGCGTGCCCAAACTTTTGCAGGGACGCCATTTTTTTGGTTTTCTGTTATTTTGAAAGTGTAAATGATGGAAATAAAATCTAACTTTTGTTGACAGAATATAAGAATGTATAATCTGTAATTTGATGCCTTTTGGCGATTTTTGCATCTTTCCTTGGCTTCTTTATGTACATTAATACAAATTTTTTCCTTGGGTTCCCAAACTTTTGATCACCACTGTATATATATATATATATATATATATATATATATATATGTGTGTGTGTGTGTGTGTGTGTGTGTGTTTTCGTTTTTTCTTTTATCATTCCAGGAAACTGGTGAAGGCTTAATAAGAAGGCCCATTCTGAAAAACAGGTTTATTGCTTTAGACAGTATAACTCTTGTAAGGTTGATTATATGTTATTTATCCGAATTCAGTGTTAGCACTGTACATCAGGTATAAGAAGATATACTAGTGACAAATAGACAGAGAATTGGCTTAACTAGTCAATGCTTTGGGCAAGGGATCAGACTTCCTTTATGAATTTTTCTGTGGGATATATATATATATATATATATATATATATATACGTCACTATATCACTGTTATATATTCAGGTCTGGGGAATGGGTGGGCTAGTACATAGAATAAATGCCTTCCTCCTGCAGGAACTTCTAACACACTCCAGCCACATGAGGTCTAGCATTATCTTGTATTAGGAGGAACCCAGGGCCAACTGCACCAGCATATGGTCTCACAAGGGGTCTGAGGATCTCATCTCGGTACCTAATGGCAGTCAGGCTACCTCTGGCAAGCACATAGAGGGCTCTGCGGCCCCCCAAAGAAATGCCACCCCAGAAAATTACTGACCCACCGCCAAACCGGTCATGCTGGAGGATGTTGCAGGCAGCAGAACGTGGAGTCTAGTTAAAATTTGGACTGAGTAACACCAATGCAAAAAATAACTAATGGACTCAATACCCTTCTCTAAGTAAATATGTGAATAGAGGGCACTGACGTCCATATTCAGAAAACTGAAAACCAAAAGGAAAAACTTCAGACTGAAGCTCAGTAATAGGCTGTGTGGAGTCCTTTAATAATGCTGGTAATTCCAAAACATAGTGCTGGAGAAACAGTAACATAGTAACATAGTTCATATGGTTGAAAAAAGACCAGAGTCCATCAAGTTCAACCTATATCCCTAATGAGTCCCTACTGAGTTGATCCAGAGGAAGGCAAGAAACCCTCATACTAGAGGTAAAAATTCCTTCCCGACTCCAAATATGGCAGTCAGAATAAATCCCTGGATCAACGTTGTGTACCTATAAATCTAGTATACATAACCTGTAATGTTTTTACTCTTAGAAAATGCATCCAGACCCCTTTTGAACTCTTTTACAGGGTTACCCATGACCACCTCCTCTGGCAGAGAGTTCCATAGTCGTACTGCTCTTACAGTAGACGAACCTCCATCTGTACTGGTGTAGAAACCTTCTTTCCTCAAGATTTAGAGGATGCCACCTTGTTATAGATACAGTCCTGGGTATAAAAAGATCATGAGAGAGATCTCTGTATGGTCCCCTGTTATATTTATACATAGTTATTAGGTCGCCCCTAAGCCTTCTTTTTTCTAAACTAAATAACCCTAATTCTGATAATCTTTCTGGGTACTGTAGTCCTCCCATTCCTCGTATTACTCTGATTGCCGGTCTTTGAACCCCCTCCAGCTCCACTATATCTTTCTTGTACACTGGTGCCCAGTACTGTACACAGTATTCCATGTGTGGTCTGACTAGTGATTTGTACATTGGTAGAATCATTTTCTTGTGGTGGGCACCTATGCCCGTATTGATGCACCCCAGGATTTTATTTACCTTGGCTGCAGCTGCCCAACAATGGTCATTACAGCTTAATTTACTGTTAACTAAGACTCCCAAGTATGCTTCCATTTAATATATAATCCCAGCCCGGATTTTTCTTCCCCATGTGCATAACCTTACATTTATCAGTGTTGAACCTCATCTGGCACTTCCCAGCCCAAACCTCCAACCTATCCAGATCCATTTGTAACAGTGCACTGTCCTCTATAGTGTTTACCGCTTTAAAGAGTTTGGTATCATCTGCCGAGATTGCTACTTTACTATTCAACCCCTCTACAAGGTCATTAATGAATATATTAAATAGAATTGGACCCAAGACTGACCCCTGTGGTACCCCACTAGTAACAGTCACCCAATCAGAATAAGTACCATTAAAAAACCCCCTCTGCTTCCCATCACTGAGCCAATTACTTACCCACTTACACACATTCTCCCTCAGCCCCATCCTTCTCATGTTATGCACCAATATTTTATGTGGTACCTTATCAAATGCTTTGGAAAAATCCAGATATACGACATCCAGCGACTGCCCCTGGTCCAGTCTGGAGCTCACCTCCTCATAAAAGCTAAGTTAGTTTGACAGGACCGATCCCTCATAAAACCATGCTGATATGGGGTGATACATTTATTTTTATCAAGATACTCCAAAATAGCATCCCTTAGAAAACCCTCAAACAATTTACATACAACAGAGTTTAAACTAACAGGTCTATAATTCCTGCGGTCACCTTCTTACCCTTTTTTTTAATATTGGCACCACATTTGCCATGTGTCAGTCCCTGTCCCTGTTTGTGTCAGTCCCTGTCACTATAGTCCCTGAATATTAAAAACAAGGGTCTGTCTATTATATTACTTAATTCCTTTAGAACACGGGGGTGAATGCCATCTTGACCTGGTGATTTGTCTATTTAGATTTTTTGTAGGCAGCACTGTACTTCTTCCTGGGTTAGACAGATGAACTTTACAGGGGAGTTTACCTTATCTCGCTGTTTTTTACCTGACATTTCATTTTCCTAGGTGAATACAGTGGAGAAGATTTTGTTTAATAAATTTGTTTTTTCCTGATCCCGTTTATAATTAGTTCTTTATTGTTTTTTAAAAGGCCTACACAAATTTTAACCTTTTTGCAATTTATATAGTTAAAGAACATTTTGGGGTTAGTTTTATTCTCTTTGGCAATGAGTCTTTCTGACTCTATTTTTGTGGCTTTTATCAGTTTTTTTTACATATTTTACTTTTTTCTTCATAGCTTTTTAATGCTTCTTCACTGCCGTCCTGTTTTAGTAGTTTTAAATGCTTTATTTTTGTCATTTATTGCCCGCTTAACATTTTTATTCATCCATATTGGTTTTCTTTTATTCCTGATCCTTTTATTCCCATAATGTGTATACATCTTACAGTGTCAGTATTCTTGTTTTTGAAAAAATTATCCCATTTTATTTTGTTAAGAGCTTCTCTGAGTTGATCAAACTTTGAATTCCTGAAGGTCATAGTTTTTGTGGCCCCTCGTGATGTTCCCTTTTAGAAGAACAAGTTGTAATGCATTATATTATGATAACTATTTCCTAGGTGTCCTTCTAGCTGCACATTATTTACTCTGTCAGGTCTGTTGGTTAATATTAGGTCCAATAGGGCGCCCCCTCTGCTCGGGCCCTGCACCATTTGGGACAGATAATTGTCTTTAGCTATAGTCAGAAACCTGTTTCCTTTATGAGATTCACAGGTCTCAGTCTCCCAGTTTATATCAGGATAGTTAAAGTCCCCCTTTATTATCACCTCATTCTGATTTGCTGCCTTGTTTATCTGCCTCAGTAATTGATCTTCTGGCTTTTCCATTATGTTTGGTGGCTTACAGCAAACCCCTACCAGAATTTTTATATTTTTATGTCCATATATTTCTACCCATAATGACTCCACATTGCCGTTTCCCTCCCGTATATCCTCCCGCAGTGCGGCCTTAACCCCTTAACGACGTGCGCCGTAAATGTATGTCCTTGTGAGGTGGTACTTATAGTAATTACTATAGGATAAAATGTGCATGGCCTCCATTATATTGTTCTGATGGTCCAACAATACCTCCCCCCCTCTTTATCGACAGGACGTATAACTAACTAACTATTGTTCTTTTTTTTCAAATTTTGAAGAGCTTTTCTTTCACCTATTGATAAATTATCAGTATACTTAAACACAGGTTGTTCATAATTTTGAGAAACTAGAGTATAAAATGTTTCAATATAATTACCTTTATGTGTTACTGGATAGAAGTTAGACTTTGCATGAACCTCTACATGTTTAATAGGGGTACTAACAGTATCTATAACTGTACTGGCATTATCTACAAATGAACAAACATTATCTTTGGTAGTAGCTTATGAGACAATGTCAGCCTCAGGGATCTCATTCTTAAACTTTTTTCCATAATTGAAAAAAAATCTTGCTAGCGTAAGCATTCTGGTGAATTCATTAAAATCCAGAAAGAGTTGAAAAGGATCTGGACGAGTAGCCGGACAAGAGGATAAACCTTTGAATAAATGGGATATTTCATTTTTATGCAACATATGGGATGATAAATAAAAAATTTGGATCAATTGCTCGCCACATTGCTCCTTTTTTCTTTTCTTTTTTGCTCCTCCTCTACAACCCCTTCGTCTAGTTTTATTTTTTGGCTGCCTGAGTTCAGGGAAGATGAGGGATGTTGGGGGACAGACGGGTTGGGCAGGGGACAAAAGAACTGTGGGATAGTGCGAGATTTCGGGCTGTGAATCACAGGACATAACTTCGCATTGTGGGCATATACAGGACGGGAGCCCAAAAAAGAGTATACAGGCTGTCAGGTGTCGTCTGACTATGCTACAAGAGCGCAGTGATACGTTTATTGATAACATTTTTGAGATGTTACAGTTTGTGCTGGGTCACAATGTTTTCCAGTTTCAGGGTTACTGTTACATCCAGAAGGATGGAACAGCGATGGGGACCCCAGTGGCCCCAATTTTCACTAACATTTTTTTTGGATCCCTAGAGGATGAGTAAATTTTTTCTATGACCAACCCCTACAAACAATTTTTGTCTCTATATGTACATTATGTGGATGACATTTTGGTGTTTTGGTCAGGATCACAGGTACAATTTCAAGAATTAGTGGGTTACATGAATAATAATTCATTTAATATGAATTTTACTAGTATCTTTAGCCAATCTAGCATAGAATTTTTGGACGTGAAATTAATGATTAGTGACAATGCATTAAACATAGAGGGGTATAGAAAACCCACCGCAACAAATTCTTTACTCAGATACGATAGCTATCATCCTTATTACATCAAAAAATCGTTGCCCTATGGTCAGATGGTACGGTTGCGGAGAATAAATACTGATGAAGAGACTTTTAAAAAACAAGTGATGGAATTGTGTAGCAGATTAAAAAACAGGGGGTACCCTAATCAGTTATTACAGGAGTCTTACAGGAGTCTTACACAAAAAAACGAAAACAAACAGAACAGAAATAAAACAATTTTTCCTTTTCATTCGAGTTCAGTCCAATGGAGAAAGTAATAAAAGCTGCCATTTTTAAAAATTGGCACATTTTGCTCAATGAGGAACTTTCTTTCACAGTCAAGCAAAAATTCTCTCTGAGGCCATCATTAAGGATGCTTACATCAGGACAAAGAATCTAAAACAAAGTGACTGCCTGAAAACTACACTAATCAAAGAGAAAGATGAAAAACGGAAATTAAATTTCATCACAACTTTCTCTAAATCTGCAAAGGACATCAAAGTCATACTTAACAAGCATTGGCATATCCTGCAGAGTGACTCTGCCCTGAAATCAATGTTACCCACCAAACCACCTGTCACCTATCGCAGAGCTCCCACTCTGAAAAATATTTTAGCACCTAGTATTATAAAACAGCACAAATACACACAGAAGAAAAATAAACTGTCCCCTGGTTCCTACAGCTGTAATATGAAGCGATGTTTACGCTGTAAGAAGATACATAATAGAAAATTTGATTTTTTGTCCAACAGTACAGAAGAAAAGTTCTCACTTAAATACAGATTATCCTGCCAGTCCTCATATGTAATTTACCTGTTGGAATGTCTTTGTGGGCTACAGTATGTTGGCAGGACCATCCAACCACTCAGGAATAGATTGAACAAACATAGACAAAATGTTAGAAATAAATTCCTTCTACATGGAGTCTCTAAACACTGTAAACTGATGCATTCGGAACAGAGTATCTATAGGGTCACTCCTATAGACCATATTCCTGAGGAAGTTACCAACCGATTTGACTTACTAAAGAAAAAAGAAGTGTATTGGATGTACAAGCTTTGCACCATCTCGCCCAGAGGCCTCAATGAGGTGGTTGAAACTATTTTATAACATTACCCCTAGCAGTAACAATGTAACATCATATAATTTATAAACATGATTTTTACACTGTATTAATATAAACCACTGTAGCAACATTACAGCCAATACTCTTTAGAAAATATACAGAAAAAATACAGAAAATCTGTCCACTTCTCTATTAGCATAGAGAATTCCTAATTTATTTATATTTTCCATTTTTCTTATTAAAGGACAACTGTAGTGGTCAAAAATCCCTGCCCAAATGTTCCCCAAACAAAAGTTATACAATTCAGTCAATTAGTCCTATTTACCTATATGCAGCCGTTTCTGAGATACTAGAGTTGCCAGCATAGCCCAGTAGTCCTGCGTCCGTACCCTATTCATTACATTGCAGCCGCCATCTTGGGGACGGAGATCTCTTCCTCCCAGCAGTGTTTGTGCTCCCCCTAGCCTCTGTCAGGTCCTCCCTGCTTATGCATATGCATGAGCGGGTGCTTTCTGAGGCAGCCATAGGCTCATCCTCAGAAACGCCCCTATCTGTAAGATTCAAGCAGGGGGAGAATGAGGACGTCCACAGCTCCTCCCCCCTCCCCTGCTCTGTCTACATAGGACCTCACTTATCACGGGGAGGATTCAAGTTTTCATGGGGGAAACTGCAGAGCAAACCACAGAGCAGGGAGGGGAGGACGTGTGTGTGAAGGAGACATATTACACTGCACGGGCTGGTGGTGTATACAGGGAATAAATATCATACTGATTCTGTGTGTGAGAGGGGGGGGCTACTGAATGACACATGCTGGGAGTTGTAGTCCCTGTTATGTGTGTGTGTATGCCAGTGTTTCCCAACCAGGGAATGCTGGGAGTAGTAGTTTTGCAACATCTGAAGGCACCCTGGTTGGGAAACACTGGTGTATGAACTACAACCCCCAGGAGACTACAGAGATACAATATAGGTGTTGGTGAACTACAACTCCCAGGAGACTACAGAGATACAATATAGGTGTTGGTGAACTACAACACCCAGGAGACTACAGAGGTACAATAGAGGTGTTGGTGAACTACAACTCCCAGGAGACTACAGAGATACAATAGAGGTGTTGGTGAACTACAACTCCCAGGAGACTCCTGATACAATAGAGGTGTTGGTGAACTACAACTCCCAGGAGTCTCCTGATACAGTAGAGGTGTTGGTGAACTACAACTCCTTTATACACTCAAACAGCAGAAAGCTGACACGGCATGCTGGGATTTGTAGTCTTGCAACAGCTGGAGGCACCACTGGAATTCCCAGCATGCCCGAACAGCATATAAAATAACTGGGCATGCTGGGATTTGTAGTCTTGCAACAGCTGGAGGCACCACTGGAATTCCCAGCATGCCCGAACAGCATAAAAAATAACTGGGCATGCTTGGAGTTGTAGTTGTGAAAAAGATGGAGGGACCAATATCAGGACAGTTTTATAGACAAACAATTATGTGTTTTTTTTTACCATTTTTACTTTCACTCTCCACACTGCAGTGAGCACGGAGGCAGCTGCTTCATCACTGGACAGGAGCCAGCATGGGGAGGGGGAGATGAGCAGAAGGGGAGGGTGTATGCATAGGGAAGGGAGATGTGGGCGTTACAATATAATAATTTGCTCGGGGGGATAGAACAGGGGGAGGGCAGCAGCTTACAGGAAGTAAGCACAAGGCATGATGGGAGATGTAGTTTTATTTTCACTTCTCCTCCGTAATTCGTGTGCTGATAACGGGAGAAAGACTGGGCCAATTTTGATGGGGGAGACATCGTTGGAAAGGTCTTTCAAAGACCTATTAAATGAGGTAAAAAAAAGTTTTTTTGCCCAGCACTGCAGATGTCCTTTAAGTAATTTTAGAATTTTCATCTACCCATTAAATAAAACAAAATTTCTAAGACAGTGAACACATCCCTGTAAAGACACTTACCATTCTCCTTATGAGGAGTTATCCCGAGCCAATTTAAAGCTAACAATACTGCACTAGGAGCGCACCTGTCTTTTTTCTTTTTCTTCTCTAATTTTGTTGTGTATGCCCTCTTGTGCAGTTGTAAAATATATATATATATATATATATATATATATATATATATATATATATATATAGGGAAAACGATCAGACCCTTACACAAAAGTATAAAAGAACACATAGGATCAATGTTGACAGGGATTGGAAGTCCGCGATTTTTAGAACACATGAACACCGTTCATAACAATAGAAAACATTTGAAGTTTATAGGATTATATGTACAGTTAATTCCAACCATGGGAGGTGACAGACAAAAATTATTGTTTCAAAAAGAAACAGAATTTATTTTGCGCACAGACGCTTTACGACCTTTGGGTCTAAACACACGCAGCAATTTGAGTGTTTTTCCTCTTTAAATATACTACATATTCATAGGGATTTGAAGCCTAATCCTCAGGGTGCGCAGTCATGAATCTTGAAGCCGGCCCTTATCATTATTGTGTCCCATAGAAGATATAAAGACATGATGACTTTCAGATAATTTGTTAACAGTAATGTAATTCTGACAAAGGTATTATTAACCCCTTCCCGACCTATGACATACCTGTACGTCATGGGTGGCAAGGTGTTCCCGACCCATGACATACAGGTACGTCATGGACATTACTGCCGCTACTCGCGGCATCCCGCAGCGCCCGGAAAGATGGTGGCTATCACTGATAGCCAGCCATCTTACCGTGCGACCACGGGGGGTTTCGTCCCCCACCCCCCCCCCCCAGCGATCGCTGCTATCAGCTGGTGAAATCTGACTAGCTGATAGCAGCGTTTCGCTATCAGAATACTTAGCAGCGCGGTGTGTGAGTTCCGATCACGGGGATCGGGACACACACCGCTCTGCTAAGTGTCCCTGACCCGTCCCCCGGCGTCACTTACCCGTCGGAGCGGTGTCCCGAGCGGTCCCGGCGTCCTCCATGCAGTCCTGGCTGCGCTGCGTCCCGGAGGTGAGTTTCCGGCAGCAGTGCGGCATCTTCATTGGCAGCAGTGAGATCGCCGTAAAGCGATCTCACTGCTGCCTCTGAGAGTTTCAAAACTGCAACTCCCAGCATGCCCAGACAGCCTTTGGCTTTCTGGGCATGCTGGGAGTTGTAGTTTTGCAACATCTGGAGGTCCACAGTTTGGAGACCACTATATAATGGTCTCCAATCTGTGCTCTTCCAGATGTTGCAAAAATACAAATCTCAGCATGCTCAGTCTGTCCAGGCATGCTGGGAGTTGTAGTTCTCTAACATCTAGAAGAGCACAGATTGGAGACCATTATACAGTGGTCTCCAAACTGTGGACCTCCAGATGTTGCAAAACTACAACTCCCAGCATGCCCAGACTGCCCAAGCATGCTGGAAGTTGTAGTTCGGCAACATCTGATCCTTCAGATATTGCCGAACTACAACTTCCAGCATGCCTTGGCAGTCTGGGCATGCTGGGAGTTGTAGTTTTGCAACAACTGGAGGCACACTAGTTGGGAAACATTGTCCGTTTCCTACCTCAGTGCCTCCAGCTGTTGCAATTGTTGCAAAACTATAACTCCCAGCATGCACTGACAGACCATGCATGCTGGGAGTTGTAGTTTTGCAACAGCTGGAGGCACACTGGTTTGGAAACACTAAGTTTGGTTGCAAAACACTTGAAAGTTTATTACTTAACTTATTGTTTCCAAACCAGTGTTCCTCCAGCTGTTGCAAAACTACAACTCCCAGCATGCACGGACAGCCAAAGGGCATGCTCGGAGTTTGCAACAGCTGGATGTTTGCCCCCTCCCCCCAATGTGAATGTACAGGGTACACTCACATGGGCGGAGGTTTACAGTGAGTGCTGCAAGTTTGAGATGGCGCAAATTTTGCGCTGCAGCTCAAACTTCCAGCGCCAAACTTGCTGTGAACCTCTGCCCATGTTGCTGTACCCTAAAAACACTACACTACACTGACACTAACCTAAAATAAAAAGTAAAAAACACTACATATACACATACCCCTACACAGCCCCCCTCCCCCCAAAAAATGAAAAACGTCTGGTACGCTACTGTTTCCAAAACGGAGCCTCCAGCTGTTGCAAAATAATAACTCCCAGTATTGCCGGACAGCCATTTACTGTCCAGGCATGCTGGGAGTTTTGCAACAGCTGGAGGCACCCTGTTTGGGAATCACTGGCGTAGAATACCCCTATGTCCACCCCTATGCAAATCCCTAATTCAGGCCTCAAATGCGCATGGTGCTCTCTCACTTTGGAGCCCTGTCGTATTTCAGGGCAACAGTTTTGGGACACATATGGGGTATCGCCGTACTCGGGAGAAATTGCCTTCCAAATTTTGGGGGGCTTTTTCTTCTTTAACCCCTTATGAAAAGGTGAAGTTGGGGTCTACACCAGCATGTTAGTGTAAAAAAATAAATTTTTTACACTGACATGCTGGTGTTGCCCTATACTTTTCATTTTCATAAGAGGTAAAAGGGAAAAAAGACCCTCTAAATTTGTAACGCAATTTCGCCTGAGTACGGAGATACCCCATATGTGGGCGCAAAGTGCTCTGGGGGCGCACAACAAGGCCCAGAAGGGAGAGTGCACCATGTACATTTGAGGCGATTTGCACAGGGGTGGCTGATTGTTACAGCAGTTCTGACAAACGCAAAACAATAAATATCCACATGTGACCCCATTTTGGAAACTACACCCCTCACGGAATGTAATAAGGGGTGCAGTGAGCATTTACACCCCACTGGTGTATGACAGATTTTTGGAACAGTGGTCTGTGAAAATGAAAAATAAAATTTTTGATTTGCACAGTCCACTGTTTCAAATATCTGTCAAACGCCAGTGGGGTGTAAATGCTCACTGCACCCTTTATTAAATTCCATGAGGGGTATAGTTTCCAAAATGGGGTCACATGTGGGGGGGTCCACTGTTCTGGCACCATAGGGGCTTCCTAAATGGGACATGCTCCCCAAAAACCCTTTCAGAAAAACTCACTCTCCAAAATCCCATTGTCGCTCCTTCCCTTCTGAGCCCTCTACTGCGCCCGCCGAACACTTTACATATGCATTTGAGGTATTTCCTTACTCAAGAGAAATTGGGTTACAAATTTTAGGGTGATTTCTCTCCTTTTACCCCTTGTAAAAATTCAAAAATTGGGTCTACAAGAAAATGCGAGTGTAAAAAATGAAGATTTAGAATTTTCTCCTTCACTTTGCTGCTATTCCTGTGAAACACCTAAAGGGTTAAAACACTTACTGAATGTCATTTTGAATACTTTGGGGGGTGCAGTTTTTATAATGGGGTCATTTATGGGGTATTTCTAATATGAAGATCCTTAAAATCCACTTCCAACCTGAACTGGGCCCTGAAAAATTACGATTTTGAAAATCTTGAGAAAAATTGGAAAATTGCTGCGGAACTTTGAAGCCCTCTGGTGTCTTCCAAAAGTAAAAACTTGTCAATTTTTTAATGCAAACACAACGTAGACATATTGTATATGTGAATCAATATGTAATTTATTTGAAATATCCATTTTCCTTTCAAGCAGAGACTTTCAAAGTTAGAAAAATGCAAAATTTTCAAAATTTTTATGAAATTTTTAGATTTTTTACCAAGAAAGGAAACAAATATCAGTGAAATTTTACCGATAACATAAAGTAGAATATGTCACGAAAAAACAATCTCGGAATCAGAATGATAAGTAAAAGCATTCCAAAGTTATTAATGTTTAAAGTGACAGTGGTCAGATTTTCAAAAAATGCCCAGGTCATGAAGGTGAAAATGGGCTGGGTCATGAAGGGGTTAAATTGGCAAGCGCTGTATCAGACACATTACAATTATGACTATATTGTTGAAACTGACCTGTATAAGCAGTAGGAGGGGGGAGAGGTCCTGATGATACAGATGGAACTGTGGGCGGTATGAGGGAAAGTTCTCAAGATGGCTAAAAAGAAGACAAAAATAGCTTAATTGTTTGAAGTGGTATGTGTATCAATAGGATTGGGCTGTGTCAATATTGCGTGATGTACCTGTAGAGGATCAATCGTGCTGGTACATGCAGTATTTGATAGAGATATGCAGATTCAAATGCCCGAACGGCTGGTATAGTAGACTGAAGGAATGATATTCCTGTGGTGTAGAATGAGTTAATCAATCTGTATCTAGTGCTAGAAACTATTATTAATTTTAGCAATATTGCTCCTATTAGTACCTGTTAGGGAGCTGTATTACTGTATCACAGGTCCGTATGGATATTGTAGTGGAGAATGCTTTGTACTGTGTATCTGCGTGGGCTCTCCCTGAGGGTGCTCCAGAGGTTGAGAGTGCGTATTAAGGATCCTTTTCTACAGTTCAACTCTGTAACATAGGCAATATAATGATGTCACTACCTAGTTCCGATGCAAATAATCTTGCAGGCTGATGGATGTCCGTATTGCATATAGATACTTTCATGAATGACTGCTTACTGTTATAGCACTGAGTAGCGTACCTGGTGTATCTCCGGCAGGTGTCAGCTGCGCAATGATCGCTGCTGAGAGCTCTCGATGAGGGTGCTCCGGGGATTGTTAGAGGGTGTTGAATTGGAATCCTTTCCGGGAGTGGTTGTTGGTAATCCGGTTTGTTGGAAGAAGCGTTTGGTGGCAGTGGGAATGCGCCCCGGCCGGTGGCGCCTCTACCTACCTGCACGCCCGTTATTAGATGGTTAAGGTAGAAGTGATTTGGATATGAGTGACGTCACTACAGTATCCTCTGTGGTCCACAAACCTATCGACGCGTTTCGGAAGACTGTCGGTTTCCTTCGTCTTCCAGCTCAATCCTATTGATACACATACCACTTCAAACAATTAAGCTATTTTTGTCTTCATTTTAGTCATCTTGAGAACTTTCCCTCATACCGCCCACAGTTCCATCTGTATCATCAGGACCTCTCCCCCCTCCTACTGCTTATACAGGTCAGTTTCAACAATATAGTCATAATTGTAATGTGTCTAATACAGAGCTTGCCAATTTAATAATACCTTTGTCAGATACACTATATATTGGTGTGCATCAACAGGGGAGCACATCTATTGGCTTAGCAGCAGTCCAGCCACAGATCATATCCAAACCCATCCAGCGCTAGTGAATTTATATAGTGATGTAATTCTATTGTGAATTAAGTGCATTATATTATACTGTATATTGTTTTTAATGTTTTTTTCTCACTATATATATAAGTTTATATGCATTGTGAATAAAGTTGTATGGAGTGTATAAATAGGAAGAGAAGGAGAAGGAAGCTAGAGGTCATTGATTGAGCGCATGTGCGCAAAACGATTTGTTAACTGAGCATTGCTGTATGACCTGACCTGAATAAACACACCCGCAGATAACCCGAGTGCCTCCGTCTTCTTTGTTCTGAATTTTATCTCTCATCCTCTGGAAGAGCACTCGCACCAGCAGAGGATGAGTAGTAGTGGCATTTGTGACACCATTCCAATACATCACCCAGTGGCAGTGCCAACTCTGGACTTTACTTTCATTTTGAAAGATTTTAATCAATTGCTCACCACATTGCTCCTTTTTTCTTTTCTTTTTTGTTCCTCCTCTACAACCCCTCCATCCAGTTTTCTTTTTTGGCTGCCTGAGTACAGGGCAGATGAGGGATGTTGGGGGGCAGACTGGTTGGGCAGGGAGAAAAGAACTGAGGGATAGTTTGAGATTTCGGGCTGCGAATCACAGGACATAACGTCGCAGTGTGGGCATGTACAGGATGGGAGCCCAAAAAAAGAGACCTCAGATACAGGTGATCCACTACAAGAGCTGACCAGGGTATGAGAGAATGTTAATGGATGGATAAGAATCTCAGATTCTCTTGAAGTGGCGTCAATCTGTGTCATGAATAGTGAGCAACGATATATTAAAAAGGAGGAAATACATGCAAGGTATCGGAATCTGATGGACCTCAGCTTCAACCATATGTATATGAAGAGATGGTCTAAAAGGTGATATCATATCGATAGTATTTTTGTGTACGATATTGCGTACATCAGATGTGGGTATAGTCACTTACTTTATCTTTCCAGACATTGGGGAAATGAAGAGACAAGGGTCATTAGTCTCAAATTTGTTTAGTCTGTTGACAAGATTTCTATCCAATCCTGCAAATTCAACCGAATTTTTATAAACTGAAAGCTGTTCCATCAAGGAATTTGCTTCCATATCTATTCATCAGGTGTCTGACTTTCTTCATGTGTTACAGTCATTTCATTCAAACTGGTTTTCTCAGTTTCAAGGCTGGTGCATGGATTTTTGCCCCTCTAGGCAAAAGCTAATTTTGCCGCCCCCTTGACTCTGGCCATTGCCCTCCCCCCCTTTGACGCACCCCACCTTACTACTGGGGTGATTGACTGTAACAAACCTCCTCCTCATGATGCTGGCTGAGCGAATTGTTCGGATGCTGGTTGTTTAACTTTCTCGCAGCAGGCAGAGCGGTGCCCCCCATCAAGACAGTGCTCTAAGTGGCTGCCTATTTTGTCTATAGGCAAAGCCTAATTTTGAGTAATTTTGTTATAACTAGCTTTCTCCAGCTAAAACCAGTTTTAATTTTGAGTAATTTTGTTATAACTAGCTTTCTCCAGCTAAAACCAGTTGTAAATGATATGCAGGTTTTTTTATTAGCAGTAAATTCTAGTTTCCATGAAGGTCCTCAATAAAAACTGATTCCAACTAGGGAAAAGCTATAAATTCTAGTTTTCACAAAGGCGTCCAGGAACAACTGGTTTAAACTGAGCAACAGCAGTAAATTCTAGTTTTGACAAAGGCGTTCAGAAAGAACTGGATTTCACAAGGGAAAAGGGTAGGTTTTAACTGTAATATATATGCAGAATGGACCGCAGCACACAAACTTGAATGTAGAATATCAGTGGTTTATTCCATCATCAGCAGATAAAGTGCAACGTTTCAGTGGTTTTACACCACCATCATCAGGCTGTGGTCCTTTCTACTCATATTGAAGTTGGACTCCTTGACCAAGTCTCCTGTGACTGCGTGCACCTATGATCAACTTTATGGGCTAGTGCATGTGCTGCTTTTCTGGACTATTTACAAAATATATATATATATATATATATATATATATATATATATATATAACACAAAAATAGGATAAGTTTTCCAGCCCATACTGATACCAAACTATTGCATGGACCCGGCATACAGGTGCACACTGCTAGGCTAAATATACACAAACAGGAAAATACAGCATCACACTGCTAGCACAAAGATACAAATAAAACACCTCAATTTTTAATTTTTCATTGTAGCAATAAAGCATTTCATGTTTTATCTGTATCTTTGTGCTAGAAGTGTGCTGCTGTATTCTCCTGTGTGTATATATTTAGCCTAGCAGCATGCACCTGTATGCCGGGTCCATGCAATAGTTTGGTATCAGTATGTGCTGGCAAACTTATCCTATTTTGTGTTATACATATGGGGGAGTGGCTACCTCCATGTTGGTTCTTGCACCCCACCCATCTTATAAGGTGCTGGATTTTCAAGACCTTGCAAGCCTGGTAACTGATTGCACAGAAGCACTTCAATTTTTCATTTTTTCATTGTAGCAAAATAGCATTTCATGTTTTATCTGTATCTTTGTGCTAGCAGTGTGCTGCTGTATTCTCCTGTAAATATATATATATATATATATATATATATATATATACACACACACATATATACAGGGTGGGCCATTTATATGGATACACCTTAATAAAATGGGAATGGTTGGTAATATTAACTTCCTGTTTGTGGCACACTAGTATATGTGAGGGGGGGGGGAACTTTTCAAGATGGGTGGTGACCATGGCGGCCATCTTGAAGTCGGCCATTTTGAACATAAATGTGCTTGGTTTTAACATAGATTTATTCTTTCATGAGTTATTTACAATTTTCTGACCACTTACAAAATGTGTTCAATGTGCTGCCCATTGTGTTGGATTGTCAATGCAACCCTCTTCTCCCACTCTTCACACACTGATAGCAACACCGCAGGAGAAATGCTAGCACAGGCTTCCAGTATCCATAGTTTCAGGTGTTGCACATCTCGTATCTTCACAGCATAGACAATTGCCTTCAGATGACCCCAAAGATAAAAATATAAGGGGGTCATATCGGGAGACCTTGGGGGCCATTCAACTGGCCCATGACGACCAATCCACTTTCAAGGAAACTGTTCATCTATGTGTGCTCGGATCTGACACCCATAATGTGGTGGTGCACCATTTTGCTCGAAAAACTCAGGGAACGTGCCAGCTTCAGTGCATAAAGAGGGAAACATATCATCATGTAGGCCACTGGATATGCGAAATTGCTACATGATGAACATTCCCGAATAGCCAAGATAATGAATGCAAAGTTATAGCAAAGTAACAAATGCATTCGTTATTTCACGAACACAGGCTGTAAATAACGAATGCATTCATTATCTGTAAATGACCGTAAAGAATTAATTCTGATAATGAAAAGGATACAGATACAGTTTGATTTTTCTGGTACATTCGGTAAATCTTTTTATTCTTTTTTGGACTTTAGCGATCCTAAAAAATTATGGAGATACCTTTTTTATTAAAATTTCGTAGGGTACCATAAAATAATCATAATAAAAAAGGAGACAGTAGTGATGGAAAAAATTGTATCTAACGAAATGTATCTTTTTCATTATGAAATGTTTATTCATTTTTAAACAGGGATCAATTTATGTGAGCGGGTAAAGCACTAAAAATGTAGCCGACAATAATAAAAATGTAGTGTGTGCGTGTTTTTCACTTTTTTTAAAAGCATTTTTTAGGTAGTACTACTACTCCCAGCATGGAACACACTCTTCCATGATGGGAGTAGTAGTTACCCCTACTAATTGACAGATTGCAGGGGTCCCTTGCGATCCTCTTGTATAATGTATAGATGCGGCGGCCGCTCTTCTATGGTACCCTGCACTCACGTATATATACACATATTCATATTTCCCACAGAGCTGTGATTGGCCAGATGGTTCCAGCCAATCACAGCTCTCTGTGTGAAATAGGAACATGTGTATATATACGTCCGTGCAGGGGACCATAGGAGAGCGGCAGCCGCATCAATACATTATACAGGAGCATCACAGCGGGTGTCAGGAGTGATACCAGCAGTGATCTTTCCTTCACTACAACTACTACTACTCCCAACATGGAGTACACTCTGCTCCATGCTGGGAGCTGTAGTACCTGCATTAATAGACAGATCGCAGCAGGTGTCAGAAGTTACACTCTCTGCGATATGTCTATTAATGGAGGTACTACAGCTCCCAGCATGGAGCAGAGTGTGCTCCATGTTGGGAGTATTAGTACCTGCAGTAAGGGACAGATCCCAGCGGATGTCACTCCTCCTGACACCCGCTGCGATCGTCCTTATGTGAATGTCGGGATCAGGTGTTCTCAGGGCTACAGAGCCGGGAGAACAGCTGACGCTGAGCCGTAGGTATACATCGTATATCTACTGCCCAGCAAGAACTTACAGTGAGCCTGCAATGTGTATACAGTATACACATTGCTGGCTCACTTAACCCCTTGCTGAGCTGTGCGCTATGCGCAAGCCCAGCAAGGGAAGAGTTAACTTACACTGCTGGACAGTGTAGGTTAACCCTTTGGGCGGTATACACTATATACAGCTATCTATAGATAGCTGTATACAGTGTATACAGAAGACGAAGTCCGCTTACTTCCCTCGAGTCCCGGGCAGGTCCGTGTAGCTCCGCCCATAGTGATGATGTCATTAGGGGCGGAGCTATAGAAGGGAACAAGGCTAGTTAATCTGAAGCTCTGTTCACATTGTCCGTTTTGTATAATGTGAACAGACCCTTCTGGCAGTGTCTACCCAGACAGGGAGACTCCAGCTGTTGCTAAACTACAACTCCCAGCATGCCCAGACAGCCAAAGGCTGTCTGGGCACACTGGGAGTTGTAGTTTTGCACCAATTGGTGGCTCCCTGTTTGGGTAGACATTGCATCATGGGTGCTCTCCCCAGCGGACAGCGCCAAAAATGTCATAACCATTTTTTTGTGTTTTTTTTCTTCTCATTTCAGATCCGTGTATGCAGAGGATTACTGCGGATTCGATGGATTACGGCGGATTATTTTTTTTCTTTTAATAAAATGGTTAACGAGGGCTGATGGGGAGTGTTTTTTTAAATAAAATAATTTTTCCAATGTGTTGTGTTTTTTTTTTTATTGAATTTTCAGGCTTAGTAGTGGAAGCTGTCTTATTGACGGAATCCATTACTAGGTCAGGGCTTAGTGCTAGCCAAAAAAACAGCTAGCGCTAACCCCCAATTATTACCCCGGTACCCACTGCCACAGGGGTGCTGGGAAGAGCTGGTACCAACAGGCCCGGAGCGTCAAAAATGGCGCTACTGGACCTAGGCGGTAACAGGCTGGCGTTATTTAGGCTGGGGAGGGCCAGTAACAATGGTCCTCGCCCACCTTGGTAACGTCAGGCTGTTGCTGTTTGGTTGGTATCTGGCTGAGAATGAAAATACGGGGAACCCTATGCATTTTTTTTATTTTTTTATTTAAATTAAAAAAAAAACGCATAGGGTTCCCCGTATTTTCATTCTCAGCACAATACCAACCAAACAGCAACAGCCTGACGTTACCAGGGTGGGCGAGGACCATTGTTACTGGCCCTCCCCAGCCTAAATAACGCCAACGGTGGGTACCGGGGTAATAATTGGGGGTTAGCGCTAGCTGTTTTTGGGGCTAGCACTAAGCCCTGGCTTAGTAATGAATTCAGTCAATAAGACAGCTTCCACTACTAACCCTGAAAATTCAATAAAAAATAAATAAAAAACACAACATATTGGAAAAATTATTTTATTTAAAAAAACACTCCCCCACAGCCCTCGTTAACCATTTTATTAAAAGAAAAAAATAATAATCCGCCGTAATCCATCGAATCCGCAGTAATCCTCTGCATACACGGATCTGAAACGAGAAGAAAAAAAACACAAAAAATTGGTTATCACATTGTTGGCGCTGTCCGCTGCAATGTCTACCCAAACAGGGAGCCACCAATTGGTGCAAAACTACAACTCCCAGTGTGCCCAGACAGCCTTTGGCTGTCTGGGCATGCTGGGAGTTGTAGTTTAGCAACAGCTGGAGTCTCCCTGTCTGGGTAGACACTGCCAGAAGGGTCTGTTCACATTATACAAAAAAGACAATGTGAACAGAGCTTCAGATTAAGTTCTTGCTGGGCAGTAGATATACGATGTATACCTACGGCTCAGCGTCAGCTGTTCTCCCCGCTCTGTAGCCCTGAGAACAGCTGATCCCGACATTCACATAAGGACGATCGCAGCGAGTGTCAGGAGAAGTGACATCCCTGGGATCTGTCCCTTACTGCAGGTACTAATACTCCCAACATGGAGCACACTCTGCCCCATGCTGGGAGCTGTAGTACCTGCATTAATAGACATATTGCAGAGAGTGTAACTTCTGACACCTGCTGCGATCTGTCTATTAATGCAGGTACTACAGCTCCCAGCATGGAGCAGAGTGTACTCCATGTTGGGAGTAGTAGTACTTGTAGTAAAGGAAAGATCACTGTGGGTATCACTCCTGTCACCCGCTGTGATGCTCCTGTATAATGTATGGATGCGGCTGCCGCTCTCCTATGGTCCCCTGCACGGCTGCATATATACACATGTTCCTATTTCTTACAGAGAGCTGTGATTGGCTGGAACCATCTGGCCAATCACAGCTCTGCGGGAAATATGAATATGTGTATATATACGTGAGTGCAGGGGACCATAGAAGAGCGGCTGCCGCATCTATACATTATACAAGAGGATCGCAAGGGACCCCTGTGATCTGTCAATTAGTACAGGTAACTACTACTCCCATCATGGAAGAGTGTGTTCCATGCTGGGAGTAGTAGTACACTCTAAAAAAAAATTTAAGTGAAAAACACGCACACACTACATTTTTAGTGCTTTACCCGCTCACATAAATTGATCCCTATTTAAAAATGAATAAACATTTCATAATGAAAAAGATACATTTCGTTAGATACAATTTTTTCCATCACTACTGTATCTTTTTTATTATGATTTTTTTATGGTACCCTACGAAATTTTAATTAAAAACGTATCTCCATAATTTTTTAGGATCACTAAAGTCCCCAAAAAATTAAAAAATTACCGAATGTACCCGAATACTGAATGTATCCGAAGAAAAATCAGCCCGAACACCCGAATACCGAATGTATCCGAAAAATCTAAGCCGAAAATATTGCCGAACCAAATATTTTTTTCCAAAACGAAAAAACTAAACGAAAATTTTTCTAGTGCACAAGTCTATTGCTATCAGTGTGTGAAGAGTGGGAGAAGAGGGTTGAATTGACAATCCAAAACAATGGGCAGCACATTGAACACATTTTATAAGTGGTCAGAAATTGGTAAATAACTCATGAAAGAATAAAGTTACGTTAAAACCAAGCACATCATTGTTTTTCTTGTGAAATTCCCAATACGTTTGATGTGTCACATGACACTCTTCCTATTGAAAAAACAAAAGTTGGATTCAAAATGGTCGACTTCAAAATGGCCGTAATGGTCACCACCCATCTTGAAAAGTTTCCCCGCTCACATATACTAATGTGCCGCAAACAGGAAGTTAATATCACCAACCATTCCCATTTTATTAAGGTGTATCAACATAAATGGCCCACCCTGTATATATATATACAGAGTGGGCCATTTATGTTGATACACTATATACATAAATGTACACTATATATACACTACATATATAAATGTATATTGTGTACATTCATCTATCATTCATATCGCAGAATAGTAGCAAATTAAGAGAAACAAACAATGTGCTTAAATAGTGGGAAAAGGGGTATTTTTTTTTTCTTACAGTTTGAAATGATGCAGATAAAAAAATGGACTAACTGCAATTGACCAAAATAGATGTAACTCTAAAGCTTGAAAAAGTCTCAGTCCGAGTAAAAATAAGGCAATAAATAATTCTGTGACTAAAGGTTAGAATTCAGAAAGAAAGCCTTAGATCTCAAACTTTAAAACAGAAGCATTACATATGATAGATCTCTCCGGAGCAGTTCTTTAGCAATGCCTATAGACGAAGGAAGAAAGAACAATGTCAGGATTTGTATAGTAAATAATTCACAAAGATTTTTCTGAACAAAAACTCTGAAGTAAAATGTCAAACCCTTCTGTTTTAATGTTGTGTTTCTCTATTTCTATTGTAATGGTTAAAATGGCTATGGCATAGTAAAACATATTATACATTTTCTTCTACAAATATTGACCTTTATTTTGACCCTTCATTGCTTTTTACAACATAATTCTAGCCTCCATCATTACATCTCACCTAGTGGCTTCACATTCATTGAAAAAAGCCCAAAATTGAAATTTAAATTGAGAATCATCTGATGGTAAAGAGTTTTCAGAGATCAAACACTAGGTAACGTCACTAGGGATAGTAATCCAGAAGTCTTCACTGGTGGACTGAAGCTCAATCTTCACTAAAATTGTGTAGTCCAGTATTTTTTTTTCATCAGCCTTTGAGTCCAAATGATGCAAAGTTACAGTAATACAGTGTAATATACTTCTATTACCTATGTGCATCACTTTGTGTAATTTTCATGTTCAGGACCCACACCCGGAAGTGCTGCAGTGCAAATCTTTTATTTTACTGTTGTCTCTGACTTTCCCCAGCATTCCATGTGGGCAAAGACAATATGTCATAGGTCACATGGTCTTCGGGGGAGGGGGGGCTGTCTCCTGACTCGAGCCCGATCCATACCGGGTAACTTCCAGCTGATCTCTTTAGCTGGGGGCCACCACAAAAAAACTGGCGTGCAGTGATTGGTGCAGCCGGTTAATAACCATTTAGATGACAGTGACATCTTAAGAGACCTTAAAACCATCTCTGGTGGTCTAGTGGTGTGGATCGCCCCCCCCAGCAGCGTGATCATGGGGAAGTAATCCACTGTTGAGGTAGCCATAGGGCTCACCTCTCCTGCAGACCGGTCTATGACTATATAGAGTCTGGCTGTAATTTAAGAAAGGTTTAAAAAAACATAAATACTTAAGTAAAATTTTAGTAGTAGACTATGCAGTTACTTTATCTCTGAAATAATACGGCAAAACTTGCATAATGCTGCATACTATGCTTCTCAGTGAAATGCTGACATGCATTGTATTAACCCCTTAACCCCTTAAGGACCCAGCCATTTTACACCTTAGGACCCGGCCATTTTTTGCACATCTGACCACTGTCACTTTAAACATTAATAACTCTGGAATGCTTTTACTTATCAATCTGATTCCGAGATTGTTTTTTCGTGACATATTCTACTTTAACATGGTGGTAAAATTTTGTGGTAACTTGCATCCTTTCTTGGTGAAAAATCCCAAAATTTGATAAAAAATTTGAAAATTTTGCATTTTTCTAACTTTGAAGCTCTCTGCTTGTAAGGAAAATGGATATTCCAAATATTTATTTTATTTTATTCACATATACAATATGTCTACTTTATGTTTACATCATAAAATTGACGTGTTTTTACTTTTGGAAGACACCAGAGGGCTTCAAAGTTCAGCAGCAATTTTCCAATTTTTCACAAAATTTTCAAACTCACTATTTTTCAGGGACCAGTTCAGGTTTGAAGTGGATTTGAAGGGTCTTCATATTAGAAATACCCCACAAATGACCCCATTATAAAAACCGCACCCCCCAAAATATTCAAAATGACATTCAGTCAGCGTTTTAACCCTTTAGGTGTTTCACAGGAATAGCAGCAAAGTGAAGGAGAAAATTCACAATCTTCATTTTTTACACTTGCATTTTCTTGTAGACCCAATTTTTGAATTTTTACAAGGGGTAAAAGGAGAAAATGTATACTTATATTTGTAGCCCAATTTCTCTCGAGTAAGGACATACCTCATATGTCTATGTAAATTGTTCGGCGGGCGCAGTAGAGGGCTCAGAAGCGAAGGAGCGATAAGGGGATTTTGGAGAGTACGTTTTTCTGAAATGGTTTTTGGGGGGCATGTTGCATTTAGGAAGCCCCTATGGTGCCAGAACAGCAAAAAAAAAAAACACATGCCATACCATTTTGGAAACTAGACCCCATGAGGAACGTAACAAGGAATTAAGTGAGCCTTAATACCCCACAGGTGTTTCATGACTTTTGCATATGTAAAAAAAAAAAAAAAAAATTTCACTAAAATGTGTGTTTCCCCCCAAATTTCACATTTTTGCAAGGGTTAATAGCAGAAAATACCCCCCAAAATTTGTAACCCCATCTCTTCTGAGTATGGAGGTACCCCATAAGTTGGCATGAAGTGCATTACGGGCAAACTACAATGCTCAGAAGAGAAGGAGTCATATTTGGCTTTTTGAGAGCAAATTTTGCTCGGGGGCATGTCGCATTTAGGAAGCCCCTATGGTGCCAGGACAGCAAAATAACCCCCACATGGCATACCATTTTGGAAACTAGACCCCTTGAGGAACATAACAAGCGGTACAGTGAGCATTTACCCCCCACTGGTGTCTGTCAGATCTTTGGAACAGTGGGCTGTACAAAATTTTTTATTTGCACAGCCCATTGTTCCAAAGATCCGTCAGACACCTGTTGGGTGTAAATTCTCACTGCAACCCTCATTACATTCCGTGAGGGGTGTAGTTTCCGAAATGGGGTCACATGTGTTTTTTTTTTTCTTTTTTGCGTTTGTCAAAACCGCTGTAACAATCAGCCACCCCTGTGCAAATCACCTCAAATGTACACGGCGCACTCTCCCTTCTGAGCCTTGTTGTGCGCCCCCAGAGCACTTTGCGCCCACTTATGGGGTATCTCCGTAGTCAGGAGAAACTGCATTACAAATTTTGGGGGGCTTTTTTCCCCTTTACCTCTTGTCAAAATGAAAAGTATAGGGCAACACCAGCATGTTAGTGTAAAAAATTTTTTTTTTTTACACCAACATGCTGGTGTAGACCCCAACTTCCCGTTTTCATAAGGGGTAAAAGGAGAAAAAGTCCCCCAAAATTTGTTAGGCAATTTCTCCCGAGTACGGCGATACTCCATATGTGACCCTAAACTGTTTCCTTGAAATACGACAGGGCTCCGAAGTGAGAGCGCCATGCGCATTTGAGGCCTGAATTAGGGATTTGCATAGGGGTGAACATAGGGGTATTCTACGCCAGCGATTCCCAAACCGTGTGCCTCCAGCTGTTGCAAAACTCCCAGCATGCTTGGACAGTCAACGGCTGTCCGGCAATACTGGGAGTTGTTGTTTTGCAACAGCTGGAGGCTCCATTTTGGAAACAGTGGCGTACCAGATGTTTTTCATTTTTATTGGGGAGGGGGCTGTGTAGGGGTATGTGTATATGTAGTGTTTTTTACTTTTTATTTTTTGTGTAGTGTAGTGTTTTTAGGGTACGGTCACACAGGCGGGGGATTACAGCGAGTTTCCCGCTACGAGTTTGAGCTGCCGCGCAAAATTTGCTGCATCGCAAACTTGCAGCCTGATACTCACTGTAAGCCCCCTGCCCATGTGAATGTACCCTGTACATTCACAGGGAGGGGGGGACCTCCAGCTGGTGCAAAACTACAACTCCCAGCATGCACAGTCTATCAGTGCATGCTGGCAGTTATAGTTTTGCAACAGCTGGAGGCACACGGTTTGGGAAACACTGAGTTAGGAAACAGACAATGTTTCCCAACCAGTGTGCCTCCAGTTGTAGCAAAACCACAACTCCCAGCATGCCCAGGCAGCCGAAGGGCATATTGGGAGTAGTGGTTATGTAACAGCTGGAGGAGAACAGTTTGGGGACCACTGTGTAGTGGTGTCCAAGCTGCAGCCCTCCAGATGTTGCAAAACTACAACTCCCAGTATGCCAAAACTGTCCAGGCATGCTGGGAGTTGTAGTTCTGCAACATCTGAAGGGCCAGATGTTACAGAACTACAACTTCCAGCATGCCTGGACAGTAAGGGCATGCTGAGGATGTGTAGTTTTGCAACATCTGGAAGGGCACAGTGGTCTCCAAACTGTGGACCTCCAGATGTTGCAAAACTGCAACTCCCAGCATGTCCAGACGCCAAGAGCTGTCTGGGCATGCTGGGAGTTGTAGTTTACAGGGTCCCATTACAGCAATGCAGGTCGCTTTACGGCGACGAGCATTGCTGTAAAGGGCCCGACCGCGGCTGAAGATCTACTCACCTGTCGCCGCCGCCGCTATCTTCCTCGCCGGGATCCGGGTCTTCAGGGACGAGGTAAGTACCGGGGCTGCTCCCCAGCACTCCCCCGTCCCCCGCCGCGTTCTCCTGTCTTCCTCCCGTCCTCTCCGGACTTCAAGGGGCCGGGCAGGACGGGAGGAAGTAACCGCCCCCCCCCCCCCCTGCGATTGGTCGGTTAACTAACCGACGGATCGCAGGGAATAGGAGGAGGTGGCCGGCTTGCCACCTCGCTCCTATGCTTTAGCATGGTCCTGACTGTCTGTGACAGCCGGGATCATGCGAAATTACCGGGTGGTCGGGTCCCAGAGACCCGATCAGCCCGGTATCGCCGCAGATCGCTAAGGGCGATTTCCCTACATGGCCCCCCTCGGCGTTTGCCCTGGATGCCTGCTGAAGCATTTCAGCGGGCATCAGCTTCCGATCTCTGCCCGGGGCGCGGCAGAGACCGGAGAAACACCAGGACGTACTAGTATGTCCTGGGTCCTTAAAGCCCAGGGTGCCAGGACGTTCTAGTACGTCCTGGGTCCTTAAGGGGTTAAAGGGGTACTCCGGTGAAAACCTTTTTTCTTTTAAATCAATTGGTGGCAGAAAGTTAAACATATTTTTAAATTACTTCTGTTAAAAAATCTTAATCCTTCCTGTATTTATTAGCTGCTGAATACTACAGAGGAAATTCTTTTCTTTTTGGAATGCTCTCTGATGACATCACAACCACAGTTCTCTCTGCTGACGTTATTATAATTATAATAACGCTTTACTTATTGTTTTCCTTAGTGGGATTTGAACCCAAGTCCCCAGGACTACAAGGTAACAGTGCTAACCACTGAGCCACCATGCTGCCCTTAGCATACATTTGCTATGCATGGTTGCTAAAATAGACAGAGATGTCAGCAGAGAGCACTGTGTTCGTGATGTCATCAGTGTTCCAAAAAGAAAGGCATTTCCTCTGTAGCATTCAGCAGCTAATAAGTACTGGAAGGATTAAGATTTTTTAAGATTAGAAGTAATTTACAAATATGTTTACCTTTCTGCCACCAGTTGATTTAAAAGAAAAAAAGGTTTTCACCGGAGTACCCCTTTAACGACGCAGGACGTATATTTACCCGCATCATATCGCGTCGGTCCCGGCGCTCATCAATGGCCGGGACCCGCGGCTAATACCACACATCGCCGATCGCGGCGATGTGCGGTATTAACCCTGACCGCCGCTTCTAAAGTGAAAGTGAAAGTGACCCGGCTGCTCAGTTGGGCTGTTCGGGACAGCCGTGGTGAAACAGCTGACCGGACACCGGGAGGGCCCTTACCTGCCTCCTCGGTGTCCGATCGGCGAATGACTGCTCCATGCCTGAGATCCAGGCAGGAGCAGTCAAGCGCCGATAACACTGATCACAGGCGTGTTAATACACGCCTGTGATCTGTGTAAAAGATCAGTGTGTGCAGTGTTATAGGTCCCTATGGGACCTATAACACTGGAAAAAAAAAGTAAAAAAAAAGTGTTAATAAAGGTCATTTAACCCCTTCCCTAATAAAAGTTTGAATCACCCCCCTTTTCCCCCCAAAAAAATAAAACAGTGTAAAAAATAAATAACATAAACATATGTGGTATCACCGCGTGCGTAAATGTTTGAACTATTAAAAATATATCATTAATTAAACCATACGGTCAATGGCGTTCGCGCAAAAAAATTCCAAAGTCCAAAAAAGCGTATTTTGGTCACTTTTTATACCATTAAAAAATGAATAAAAAGTGATCAAAAAGTCCGATCAAAACAAAAATCATTCCGATAAAAACTTCAGATCACGGCGCAAAAAAATAACCCTCATACCGCCCTGTATGTGGAAAAATAAAAAAGTTATAGGGGTCAAAAAATGACATTTTTAAATGTATAAATTTTCCTGCACGTAGTTATGATTTTTTCCAGAAGTGCGACAAAATCAAACCTATATAAGTAGGGTATCATTTTAACCGTATGGACCTACATAATAATGATAAGGTGTAATTTTTACCAAAATATGCACTGCCTAGAAACGGAAGCCCCCAAAAGTTACAAAATGGCGTTTTTTTTTCGATTTTGTCGCACAATGATTTTTTTTCTGTTTTGCCATGCATTTTTGGGTAAAATGACTAATGTCACTGCAAAGTAGAATTGGCGACGCAAAAAATAAGCCATAATATGGATTTTTAGGTGGAAAATTGAAAGGGTTATGATTTTTAAAAGGTAAGGAGGAAAAAACGAAAGTGCAAAAACGGAAAAACCCTGAGTCCTTAAGGGGTTAAGGACGCAGCCCTTTTTCACCTTAAGGACTAAGCCCTTTTTCGCAATCACTTTACAAATTAATAACGCGAAAACGCTTTTACCGAATATTCTGATTCTGAGATTGTTTTTTCGTGTCATATTCTACTTTATTTTGGTGGTAAATTTTCGGCGTTAATTGCATCCTTTTTTGGTGAAAAATCCCAACATTTCATGAAAATTTGGAAAATTTTGCATTTTTCTAACTTTGAAGCTCTCTAATTGTATGGAAAATGGATATTCCAAATAAATTTTATTTTTCTTCACAAACACAATATGTCCACTTTATGTTGGCATCATAAAATGGACATACTTTTGCTTTTTGAAAAAATTTGAGGGCTTCAAAGTAGAGCAGCAATTTTCTAAAATGTCATGAAAATTGCTAAATCTGAAGGGACAGATGTTACAGAACTACAACTCCCAGCATGCCTGGGCAGTCGAGGCATGCTGAGAGTTGTAGTTTGGCAACAGCTGGAGGGCTACTGTTTGGCACCACTGTAACAGTGGTCTCCAAACTGTGACCCTCCAGATGTTGCAAAACTACAACTCCCAGCATGCCCAGACAGCCTTTGGCTCTCTGGGCATGCTGGGAGTTGCAGTTTGGCCCTACTAGTGGTTGCCACAGTAAAGATCGATTTACTTTCACTTTCAATCCCCCCCCCCCACTGTCGATTCCTTACCTGATCAGGATCCTGCAGGCTCCAGCGAAGATCCCAGGTCCCCAGGCATCTTCTCTTGCAGGTACGGCCTCCATCTTCTTTACAGAGCCCCTCGACATCCAGGGGCGGGCAGAACGGGGCAACCCCCTGTCCTGCGCTGCCATTGGTCAGAACTCCGTTCTGACTAATGCCAGGGGATAGGAGTAGATCGCAGCTTTGCGACCTCACTCCTATCCTTTAGGCTGATTTGGCTGGAATTGGAGAAAATCGCATGTCTGAATTGGCATGCGATTTTCTCTGATCGCCAACATGGGGGGGTCTCAGGACCCCCCTGGGCGATGTGCCAGGGTGCCTGCTGAATGATTTCAGCAGGCATCTGGCTCCGGTCCCCAACCGGCTAGCGGTGGGGACCGGATTTCCCACGGGCATATGGATACGCCCTCGGTCCTTAAGGACTCGGAATGCAGGGCGTATCCATACGCCCTGTGTCCTGAAGAGGTTAAGGATGCAGGACGTACTCAAACAGCCCCTTTTCTGAGTCCTTAAGGACTCAGGACGTTTGAGAACGTCCTGTCAAATCCCGGCCCCCCGCCTCTAGCCGGAGGGGAGCCGGTGAAATCGTTCAGCAGGCATCGCGGCATATCGCCCAGGGGGGTAATGATGACCGCCTATGTCGGCGATGGCCGCAGATCGCTGGACAATTCAGCCCAGCGATCTGCGGCGGATTCCGGGTCAATCGGGTCTCCAGTGACACGGTGACACGGAATTACCGTCTCTGACGGCCCCGAACAGCCATAGCCAGCAGGGGTGAGGTGGCACTGGTGCCACCTCACGATCGCCCTGATTCGTCGACCCGGTTTACCGGCCGACCAATCAGGGCACCTGCTGCGGGTGTCACTCCCGCAACCTGCTCCGCCCCTCTTCCGGAGGACGTGATCGGGTGCGGGAAGAGGACCCCGGCAGCTGGGGACCCCAATCCCCGGCGTCAATGTTGGGGTCGGGGCCCCAGGAGCGACGGCGGCGAGGGACTGACCTGCAGCGGCGGTGTGGATCAGCAGTTGGAGATGAGTGACAGCCTCCTGCTATTGCATAGCAACAGCTCCCAGCATGCAAAAAGGGCATGCTGGGAGCTGTAGTTATGCAACATCAGGAGGCAGACCACCACAACTCCCAGCATTCCCTTATGGGCATGCTGGGACTTTTAGTTTTGCAACAGCTGGAGGCACATTTTTTCTATGGAAAAGTGTACCTTCAGCTGTTGTATAACTACAACTCCCAGCTTGCACAAACAGCTAAAGTGCATGCTGGGAGTTGTAGTGGTGCATCTGCCCGTTGGCTGTCGGTGACTGCTGAGAGTTGTAGTTTTGCAACAGCTGAAGGCACACTGGTTGTGAAACTCAGTTTTTTTTTTACCTAACTCAGTGTTTCACGACCGGTGTGCCTCCAGCTGTTGCAAACTACTACTCCCAGCATGCACCATACATGCTGGGAGTTGTAGTTTTGCAACAGCTGGAGGCATACAGGTTGTGAAACACTGAGTTAGGTCACAAACTCAGTGATACACAACCAGTGTGCCTACAGCTGTTGCAAAACTAAAACTCTCAGCATGTACAGTCTGTCAGCGCATGCTGTCTGGTACTCCACTGTTTCCAAAACGGAGCCTTTAGCTGTTGCAAAACAACTACTCCCAGTATTACCAGACAGCCACTGACTGTCCAGGCATGCTGGGAGTTTTACAACAGCTGGAGGCACCCTGTTTGGGAATCACTGTTGTAGAATACCCCTATGTCCACCCTTATGCAAGTCCCTAATCTAGGCCTCAAATGCGCATAGCACTCTCACTTTGGAGCCCTGTCGTATTTAAGGCAACAGTTAAGGGTCACATATGGGGTATCGCCGTACTCGGGATAAATTGTGTTACAAATTTTGGGGGGGATTTTCTGCTTTTAGCCTTTTTAAAAATGTAAAATATTTGGGAAAACAAGCATTTAGGTAAAACATTTTTTACATATGCAAAAGTCGTGAAACACCTGTGGGGTATAAAGTTTCACTTAATGCCTTGTTACATTCCCCGAGGGGTCTAGTTTCCAAAATAGTATGCCATGTGTTTTATTTTTTTTGCTGTCCTGGCACCATAGGGGCTTCCTAAATGCAGCATGCCCCCAGAGCAAAATTTGCTTTCAAAAAGCCAAATGTGACTCCTTCTCTTCTGAGACCTGTAGTGCGCCAGCAGAGCACTTTTCACCCCCATATGGGGCTTTTTCTGAATCGGGAGAAATTGGGCTTAAAATTTTGGGGGGTATTTTCTGCTATTACCCTTTTTAAAAATGTAAAACTTTTGGGAAACCAAGCATTTTAGGAAAACATTTTTTTTTTTACATATGCAAAAGTCGTGAATCACCTGTGGGGTATTAAGGCTTTACCCCTTGTTATGTTCCCCGAGGGGTCTAGTTTCCAAAATGGTATGCCATGTGTTTTTTTTTTTTGCTGTTCTGGCACCATAGGGGCTTCCTAAAGGTGACATGCCCCCCAAAAACCATTTGTCGCTCCTTCCCTTCTTAGCCCTCTACTGCACCCGCCGAACACTTTACATAGACATATAAGGTATGTCCTTACTCGAGAAAAATTGGGTTTCAAATACAAGTAAAAATTTTCTCCTTTTTACCCCTTGCAAAAATTCAAAAATTGGGTCTGCAAGAACATGCGAGTGTAAAAAATGAAGATTGTGAATTTTCTCCTTCACTTTGCTGCTATTCCTGTGAAACACCTAAAGGGTTAAAACGCTGACTGAATGTCATTTTGAATCACTTTGGGGGGTGCAGTTTTTATAATGGGGTCATTTGTGGGGTATTTTTAATATGAAGACCCTTCAAATCCACTTCAAAACTGAACTTCCCATCCCATCATTCAGCAGGCATCCCGTGCAAATGCCAAGGGGGGTCATCAGACCCCCCCATGTCGGCTATCGCCACAAATCGCAGGTGAATTCCCACTTGTGATTTGCGTGATTCCGGGTCATACAGGTCTATGGTGACCCGGTGACCGGGAAAATAAGGGGGATCGGGGTTGTCCAAGACACCAATGATCCCCCTGAAGGAATAGGAGCAAGGTGGCAGGGGTACCACCCCTCCTATCCCTGCTAATGGTCGTCAAGAAGTGACGACCAATAGCAGATCAGGGGCGGGGGGGGGGGAGTAACTTTCTTTTTCCCCGTTCTGCCCATCCACAATAGGCGGGGAGAACAGGGAAACCGACAGAGGACCGGCACTGAAGATCCACTTACCCATCCAAAAGGCAGCGGGCGACGGGGATCGGCGGGTGGCGATGTCGTGCTGCTGGCTCCCTGGATCCTACAGAAGCCGGTGAGTTGCCAAGCAACATCTGGAGGGCTACAGTTTGAGACCACTATACAGTGGTCTCTAAACTGTAGCCCTCCAGATCTTGCAAAACTACAACTCTCAGCATGCCCACACCTGTTTGCTGTCTGGGCATGCTGGGTTTGCAGTTTTGCAACATCTAGAGGGCCACAGTTTGGAGATCACTGTGCAGTGGTCTCTAAACTGTAGCTCTCCAGATGATGCAAAACTGCAAATCCCAGCATGCCCAAACAGCGAACAGCTGTCTCAGCATGCTGGGAGTTGTAGTTTTGTACATCCAGCTGTTGCATAACTACATCTCCCAGCATGCCCTTCAGCGATCAGTACATGCTGGGAGTTGTAGTTTTTCAACAGCTGGAGGCTCACTGGTTGGAAAATACAGAGTTAGGTAACAGAAACTAACTGAAGGTTTTCCAACCAGTGTGCCTCCACCTGTTGCAAAAGTACATGCTGGGAGTACATGCTGGGAGTTATAGTTTTGAAACAACTGGTGCTTCCCCCCCCCCCCCCCAATGTGAATGTAAAGGGTACATTCACACGGACGAGTTTACACTGAGTTTCTTGCTTCAAGTTTGAGCTGCGGCAAATTTTTCGCCGCAGCGCAAACTCCTAGCGGGAAATTCACTGTAACCCGCCTGTGCGAATGTACCCTAAAAACACTACACTAACACAAAATAAAGAGTAAAATACTACATATACACCCCCTTATACTGTCCCCCCCCAATAAAAAAGAAAAACATATCGTACGGCAGTGTTTCCAAAACAGAGCCTCCAGCTGTTGCAAAAACAACAACTGCCAGCATTTCCAGACAGCCACTGACTGTCCAGGCATCTGGGAGTTTAACAACTACTGTTGCACCCTGTTTGTGAACCACTGGCATAGAATACCCCATGTCCACCCCTATGCAATCCCTAACTTAGTCCTCAAATGTGCATGGCGCTCTCTCACTTCAGAGCCCTGTCTTATTTCAAGGAAACAATTAAGGGCCACATATGGGGTATTTCTGTACTTCGGAGAAATTGCACTTCAAATTGTTGGGGCTTTTTCTCCTTGTACCCCTTTTGAAAAGGAAAAGTTGGGGGCTACACCAGCCTGTTAGTGTAAAAAAATATTAAAATTTACACTAACATGCTGGTGTTGTTCCATACTTTTATTTTCACAAGCGGTAAAAGGAAAAAAAGACCCCCAAAATTTGTAATGCAATTTCTCCTGAGTACGGAAATACCCCATATGTGGGCATAAAATGCTCTGCGGGCGCACAACCAGGCTCAGGAGTGAGAGCTCACTATGTACATTTGAGGCCTAAATTGGTGGTTTGCACGGGGGTGGCTGATTATACAGCGGTTCTGACAAACGCAAAAAAATAAATACCCACATGTGACCCCATTTTGGAAACTACATCCCTCACGGAACATAACAAGGGGTATAGTGAGCCTTAACACCCCACAGGTGTTTGACACATTTTTGTTAAAGTTGGATGGGAAAATGAAAAAAAAAATGTTTTTCACTAAAATGCTGGTGTTACCCTACATTTTTAATTTTCACAAGGGAAAATAGGAAAATAGCCCACCAAAATTTGTAACCCCATTTCTTCTGAGTAAGAACATACCCCATGTGTGGACGTAAAGTGCTCTGCGGGCAAACTACAATGCTCAGAAGTGAAGGAGCAACATTGGGCTTTTGAAGAGAAAATTTGTGTGGAATTGAAGGCCACTTGTGTTTACAAAGCCCCAATAGTGCCAGAACAATGGACCCCCCCCCCCACATGTGACCCCATTTTGGAAACTACACCCCTCACGTAATGTAATAAGGGGTACAATAAGCATTTACGCCCCACAGGTGTTTTTGAAACCGTTGTCCTTGAAAATGAAAAATGAAATTTTTCAGTTGCACAGCCCACTGTTCCAAAGATCTGTCAAACGCCAGTGGGTGTAAATACTCACTGCACCCCTTATTAAATTAAATTATGTGAGGGGTGTAGTTTCCAAAATTGGTTGACACGTGCCCCCCCACTGTTCTGGCACCACGGGGGGCTTTGCAAAAGCACATGGCCTCTGACTTCCATTCCAAACAAATTCGCTCTCCAAAAGCTCAATGGCGCTGCTTCTCTTCTGAGCATTGTAGTTCGCCAGCAGAGCACTTGACGTTCACACATGGGGTATTTCCATACTCAGAAGAAATGGGGTTACAAATTTTGGGGGTAATTTTCTCCTCTTACCCCTTGTAAAAATTAAAAATTTAGGGAAAAACCATCATTTTAGTGAATTTTTTTTTTTCATTTACACATCCAACTTTAACAAAAAGTCGTAAAACACCTGTGAGGTGTTAAGGCTCACTGTACCTCTTGTTACATTCCTTGAGGGGTGTATTTTCAAAAATAGTAGGCCATGTGGGTTGTTTTTAGCTGTGCTGGCACCATAGGGGCATCCTAAATGTGACATGCCCACCAAAATCCATTTCAGCTAAATTTGCTTTCCAAAAGCCAAATGTGACTCCTTCTCTTCTGAGCATTGTAGTTTGCCCGCACAGCATGTTACATCCTAACATGGGGTATTTTCATACTCAGAAGAGATGGGGTTACACATTTTGGGGGGCATTTTCTCCGATTACCTTTTGTAAAAATGGTAAATTTTGGGAAAAAAACTGCACTTTAGTGAAAAATGTTTTTTTCATTTACACATCCAAATTTAACGAAAAGTCATCAAACACCTGTGGAATGTTAAGGCTCACTGGACCCATTTTTACATGCCTTGAGGGGTGTAGTTTCCAAAATGGCATGCCATGTGGGGGTTTTCTGCTGTTCTGGCACCATAGGGGCTTCCTAAATGTCACATGCCCCCCAAAAACCATTTCATCAAAATTCACTCTCCACAATCCCATTGTTGCTCCTCCCCTTCTGAGCCCTCTACTTCACCCGCCGAACACTTGACATACACATATGAGGTATTTCCTTACTCAAGAGAAATTGGGTTACAAATTTTGGGGGACTTTTTTGTTATTACCCCTTGCAAAAATTCAAAAACTGGGTCTACAAGAACATGCGAGTGTAAAAAATGAAGATTTTGAATTTTCTCCTTCACTTTGCTGCTATTCCTGTGAAACATCTAAAGGGGTAACACGCTTACTTAATGTCATTTTGAATACTTTGAGGAGTGCAGTTTTTATAATGGGGTCATTTGTGGAGTATTTCTAATATGAAGGCCCTTCAAATCCACTTCAAAACTGAACTGGTCCCTGAAAAATTCCCATTTTGAAAATGTTGTGAAAAATTTGAAAATTGCTGCTGAATTTTGAAGCCCCCTGATGTCTTCCAAAAGTAAAAACATGTCAACTTTATGATGCCAACATAAAGTAGACATATTGTATATGTGAATCAATATATAATGTATTTGGTATGTTTATTTTCCTTACAAGCAGAGAGCTTCAAAGTAAAAAAAAGTGCTAAATTTTCGATTTTTTTAATCAAATTTTTGAATTTTTCACCAAGAAATGGTGCAAGTATCAATGAAAATTTACCACTAACATAAAGTAGAATATGTCACAAAAAAACTGTCTCTGAATCAGAATGAAAGGTAAAAGCATCCCAGGGTTATTAATGCTTAAAGTGACAGTGGTCAGATGTGCAAAAAAATGGCCGGGTCCTACACTGAAAATTGGCTGGGTCCTTAAGGGGTTAAGTGCTGAATCTGACAGAACCTAATAGGATAAATCACCAAATCTGATAGGTCCCTTGGTGAAGAGGAACTTAGCAAAACAATCACAATCTAAATCGCCAACTGGACAAGAATAGCACAAAATATTAAACATAACCTTTATTTGTGTATTTATAAAAATCTAAAATTGCCACAAAGATAGAACAGGTACTCCCTCATTCAAAATTAGCATGCCTTGAATATATGGAGAGTGTATATGCTAGATGCAACCTGAACATCCAGTAAGTGTCTCTAATGTTCCTCTGAATAAATGAAAGAGAAAACAGAGTAAAGGGGAAGTAAAAATTAGTCTATTGATCTATAACTTGGATTTCAGATAGAAATCCAAAAGTAATATTAAACAAGAAATTTGGAGTGTCTTCAAAAAGATCTCCAAATTATGCATGGATTTTCAGAGAAAAAGGGCGGTTTGGCCTCAAAATGATGAGATGAGAGTAAACACCAAATGAGTAGTATAAACAAAACTTTTACTGGATAATACTTGCTTGGTGTTCACTCTTACCTCAACAGTGTGTGTCTGTTTATGCTTTCTTCTTTACTCATTCAGAGGAAGGCACCATCTCTGTGGTTAGGGTAACCCTATTAAGAAGGTGGTGTCCCAAAATGCAAAGACAGATAAGATACTGTATTGCAGGCTAGGTAAAGAGATAGGGTGGCCACTTACCTGCTGTTCAGATTGTATATACCCTCTATGTATTCTTTACATTCTATTTTTGATAGAAATAGTATGTTTTTATTTTTTGTGGCAATATTAGATTTTTTTTAATAAATGAACAATTAAGGGTTAAGATAAGGACCTTAAAGGAATACCAATTTGGCCATCATTAGCTCTCAAACTTCCATGGCAACCTATTGGCACCTAACCACAGCCGTTCCTGCACAAGGAGCATGACACTCAGGTTCCAGGGATGCAGAGGAAGAAGGGGGAATCAAGAAGGCACTTACAAACTGAAAGTGAGCACTATAACTGGTAGTGGCAGTTGGCATTTTATGAGAGAGAAATAGAGAGAGATAGAGGGAGATAGAGAGAGATATAAATAGATAGATAGAGAGAGAGAACTACAGGGCTCAGAAGGGAAGGAGCGACAGTGGGATTTTGGAGAGCGAAAGAGCAAATTTTGCTGAAATTTTTTTTTTAGGGGGCATGTTGCATTTAGGAAGCCCCCATGGTGCTAGAACAGCAAACAAAAACCTAACATTTTCACTGTCCTTATGATGTCCTTATGCTGACCACAATTCATGGTAACGGCAGTGCTCTTGTCCTCTGCGAGGTACCATGACACCGCTCCTCGTGGACTACAATAAGTATATGGGGGATGTGATCTCTCTGATGAAGTCTTCAAGCCATATAACGCCCTGCGGAAAACCCGGACATGGTACAAAAAAGTTGTGGTCTACATGGTCCAGGACTCCATCTACAACTCTTTTGTACTGTTCCAGTATGCTGGCAACACAGGGACATTCCTTCAGTTCCAAGAGGAAGTCCTTAAGGCCCTGATCTTTGGCAACTGGGAAAGAGCAAAACGGAGTTCCCTTGGAACTGGAACGGTAGGTGCCAGGATCGCCCCATGCCAACACTTTCAAGGTGAGATCCCCAACTATGGAAAGGAGGGATGGTCCCAGAAAAAATGCAGAGTGCGTTGTAGGAGGGGGATAGGGAAGGAAACCACCACTCAGAGCGACACTTGCCGCAATCCCCCGGGCCTCTGCATTAAAGTTTGGTTCAGGGAGTACCACACTTCCATGGAGTACTAAATTTATAATCCTCTTAACCCATTTTAATTTCCCATAACTTGACCCCAATGTTCCTGTCCACAGTACACAGTCTTCCAAATTTTAAATCCATAAACCACAAAATTGCCACAAAAAAAAAAAAAACCTTCACAAAATAATCCTAATAAGACCTCTTTGGGGATTTTTTTTCCAAAAATGGATCATGGGTCACAAGTCACTTGCATTGAGGGTTTGCATGTTGCCTCAAATGTGCAATGCTCTCTCCCCACCTGAGCAGTGCGCACATTTGCAGGCAACATGTTAGGGACAGCCACACACAAAACATTCCTAGAATCATGAATCATATCATATGGTTTGGGGCGGGCATCATTTTTACTTTTGGCTATGCTCTGTGTCACCATTCTGGGTACATAATTGGCATCAGTAGTAAAATTGCAATTTTCATTTTCCCCAAACTATACCTTACTATTTTCTCCTGTTCCCCCTTGTGCAACTGAAAAATTTGGGGTAACACCAGCATTTTAGTGAAAATGTATCAATTTTATGTCCCACAGTTCCAAACAATTGTGAGGGGAAAATACTCACTGTTACCCTTGTTACGTTCCTTGAGGGGTGTAGTTTCAAAAATGACGGCACATGTGGGGGGTTTCAACTGGAGTACCCCTTTAAGGCTCATTGTATTCCTTGTTACGTTCCTTGAGGGGTGTAGTTTCCCAAAAAGTAGGCAATGTGTTTTTTTTTTCTTGCTGTTCTGGCATCATGGGGGCTTCCTAAATGCAACATTCCCCCCAAAAACCATGTCAGCAAAATTTGCTCTCCAAAAGGAAAATTTGGCTCCTTCTTTTCTGAGCATTGTTTTGGGGGGCATTTCCTCCTATTACCCCATGTAAAAATGAAAAATTTGGGGAAAAAACTGCATTTTATTGAAAAAATTCATTGAATTTATTGAAAAATATTTTCACATCCCCCTTTAACAAAAGCTCATCAAACACCTGTGGGGTGTTAAGGCTCACTATACCCCTTGTTATGTTCCTTGAGGAGTGTAGTTTCCCAAATAGTGTGCCATGTGGTTTTTTTTATTATTATTATTTATTTATTTTTTGCTGTTTTGGCACCATGGGGGGGGGGCTTCCTAAATGCAACATGCCCCCAAAAATTCATTTCAGCAATGTTAGCTCTCAAAAGCCCATTATCGCTCCTTCCCTTCTGAGCCCTCTAAAGTGCTTGCAGAGTACTTTACATCCATATATGAGGTAATTCGTTACTCAAGAGAAATTGGATTACAAATTAGGGGGGTTTCTCCTTTTATTCCTTGAAGAGATGAAAAAAATGGGGCTACAAGAACAAGTTAGTGTAAAAAAATTTCGATTTTGAATTCTCTCCTCCACTTTGCTGCTATTCCTGTGAAACACCTAAATGGTTAACACACTTTCTGAATGTCTACTTTGAGGGGTGCGGTTTCCATTATGTCCATTAAGGAAGATTTCAAACATAAAGACCTTCAAATTCCCTGAAAATGTATATTTTGAAACTTTCATGAAAAATTGGAAAATATCTGCTAAAAACATTGAAGCCCATATTGTATATGTAAGTAAATACATAATTTATTCAGCATGTCCATTTTCCTTACAAGCAGAGAGTTTCAAAGTTCAAAAAATGCTAAATTATGCAAGCATCGATGAAAATGTATTACTATCTTAAAGCAGAATATGTCACAATAAACATTCTCAAAATCAGTATGATAAGTTAAAGCATCCCAGAGTTATTAATGCATAAAGTGACAGTGGTCAGATTTGCACAAATGCTCTGGTCCTTAAAGGGGTACTTCGTGCCTAGACATCTTCTCCCCTATCCAAAGGATGGGGGATAAGATGTCTGATTGTGGGGGTGCCGCCGATGGGGACCCCACGCGATCTCTCCAGCTGCACCCCTGTACATCAGCAGCCTGGAGCTCTGTTTGCTCCATAGCTGATGATGGGCGTTACAGCAGATGGAGTATTGTGATGTCACGGCCCCGCCCGATCACAACCTCACGCCCCCTCACTGCAAGTCTGAGAGGGGTTGTGACATCCCGATACCCCGTCCCCTGTATCGCCCGTCATCAGCCAGGGAGCACATATAGCTCCAGGCTGCTGATGTACGGGGGTGCAGCAGGAGAGATCACGGGGGTCCCCATCGGCGGCACCCCCACGATCAGACATCTTATCCCCTATCCTTTGGATAGGGGATAAGATGTCTAGGGGTGGAGTACCCCTTTAAGGTCAAAATGGGCTTCTTCTTTAAGGGGTTAATGTCTGTCTACATACACATTAAGCAAAGTTCAGTGTCAAAACTTCTCATGAATTAGAAACTGGTCTGAACTTTTTAGTACATATGACTGTTTGTATTTCCAAATTTCCTAATGTGCACGGCTGCTGTATTGTGTTGCATTTAGACTTGTAATGATGGCTGTGAAAATGTAAATAGATTGAACATGATTTAATGAGTCATGCCACCAGCTTCCGAATTTTTTAAGCTATACTACATTTTGCCTTAGCAGTTAATGAAGTACAAGAAAACTGACAGTTTTGCTTCATACCAATCATTTCACTCAATGGTACAATTTTCTGCTCAGTGGTTCTCCTGTTCATGCATAGCTCCCTTCTTCAGTACTTATTCCCACAGGCAGACACAGCAAACACTGCTGGAGGATTACATTTTTATGACTGCAATGAAACACTGCTGCATTGGAACAGATTTTTTATCTTTTTTTGATGCATCTACAAGTCTTATCATTTTCATCTTTCAGGAAAAAATGTTTGTCACTCAAGTATTTGATGGAGCCTGATAATACAATTCTAGAAATATCTTCAGCAACATGACAATTAACAATGCCAGATGTGCAATGGCAATACATAGAAAGATATACAGTATGCATGTGGAACTATAGAATCGGCATTTCATTGCGCTAAAATCAGGCTTCTAATTGTTCAACCAGTAATTAGCTAAACCTGGAATTATTGCACCAGCTGTATTCATATATTTAGTTCATGCTAAATAATATTTAAAATATTTTTTATCAAGCCGAAGAAACTTTAAATTCTCCGTAGAAAGTTAAAAAAATATGAAAAGAAATGAGGTGAGTTTCAACACAGAGAAGTCCAGTTGTTTACTGAACTTAGTGCTGGGCGATATGACAAAAAATGTATATGACAGTATTTTTCCAAATTATGACGGTTTCATGGTATTTAACAGTATTTTTTTTCCACAAATAAATGAGTTATAAGCTGCAGGCCCGGGGGAACTAATCATATATGACCCGCGGGCGCTGCCCCTCCCCCCACCAAATGAATTATCAGCTGCAGCGCTCTGTCAGCACATCAGGGAACTAATCATATGTGCAGCGCTCACAGGGGGAGAAGCAGAGCAGCGCCCGCGGGTAACATGTGATTAGTTCCCTGATGTGAGAACAGAGCACTGCGACTGATAATTAATTCGGGGGGTGGGGGGGATGCCCGACCGGTATTGCGGTAAGTGAAAAATTGATATCGTAAAGAAAAAACACAGGTATTCGGTATGAACTGGTATACCGCCCACCACTAACTGAACTATCTCAGACCAAGAAGAGAAAAGAAGAAGACCTAATTTCAAAGTTATAAAGAGTTATATTATTCTTACACACAGAGGTGTAACTAACTACATCTGCACCTCCTATAGTGACACCACTGTTTACACAAATAGGTAATTCATGCCAAAATTGTAAACCCCTCTTAGAATCTAAAAACTGTTGAACTAAATTAACAATTACTCGTACACTTACCTATTATTAATTCAGTGGAGGACAAAATATTTTGTAATATAAGCAGGGTTGGTCGGTCTTTCTACCTAAAACTTGTGGGAGGGGAAAAACAACAATGATGCCCTTATCCTCATATGCATCATTGTATCAAGACCACATATCCTTATCTCCTATTCAATCCTCAGATCCTGTCATGTCCTGACCTCATGTCCCAACCTCATGTCCTGACCCCCCCAAAAATTGCTGCAAGTTGGACTGTGTTCCAGATGAAGATCTACAATACTAGTTGCATCCTGCCTGCTTTTCTCAAAGGAGAACCTTTAAATTTCTCCACCCTCCTCAGTTCCCTGCCGGATCCTTGTTGCTTTGGACCTTTGAGAAAGCATTCCTTTGTATTGCCTTGCCGTGTATAAGATCTCTTGCTCTTATGACTTGACCTTGCTCCTCTGACGCCTGCCTACTGAACTCCTGCTTCGCTTTGACTACGCTACTGTGCCGCCTGCCCTGACCTTCTGCTATCCAGACTACGAGCTGCCTTATTCCTTCTGTGCCTTGCATCTCCTCAGCTGCCTGTGTGATCGAGCCGTGCCAGGGGTAGCGACCTGGGTGCCACCTGCCGCAGCAAGTCCATCCCGCTTTGCGGCAGGCTCTGGTGAAAACCAACTGCACCTTAGACTCCATTCCCTGGTACAGTCCGAATCATCTGCCACACAGGTCCAGCGGATCCACATCCACCAGGGTTCCTGTCTTTAGAAACATGTTACACACATATGTGATTTTTTCTGTTCTATTCTTGTCACCACTTCTTTCGTCACCTCCTCTCCCTCCCCTTTCCCCTACCAGTCCCAGTCCTGATGCATGCATTTATTTTATTATTAGTTACATATATTGTAAATGAATTTTGTAAACTTGTTCATTCACCTCACACATTCCGATTGTAGATTTACTATTTTATTTAAATATCTTGTACGTATGGACCAATAGGTGATTATATTTATTTAACATGACCATGGCTATTTTTGTGGAGACCTTATCCACATCTTCCTCTAGTGGCCAGCATGCGCGCATGCGCACAAACGGCCATTTTCCCTTAGTCACCACTACTTTTTACATAAGTGAATATCTCGCGATGCTTCCCTTCACGTGCATGCGCAATAGTCGTCACCATCTCCGTGGGTGATTTCACATCACCGGCAGGTGCGTTCATGACATCTCATTGGTCCACATCTAGATATATACCACATGTTTTCCCCTACCACCTCACTCCTTGATAAAAGCCCTTAAGCGAATCGCGTTTGAGAGACAGAGTGTGGTGGCAGAGTCCTCTCTGTATGTATTATCTAATACTAGGTTATTGCTGCAATTTTTTCCCTTGTACTTATACTTTTTGATTGCATTGAATGTGAATGTTCCTTGCACTTCTGCACCTTATTCCTTTGTGATCATTTTGCACTTGTTCACTGTCAAGCCTGTTTGCTGACTCCATATATATTTATCCACCTCCACCTCATTCAGCCACTATATGGTCTCCCCACACTGATGCAACCTTCAGGCTCTGTCATTGTGCCACTCTGCGGCAGTGATTCTAATAGCAACGCTTCTAATCTGCATGTCATACTGAATAACAGTATTATTTCACTAACACAGCACACTCCCTATGCGTGTTACGGCAAGGCAAAGTGTTCTACACTCCTTCTGAGGCTCTCTGTAGGCCAGAAATAGCCGTTTTTAATAGCAATTTGCCACAATAATTAATATCCTACTTAATGTAAGATTATCAGTGGTGAATGTCAACAAGGCAGCATTAGTTTGTGATGTTACTTACCATGGCCTACCTATCCTCCAGAGAAAGAAGTTGAACATGCAAGTCAGGTAAGTTTATGTTTAAATCAATACTATTGATTTCACAATTAGATATAAAAGGATAAATAGACTGTCCAGCTCTGAGAGTGGTCACTTTAAAAAAAAAAATTTTTCATCTACATATTAATTTTTTCCAGCAAAACATAATCTTGTATGCATAGAAAACACTGCAACATTCTCTAAATCCCTTATATTACCGTATTGTTCTCCCATCTTTTCTTTTTCTCCACTTGATAATCTACCGGCGATAGCTTAATTAATTCCTTATATATTTTAATCTGTGTGACTATCACAAATAAATTCTTATTCTCTGTGCACCTATATGCTTCCGCGAGTTGAATAGACGAGAATCTATGACATTCTCTCAACCCAAACTCATCTCATCAAAAGTATTTCAATATCCCCCCTATACATATTTGATTTATATATTTAATCCCTTTTTTTAACCAAAATTCCTTACCCATCCCTTTCATAAAGTGAACTAAATGTAAATTATTCCAAAATCACCGTGTTTCTAACACACCCATAATTTTGCAACAATTCTTCATTTCCTGCCACACTTTATATAATAATTTCACTGCTGATGCTTTTGCCATTTTTCTGTCACTGGTAGTCCAGCTTCGACCATTTCTCTCATACTTTCAAATCCTTTTTCCTCAGTGAATAATTTGGTCCAGAGTTTATTTTTCCATCCCTTTTTAATGTTTTGTAATTTATTTGATAGAAAATATAATTTAAAGTGGCCCATCCCCCTTCTCCTTTTGGAAGAGTCAAGTTCTTATACTTCATTCTCACGTGTCCCCTCATCCATAGTAACCTGCCCTTCAAGACCTCGAAACCCCGAAACCATTTACCAGGTATTCACACTAGGCTACTGCTAGTATATACAGTACATGAGGAAAGATTATCATTTTTACCAGTGCAGATATCTACCTTTTTCCTCATTTTTTGCAACAGTGCGTCTAAATTATCCTGAGTAAATCGGTTAACCTTTGCAGAGAGTTTAATCCCTAAGTAGTCAAGGTTTTGTTCCCGTGACAAAATTGTTACCCCCTGCACCCTTGGGACAGACTCCAACACTATAGGGAGCAAGGAGGACTGCTCCCAATTAATTTTAAATCCTGACCTTTTCCCAAATTCATCTATAACCTTCATCCCCTTGGGTACTCTGCTTTTTGCATTTTCCACAAATAGGAGCAGATCGTCTGCATACATCAAAAATTTCTCACTTGACTACTTTATTTAGAATCCCCTAAACTCCACCCTTCTAAATCTCCCCGACAGGGGTTTCAGAAAGAGTACAAATAAGAGGGGGGGATAGGGGGCACCCCTGTCTAGTCCCTCTAGAGATCTGAAAGGAAATTGATGAGCTCCCATTTATACCTATTCTCACCCTAGGGCACTTATATATTAGCTTCATCCAGTCAACTGATTCCCCCTATATACCAAACCTTTTAAGTGTCTGCCAGAGAAACCTCCACTCCACCCTGTCGAATGCTTTCATAGCATCTACCGACAGGATGGAGCGGAGTGGATGTTCACCCATTTGAATGTTTATCAGGGTATGAAGATTATTATTATGGATTAATCGATTTCTTACAAAGCCAGACTGTTCATCTCCTACTAATTCGGGAACTACCTCCACTAACCTCTTAGCCAATACTTTTGCCAATATTTTAGCATCAGTATTTATAAGCAATATGGGTCTGTACGACTCCACCTTAGTACTGTCTTTAACTTTTTTAATTATCAGAATTATTTTGGTTTCATTCATAGAATCTGGGAGCACCCCCTGCTGTAAGGACCAATTAAATTCCATCCCAAGAATACCGAAAAACAGAAAAACTCCAGCTCAGTGCAGATCAATGTGCCGTTTTTATTCAGATGGAGCGACATGGATCACAGGTACAACAGGATGTGACACATTTCGAACAGGTGCTGGCCTTACTCATACAATGAAACACACTACATGAATCATATATATGGGCATAGGGAGAGTCACTGTCACGATGCCGGCTGGCAGGTAGTGGATCCTCTGTGCCAGAGAGGGATTGGCGTGGACCGTGCTAGTGGACCGGTTCTAAGCCACTACTGGTTTTCACCAGAGCCCGCCGCAAAGCGGGATGGTCTTGCTGCGGCGGTAGTGACCAGGTCGTATCCACTAGCAACGGCTCACCTCTCTGGCTGCTGAAGATAGGCGCGGTACAAGGGAGTAGGCAAAAGCAAGGTCGGACGTAGCAGAAGGTCGGGGCAGGCAGCAAGGATCGTAGTCAGGGGCAACGGCAGAAGGTCTGGAAACACAGGCAAGGAACACACAAGGAACGCTTTCACTGGCACTAAGGCAACAAGATCCGGCAAGGGAGTGCAGGGGAAGTGAGGTGATATAGGGAAGTGCACAGGTGAACACACTAATTGGAACCACTGCGCCAATCAGCGGCGCAGTGGCCCTTTAAATCGCAGAGACCCGGCGCGCGCGCGCCCTAGGGAGCGGGGCCGCGCGCGCCGGGACAGAACAGACGGAGAGCGAGTCAGGTAGGGGAGCCGGGGTGCGCATCGCGAGCGGGCGCTACCCGCATCGCGAATCGCATCCCGGCTGGCAGCGGAATCCCAGCGCCCCGGGTCAGAGGACGTGACCGGAGCGCTGCCGCGGGGAGAGTGAAGCGAGCGCTCCGGGGAGGAGCGGGGACCCGGAGCGCTCGGCGTAACAGTACCCCCCCCCTTGGGTCTCCCCCTCTTCTTAGAGCCTGAGAACCTGAGGAGCAGACTTTTGTCTAGGATGTTGTCCTCAGGTTCCCAGGATCTCTCTTCAGGACCACAACCCTCCCAGTCCACTAAAAAAAAATTTTTCCCTCTGACCTTTTTGGCAGCTAAAATTTCTTTGACCGAGAAGATGTCCGAGGAGCCGGAAACAGGAGTGGGAGGAACAGATTTGGGAGAAAAACGGTTGAGGATGAGTGGTTTGAGAAGAGAGACGTGAAAGGCATTAGGGATACGAAGAGAGGGAGGAAGAAGAAGTTTATAAGAGACAGGATTAATTTGACACAAAATTTTGAAAGGACCAAGATAGCGTGGTCCCAACTTGTAGCTAGGGACACGGAAGCGGACATATTTAGCGGAGAGCCATACCTTGTCTCCAGGGGAAAAAACGGGGGGAGCTCTTCTTTTCTTATCCGCGAACTTCTTCATGCGTGATGAAGCCTGTAAGAGAGAATTTTGGGTCTCTCTCCATATGATGGAAAGGTCACGAGAAATTTCATCCACAGCGGGCAGACCAGAGGGCAAGGGAGTAGGGAGGGGGGGAAGAGGGTGACGGCCGTACACCACGAAAAATGGGGATTTGGAGGAAGACTCAGAGACCCTGAAGTTATACGAGAATTCGGCCCATGGGAGGAGATCTGCCCAGTCATCCTGGCGGGAGGAAACAAAATGTCGCAAATAATCACCCAAGATCTGGTTAATCCTTTCTACTTGTCCATTGGACTGGGGATGATATGCAGAAGAAAAATTTAATTTAATCTTGAGTTGTTTACAGAGAGCCCTCCAGAATTTAGACACGAATTGGACGCCTCTATCCGAGACAATCTGCGTAGGCAACCCGTGAAGACGAAAAATGTGTACAAAAAATTGTTTAGCCAACTGAGGCGCAGAAGGAAGACCAGGAAGAGGGATGAAGTGTGCCATTTTGGAGAATCGATCAACGACCACCCAAATAACAGTGTTGCCACGGGAAGGGGGTAAATCAGTAATAAAATCCATACCAATCAGAGACCAAGGCTGTTCGGGGACAGGCAGAGGATGAAGAAAACCAGCGGGCTTCTGGCGAGGAGTCTTATCCCGGGCACAGATAGTGCAGGCTCGCACAAAGTCCACAACATCCGTCTCCAGAGTCGGCCACCAATAGAAGCGGGAGATGAGTTGCACAGATTTCTTGATACCCGCATGGCCTGCGAGATGGGAGGAGTGACCCCATTTGAGGATTCCGAGGCGTTGGCGAGGAGAAACAAAGGTCTTTCCTGGAGGAGTCTGCCTGATGGAGGCAGGAGAAGTGGAGATCAGGCAGTCAGGTGGAATGATGTGTTGCGGAGAGAGTTCAACTTCTGAGGCATCCGAGGAACGAGAGAGAGCATCGGCCCTAATGTTCTTATCGGCAGGACGAAAGTGAATCTCAAAATTAAATCGGGCAAAGAACAGAGACCACCGGGCCTGGCGAGGATTCAGCCGTTGGGCAGACTGGAGGTAGGAGAGGTTCTTGTGGTCGGTGTAGATAATAACAGGAGAACTTGATCCCTCCAGCAGATGCCTCCATTCCTCAAGTGCTAATTTAATGGCTAGAAGCTCTCGATCCCCGATGGAGTAGTTCCTCTCCGCTGGAGAGAAGGTCCTAGAGAAAAAACCACAAGTGACAGCATGCCCGGAAGAATTTTTTTGTAGAAGAACAGCTCCAGCTCCCACTGAGGAGGCATCAACCTCCAATAGGAAGGGTTTGGAAGGGTCAGGTCTGGAGAGGACGGGAGCCGAAGAAAAGGCAGACTTGAGTCGTTTAAAGGCGTCTTCTGCTTGAGGAGGCCAGGACTTGGGATCAGCATTTTTTTTGGTTAAAGCCACGATAGGAGCCACAATGGTAGAAAAATGTGGAATAAATTGCCTGTAATAATTGGCGAACCCCAAAAAGCGTTGGATAGCACGGAGTCCGGAGGGGCGTGGCCAATCTAAGACGGCAGAGAGTTTGTCTGGATCCATCTGTAGTCCCTGGCCAGAGACCAAATATCCTAGAAAAGGAAGAGATTGGCATTCAAACAGACATTTCTCAATTTTGGCATAGAGTTGGTTGTCACGAAGTCTCTGAAGAACCATACGGACATGCTGGCGGTGTTCTTCTAGATTGGCAGAAAAAATTAGGATATCGTCCAGATATACAACAACACAGGAGTATAACAGATCACGAAAAATTTCATTGACAAAGTCTTGGAAGACGGCAGGGGCGTTGCACAGTCCAAAGGGCATGACCAGATACTCAAAGTGTCCATCTCTGGTGTTAAATGCCGTTTTCCACTCGTCCCCCTCTCTGATGCGGATGAGGTTATAGGCGCCTCTTAAGTCCAATTTAGTGAAGATGTGGGCACCTTGGAGGCGATCAAAGAGTTCAGAGATGAGGGGTAAGGGGTAGCGGTTCTTAACCGTGATTTTATTAAGACCGCGGTAGTCAATGCAAGGACGTAGGGAGCCATCTTTTTTGGACACAAAGAAAAATCCGGCTCCGGCAGGAGAGGAGGATTTACGGATAAAGCCCTTTTTTAGATTCTCCTGGACGTATTCGGACATGGCAAGAGTCTCTGGGGCAGAGAGAGGATAAATTCTGCCCCGGGGTGGAGTAGTGCCCGGGAGGAGGTCGATAGGGCAATCATAAGGCCTGTGAGGAGGTAGAGTCTCAGCTTGTTTTTTGCAGAAAACATCCGCGAAGTCCATATAGGCCTTAGGGAGACCGGTTACTGGAGGAACCACAGAGTTACGGCAAGGGTTACTGGGAACCGGTTTTAGACAGTTCTTGGAACAAGAGGACCCCCAACTCTTGATCTCCCCAGTGGACCAATCCAGGGTAGGGGAATGAAGTTGAAGCCAGGGAAGTCCAAGGAGAATTTCCGAGGTGCAATTGGGGAGGACCAAAAGTTCAATCCTCTCATGATGAGATCCGATGCTCATAAGAAGGGGCTCAGTGCGGAAACGTATGGTACAGTCCAATCTTTCATTATTTACACAATTGATGTAGAGGGGTCTGGCGAGACTGGTCACCGGGATGTTGAACCTGTTGACGAGAGAGGCCAAAATAAAATTTCCTGCAGATCCAGAGTCCAAGAAGGCCACTGTAGAGAAGGAGAAGGCAGAGGCAGACATCCGCACAGGCACAGTAAGACGTGGAGAAGCAGAGTAGACATCAAGGACTGTCTCACCTTTGTGCGGAGTCAGCGTACGTCTTTCCAGGCGGGGAGGACGGATAGGACAATCTCTCAGGAAGTGTTCGGTACTAGCACAGTACAGGCAGAGGTTCTCCATACGGCGTCGTGTCCTCTCTTGAGGTGTCAGGCGAGACCGGTCGACCTGCATAGCCTCCACGGCGGGAGGCACAGGAACAGATTGCAGGGGACCAGAGGAGAGAGGAGCCGAGGAGAAGAAACGCCTCGTGCGAACAGAGTCCATATCTTGGCGGAGTTCCTGACGCCTTTCGGAAAAACGCATGTCAATGCGAGTGGCTAGGTGAATAAGTTCATGTAGATTAGCAGGAATTTCTCGTGCGGCCAGAACATCTTTAATGTTGCTGGATAGGCCTTTTTTGAAGGTCGCGCAGAGGGCCTCATTATTCCAGGACAATTCTGAAGCAAGAGTACGGAATTGTACGGCATACTCGCCAACGGAAGAATTACCCTGGACCAGGTTCAACAGGGCAGTCTCAGCAGAAGAGGCTCGGGCAGGTTCCTCAAAGACACTTCGGATTTCCGAGAAGAAGGAGTGTACAGAGGCAGTGACGGGGTCATTGCGGTCCCAGAGCGGTGTGGCCCATGACAGGGCTTTTCCGGACAGAAGGCTGACTACGAAAGCCACCTTAGACCTTTCAGTGGGAAACAGGTCCGACATCATCTCCAGATGCAGGGAACATTGGGAAAGAAAGCCACGGCAAAACTTAGAGTCCCCATCAAATTTATCCGGCAAGGATAAGCGTATCCCAGGAGCGGCCACTCGCTGCGGAGGAGGTGCAGGAGCTGGCGGAGGAGATGACTGCTGAAGCTGTGGTAGTAACTGTTGTAGCATAACGGTCAGTTGAGACAGCTGTTGGCCTTGTTGCGCTATCTGTTGTGACTGCTGGGCGACCACCGTGGTGAGGTCAGCGACAACTGGCAGAGGAACTTCAGCGGGATCCATGGCCGGATCTACTGTCACGATGCCGGCTGGCAGGTAGTGGATCCTCTGTGCCAGAGAGGGATTGGCGTGGACCGTGCTAGTGGACCGGTTCTAAGCCACTACTGGTTTTCACCAGAGCCCGCCGCAAAGCGGGATGGTCTTGCTGCGGCGGTAGTGACCAGGTCGTATCCACTAGCAACGGCTCACCTCTCTGGCTGCTGAAGATAGGCGCGGTACAAGGGAGTAGGCAAAAGCAAGGTCGGACGTAGCAGAAGGTCGGGGCAGGCAGCAAGGATCGTAGTCAGGGGCAACGGCAGAAGGTCTGGAAACACAGGCAAGGAACACACAAGGAACGCTTTCACTGGCACTAAGGCAACAAGATCCGGCAAGGGAGTGCAGGGGAAGTGAGGTGATATAGGGAAGTGCACAGGTGAACACACTAATTGGAACCACTGCGCCAATCAGCGGCGCAGTGGCCCTTTAAATCGCAGAGACCCGGCGCGCGCGCGCCCTAGGGAGCGGGGCCGCGCGCGCCGGGACAGAACAGACGGAGAGCGAGTCAGGTAGGGGAGCCGGGGTGCGCATCGCGAGCGGGCGCTACCCGCATCGCGAATCGCATCCCGGCTGGCAGCGGAATCGCAGCGCCCCGGGTCAGAGGACGTGACCGGAGCGCTGCCGCGGGGAGAGTGAAGCGAGCGCTCCGGGGAGGAGCGGGGACCCGGAGCGCTCGGCGTAACAGTCACGAATGCATGACAGGTGTGAAGGAATCCGCATGAAATCCATGAACTAATATCCATTAATATCCATTAACTAAAATCTATTAACTAATATAAAATTTAGTAACAGTGTGAAAAAAATCACAAATTGATTTAATAAAATACATTAACACCACAAATTTTGAAAAAATTAGGATATAAAAGAAGAATATGCATTACTTTATTATGTGTGACAGATAAAATTATATCTTTATAAAGTTCGAAGAATAGGTACCAAAGCCTCCTTAAATTTCCTATACACCGCATAAGGTAACCCATCCAGTCCTGGGGCCAAGGAGTTTGCACACTCCTGCATAATCTGCCCTAGCTACTCCCCTTTTATGTGACGGTTTAAATTACCTTGATCTTCCTGCGAAATATTTGGGAGATCACATTCGTGGAGATAACCTTCTATATCCTCCACTGGCGGGATACCCTCTGAAGTATGCAAATTTTCAAAAAAATCCCTAATTATTGCCTGGATCCTCTCTGGGTCCGTCCTTCTCCAGCTCCCTTTTAGGGTTTTGAAGAGCTAATATCTTATTATGATCTCTTTGTGCTTTAACCCCTTAACGACCAGGCCATTTTACACCTCAGGACCAGAGCGTTTTTTGCACATCTGACCACTGTCACTTTAAACATTAATAACTCTGGAATGCTTTTAGCTATCATTCTGATTCCGAGAATGTTTTTTCGTGATATATTCTACTTTAACATAGTGGTAACATTTTATGGTAACTTGCATCCTTTCTTGGTGAAAAATCCCCAAATTTGATGAAAAATTTGAAAAATTAGCATTTTTCTAACTTTGAAGCTATCTGCTTGTAAGGAAAATGGATATTCCAAATAAAAAAAATTTGGATTCACATAAACAATATGTCTACTTTATGTTTGCATCATAAAATTGACGTGTTTTTACTTTTGGAAGACACCAGAGGGCTTCAAAGTTCAGTAGCAATTTTCCACAAAATTTTCAAACTCACTATTTTTCAGGGACCAGTTCAGGTTTGAAGTGGATTTGAAGGGTCTTCATATTAGAAATACCCCACAAATGACCCCATTATAAAAACTGCACCCCCCAAAGTATTCAAAATGACATTCAGTCAGCATTTTAACCCTTTAGGTGTTTCACAGGAATAGCAGTAAAGTGAAGGAGAAAATTCACAATCTTCATTTTTTACACTCACATGTTCTTGTAGACCCAATTTTTTCATTTTTACAAGGGGTAAAAGGAGAAAATTTATACTTATATTTGTAGCCCAATTTCTCTCGAGTAAGCACATACCTCATATCTCTATGTAAATTGTTCGGCGGGCGCAGTAGAGGGCTCAGAAGCGAAGGAGCGACAAGGGGATTTTGGAGAGTACGTTTTTCTGAAATGGTTTTTGGGGGGCATGTTGCATTTAGGAAGCCCCTATGGTGCCAGAAAAGCAAAAAAAAAAAACACATGCCATACCATTTTGGAAACTAGACCCCTTGAGGAACGTAACAAGGAATTTAGTGAGCCTTAATACCTCACACGTGTTTCACGACTTTTGCATATGTAAAAAAAAAAATTATAATTTTTTCACTAAAATGTGTGTTTCCCCCCAAAATTTCAAATTTTTGCAAGGGTTAATATCAGAAAAGATCCCCCCAAATTTGTAACCCCATCTCTTCTGAGTATGGACATACCCCATGTGTGGACGTCAAGTGCTCTGCTGGCACACTACAATGCACAGAAGAGAAGGAGCGCCATTGAGCTTTTGGGAAAAAAATTGTTTGGAATGGAAGTCAGGGGCCATGTGCGTTTACAAAGCCCCCGTGGTGCCAGAACAGTGGACCCCCCCCCCAACATGTGACCCTATTTTGGAAACTACACCCCTCACAGAATTTATTAAGGGGTGCAGTGAGTATTTACACCCCACTGGCGTTTGACAGATCTTTGGAACAGTGGGCTGTGCAAATGAAAAATAAAATTTTTCATTTTCACGGACCACTGTTCCAAAAATCTGTCAGACACCTGTGGGGCGTAAATGCTCACTGTACCCCTTATTACATTACGTGAGGGGTGTAGTTTCCAAAATGGGATCACATGTGAGTATTTATTTTTTTGCGTTTATGTCAGAACCGCTATAAAATCAGCCACCCCTGTGCAAATCACCAATTTAGACCTCAAATGTACATGGTGCGCTCTCACTCCTGAGCCTTGTTGTGCGCCCACAGAGCATTTTACGCCCACATATGGGGTATTTCTGTACTCAGGAGAAATTGCGTTACACATTTTGGGGGTCTTTTTTTCCTTTTAACGCTTGTGAAAATAAAAAGTAAAGGGCAACACCAGCATGTTAGTGTAATTTTTTTTATTTTTTTACACTAACAAGCTGGTGTAGCCCCAACTTTTCCTTATCATAAGGGGTATAAGGAGAAAAAGCCCCCCAAAGTTTGTAGTGCAATTTCTCCCGAGTACAGAGATACCCCATATGTGTCCCTAAACTGTTTCCTTGAAATACGACAGGGCTCCGAAGTGAGAGAGCGCCATGCGCATTTGAGGACTAAATTAGGGATTGCATAGAGGTGGACATAGGGGTATTCTATGCCAGTGATTCCCAAACAGGGTGCCTCCAGCTGTTGCTAAATTCCCAGCATGCCTGGACAGTCAGTGGCTGTCCGGAAATGCTGGGAGTTGTTGTTTTGCAACAACTGGAGTCTCCGTTTTGGAAACACTGCCATACAATACGTTTTTCATTTTTATTGGGGGGACAGTGTAAGGGGGTGTATATGTAGTGTTTTACCCTTTATTATGTGTTAGTGTACTGTAGTGTTTTTAGGGTACATTCACACTGGCGAGTTACGGTGAGTTTCTCGCTAGAAGTTTGAGCTGCGGTAAAAAATTTGCCGCAGCCCAAACTTGAAGCAGGAAACTTACTGTAAGCCTGCCCGTGTGAATGTACCCTGTACGTTCACATGGGGGGGGGGGGGCAAACCTCCAGCTGTTTCAAAACTACAACTCCCAGCATGTACTGACAGACTGTGCATGCTGGGAGTTGTACTTTTGCAACAGCTGGAGGCACACTGGTTGGAAAACCTTCAGTTAGGTTCTGTTACCTAACTCAGTATTTTTTAACCAGTGTGCCTCCAGCTGTTGTAAAACTACAACTCCCAGCATGTACTGATCGCCGAAGGGCATGCTAGGAGATGTAGTTATGCAATAGCTGGAGGTACGCAACTACAACTCCCAGCATGCCTAGACAGCTGATTGCTGTTTGGACATGCTGGGATTTGCAGTTTTGCAACATCTGGAGGGCTACAGTTTTAGAGAACACTGCAAAGTGATCTCCAAACTGTGGTCCTCCAGCTGTTGCAAAACTACAATTCCCAGCATGCCCTTACAGCAAACAGTTGTTTGATCATGCTAGTAGTTGTAGTTTTGCAAGATCTGGAGGGCTACAGTTTAGGGACCACTATATAGTGGTCTCAAACTGTAGCCCTCCAGCTGTTGCAAAACTACATATTCCAGCATGCCCAAACAGCTGTCTAGGCATGCTGGGAGTTGTAGTTTTGCAACATCTGGAGGGCTACAGTTAGAGACCACTGTATAATGGTCTCAAACTGTACCCTCCAGATGTTGCTAGGAAACTCACCGGCTTCCGTCGGATCCAGCCACACGTCCTCGCCGCCCGCCGATCTCCGTCTCCCGCAGCCTCCGTCGCCCGACCGGATCGGTAAGTGGATCTTCGGCGCCGGTCCCCGTCGTTTCCCCGTCCTGCCCCACCTATTGTGGGAGGGCAGGACGGGGAAAACGAAAGTAAACCCCCCTGCCCTTGATCTGCTATTGGTGGTCGCGTCTAGACCACCAATAGCCGGGATAGGAGGGGTGGCACCCGTGCCACCTCACTCCTATGCCTTCAGGGGGATTGTGGGTGTCTTAGACACCCACGATCCCCCTTCTATTCCGGGTCACCGGGTCACTATAGACCCGTAATGACCCAGAATTGCGCAAATCGCAAGTGTGAACTCACTTGCGATTTGCCGCGATCGCCGACATGGGGGGGTCTGATGACCCCCCTGGGCATTTGCATGGGATGCCTGCTGAATGATTTCAGCAGGCATCCCGCTCCGATCCCTGCCCGGCGCACAGCGGGGACTAGAACTGCCCATGACGTAAATGTACGTCCCTGGTCCTTAAGACCCAGGGTGTCGGGACGTACCGTTACGTCATGGGTCCTGTAGGGGTTAATGGTGTTGGCTAATAATTTACCTGGATGCCCTCCCTCTATAAAGTTCTTCTGTCCTGCAAAAAACATTTTATGCTGGGATTTCTCATTTAGGTAACAGGTCAATTTACTCTGTACTTCTAATACCTTATAATTATCTTAGTCACTTTAAATAAATTATTATTATTTTTTTGTATACTGTCATATTCAGAAAATGCCACCAAGCATAATTTGCATGTACATTTTCTCATTTAATTAACAATTTTAGAGTTAACCTTAAACATAATGTTACCGATTCTACATGAATCCTAGTGTCCTAGTCCTAGTGAAGACATATTTGATATCTGCTTTGTATTACTCTTACACTAAATCTGAGATCATTGCCCATGGTATTAACAGGAAACTTTTACAAGTAGAAGTATGAAGTTTATTGTTTGGAACATCTTGAATTGAGGGAGGCAGTTAACATTTAATAACTGTTCAAATCAAGTCAGTATATAGAAGTTTTATAGCCAGTGTCATGAGGAGATGGTAACTTCTACAATGAGTAAGTATTTAATTTAGTTGTACATCACATACAGTTCTTCAGACCCATTATTCCTTGCTATGTGCCGGTACAATGACTTATTTTTGGCTCCACAAAATTTTCAGCTTTTTATAAAATAGATTTTAAAACACGAATCCATAATGGCACTTTTCATTTTACCATAAAATGTGTGTTGCAACCAAAAAACATTATTTGTGGAGAAAAATGTATAAGAAAACCACAATTTTGCTAATTTTGAGGGGTTTGTTTTTTAATTAGTCCACTTTATGATAAAAATAATATTTTCTCTTTGTTATGTAGGTAAGTATAATTAGAATGATACCAAATTTATATAGCTTTTCTATTATTTTACTACTTAAAAAAAGCTAAACTTTTTTTTAACAAAATCAGTGCCCGACATTTATCATTGTCTTTAGACTGTTTTTTGTGTCTACAAAAGGTGCATGCAGGGTTTATTGTCGCCTTTTTTTGTGCCTTTTGGTTTACACTTTTCTGCAGATTTTGAGTTGCAATCCACTGATTTTGGCAATACACATGATATGGAAGGGTTTTATGAACTGCACCTTATTGTGATCCGTAGTTGTTATCGATACCGTTTTTGTTTTGATGGGACTGGTAAGGGGACCCTCCACATAGTTTTACCTTATCTGACCCCCGCAATCACTTTAGATAAAGGTTAGATGAAATCCTTGAGCTTGCTGGGTTGTGTAATTTACACATTAGATGCAATGATCAGTATGATCACTGTCTAAAGGGTTAATGACAGGTAGCATCACTAGTGTCCTGCTACTATAGCCGTCAGTCACCATTATAAGCAAGCTCAACTCCTGCTATCACTTTAAAGTGACTTAACATGGCAGGGCGCATAATAAATGTGTTTTAGAAAAATAGCCATATGTACAGTATGTGGATTGATGTTGAATATAACAAATTGAGCCATGTGAAGAAGGCCTTAGGCTTCTGCTACACAGTTTTTTGTGGCATTCTATTTCCTTAAAAAAATGCCACTATCATTGTCCTTACAGTGCATATTGCAATTGAAAGCAAAAGGACATGATTTCAGTTACCGACAGAATGTATGCAAATACTGTATATATATATATATATATATATATATATATATATATATATATATATATATATAATTATTTTTTTTTTATAAAAACAATTCAAATTTAGTAGTAAATCACTTGCCCTTAAGGAAAGGGAACCTGGAGTCAGGCTGGTTTAGTCAACATCAATAAAGAATCACTATCTTGACAGTTCTGGCAGACTTCCTGCTTCTAAGCAAAAAAAAAATAAGTCCATTGTGTGAAAATTTGATTTTCTAATGATGTATTTGGAAAAGGTCTTATAATTGTTCTTATAATTGCTACTGTCACTGTCACATTTTTCACAGAACCTCTAGGTCCAAGGATAGGACCGCCTTAAAGTAAAACTATGCTGGAGAGTGTGCACCAAATATATGCATTCATAACATCTGTGGCAAATGAATGCTATGACTCTTATTAGCTATAGTAGATTTTACCTTTAATTGACACCATTTCCTAAATTCCTCCCATAAAATATAGTAGAACTGTTGTACCATGGGAGGTCATGCACACACAGTTAAACCCCATGCACTTTGATCATTTCCCCATATTTCCGGAGTCTGTTTTTTAAAGTCTGAAGCCAGATAATTGTGAAAAGCCTCAAGTAATAGACTATAAACAATTTATTTATTTTTATTTTTGGAGAATTTTGAACCCCTGCCATTTTTAACTAAAATAAAATAAAGTGTGTTCTGGTGTTTTTAGACAGTTTATTAGGCTTCCCTTAGGACATTAAAATACTAGATAAATAAAAGCATATTAAAAAGTGTCTCAATAAAAACATAAGAATTTCATGGTTTTTCCAGTCAAAAGAACTATGTATGAAGGAGGCCTTCTAGTGCTTTTTTAGTAGCATAGTTTTATAGACTCATGTCTCTTTAAAAACTAATTTTACACTTCATTTTACTGAACTCTCAATTTAATCAATGTACTCAGCAAAGGATCTGTGATTACTAAGCATGTTTCTAATTGTAATTGTTAAGTTGATGTGCCTTGAAACAAAAGGTTTACTTTCTCAATCAAGCCAAAAGCCCTAAATACAATTTACCAGCAAATAGGAGGTTAATCCAAATGACCTTATTTAGAGCAAGTAGTCAAAAAGCTTTTGTATTGAATAAAGTACCAAACGTAAAGTTTAAGCACATATTTGATGTAATCTTGTTGACTTTTACTAAGTAGGATTTTACCAGCAAAAATAAAGATCATAGTTGTAACCTTCAATCATGTTTCGGAATGGAGATATTGTACATTATTAATCACACGAGCGTTTGGTTGGTATTACTAATTGAATCACATTGTATTCATTTATAATAAATTAGACGGGTATAGTAAGTGTAGTTTTTTTATGCATTTTATGTAAAATTGTCAAAAAAGCATACTGAATAATAACACAAACGTCTTTCTAATATGTGTCAGTAAATAAGGTAATTTTCAGAACACCCTTATGTTCTAAATAGCCACAAAAGGTTGTATTAAATGACTACACTATAGTGCACAAGACAAAAGAGGGAGCAAACCTAGTATGTTTAGGCCTGTTCTTAGAGAGGTGGTGTTTATCCAAATTTCTGTTTGTGCTCGGGCTCCTTCACTAATGCTGCTTTAACACTATAAAAATTCATCCGTAATGAACGTCAGTCATAAAAAATCTTGAAAATGGGCCGTTAGAAAATCCCTAACGGCCGTTAGAAATTCCCATTAAAGTCTGTGGGATTTTTCTAATAGCCATTTTAACCAGTTATTAATAACGACCGTTATTCTGTGATGGGTGATAGTAACGGGAGAAATAGTGCATGCACCCACCGACAAAGAGGTGCTGGGAAGAGCTGGTACCAACAGGCCCGGAGGGTAAAAAAAAATGGCACTCCTGGGCCTAGGCAGTAACAGGCTGGCGTTATTTAGGCTGGGGAGGGCCAGTAATAATGGTCCTCACCCGCCCTGGTAATGTCAGACTGTTGCTGCTTGGTTGGTATCGGGCTGAGAATAAAAAAAATACAAATGACCCTAACACCCCCCCCCCCCCCCATTTTATGCATAAATAATTAAACAATAAAAAAAAATGTGTGGGGTTCCTCCTATTTTCATTCTCAGCCAGATACCAACTAAACAGCAACAGCCTGACATTACCAGGGTGGGTGAGGACCATTGTTACTGGCCCTCCCCAGCCTAAATAATGCCAGCCTGTTACTGAATAGGCCCAGGAGCACCATTTTTGACCGCCTGTGGTGGTGGGTATCGGGGAAATAATTGGGGGTTAGCGCTAGCTGTTTTTGTGGCTAGCGCTAAGCCCTGGCTTAGTAATGGATTCCGTCTATAAGACAGCTTCCATTACTAAGCCTGTAAAGTAAAACGCTGGTCAACGACATAGTCCATCGAATCCGAAAAAGTCCTCTGCATACACAGATCTGAAATGCTAAGAAAAAAAACATGAAAAATAGGTTAGTACATTTATAGTGCCCTCTCTTAAAGAAAACACCCATATCCAGTGATTCCTAACAGGGAGCCTCCAGCTGTTGCTAAACTACAACCCCATCATTTCCTGACAGCCTTTGGTTGTCTGGGAAAGATATCAGTTGTAACTTAGCAACAGCTGGAGCCTCGCTGTTTCTAAACTACAACTCCCATCATGGGAGTTGTAGTTTAACAACAGCTGGAGGCACCCCCTTCCTAAACTGCAACTCCTGTCATTGAAATTGTAGTTTAACAACAGCTGGAGGCACCAGCCGCTTCCTGGCCACCCGCCTGCAAGCTGTTGCAAGACTAAAACTCCCAGCATGACCTAACAGTAAGGACATGCTGGTAGTTGTAGTTGCACCAGCTGGGCAAGACATTTTTTGGGGGCCCTACACACCACCACCCCCTCCCTTCCTGATTAACCGAAACACACTAACAGACATACTTTTACAGACACACTCACTCACCTGGCCATTCGTGGTTTCTGCTTTCCTCCGGTGGCTGGGACTGACGTGTGACGTCGCTGACGTCCTCCTGTGCGGGTCTGCGGAGGAACATCACTTTTGTGACATCCCCCATCAGTCCGAGCACCACTTTTGAAGAGTGAACCACAGCCAGGGCTGGTGCAAGGATTTTTGCCATCCTATGCAAAAGCTCATTTTTCTGCCACCCACTTGGGTGTCTGGATTTTGGTCTAAAAAATATTGCCATACGGTGACTAAATACCACCAAAACAGAACAATAGCACCATACTGTGATTGAATAACACTACCATACTAGAAAAGAACAATACCACCATACCGTGACTGAATAACACAGCCATACCAGAACAGAACAATACTGCCATACAGTAACTGAATAACAATGCCATAATAGAACAGAACAATAACCCATACCATGACTGAATAACACTGCCATACCAAAACAGTTACAATACCAAATTTACAGTGACTGAATAACACCACCATACCAGAACAGAACCATATCGCCATACCGTGACTAAATAACAATGCCATACCAAAAGAACAATACTGCCATACCTTGACTAACACTGTAATAACACATACCGTTAAAAATGCAAGAGATATTTCTCACACATGCATGGTATATTGTATATATTGTAGGGAACAGCTCACACAGTGGGGGTCAGCAATGACAATATTCACACACAGAGGCGGCTCTCTAATTAGGCGATTTAGGCGGCCGCCTAAGGCCTCGCGCTAAAAGGAGCCTCGCGGCCGCCTAAATCTTTGTGTAATTCAGGGGTTTCAAACTCCCGGCCCGCGGGCCGCAAATGGCAACAATTTGTGACCCGCACCAAGTATGTGTAATTTGTATTGGCCGACGCCCGGGACATGCAGTTCCGGGAACCGGGCAGGTAACTTCTTCAGGCATTTAGCCCTGCTTTGGGCAGGCAGCTCTAAATGCCAGAAGGCTTCACTTACCCCGTCCTCCTCCTCCCTGTCTCCGGTTGGCCGGCCAGCCCGAGTCTGATGAGGGACGTCGCACATGTCCCTCTGCAGACCCGCACAGGAGGACGTCAGTGACGTCACTCATCAGGCCGCCGCTGGAGAGGAGAAGCGCAGCGCAGGACAGGTAAGTGTGTCCATGTGTATGTGCATTTGTGTCTGTGTCTGTGTGTGTGCGTGTGTGTGAGAGAGTTGGGGGGGATGATGACAATGCTACCTAATGTGGGGACCCTGCTACTACCTAATGTGGGGAACCTGCTTCTACCTAACGTGGGGAACCTGCTTCTACCTAATGTGGGGAACCTGCTACTACCTAATGTGGGGAACCTGCTACTACCTAATGTGGGTGTGGTATCCCGGTGCCGTATTGCCTACCGTACCTTGTATGGTGGTTCCCAAAGTCAGAGTTACTACGTTCAGGTGGAGTCCCCTAGGTGGACCCCTAGTCGCCTCTTTCTTTATAATTTTGTAATGTCTAAATATATATATATATATATATATATATATATATATATAATATAATGTATAGTAGTATACTTACCTTGGTAGCGTCACAGGACCTTCGGTCATGTGACTGTGTTAATTCCTCTATGGTATGTTGGAGGACCTTTGGAGGTCCTTGGTTCACATGGTTACCCATAAGTCCTTGTACAAAAGATTGACAGTTGTTATGGACCAGTGAGCTTAAGTCCAGCCCCTGCCCATATAAGGGAGCTGTAGCCAATGATCGCTCTCTTGGGTTGCTGCTCTTGTGGATGCCGGACTATTAGGAAGGATCTGCACAACTTCCAAAGACAAGCTAGGCCAGAAGCCTGCCAGCCTCAGCCTGAAACTAAACCGTGAGTTAAAATCTCAATCCCCGCTAAAGCTGGCGTGACTACTGGACCGAATCTAACCCCTAAATCCAGTGCATCACCGCAACAATTACCTTCCTACGCTCAATAGACTCACGAGGTCCCAACTACTTGTCAAGCTCTAATAGACTTTGTTATATAGACTGTTCCTGTTCATTATTGCATAACATCTTCAGTAAAAGTTCCGACAAGTTTCTGCAAATCTCCGGTTGTGGACAATCAATTATTTCCTATCTCCCTATCGCTCTTGGGAAGGGTGGCGATAGGACAAGCATACAGAGAATAGCCCTCATCCTGGCGTCACAAATAGAAAGGGTTAAGCAAGCACCCTTTAGTAACCGCACAGCTACACCCCCAAGCTACCACATGGGGAACCTGCTACTACCTAATGTGGGGAATCTGCTTCTTCCTAATGTGGGGAACTTGCTACTACCTACCTAATGTGGGGAAGCTGCTACTACCTACCTAATGTGGGGAAACTGCTACTACCTACCTAATGTGGGGAACCTGCTTCTACGTAATGTGGGGAACCTGCTACTACCTAATGTGGGGAACCCCAGAAGTAGCACCCCCATCATCCATCAGCTCATGCTATTACCACACGGAGATAGGGGGAATGGGGGTTGCTGGTGGATGATGAGGGGCGCATGATGGGGGCATTATATGTAAAAGGTGCATGATGGGGGCATTATATGTAAGGGACACATACGGCCCAGCCTCACCCAGCTGCTACCTCCAGTGGCCCCCAGATAATTTGAGTTTGAGACCCCTGGTGTAATTAGAGAGCTGCAGGCTGCTGTAATAAAAAATATATCTCAGCAGCCTTTCCCGGTCAAAATTTTTAATTGTTTAGCCCAGGGGTGGACTGACCGGCCGGTCCATTCATCTGTCGTCCAAAGGACCGGCCGGGAAAAGGGCCCACTGTCCGCCGCCTGTCACATTAAATAAAAAAATTTTTTTTTTCAATTGCCTGCAACACCCAGACCCAGCACACACCCGGGCCCGGTGCTGCTGACTTGCATCTCCCACACAGCCATGGCAGCCCTGTAAGAGAACCGCAGTGGCTGCCTGGGAGAGGTGCTTTGAACTCCGGCGTGGCGCTGCTGCACTTAGACGTGGAGTCACTAGAGATGAGCGGATTGAAGCTGACAAACCCAAACCCTTACGAATTTCATGAAATATTCAATTTGCGACGAATGCGAATATCGCCGCAATTTGATCGTGCGAATCGCTTCATTAAACTTCATTTTACAGCGTTCCAGGCTATTGGAGACCTAAAATGGCAGATCCACGTGTGAGTACATGGGGCAGGGGATTATGGGAGGGCGGGAAACAGCGGCAGGAATGAAGGTAGGCGGGATGACCCTGAATCACATGTGAAATGCAGCTTATCAGCATTCACTGACCCCTGTGATGTCACAGCCCCTATATAATCGGCAGCCATCTTGCCTCTCTTCATTTCGTCTATGCACTCAGAGATAGAGAGAACGGGACTGCGTGTGTCTGACTAGCTTATACCACAGCGTTACACTGCAACTGCTAGTCACATCAGCATTGGGGAAAGACAGGAGTGCAGAGTGCTTTGCTGTTGTCACTGAGAAGGATCATTGATAGCTAAACCTCCTATTCACGTTATTGAGCATTACAGCAGAGAGGGGCAGATAGCTGCCAGCTGCCTCATACAGATCAACAAGCTGCCTGAACTTTATCAACCATCTTACCACCTCATTTTTCAGCGCAATTCAGTATTTTGTTTGCTCCACAAATCATCTGCTGCTCAGAATTGTGTGACAGAGTGCAATATAGGGTTTAATCCCTGTATTTTTTTTTTTTTTTTTTGTGGTGCTACACTGTTGGGTCCTGCTGCTGTTCACAAATATGTTATTTTTCAGCGGGCTGTAGTGCATTTGTCAGCCCTCATACGGGCATAACACATGCCTACATCAAAGCAGTCTACTATTCTGTATCTGTAACAAGTCTAGATACAGGGAAAGTCTCGACTCCTGGCAAAAGTAATCACCTACTGGTGTTTCTAAAAAATACTTATTTTTTCTGCGTAAAGTTGCGCATATTACTGCCCTCATCAGTACATACCGCATAGGTACATTCAAGTATTGTACCATTTTTTACCTGTTAATCTGTCAAGGGGCTACATACTGTCAAAGTCCAAACAATAGTATTCACCGACTGGTGTTTTTAAAATACAGAGTTTTTTTCTGCGCATAGTTGCGCATATTACTGCCCTCATCAGTGCATACCGCATAGGTACATCCAAGTATTGTACCATTTTTTACCTGTTAATCTGTCAAGGGGCTACATACTGTCAAAGTTCAAACAATAGTATTCACCGGCTGGTGTTTTTAAAAAATACTTATTTTTTCTGCGTATAGTTGCGCATATTACTGCCCTCATCAGTGCATACCGCATATGTACATCCAAGTAGTGTACCATCTTGTACCTGTTAATCTGTCAAGGGCCTACATACTGTGAAAGGACAGCCATAAGTAATCACCTGCTGCTGTTCTAGACAAATACTGTTTAAAGAGTAGTGTAGCGTATTGTAATACCCTCATATACGCACTAAGTATGTCAGACAGAGAAGTGCCAGGACGTGCACAGAGGAGTGGCAGAGGCCTAAATACTTCAGGCAGAGTTGGCAGCAGACAAGGGGCGAGTGGCAGCAGGAGTCACAGGGAGAGGCCTGAGCTCCCTTTATCAGCCAGCGGTCGTGTCTCGACCAGCAACCCATTTGCCGTCGTCGATTGGTTAACACACTCATCCACATCATCACAAGTGACATCTCACACCCCCAGTCAACAGTCGGTGGGTTCACAACCCTCAGTTTGCATGGCCCAGGAGCAGTCCCTGGCCTCCCATTGCCTTTTTCCTATGCTGTTCCCTCTCCTAGAGAAGTATTTTATGCTGTGGGTTCAGCTCTACTATTGACTGAGGACGATCTAATAGAGGACAGTCAGCAGCTACTGCCCAGCCAAGAAGGGGAGGAGACATGCGCCGCTAGGCGGCCAAGTAGTGATGCGGAGAGTGACGTGGGAGGCAGTGTTGCAAGGGTTCAGGGTCCTGAAGCAGACACTGTTGGGGAACCTGAGGAGGACATCAGTGATGTGCACACACTGATGATGAAGCTGAGCCGGGTGCAGAAGGGGCTTCATCATCATCAGGAGAAGAGAGTTGCAGATTGCCCTTAAGGCAGCAAGGCGTTAGCACGGTTGGCAGTCAGCGTGGTTGCAGGAGTGGAAATTCAGGAGCCAAAAGTGTCTGGGGGAGACCACCTGCTTCGCGGCAGCCTACCTTTCCGGGAGGTAGTGGAACAGGGGTTCCTGGAGACGGCGCCAGTAGCAGTCAATTAGGGCGGACTGCAGGTGGGAAAATCAGCTACTCGGCGGTGTGGAAGTTTTTCATCAGGCATCCGGCGGAGGTTCACATAGCCACATGTAAGATCTGTCGGCAGAAGGTGAAGCATGGCCAGGGTCCCAATATCGGCACAACAGCCCTGCATCAACACATGCTTCACCATCATAAAGCGGCCTGGGAGAACCGTGGCTCCGATGTAGTGGTCAAGCCTGCTGCATCACCCAGTGGCCATCCGCTCCCCCCTTCATCCAGCCAAGGCTCCACCACCTCAGCCAAAGAGAGCTGTGTGTCAAACCCTCCTTCTGTCGCTCCTGCTTCTCCCGCTTTTAGTCAGCCATTCCGCCAACAATCCCTCGGCGAAGCCATGTCCAAGAGACAACGGTATGTGCCCACTCATCCAACGGCACAGAAGTTAAATGTGCTCCTGTCCAAGTTGCCGGTGTTGCCGTCCCTCGCTTTTCAAGTGGTGGACTCTGCACCTTTCAGAGAATTGATGGCTTGTGCCGAGCAGAGGTGGAGAGTCCCAAGCCGTCATTTGTTTGCGAAGAAGGCAGTATCAGCCCTGCATAAGTTTGTACACGTGAAGGTGGGCCAGTCTTTGAGCCTGTCGGTGTGTTCAAAAGTGCACTGCAGCGCCGACTAGTGGAGCTGTAACTACAGGAAGGGACAATACTTGTCTTTTACAGCCCACTGGGTAAATGTGGTTCCTGCACAGCCACAACAGCAACTTGGACAGGTCCCACCGCTTCCTACTCCTCGCTCTCAGGCAGTTGGTCCTGTTACAATGTGCGACGCCGCCTCCTCATCCTCCACCGTGTCCTCGGCCTCCAGTGCACGTCCAAATCTCGGTGGCCCTTCATCGTACCATGTGTGTAGGGCACGGCGGTGTCAAGCTGTTCTTCACATGGTTTGCCTTGGCCAATGGAGTCACACAGGGAGGAACTGCTAAAGTTCATTCGTAAAAAACATTGTGTCCGCGCTGCGACAAGGAAGTGTGAAACATGCGCCCTGCATGGCACACGTGTTGAATCTGGTTGTCAAGCACTTCCTCAAGTCTTCACCTCATTTGCAAAACATCCTAAAAATGGCAAGTAAACTGTGCATGCACTTCAGCCACTCGTGCATCGCCAAGCACACCTTCCTTGAGCTGCAGCGTCAGAACGGTATCCCACAACATAGTCTTATTTGTGACGTTGCCACACGTTGGAATTCCACCCTCCATATGTTGGACAAACTATATGAACAAAGAAAAGCCATCACCGATTTCTTGATGATCCAAGCAGATAGGAGTACTCCCCTGTGTAACTTCATTGTGAACCAGTGGTAGCTCATACGTGACACCTGCCGTTTGCTGAGGCCCTTTGAGGAAGCCACATTATTTGTAAGTCGCCTGGAATACGCCATGAACGACGTAATTCCACCCCTACATTTCCTACAACAAATGATTGAAACCATGGCTGGTCACGGCAATGGAGATGTTGTGCCTACATGTCAAGACTACATGAGCCCTGTGAATCAGGAATGACTACATGAGCCCTGTTGAATCGGGAATGGATCAGCCAGGATTTCCAGCCACCAATGCCAGATGCCTCAGAGTAGATTGACCATGCTGCTACACCAACACTTCCCAATTATGGGTGGTTATGAAACCCTCTTGGGTTATCAATGGTTTTGAAACCCTCTTTGGTACTGCGAATGCCTACTCCTGGCTCATCCTGTGTCTTTCAGGAACTACTTGCCTCGCAAATGCTTCGGCCCTTGGCCCTTTAATTTTTGGATGTTTAGAAGTAGCTAAATACATGCTTAATGCAAATTTCAACATTGATCTTTAAATGTAAGGGGTTATGAAACCTTCTTGGGTACTGCAAATGCCTGCTCCTGGCTCATCCTGTGTCTTTCAGGAACTACTTGCCTCACTGACGCTTCTGGCCTTGGGCCTTTAATTTTTGGATGTTTAGCAGTAGCTAAATGTAAGGGGTTATGAAACCCTCTTGGGTACTGCGAATGCCTGCTCCTGACTCATCCTGTGTCTTTCAGGAACTACTTGCTTCACGGGTGCTTCTGGCTTGGGCCTTTAATTTTTGGATGATTAGCAGTAGCTAAATATATGCTTAATGCAAATTTCAACATTGATCTTTAAATGTAAGGGGTTATGAAACCCTCTTGGGTACTGCGAATGACTGCGCCTGACTCATTCGCTCGGCCAGGGCCTTCTCCTACCCCGCCGGGGCCGATCCGAGGTCCTCACTAAACCATCCAGTCGGTAGTAGAGACATGCAGTGTGTACAAAGGGCAGGGACTTAATGAACCCGAGCTTATGACCCGCACTCAGTTGGAATTCTTCTTTCCTGGCAAATAATTGCAATCCCCGATCCCTATCACGAACGGGGTTCAGTGGGTTACCCGCACCTGTCGGTGAAGGATAGACACACGCTGGTCCGTTCAGTGTAGCGCGCATGCAGCTCCGGACATCTGAGGGCATAACACACCTGTTATTGCTCGATCTTGCGATTGATCGTGCAATGTAAGGGTTTATGAAAGCCTCTTGGGTACTGCTGATGCCTACTCCTGACTGCTCCTGTGTCTTTCAGGATCTTCATGATGCTTCTGGGCTTGGGCCTTTCATTTTAGGATTTTTGATATACATACATACATGCTTAATTAAAATGTCAACATTTATGGTGCAATGTATGGGGTTATTGAACACTCTTAGGTAGTGTTTTTTCAAATTTTCTGATAATTTTCACAGTAATAAACTTGCATTTTCCAGAATAATAACCATTACACCATTGAACGCTTGTTGTGTGCGATTTTTTAATTAACATTTTCAAAAATAATACGGAGAGGGATGAACTCTGCTTCTTTATTTCAGAAAAAATTATTTTAGAGAAGAATGTCTTTTGGTGGTCCACCGTCCTGCATTATAGAGTCTTCTGGACTCTTGGATATGCTCTTGTTCTTAAACAAAGGTACAAAAACAAAAAATGGCCGGTCAGGGCCTACATCTCAAGGCCACATGAGCCCTGTGGGTGCTTGTGAGATTATGTCCTTTGTACCCACATGGCGGGGTCCGGGACTCAAATTTTGATTTAAATGTCAAATAAAAAAAATCAGACATTTCAATGGTCTCCTCATGCTGCATCCAACTCCAGGCTGCGTCATTCAGGTAATATATAGGTAGCACCCGCTGTCCTAAATTTTCATCAAAATTTTTAGTCAAAAATGTTTGTCTTTTTTATTAGGGATTGTGAAGCTTTAGTGCATACTCATGCATCAGCCAACTCCAGGCTGTGTCATTCAGGCAATATATAGTTTACTGATGCCGCTGCTGGGCCTGGGAATTTCACATTTTCGCATTGGTAGCACCCTCTATCCAAAATCTTTTTCAAAAATTTCTACAAATTTTGAGTTTTTGGGGGGATTGTGAAGCCCTGCTGTGTACTTATGAATCAGCCAACTCCAGGTAGCACCCGCTATCCAAAATCTTTTTCAAAAATTTCTAAAAATGTTGTGTTTTTTGGAGGGGATTGTGAAGCCCTGCTGTGTACTCATGAATCAGCCAACTCCAGGCTGTGTCATTCAGGCAATATATGGTTTACTGATGGCACTGCTGGGCCTGGGAATTTCAAATTTTCGCATAGGTAGCACCCGCTATCCAAAATCTTTTTCACAAATTTCTAAAAATTTTGTGTTTTTTGGGGGAGATTGTGAAGCCCTGCTGTGTACTCATGAATCAGCCAACTCCAGGCTGTGTCATTCAGGCAATATATGGTTTACTGATGCCGCTGCTGGGACTGCGTCTTGGAATTTCACATTTTCTCTTAGGTAGCACCCACTATCCAAAATCTTTTTCAAAAATGTCAAAAAATTTTGTGTTTTTTGGGGGGGATTGTGAAGCCCTGGTGTGTACTCATGGATCAGCCAACTCCAGGCTGTGTCATTCAGGCAATATATGGTTTACTGATGCTGCTGCCTGGCTTGGGTCTGGGAATTTCAAATTTTATCATACGTAGCATCATCTTTTAATCTTAAAGATTGTGAAGGCCTAGTGCCTACTCATGCTGCTGGCAAATCCGGGCTGTGCCATTCATCCTCATGCTGCCAACACCTCCACACTGTGTCATTCAGCCACTATATGATCTCCTCATGCTGCCAACACCTCCACGTTGTGTCATTCAGCCACTATATGGTCTTCTCATACTGATGCCATCTCTAGGCTCTGTCATTGTGCCTCTCTGCGGCAGTGATTCTAAAAGTGATGCCGGTAATGTGCACGTTATTCTGAATAACAGTATTATTTCACTACCCCAGCACACTCCATATGTGTTTTAGAACACAGCAAAGTGTTTTATACCCCTATTGAGACTGTCTTTAGGCTAGAAACAGCCTTACTTAATATAGATTCGCCACAAAAAAATTTGGATCAAAACAAACTTTTTCAGAAAATTCGGCGAATCGGCCGAATCGAATTTTTGAAAAACCTTACGTCTAAGCGCAGCAGTGCCACGTCGGTGTTCACTGTGCCACCGATCAGTGCGCCCGCGCCCTGCTCTCTCTCTCTCGTACAGGCCCTTTCTGTCCCCAGTGTACAGAGTCTTGCCTTTCCTCAGTGTACAGAGCCCTGCCTTTCCTCAGTGTACAGAGCCCTGCCTTTCCTCAGTGTACAGAGCCCTGCCTTTCCTCAGTGTACAGAGCCCTCCCGAAGAAGTGCCCTGATCTCTCTGCCGGCCTTCTCAGTCGACAGCTGAATGGATCCAAAATAGGGTAGCCTGGCCAGGTGGGTGGCTTACGAATTGTATAGTTGTATGTATATTCTACCTCCCTTTCACCGCTCCCTACATGATGGCACAGTCTGATTTATAAGTTATATGTGAAATATAAGTTATATCTCTGACTGTACCATCATGTAGGGCGCGGTGAAAGGCAGGTAGAAGATGGAGTAGGCTTCCCAGCAGCACAGAGAATTTCTGGCCGGAACTGTAGTGAAGAAGACATTCTGACTGACTACATTTCCCTCCAGAAATACTCTGTGCTGCTGTGCTATTTCTGTAATAAATCTAAGAGGCCTCAACCTCACCCAAGCAGGGGCCAAAAAAGGTAAAGTATGTGGCTTATAAATGTTCCAGTTGCTATTTTTCACCTGCCTTTCACTGCTCACTATATGATGGCACAGTCAGAGATGAGTTCTATATATGACTGTGCCATAATGTAGTGAGCGGTGAAAGGCAGGTACTCCTGTGAAAAACTTTTTTTTTTCCTTTTTAAATCAACTCATGCTAGAAAGTTAAACGGATTTGTAAATTACTTCTATTAAAAAATCCTTCCAGTACTTATTAGCGTCTGTATACTACAGAGGAAATTATTTTCTTTTTGCATGTCTCTTCTGTCACGACCACGGTGCTCTGTGCCGACACCTCTGTCTAGGTCAGGAACTGTCCAAAGCAAGAGAAATTCCCCATAGCAAACATATGCTGCTCTGGACATTTCCTAGAATGGACAGAGGTGTCAGCAGAGAGCATTGTGGGCGTGACAGAAAAGAAATCCAAAAAGAAAAAAATTTCCTCTGTAGTATGTAACCGTTAATAAGCTGTGAATAGTGAGGTTATGATATATATTAAAAAGTTTGCCTTAAAATAAGCAATTTATACAGTTAATTTTAATTATGCCTGCTTACTTTTTTTTTTTCTTTTCATGCGCTTGGGGGGCCTCAGATTTATTTAAGCCTAAGGCCTCAAAAAGTCTAGAGCTGCCTCTGTTCACACAGACAGTTGGTTTCAAACGTCCAAGAGGATGTTTATTTAAAGGGGTACTCCGGCGCTAAGACATCTTATCCCCTATCCAAAGGATAGGGGATAAGATGCCTAATCGCAGGGGTCCCGCCACTGGGGACTCCCGTGATCATCCACACCACACCCCGCTAGAATCAGCCCGCAGAGCGTGCTCGCTCCGGGTCTGATTACTAGCGATCACGGGGACAGAGCATAGTGACGTCACGGCTCCGCCCCGTGTGATGTCACGCTCCGCCCCCTCAATGCAAGCCTATGAAACTATGGATACTGAAAGCCTGTGCTAGCATTTCTCCTGCGGTGTTGCTATCAGGATGTGAAGAGTGGGAGAAGAGGGTTGCATTGACAATCCAACACAATTGGCAACACATTGAACACATTTTATAAGTGTTCAGAAAATTGTAACTAACTCACGAAAGAATAAAGTTACGTTAAAACCAAGCACATTATTGTTTTTCTTGTGAAATTCCCAATTAGTTGTGTCACATGACCTTCTTCCTATTGAAAAAACAAAAGTTGGATTCAAAATGGCCAACTTCAAAATGGCTGCCAGGGTCACCACCCATATGGAAAAGTTTCCCCCCTCACATATACTAATGTGTCATAAACAGGAAGTTAATATCACCAACCATTCCCATTTTATAAGGTGTATACATATAAATGGCCCACCCTGTACAACTCTCAGAATGTCCTCACTGACAGGGCATGATAGGAGTTATACTCCTGTAACGGCTAGACGATGGGTGGGAGATCTGGAGCAGGGGCTGCTGCGAGCGGTGGCGAGGCAAAGATAGGCAGTGGTGAGGGGGACCTTACATACATGGTAGGAGAGCGGCCTGAGGTGGGGGTGTTGGCAATAGGCAGGGGGGGTTCCGCTCCACGACCACCCGCCCGCAACTACCAGCTGTTGCAACTACAACTCCCAGCATGTCCTCACTGTAAGTGCTTGCTGGGAGTTGTAGTCCTGTACGGTTAGTCGGTGGGTGGGAAATGTGGAGCCGGGGCTGCTGCGAGCGGCGGAGAAGCAAAAATAGGCGCCCAGTGGGGTTGGGGGGGGGGGGGGGGGGGTTGGTAAATGTGACACACAGGAGGAGAGCAGGGGACGTGATTTCATTATTCCCGCAGGAGCTGTGGTCTCGGCTCCCAGTGGGAAATATGAAATCCCGCACTCCAAAGCAAGTTTTGTAAGCTAGGTCCAGGTTGGCTTACATTTATGCTGCTTTGGAGGTGGTTGCAAATTTTGTGCGACTGTTGCACTGCAAAATCAAAACTGAAATTTGCTTTGGTAGGGTACGTTCACACTGAGGAATTTGAGTGGAAATCTCGCTTTTTTTTACGTGTGGAATTTGTGCGGAATAGATGAGGAGGAAACAGTTTTTTTTTTTTTTTTGGCCTATAACCACTAATTTTATGTCAGACAGGAGGCTTGTATTAATGCATATTCTTCCTTTATTAAACTCAATAGCAGAAAGAAACATGCAGTGTAAACTTTAATAAACAAGAGAAAAAACTGTATAGGGTGCCTAGCAACCCCTTACGCCTCCCATCTCCAATCCGACCAATCCCAACTCAGGACGCTCCATATAAACCGACTCCGGACCCGCCTCTTCCTCTATCTTTCTGCTCAATAGCAAGATAAGTATATAGCTCTTGTGAGAACTGTGGAATTTTACATTGAATGTGGCATTAGGCCCATTATTAATATTTATTCAGTTTTTTCTATTTGCCCTTGTTACTGTTCAGTCAATTACCAGGGTCGGTACTTCAGACCATGTCCTTTTCTGCCTGGTACTGCTTCTCACTGCTTTTTCCCTGTTTTCTGGTCTCCCAGGTTTTCTTTCCACTACACCCCCCCCCCCCCCCCTTTTTTTTTTCCTATTCCCTACTGGGTCTTATGTTCTATTTCTTATGGGATTTTTCTGCACTACTTACTGTTACTCAGCCTTTGCTGTCTTTTCTCCCCCTTCTTCTGTGGTCCTCGGCATTCCCTTCAGTGTGGCGGAGTCCGCCATTCTTGGTGACGTCAGCCTTTTTTCTTCACAGTGCGAGGGGGGCGGTTCCTGCCCCCTCTCACGCTCTGTTTCTGCTCTTCTGTGCAGCAGAAGGGATGCAGCCACCAGAGTGCCTGTACTCGTGGCCACGCCCCCTCCCTGTTCAGCTGCGGGACAGCACTGTTTTTCATCTTTCATCTTTTAAAGTATAGCCTGTTCTAGTGCTATGTCTGTGGTGTTGAAGTTAACTCTAGAGATGCAGTAAGCACAGGTTGTAGGTTTGAGTCCTACTACTGTTATATTGTTTTAACACTTCCGTTATATCTAGTACAATTTCCTCTGTGTTATAGCCTGGCAGCTGTGGCTCAGCAGTTAGGTCATTGGCCTTTCTAGTGCTGCTTTGCTGAATTTCAGAGTTCAATCCTCAATCATTCAGGTATTTCTAATATTGACAGTCAGAGTGTATATATTTTATTCATTTGTTTGTTTTTTTGTTTACAGCCCCATATTGCTAGCTCTTAACCCCTTCCATACCAATACTTTGCCCTATGTCTGACATTAAATCTGACCTGACCCTGGGGGATGGCCCCCCTTCCGGGCATGAGCCTGAATTATTGTCAGCCAAACAAGTTCACCAGCTTGTTAATAGATCGGTCCATACTGCCTTGGTGTCTGCCATGGCGTCTGTAAATGAGACCATTTCGAAATCAGTTTCTCTAGCGATGTTGCAATCCTGTCAGGTGGCTACGGTTGACCCTGCGGTTTTGATTCCTACCCCAGTCCCCTCAGTTCAGGGGCCTAGCACGCACAAATCAGGGAAATAGGACCGGAAGCGTCACCACTGCTCTGACGTCTTGAACTTTCCTGTACCCCATCACACGTCAGGAGATGGCTTAAACATGACTACGGGTGCCATACCTTCGGGTTCCACCCCCAATTCAGATGCCAAACCCTCTGCCCGTGAGGATGGCAAAGCACTTCGGGCTTCGCGCTCAGCGAAACGTTCTAAGCCTGACTTCTATATGGAGGAGTCGGAGGAGGACTCTGTTTCAGCGGACGACCTCTCAAACCCTTCTGTCGAAAGCAGTGACGGTGAGGATGATTGTGTGGAAGATGGTCGTTCCCTGCCTGGTCCCGCTATCACGGCTGCCCAATCTTCACATACGGTACTGGATTCCAAAGGAGTTCCATTCTTTGACCCTGATGCAATTTCTCACCCGCGGTCAGGGGAGTGGGTGCCCCTGCCACAAGTGGCGAAATACTTAGAAGCATGGCTTCGGAAACCCCTTGATAGGGGTAATCGCAGTAAATTAAGGGCAGAATGCCCCAGGCCATTGCTTGACAATAAGATTGGCATGACCCCTGAATTGGATCCAATATTGATTAAGTACCTACTGAAATCAGGGAAAAACCGGAGACGGGGAGTCGACCGCTCCTTTAAAGGAGTGCAGGATAAAATGATAGACTTTCTGGGACCCCTGACCAAGATTTTGAACCTGGCTGAACATGCCGTTGCCATGGGTGAGCCAGTGGATGCTGAGGTCCTTGAGGGTCCTTGAGGGTGGGCCTTGAGAATTACGTGCCTGTTGGGTAACGCCAACACGGCGATGTCAGCCGAGCGTCGTCGCTCGATTCTCATGCGCCTTGACCCTCAACTTACACATCTGGCCACCGAGGAACCGGGTCCCTCGGCTGAGGGTCTCCTCTTCGGAGATTATTTTATAAAAAAATATCAACAAATTTGTCGGTCAGTTTTCAAGCCTTGACAAGGCACAGACTTCACTTAAAAAGACCCAAAACCAAAAGGTTTTTGGAATGGCCGGGAGGAGTAGGGGTTGTCCTTCTGGCCGAGGCCCCACTTATAGACCCTATCACAGAACACAAGTGCAATATGTCTATGAAAGACCCCAAGTGCATGCAGCGGCTCCACCAACTGCTCCTTCTCCATTCTTCCCTACTCGAGGACGTCCCTGGAGGGCGAGAGGAGGTTCTTGTGGATTTTCCAAGAGTAGAGGATCAGATGAGTCAGGGGATCCCGATAGGGGGCAGACTGCGGTATTTTTTCCCCGCTTGGTCAAGGATTACCTCAGACCCGTGGGTACTACGGGTGGTCAGGGGTTATGTCATAGAATTTAAAGCTCCATCGGTGCAAATGCGGTGGCCGAGACTAATTCAGTTTTCGAATACGGACAAAGACCTGATTCGCTCAGAGATAAACGATCTGTATACCAAACGTGCCATATCCCCGGTTCCTATGAATCATCAAGGATTTCTCAGCAATATCTTCTTGGTAAAGAAGAAAGATGGAGGGCTCAGACCTGTGATCAATTTGCGGGATCTAAACGAGTACGTTTTGTATCGCCACTTCAAAATGGAGAGCATAAATTTACTCAGGGATTTACTATTCCCAGGAGACTGGTTGGCAAACATAGACTTGAAGGACGCGTACCTCACGGTACCGATACATCCTTCTTGTCGCCCATGTCTCCAATTCACATGGGAGAATCAAAAATGGGAGTTTTCATCTCTCCCGTTCGGCCTGTCCTTGGCCCCGTGGTGTTTCACCAAAATGATGAGACCAGTTATGGCGGTCCTCAGGAGTCGAGGTGTGCTGTTGATAATATATCTCGACGACATACTAATTATGGCTTGTACGAGAGATCAAATTTTACTGCATGTACATTGGACGGTCTCGCTTCTAGAGGAACTGGGGTTCCTTCTCAATGAGAAAAAGTTGATCCCTATCCCTGCTCGGGCTATGGAGTTTCGGGGGTTTCTGGTAGATACCCCTTTGGCGACTCTCAGTTTACCCCACAAAAAGTTGACTCTGATTGGCAAGGAAATAACGACTTTGCTAAGGAGAGGGCTGGTGTCCTTGCGTGCGGTTGCTCAGATTGTAGGTCTGTTGTCGGGATCGATTCAGGCGATATTTCCAGCACCGCTAAATTACAGGGCATTACAACACCTCAAGACTAAACATCTCTTGGAGGGTTTGTCCTATTCTGATTGAGTTCCTTTGTCTCAGGAGGCTTGGGACGAACTCCAATGGTCCAGGATTGGAATGGAAGGACGATTTTCAATTCCAAACCAGACCTGATTATAGAATCGGATGCCAGCCTGCCAGCCTGAGCGCCTGGGGAGCCTGGTGCGGATCTTTCTCCACGGGAGGGAAGTGGTCCGAGGCAGAGTTGCAATTACACAAAAACTGCCTAGAACTTCTAGCGGGGTCGTTTGCTCTCAAAAGCTTAGCTTCCCGCAGGTCAGATTGTTGTGTACTGATCCGATGGACAATATCACGGCGGTACAGTATATCAATGGTCTGGTAGGCACGAGGTCGAAAGTCCTGGCGGACATCGCCAAGGAATTATGGCTGTTTTGCCTGCAAAAGAATGTTCTGTTGCAAGCAGAGTATCTGCCGGACATATCCAACTCCGTGGCGGATTGGTATTCCAGGTACCTGATAGACGGCAGCGATTGGAGGTTGCATCCTTAATTTTTTCAAGCCATTCACTCCCTGTGGGGACCGCTGGAGTTGGATTTCTTTGCATCCCGGCTCAATCGCCAACTACCACAGTTCTTCAGTTGGCGGCCAGATCCGGAGGCTGTAGCAACCGATGCGTTCCTGCAAATATGGCCACAAGTAAGGTTGTATGCTTTTCCACCCTTCACCATGATTCCCAGAGTATTATGGCAGACGGATGCACAACAGTCCGCTCTAGTGTTGATGACTCCCTGGTGGCCGACGCAGTCTTGGTTTCCCCAAGTTCTGGGAATGACTGTGGATTATCCGAGGCTGTGTCCTCTTTTTCCTTCACTGTTACAGGGTCCGGCAGCGGAGTTCCACCCGCTGATCCTGTCCGGGAGTTTACACCTGATTGCATGGCTGATTTCGGGTCAGCAGTAGTGTTGAGCGGCATAGGCCATATTCGAATTCGCGAATATTCGCGAATATATGGATGAATATTCGTCATATATTCGCGAATATTCGCATATTCGTTATATTCTCGTTTATTTTCGCATATGTGAAAATTCGCGTATACGTAAATTCGCGTATGCGAAAATTAACATATGTGAATATTAGCCCGTTCAAACTTAGTATCCGCGGAAATTCGCATATGCGAACATTTGCATATGCTAATTTTCGCATATGTGAATTTTCGCACACCAGTCTCTCACAGTAGTATTAGAGCCTTCTTTACACCACACAAGCTGGAAGCAGAGAGGGATGATCACTGTGATGTGTACTGTGAAGAGAAAAAAAAAAAAAAAACGAATATTCGTAATTACGAATATATAGCGCTATATTCGCGAAATTCGCGAATTCGCGAATATGCGATATTCGCGAATAATATTCGAATTGCGAATATTCGTGAGCAACACTAGTCAGCAGTTTTCAATAGACCCTTTTCACAGTCAGCTAGAGACCTCATCCGAGAGGCTTGGGCTCCAGGCACCAGATTGGCTTACGGATCTGCCTGGAAGCTTTGGGTTCATTGGTGCTCACAGAGACAAATGGATCCCATTCAAGCTCCTTTGCCGGGAATTATAAATTTTGGTCGAGCGCATATGATGAGGGGAAGGCTTATAGGACTATTAATGTCTATAGGTCCGCCATCTCAGCGCATCATGTACCGGTGGATGGTCTACCGATTGGTCAGCATCCGGTGGTATGTTTTCTATTACGCGGCATAAGGTTTCGATGGCCTCCTGCCCCTAGGTACCAAGTTACTTGTGATGTGTCGCTTGTTATCCTCATGTTTTCTGCATGGGATGACAATGAGGAATTATCACTAAAATTACTATCGTATAAGTTGACCATATTGTTATGCTTGTTATCCATTAAACGCGTTTCAGATGTAAGCGCACTGGATATTTCGAGGAGACAATTTACTCCTCAAGGTTTCAAGTTTGATATTTCTCGACGCACGAAAACACAATTGCGTTCGGTATTTTATCCATATTTTCCGGACGATCCTAAACTGTGTGGTACGTTATTTAAAAGCTTATGAACAATGGACGGCTTTGTTGAGATCTCCAAGTTTTTCTCAACTGCTGACTTATTTTTGTTCTCCCTATTTACCTGTGTCTTCCCCAACGTTATCCTGTTGGGTAAGGCAGTCGATGGTTTTGGCCGGGATCGATATATATTGGTCTTTAAAGCGCATTCTACCACAAGCGCAATGGCTACTAAAATGGTCCAGTCAGGAGGTTTGCTTTCAGATGTTTTGAAAGCGGCAGATTGGTCATCGGAGGATACATTTAGGATTTTTTATTTTAAACCAGAGTCTCATGTGTCTATGATGGTTTTATAATGTGTTGATTGTTATGCTTTGAACTTGCATTGATATGAGCCTCCTGTCTGCCATAACATTTTGGATTTTCCTAGTTGTGATGATGAAAAATATAGATGTTATAAAGACAGGAGGCGAGTATCATCCCTCCCTGCTTCCCTCCTTATTACTGTTATGTTTTATGTCTCGTTTAGGATATTGAAACGAAGAAGACTTACCAGTGGTTTGTTTTGCTTGTTCGTGGTTGACCTTCAGACTTTGGAAGATCGCTGAAGGTTATTTGGTTACATCGTTTGGTTTCATCGCGGAGATCTGCAGGTTCCGGCTTGCTGTGGTTGCAAGACATGATTGGTTCTGGTTGTTGGTCGCATAAAGAAAGAGGAGGAGGCAGGTCAGAAGTCGGTTTATATGGAGCATCCTGAGTTGGGATTGGTCAGATTGGAGAGGCGTAAGGGGTTGCTAGGCACCCTATACAGTTTTTTTCTTGTTTAGTAAAGTTTACACTACATGTTTCTTTCTGCTATTGAGCTTAATAAAGAAAGAATATGCATTGATACTCGCCTCCTGTATTTATAAAATCTATATTTTTTTCCGTCATCACAACTAGGAAAATCCTAAATTATAATTTCCCTTTTTTTCTTGCGAAAAAAATTACCATTGACTCCTATTGGATTCTGCTCGCGGATTCCGCTTGAAGAATGAGAATTCTTTCTTCAATCTGAAAGGAATTCCACATCAGAATTCCACAAGTGGAATTTCCGCAGTGTGAACAGGAAAGCGTAAAACACATTACAGTTAATGGGAAGAGGAGATGTTGCTTAAGCTCTTTTGTAGATTTTTCTTACAGCCAAAATTCACACAAAAAGTTTCTTAGGCGCAGATGAGACTTTTTGTGCGACTTTTGTAAGCAAAAAAAAAACCTATGAGGTTGCGTTCACACGGGGGCATTTGCCAGCTGATCCGCAGCTGCGGATACGCTGACAAAGGCCCCTAAAGTGCTGCCCTCTTTGTGCCTGCTAATAGCGGCAATCCGCCGCTACCAGCAGACACACTGTGATGTGCGAGTCGCAGTGTATCCGCACATCCCGGCCACTCCCCCGGCTCCCTGAGCTGCAAAGAGAGCGGCCGCGATGTGTGTGAGTACACTGCAGGGTAACTCGCACATCGCAGTGTGTCTGCTGGTAGCGGTGGATTGCCGCTATTAGCAGGCACAAAGAGGGCAGCACTTTAGGGGCCTTTGTCAGCGGATCCACAGCTGCGTATCTGCTGGCAAATACGCCCGTGTGAACGCACCCTAAAGGGGAGATTTATGAAAACCTGTGCAGGAAAAGTTGCCCAGTTGCCCATAGCAACCAATCAGCTTGCTTCTTTCATTTTGCATAAGCCTTGTTAAGAAAGTAAGAAGAAAGCTGATTGGTTGCTATGGGAAACTTTGCCTCTGCACAGGTTTTGATAAATCTCCCCCTAAACCCCTTGATAAATCTCCCCCATTGACTGTAACTTTAGGGTTGTTTTTCTGCTGCAGGATAACCTTGGACCCAATCAGACACTCTCTAACAGTACTGAAAGATGGAGAAGTATCTGCCTATATTTTTTAAGCATTGTGGACAACATTAATCTTGACTTAATCCCTAACTCCATTTTCTGAAATGCATCCCCAACCATGCAAGGACCCTCCACCATGTTTTACTGTTTCCTGCAGACACTCATTATTCCACACAGCTATTTGTGTTTTAGTTATTTACTGTGTTTAACCCCTAAACGACCATAGACGTGTGAACTCGTCCATGTGCCATTAACGGGGTACGATGCAGGCTCCCATCTCGAGCCTGCGTCATATCGGCCGGCCCCCGGCTGAATCCTGTAGCTGGGGGCCGATGTTAAAGGGGTATTCCAGGCAAAAACTTTTTTTTTATATATCAACTGGCTCCAGAAACAAATCTATTAATATATATGGTACACGTTGATACGAATTTATAGCAATATGTAAATGTCGTACCTGTATGAAAAAGTTGCTGTAGGTTGGGTGATGTGGTATAACTGCAGTTCTGAAGCTGCGCTATATTTGGCTGGAGAGAGAGTGAATGAGTATAAGTCAATATTAGTGCACATGAATTGGGGAAAATTGCATATAGTGATGTTTCTATATGCTGTACCTGGCGTGTATGCTTTTAAAAAGATTCCCACGTCCAGAGTTTAACTTATGGCTGTCCTTCATATATCAAACCAGGTTCTCAAATCACAGAAACTAAACAATAAAAAAACCCCAGGTTATACAGATGGCGGCGTCTCTAGCCTGTGCTGCCTGCGACTTCCGGGTATGAACAATAGTGACGTCACTATTGTTCATACATGGAAGTCGCAGGCAGCGTGGGCTAGAGACGCCGCCGGCTGGGGCGTACCCGCCGCTGCAAGGAGAAAAACCAACAAGGACCTCACAAGAACCACCGGAGAACACCACGGAAAGCAACGGCATTATCCAGATAAACAGAATAGCAAGACACGGACTTGTAAAGTACCCGAACTAACAAATAAGGACCATTATTGTTTAGGGCCTGTGAATATATAGAACTATACAAAACAGTACAGAGAAACTTGCCGCGATACATCTGTATAACCTGGGATTTTTTTTTTGTTTAGTTTCTGTGATTTGAAAACCTGGTTTGATATATGAAGGACAGCCATAAGTTAAACTCTGGACGTGGGAATCTTTTTAAAAGCATACACACCAGGTACACTCTCTCTCCAGCCAAATATAGCGCAGCTTCAGAACTGCAGTTATACCACATCACCCAACCTACAGCAACTTCTTCATACAGGTACGACATTTACATATTGCAATAAATCTGTATCAGCGCAAACTATATATATTAATAACTTTACTTACCATTGGGCATAATATACAGGGGTGGATGCCAATAGTCCAGCAGCAGATACGGCAACCAGATCAATTTCTAGCGCTAGTGTACCATACAATAGAAAGAATTTACAAAACTGTTTAACTTTCCGGAGCCAGTTGATATATAAAAAAAAGTTTTGGCCTGGAATACCCCTTTAATAGTAGACATGTGGCGATTACAGCAGCCAGCTATTAACCCTTTAGATCTAAAGGTGCCTCTATCCAGTCACTGGTGGTCCAGTGGGGTGGATTGTCCCCCCACAGCGCAATCACGCGCGGGGGGGGGGGGATCCACTGCTGAACGTTGCTGGAGGGCTTACCTTTCGTCCTGCTGCTGCTGCGGCTCTAACAATTATAAAGCCTTTATCAAAGCTTTATCAATTGAGCGCTGAGCACACAGACCAATGGGGTTTTATGGAACCCCATTGATCTGTATGAGGAATCAAATGATTCCTCCTAAAAGTCCCCTAAGTGGACTTAAAGTATAAAAAAAAAGTTTAAAAAAGTTTAAAAACACACATTAACCCCTTCCTATTTAAAAGTTAAAATCACCCCCTTTTCCCAAATTCCATATTAAAAAAATATATAAACATAATAAAAATAACCATATGTGGTATTGCTCCGTGTGTAAATGTCCAAACTATAAAAATATATTGTTAAGTAAACCGCACACTCAATGGCGTACACGCAAAAAAATTCCAAAGTCCAAAATAGCGTATTTTTGATCACTTTTTATACCATAAAAAAATTAATAAAAGCGATGAAAAAGTTGATAAAAAAATGGTAGCGATTAAAATTTCGGATCACAACGCATAATATGAGCCCTCATATAGTCCCGTACGCGGAAAAAAAAAGTGATAGGGCTCAGAAAATGACAACTTTAAATGTATTAAATTTTTGTGCATGTATTTAAATCAAACCTATATAAGTAGGGTATCATTTTAATTGTATGGACCTACAGAATAAAGATAAAGTGTCATGTTTACCGCAAAATATACTGAGTAGAAACAGAAGCCCCCAAAACTTACAAAATGGCATTTTTTCTTCAATTTTGTCACACAATGATTTTTTTTCCTGTTTCACCATAGATTATTGGGTAAAATGACTGATGTCATTACAAAGAAGAATTGGTGGTGCAAAAAATAATCCATCAAATGGATTTTTAGGTGCAAAATTGAAAGGGTTATGATTTTTAAAAGTTAAGGAGGAAAAAACGAAAGTGCAAAGACAGAAAAATGCTTGGTCCTCAAGGGGTTAAACCTACATATGAAAATGATGGCCATTATCACTATTATCATTATATTTGGTAAAATTGGTTATTTATACACCTGACTATAATCCTGACTTTGTGCAAGTGTACCTAGAAGAATTGTTGCTGTTTTGAAGGCAAAGTTTGGTCACAATAGCTGCCAGCTGCCTCCCCATGCCATGAAACAATTCAAGACAGCACATCTATCTCCCATTTCCCCCCAGCACTGCAGCTGTCAGATCTTTCTGTCCCCAGCTGCATAATAAATTACCCCCTCCCAAGTTTGCACCATCTACAGGCTGTCTTTTTTTTTTTTTTTTTTTTTTTTTTTTTTTTTTTTTTTTTTACGGTTCAAAAGATTTATTAAACATTGATAACATATACAACATCCGCCCCAGGGCGGTAGAAGCGGGCAATCGAATACAGATAGCTGGTATCAGGATTCCATGCAATCAGTACTGAAGTTTAAACAAACACCATCATGCGCTGGATAGTACTAAATAGGCAGGCTAGTGAGACCCAGTCAATGCAGTACACTGACGTAGGCCATGATGCCATAGGTGAAGGCCAGATAGAGAGAGACAGCGGGGATAACGTATAACTAGCAAGGTTGGGGGAACCTTTGACAATGTGAAAGAAATAAACAAACAATCAAGGACATCTAGCCAACGTAGTGGGGAGCGATGTCTCATTCGAGTGTCCATTTAAGGGTCTAGAGTAGGCAATCGCTGGAACCAATGCCATCCAAACCAGGCCCCAGCCACTCAAACTAGCATATTACAGCCTAAGTCTAAATGGGTCAGGCTGGTTGGGAGGCCTAATACACTACCAATGTAAACCAAAAGAGAAAAAAGAAAAGGAAAAGAACCACACATAGACAAGACACAAAAGGGGAGAATGGAGGGGGAAGGAACCGAGCAGAAGCAGTCGGAATAGGGTTGAGAGGGAGAGGGGGAGTGGGGGTAAAGGTTGCCACAAAGACCCAAAGAGAATAGTCCGGGGGGGGGGAAGAGAGGAGAGGGAAGGAAGGAGCCCAAAGCAAAGGAGGGGAGACTAGAGAGGGAAAAAAAAAAAAAAAAAAAAAAAAAAAAAAAAAAGGGGGGGGGGGGGGGGGAGACCCTCACAGGAGAGGAAGGGCCGTATCAGTGGTGGATGGCAGCGAAACTAAATGGGGGGACGACAGAGACATGGCTCGATACTCAGGGGATGACAGAAAGTCGGTCCACAGAGTCCAGCGCTGCAGAAAACACTCAGGTTTGGACGCCATGTCCGCCATGCACTCCTCCATCCCGTAGATAAATTGCACCTCACCTATCCAGTCAGCTATGGTCGGGGGCAGGACTGACTTCCATTTGCGTGGGAGCACCCTTCGGGCAGCAGAGAGTAATATGCCGATCAGACCCTTTTTCAGAGATTTCAATTGGCCCGGCACCATCGATAGTAAGGCTACTTGGGGGGTATGGGGTACTACGGAACCTGAAATCTTGGACACGGCAGACAAGACTCCGGACCAGAAAGTTTGCAAAAGCGAGCAATCATACCAAACATGAAGCATGGTCCCGGGGGCCAAGCCGCACCTCCAACAGACATTAGGCACCTCCAACAGACATTATCCAATATATAAAAAAAATATATAATAAAAAAAGCAATAGTAAAACAATCGGAGCCTGTTTACTTCTCTCCTCTGCTCCCCCAGTGTTGCAGCTTTCAGATCCACCACTCCTGTGCTGTTCTTGCTTTTGCCGATGATGTCCAGCTCCCCTATTCTACTCTAAAATGAAAACGGAGCTGTGATTGGTTGTTGTGGGAAAAAACAGACAATGTTGATTTCAGGCAGATTGACAAATCTGAACAGGGATATAACTAGAGTCCCAAAGGCCCCAGGGCAAATTTTACTACATTCAGCCTAGATGACTATTACAACTTCCTTCCTTGTGCCACAGAGCCTACGGGACAAATATCTTAGGCTCTATACATTTCCAGCATCACCCTCCCATGGTGCCCAAATGGTAATAAATACCTGCACTCCAATTGTACTTACTACTTCTCTTTGTGCCCCCAAACAGTACATAGCTCCCTTTGTGTCCCTATTGCAGTAGTAGCCCCTTTTTATGCATAAAAACACTAGATCACCCAATTTGTACCCCCTCACATTAAATAGCCCCTTTTGTGACCCTCACATTAGTTAGCTGCCTTTAGATGCCCCACACAGTAGATAGCCCCCTTCTGCAACCCCGATCGCTACCCCCACTGCCCCCAATCAGCATGTCACCCATTTATCTTCACGTCATACCTTATATGCATTTAAACAAAATCATACTAGGTGGGTGGCCATCAGGGGTCAAGACGTAACATGCACTAGAGGGAGCTTCCCATAGCTCTTTCCGTACCTTGCGTTTCCTTATATTACTTTTGTCTACATATAGTAAGATTGTCCTGCAGTCATAAAGCAGTGGCAGGCTTTCAGATGCCAGGCAGAGCCGAAGTATGTGCCGCCTGGAATCCCCAACACATGCTCTGCTCTCGTACACTTCTCCCCAATACTACTTGGGGGCATCTAGCACTACATCAATGGCTCTGTGTCATCCTGTGATACAGCTACTGGCAGCAACAACAAGATGGAGGCAGCGTGTAATGCAGTGTAGTGGCAAGGGAGTCCCAAAGGTCCCCCTGGTCAAGGTGACCTCCATAGCTATGCCACTAAATCTGTACCATTGTAATTACTTAATAGTGTTGATCGGCATAGGCCATATTCGAATTTGCGATATTATGCGAATATATGGACGAATATTCGTCACATATTCGCAAAATTCGCGGCCTTTTTTTTTTACTATGCGGCGTAAAATTTGCATGCACATGCATCATAAAATGTGCATGCGCAATATCGCGTGATAAAAGAGCTAAAAGAAGGGAGGGATCAATATGCGTGAAAATTTGCATATGCTAATTTTCAGGCACCCGTCGGTCTATTTATATTATTTAGCGCTATATTCGCAATATTTGCGAATATGCGATATTCACGCTAAATATTTGCATTGCGAATATTCGCGCCCAACACTACTACTTAATATTATATGTAGTATTAAAGAACAAACTGTGACCTACTGCACTGACAAACCAAACTCTGCTATATGGGAATGTGTTTATGTATTTTCCGTAGGTATTTGTGTTTTTTCACCTGCAAATTTGTGCAGATATATTTTATAACACAGTTTCTTCTTCTTGTCAAAATACATTTCTCTAGTTAAGCGAAATAACCAATATATTGGAGAGTTCTGCCTGAATCTCTAGAGAGACAAAATGAAGTGTCACTATAAAATTGATTTCTAATAGGGTTCTTATTCTAATCAGTCTAACTCAGCTCAGGTCTTCAAACAATAGCCTTGCTCTGTTACTTTATCTTCACTTGTAAGTATGTTTGCAGAGTTGAAAAATGTATTGTAATTTTGCTGTCCATTTCATGGGTTGACGATTCATGACATCCTAATATCAGAATAAAAGCATTGTTTAGAAAGTCTCCGTTTTTTTTTCTATCCTTTGGTTCTTTTATTGCATTATTTCTTTCCCTTTTTAGGTCCTGTCTGCCTTTCAGAAATGTCATTCCCCACAAGGAGCACATCCTGAAATATAGAACAAGATCAATCAGCAATTCCACATTAACTGTTCTCTCAGAGAAGGTACGCTACTCTATATTCAGACAAGGACCTTCAGTTGCACAGATCATTTGATGAGGCAGAAAATAAATTTATCTCACACATCTGATGCAGTTTTAACTCTGCATAAGACAATGGAGATATACAGCTTTTCTATTCTAATGAAAAAATACCACATTTTTTAACATAGTGATAACATTAAAGGGGTTATCCAGGGAGCAGGAAAGATATTACATTTCTCATTTCCTGACATTGACCCTTTGCTTTGGACTTATATTGGAACTTTTGAAGGAGGAGGACGAGTACTCTATCATGATCATCACATGCAGGCAAAATCACACCCCCATTCAGTGGTCAATGGCCACACAATGTTAACATCACATTGGCAACATCTTGCAGCCGTTGGCCACTGCATTTAGGCGTTATACTTCCCAGTGGAGACCGAGACATAAGTGAAGTGAAGTCAGAAAATGAGGACAGGATCCTGCTCCCCAGATAACCCATTTAATGTACAGTGTCACTTTATGCTTACATTACTTCTCATAGTGGGGTTTAATGGCTTCCGATCACCTGTTATGAAATAAATTGTGTTTTCACACTAACTACATGCAAGCAGTGTTTTAAATAAATACAGACAGATGCAGCAAACTCTTCAATTGGATATGTGCTCCGAAAGTTTTTTTTTTTTTTTATTAAGATCTAACCTGTACTGGCTGAGAGAAATATACATTTGAATCCAGAAGTTTATATAAACTATATAAAATGACACATATCAATGTTTTTCTCACTATCTGACATGAAATCAGAATAAACCTTACTCATTTTACGTCAATTAGGATTACCAAAATTATTTATATTTGCCAAACGCCAGAATAATGAGAGATATTTTTTTTAAGGCATTTTATTACTTTCTGCAAAGTCAAAAGTTTACATACATTTTATTAGTATTTGGTAGCATTGCCCTTGAACTATATGACTTGGGTCAATCATTTTGGATATCCCATAAATTTTCAATAGGATTGAGATCAGGGCTTTGTAATGGCCACTCCAAAACATTGACATTGTTATCCTTAAGGCACTTTGTAACCAGTTTGGCAGTATGCTTTGGGTCATTGTCCATTTGGAAGACCCATTTCCACCCAAGCTTTAACTTACTGGCTGATGTCTTGAGATGTTTCTTCAGTATTGCCCCATAATCTTCTTTTCTCATGATGCCATCTATTTTGTGAATGGTTGGTGAAAATGATGGCTGGACATTCCTATCTTGTTTTTACTTACGTATAATTGTTTGTACAGATGAATGAGGCACCTGCAGGTACAGTATCCTGAAATTGCACCCAAAGATGATCCAGACTTGTGCAAGTCCACAATTCTCTTCCTGATATATTGGCTGATTTCTTTAGACTTCCCAATGATGTTACACACAGAAGCAGTGTGTTTCTGGTGTGCATTAATTTACATCCACAGGTGTGTCTCTAATTAACTTGGATTTTACCAATAAACCAGTAAATCAGAAGCTTCCAAAGACATGACATCATCATATGGGTTGTCCCAAATTGTTCAAAGGCATAGTAATCCTAGTACAAACAAAGTATGAAGAATTCCAGCTCGCCACCTCATAGAAGTGCACGGATCTGTGCCCGGTAGAACACTCCAATGTAGAACAGAAGAACGATGATCCAGCACTTGAAATACGAAAAAGCTTTATTGAAGATCACTGGACACAGGTAAAACTGACCATACCATCAGACGTGTATCGAGCACATGTGCTTTTCCTCGGTGATGAGGAAGAGTGCATGCACTCGAAACAAGTCTGATGGTATGGCCGTTTTTACCTGTGTCCAGTGATCTTCAATAAAGCTTTTTCGTATTTCAAGTGTTTGATCATCGTTCTTCTGTTCTATAGTAATCGTAGTGTATGTAAACGTTTGACTTTACAGAAAGTAATAAAATACCTTAAAAATTCCCTCTCTCTCATTGTTCTGGCATTTGGTGAATAAAATAAAAAAATTCTAATCCTAATTGACCTAAAATGGGTAAGGTTTATTCTGATTTCATGTCAGATAGGGAGAGAAACATTCATATGTGTCTTTTTATATAGTGTATGTAAACTTCTGGTTTTAACTGTACATTCTGAAAGTTTTTGGACACTTTTTTGACATTTGCTATATTAGGACTTTTGCTAAAAAATTTAATACATCATTCTGCATGCATCCCATAATAATAATGTGGAAAAAAAGAATTTTAGGCATTTTTACTAATTCATTCAAAAGTAAAAACTAAACTGTTGCATGAACATAGTATACAAAAAGAAGGTTGTAGCAGCATTCTTGGTCAATAAGTGGAGGCTCTTAACGCACTTTTTGATCAAAAGGTGTCCCCCATCCACCACACGGAGGTGGCCTCTCTTCACATGGGATCCTAACATGCTCATTCTCCTCACCTCTGCTGGGCATTTAGCCTCTAAAGAAAAAGTGGAGTGATTGTCCCACAGCAACCAAACACAGCATAAAACATGGGCAGGTTACCTTATTACAACTGTCTAACTCTAGAATATTTCAGTATTTCAGAGACATCATACGTATAAAAGTTGTTGGGAACAGGGGTGGTGATAAATCTTTCCCTGGTATAAGTCGAAAACTATTACTTAAGCATATTGGGATGGCTATGATGGCTAAGACTTCCCCAATGTCTCCAAGCCTCATTAATAGCAGCTTCTCTAACTATGATTCCTTTGAAAACTGCAGAATTTCAGAATAAACAATAGAGCACTGGATGAAGGGAAAGTGTTCTTGCTGCCTGTGGTTTGGTCAGCATGAAACTGATGACAAGTTCCCTTTAAAGCTCTGTATTATTAAAAATGCAGGGGTAACTACTTGAGACTTTTTTACCCATGGTCGAATTAATGTTCATAAATTCCTTTATGCCCACAAAACAAGTTCTCCTAAACTTTGTATAGAGCCATAATAGAGCTGCCATAGAGATGCATTAGCCCTCTACTGTAGCTGAATATGCCTCCAATTTCATACAGAGAAAAAAAAATGTCAGTATTTATGATTGGCTATTAGGATGGAGGCTCCTTAATAATATCTCTTTGTAAGGCATTCCACAGATGCTCTGACATTAGAGTCTGGGTACAGATAACCTTGAAGTTAAAGATAATGAACACCTGTCCTAGAAGCACTCACTGTGACCAATGACATTTCTGTATCCATTTGGGACCTGATATACAAGCATTCCTGTTTGCTTCATTAGCTTTAAACATCATTAAAAATGGTTGTCCAGTGTTAGTGAGTCTTTTTTCTAAAGTCCATTTTTCTATTGATCAAGATACTAGAATCCATTCTTTTTTCCTATATTACTACCTCAAATCTATTAGACCAAGATATTTTGAGAATATTGTATTTTGTACTCAATCCATATTCTTCCCAATGTGAAATGTGACAATTTGTATTGTATTACAGTGAACACTTTCTTTATATATCACACTACGGAGAGAAATGAAATGTCACAAAACAGTACTGAAGAAAATAAATCACAATTTACCAGTTCATAACAGACTGAAATAAAGTATCTCTACTACTTATCACCTATACCTATAGCTATTTCAAGTGGAGGAAAACTTGCCTTGACAATTCATGCTCTGTTTAAGAAAAAGCAATGGACAGATTAAAGGGGTATTCCAGGCCAAAACTTTTTTTTTATATCAACTGGCTCCGGAACGTTAAACAGATTTGTAAATTACTTCTATTAAAAAACCTTTATCCTTCCAATAGTTATTAGCTTCTGAAGTTGAGTCACTGTTTTCTGTCTAACTGCTTTCTGATGACTCACGTCCCAGGAGCTGTGCAGTTCCTATGGGGATATTTATGAATTAGGTTTTAAATAGGATGGCAACTAGACCATTTTCTTAAACAGAACAAACTGCACCATTTTTATGCCTTTGTGTATCCTGTTTTATTAGTAAATTAAAGTAATCAAGATGTAAAATTGTAGCGTAACCTAGCCTTAATGTGCGTGTGTTGGATTCAAAATAAAACTTTAAGAAAGTAAACTTCTTGACAACTACTCTTTTGACAGAGGCTAGTGCAAGTTCTCATTCTGCAGTGATGCCTTTTCTTGTCTCTGTAGTATAGGGGATTGTAGCTAAAGTTTCAGATTAAGAACCAAATCTGAAACTTATAGCTATGGTATTCCCTTTTTTGGATTACAAATAAAAAGTAAATAACGTAATTTTATATAAAAAAAAAAAAAAAAATATATATATATATATATATATATATATATACACACAAGATGGGCCATTTATATGGATACTCCTTAATAAAATGGTAATGGTTCGTGCTATTAACTTCCTGTTTGTGTCACATTAGTATATGCGAGGGGGTGAAACTTTTCAAGATGGATGGTGACCATGGCGGCCATTTTGAAGTCGGACATTTTGAATCCAACTTTTGTTTTTTCAATAGGAAGAGGGGGTCATGTGACACATCAAACTTATTGGGAATTTCACAAGAAAAACAATGATGTGCTTGGTTTTAACATAACTTTATTCGTTCATGCATTATTTACAAGTTTCTGACCATTATAAAATGTGTTCAATGTGCTGCCCATTGTGTGGGATTGTCAATGCAAACCTCTTCTCCCACTCTTCACACACTGATATCAACACTGCAGGAGAAATGCTTGCACAGGCTTCCAGTATCCGTAGTTTCAGGTGCTCCACATCTCGTATCTTCACAGCATAGACAATTGCCTTCAGAAGACCCAAAAGATAAAAGTCTAACTGGGTCAGATCGGGAGACCTTGGGGGCCATTCAACTGGCCCACGACGACCAATCCACTTGATGTGTTTCCCTCTTTATGCACTGAAGCTGGCACGTTCCCTGAGTTTTTCCAGCAAGATGGTGCACCACCACATTATGGGTGTCAGGTCCGAGCATTCCTAGATGAACAGTTTCATGGAAAGGGGATTGGTCGTTGTGGGCCCGTTGAGTGACCCCCATGGTCTCCCGATCTGACCCCCTTAGACTTTTATCTTTTAAAATTTTTCACTAAAATGCTGGTGTTACCCTACATTTTTCATTTTCGCAAGGGAGAATAGGAAAAAGTAAGTAAGAGTAAGAACATACCGCATATGTGGATGTAAAGTGCTCTGCGGGCGAACTACAATGCTCAGAAGAGAAGGAGCGTCATTGGGTTTTTGGCAAGAGAATGGGCCCAAAATTGAAGGCCATGAGTGTTTACAAAGCCACCATAGTGCCAGAACAGTGGACCTCATGTGACCCCCATTTTGGAAACTAAACCCCTCACGTAATTTAATAAGGAGTACAGTGAACATTTACGCCCCACAGGTGTCTGACAGAATTTTGGAACAGTGGCCAATGAAAATGAGAAATTTAATTTTTAATTTCCACAGCCCACTGTTCCAAAGATCTGTCAAACGCCAGTGGGGTGTAAATACTTACTGCACCCCTTATTAAATTCTGTGAGGAGTGTAGTTTACCAAATGGGGTCACATGTGGGGGGTCCACTGTTATGGCACCACGGGGGGCTTTGTAAACACACATGGCTATTCCAACCAAATTCTCTCACCAAAAGCTCAATGGCACTCCTTCTCTTCTGAGCATTGTAGTTCGCCAGCAGAGCACTTTGCATCAACATATGGGGTATTTAAATACTCAAAAGAAATAAGGTTACAAATTTTGGGAGGCTTTTTCTTCAATTACCCCTTGTGAAAATGAAAAATTTGGGGTAACACCAGCATTTTAGTGAAAAAATATCTATTTTTTTCATTTTCACGTCCTTCACGAACTTTAGCGGAAATTTGTCAAGCACCTGTGGGGTGTTAAGGCTCACTATAACCCCTTGTTACATTCCTTGAGGGGTGCAGTTTTCAAAAATAGTATGCCATGTGTTTTTTTTTTTTTTGCTGTTCTGACACCATAGGGGCTTCCTAAATGCGAGCTGCCCCCCAAAAACCATTTCAGCAAAATTTGCTTTCCAAAAGCCAAATGTGACTCCTGTGCACTTGATGTCCACACATGGGGTATTTCCATACTCAGAAGAGATGTGGTTACAAATGTTGGTGGGCATTTTCTCCTATAATCCCTTGTAAAATGTAAAATTTATGGGAAAACCAGCATTTTAGGAAAAAAAATTTCCTTTATACATCTGACTTTACCAAAAAGACGTCAAACACCTGTGGGGTGTTAAGGCTCACTGGACCCCTTGTTACGTTCCTTGAGGGATGTAGTTTCCAAAATAGTATGTATAGTATGTTGTTGTTTTTTTCCCTTGCTGTTCTGGCACCAAAGGGGCTTCCTAAATGTGACATGCCCCCCAAAAGCCATTTCAGAAAAACTCACTCTCCAAAATTCCATTGTCGCTCCTTCCCTTCTGAGCCTTGTAGTGCACCGCCAGAGCACTTGACATACACATATAAGGTATTTCCTTACTCGAGAGAAATTGGGTTAAACATTTTGGGGGGCTTTTTCTCCTTTTACTCCTTGTAAAATTTCAATAACTGGGTCTACAAGAACATGCGAGTGTAAAAAAGGAAGATTTTGAATTTTCTCCTTCACCTTGCTGCTATTCCCATGCAGTTTTTATATTGGGATCATTTATGTGGCATTTCTAATATGAAGACCCCTCAAATCCACTTCAAAACTCAACTGGTCCCTGAAAAATTCAAATTTTGAAAATTTTGTGAAAAATTGGAAAATTGCTGCTGAAGTTTGAAGCCCTCTGGTGTCTTCCAAAAGTAAAAACATGTCAACTTTATGATGCAAACATAAAGTAGACTTATTGTATTTGTGAATCAAAATATAATGTATTTGGTATGTCCATTTTCCTTGGAGACAGATAGTTTCAAAGTTAGAAAAATGCAAAATTTTCAAAATTTTAATGAAATTTGGGGATTTTTCACAGAGAAAGTATGCAAGTAACGACGAAAAATATGAATAGAATATGTCACGAAAAAACAAATTCGGAATCAGAATAATCGGTAAAAGCATTCCAGAGTTATTAATGCATGAAGTGACAGTGGTCAGAATTGCAAAAAGGGCTCAGTCCTTAAGGTGAAAAGAGTCTTTAAGGGGTTAACACATATGGAAACAATAAACATAAACCCATCTAACCAGCACACACATGTGAACTCTCCCCCTGCCAGGACAGAGTAGCATTTGCCTTGTCATTTTAGGGTCAGAAAAACTCAGAAGATCTCAGAGTCAGTCAGTGTGCACACCACAGAGCCCAGAAGCAGAACATCTCCTTGTACAATACAAACAAAAGCATAGCAGTTGCTGTGGGCTTGTGGGCAGTATTTGTCTTGACATTTTAGGGTCAGAAGAACTCAAAAGATTTATCAGTCAGTGTGTGCACTACAGAGCCCAGCAGCTTCTACTACTGCATCAGTGTTCCCACTCAGAGTGAAAAGGTATGTAAACAGGGAATCCATGTCACATCTTCACATTCTTATCTCATACTGCTTGTATTTTCACCCAAGGAAAAGGTAATGGTGACACTGCTGCTGGCTGCATTTGTAAGCTTGTAAATGAAAGCCTTCCAAAGGAGAGGCATGATCAGGTTGGGGTGTTCATATTAGCTCCTTATGGTACTCTTTATGGCCATTTGGCAATTACTCTGTACCTTTCCAGTAGAAGAAAACAAGGCAGAGTGCCAGATATGCAAGCAGAAAGTATCGTGTGACCAGGGCAATATGTTAGGTATTGTAGTTCTAAGTGACCACATGGAGCTGCATCACAAGGCCACGTGGAACAATCTAAACACCTCACAATGTGAAAAACCTGCTACAGGTACAAATCCCTATCTTTTGTCTAGTAGCCAGGCCACATATACAGGCAGTGTTGTCACCATCACTGTCATGTAGGGTTCCTCCTCCATCCAGTCAGGTATCCCTAATGGAATCTGTATCTTGCAAACAACCGCATGTACCCAATCATCTAGTTGTTGTGCGGCTGAATGTACACCTGGCCAAGTTGTTAGTGGTGTAATCGCTGCCGTACCAACTAATTGAATCAACTGCCTTTAGGCAACTAATAGGATGTGCCCTACCCAGGTGGCGCAAACCCATTTGTCATTACTTCTCTAAGAAAGCTGTCCCCATGTTGCACAATTATGTGCAGAAGAGGGTTTCTTTTTACATGAAGACCCAATAACATTTATGCAGTAGATCATCAAACTAATGAATGTATGTGCAGTTTATCTAGCAAATACTGACCCTGTGCAAAACTAATCAGAAATGTTCTGAATTCAGCCGTCCATGATTCAAATATGTTGAATCTATAAATGTGTGATGTTGGTATTATTAGATTAAGAGAATGTGCTGTAATTAATCCAGTCATTCGTATTCTTTTCTGTGCTAAACGAAAGTTTGAATGCTTCAAATTCTAAGACACTTTACACTGACTGGTCTCAGAAAAGAAAACATATGTTTCTGTTAACACCCAACTGGTACTGCAAGCAGTAAAGCTGTTTCTGTTCTATAACAAGCTAGTTTGAAAATAAATAAATAACTAAATAAATATAGCATGGAAGAAAAAATAAAATTTTAGTATTAAGAGGAATCAATTACAAAGGTCTTTTTATTTTCAAGATAGCATTGGTACGATCAAAGCAAATAACTTTTTTTTATAAAGGTGGAACATGTATAGATGTATTATCCAGTGATGCGGCAAAAGATGTATGTACTCTAATTAGACATTGTGCAATGATGACCCTATGTTGCTGAGCTAAGATTTCTTCAATGACTCCTGAAAAATTACACTATGTTCTAGAGAAAGATAACAAGAAAGAGAATAAAAGGGAAGTGGGCATAATCATCTTCTGATGTAAACCATTGATTCCTTCTTCTAATCCCTACATGAAAATATCTGGAATTTTCTTCATTGGATTAAAATCAATTGTACAGAGGCTGTATCTATTGAATGTGATGTGTCCTTTTCATAAATGATATTTAATTTATTGTGAGATAATGGAATGAGTAACACTGTTAGGATCTGCATTTTTACATAATCAAAAAGGTGGTATTATTCAAAGCTAATAAGCTAGGTATTAGATTAATACATTGCGGCCATGGCTTGATAAATAATTATGGTTCTTTAGAAATAGTCTTTTTTAATTCTTAGCTATTGTTGTGTAGTGGATACTGTTATCAAGTTACAACTTACAACTTTTATTTTTAGCTGTGAGAGTGAAAGTTGTTCTCTGCCACTTGACTACTTGGTAAGTGACAAATCAACCCAAGAAATATTTTTTTTTATTTTGGTAAGGGAATGGTTAGAGAAGGACGGAGTAGAGGAAAGAACACTCCTGCCATGTCCTCCACCAGTAAGCACATTGGTGGCGATACTAGTAGGTAGCAGCAGAAGTCAAGTGCCTGAAGGTAATAGTGACAGCAACTTTAGCAGGCATAAGTTGTGTATATCCTTCAGGGGTTGTGTTGTTTCAAGAGATAACATGGTTATTGTGGTCTGGTCGTCTCAGGAGGAGGAAGAGTGTGACGAAGTGACATTAAGACAGGTGTCAGCAGATTCCTCATCATCTAGAGTTGCATGGCGCATTTTAAGCGTCCTTTCTAGACGTTCTGTACCATTATCTCTGTCTTTGCTCCCCCACCCACTCTTCAAAGCAGAAGGATTGCCATTAGGAGGAGTTGTGTGAGGACAGTAAGCTTTTGGAGTGTGTTGCAGAGTTAATGGAGGTATACACAGTGACCCAGCATAGCACTAGTGGGACTGATGGTGCTGGGCATGGTGGTGATATTGTAAGGCATCATGGTGGATAAGGACGGGGAGCAGAAAATCCATGATCATGCATCAGAAGTTCCTACTGAGACAAGTGGTGAGGAGGATGAGGAGGAGTTTGATGATAATGATGTTATTTTGGACAGGACAATAGGACATGGGAACCATGTTACAAGGAGGTGACATGTTCTGTGCAGGAGGGTAGTAGTGGTGTTACTTTATGTGCTCCGTCCGCACACGCTGGCCGTGAGCGCATGGTCCCCTTACCTGCTGCTGCCGACGGGGCTGGGACGTGAATTGGGGGACCTGCCCACATGCAAGCCCTAGTCCATCACTCACCTGGTGCTTCTCTACTCTGGCCCTAGGCCGGGCATGCGCTGGAGCCCAGTGCTCCATGCACTTGGAGCTCAAGTCTGAACAGTTTCCGACGGAACATGCTAAGGTTGCCTTTATTATTAGTCTACTGTCCGGAAAAGCCCTGGCCTGGGCTACACCCCTTTGGAACCGTGGTGATCTGGTATCCTCCAATTTATCGGCTTTCTTGGCAGAATTTTGCAGTGTCTTTGAGGAACCCGCACGTGCCTCTTCTGCTGAGATGTCTTTGCTGAACCTCTGTCAAGGGAATTCTTCCATTGGTGACTACCATTCCGCACTACGGTTGAATTTCGCACTCTTGCCTCTGAACCTGCATGGAATGATGAGGCCTTGTGTGCCACATTCAAAAAAGGACTGTCAAGCAGGATTAAAGATGCCCTCGCAGAACGTGATCCTCCATCCTCTTTGACTGAACTTATCCACGCGCATTGATTTTGCTGAGAGGGAACCTGCCCGAACAGGGAGATATCCTCATCTAATACCTGTGTTTCAACATTCACCTCTTTTTTTTCCTGCGCTTCTTGCCTAAGAGTCTATGCAAGTGGATCGTTCTCGTCTTACGCAACAGGAGAGGTCACGACAACGTATTGAGAATTTGTGCTTGTATTGTGCTAGCTCGGAGCACTTCCTCAAGGACTGTACAGCTCGCCCACAGCGTCCAGGAAACACTCGATCTTAGGGTTTATGGGAAAAGCGTCCCTGGGTGTGAATACTACCTCTCCACGCATCACTATTTCTGTACAAGATTTTGCTTCCGCCAAATCTTCCTTCAGTGCTACAGCATTTTTTGATTCTGGATCAGCAGGTGACTTTATTCATGCTTCTTTGGTCCACAAGTATCATCTTTCTCATCAGCCTGGTACCATTCCTCCTCGTGAAGGATATACCCTCTATTGGTTCCTGATATCAAAGCCATGGCTGAGAATATTCAGGAGAATCTCCAAAAGGGATTTATGCATAAGTCCTCTTCTCCTGCTGGAGCTGGGGACTTAACAAAATCACGGTCAAGAACCATTACCCTCTACCTCTTATCTCAGAACTTTTTGACTGTCTACATGGTGCCAAGGTCTTCTCCAACTTGGACTTATGTAAAGTGAATAACCTCATTTGTATCCGCAATGGAGATGAATGGAAAATGGCCTTTAATACTTGTGACGGACATTTTGAGTATCTTATAATGCCTTTTGGTCTCTGCAATGCTCCAGCCGTTTGTAAGTCCTTTGTAACCATCTGGACATCAATCTGGACTTCTCCTCGGCCTACCACCCTCAGTCCAATGGTCAGGTGGAGAGGGTTAATCAAATCCTAGAGACTTACCTTTGGCATTTTGTTTCAGCTCGCCAAGGTGATTGGGTCGACCTTCTCCCCTGGGCTGAATTCTCATATAATCATAAGGATTCCGAGTCCACAAGATCGTCCCCCTTTTTTTTTTGTCTTCAGACTCCGCCTCCGTCCTCCTCTTTCCCAGATGCCTGGTGTTGATGAGCTGGTCCGTGACTTCTCCACCATCTGGCAACAGACCCGACAGTCGTTATCCCAGGCTTCTTCACGCATGAAGGCGAAAGTGGATAAAAGTAGAAGACTTCCTCTGTCCTTCTCTCCTAGTGACATAGTGTAGCTTTCATCCAAGTACATCCGCTTCAACATCCCCTGTTACAAGCTCGGTCCTTGCTACCTTGGTCCCTTCCAGATTCTACAAAAAATTAATCCTGTCTCCTACAAACTCTGTCTACCTGCTACGTTACATATTCCCAATTCCGTCCACGTCTCTCTCCTCAAGCCTCTGGTTTCCTCATAAGAATCTTGTCTCCACACCTGTCTCCGGCACTTCTGACATCTTCAAGGTTAAAGAGATTTGTGCTACAAAAACTGTGAGAGGTAAAAAAAAAATTTGGTCTACTGGGAGGGTTACGGTGCTGAGGAGAGATCTGGGGAGCTTGAGGAGAATATCCTGGACCGTGACCTTCTCAGGAGTTTTCTGACTCGTAAAAGGAGGGGGTCAAATCCCCCCATGTGCATTGCAACACCAGTGGGCATCTGCTAACAAAAAGGGATTCTTTATGAACCTTTATTTTAGTGTTATAAAATCCGGTAGTGCACTGCTTTTTAAACAAGCTGTTAGTTAACATGGGTTACAACATGTCGCCATAACTTTGTCATTACCTTAGCCCTAAAACCACTCTAAAACTACTTCGTAGGTGATTAAGAAATGTTATACAGTAAATAGCCTTAGAGCTCTTAGGCATTGTTATACACAAGTTTTATGGTTTAGTGAATCGCAGGTTCCAATAGAAAATGTTGGCGAATCCGGCAAACCAAACTTTTAGAAAGTTCACTCAAGTTTAGGAGCAATGCAAAACTGGATTTATCTGTTCGTTCAGTGCTTTCCCTCGTCTCAGTGATCTAATTATTGCACTTTTGCCCACTGGATCTTTGTCTTTTTGTTTACTTTAAGCTGTATATTCCAACTCACTTGTTGGATCACAGCTTTTTCTTTTTTATCTGGAATTTATTTGACTCGGCACTGCCAGTTCATCAGATCAATTCTTGGACCTTCCTCTTTTATGTATAGGACATGTTTTCCACTGACAGCCCATTCATTTCAGTGGGAACTGAGTAATGCTTCATTACCCATAAGGTGGTACTACAGATAAAATGAACACTTGTTGTCTGATTCTATTGGTTCAGACTACAGCTCATGTCTTGGCTAAGGGGAGTATTTCCTTCATAGCTTATTGTGTAAACATTGAAAATTGTGAAGGTAAGATCCTGGAGCTTTAATAAAATATAAAATATCCACACTTTATTCAATATCTTGTAAAACAAGTATCAGTTTGCTTGCTATAAAAGTCATCAAATTGAACTCCAATGCTTTTAAAACTTGTTGATCTCTTAATTATATCATGATTAAGCTCTATGAGCTCTACACAACAATTTACAAATCCACAAAAGCAAGACCACACAGGTGATTTATGTCATCATCTGTCCCTGCGACAAATGCTATGTTGGACAAACAGGACAACAGTTGTGTAAAAGGATTCAAAAACATGTATCCACCATAGCTTTGGCAAGAAGAGACAGAGACAGGAATAGAACTCTTACTGTAGTTGCAAACCATTTCTTGAATTGCCAAGGAGGACGCACAAATGGACTGCGAGTGATTGGTCTGGAAACAATTACCAATAATTTGGTAATTCACAGGCTTTTTAGGTCAGTAAGATATGGGCAGTATTGATATATATTAAAGTCTCCCACATGTGTCATGTCATTGCTCCAGCAGTGCACTTTTTCTCCATCTCTCCTTTTCTTTTTCCTTCTCTTCTTTTTCCCAATTTTCATTTATTTTATAGATGTGTGGTTTCCTGGCAGGCAGGACTATGTAATCTACAAGATGGAACATACGAAGACTGCACTGCAGTATAGGTAAGCCCACACAGTATGGGTTATGGCTGAGTGGTGGGAGTGAATGACAGTGGTGGGGGGTTGGCATAATATTCACATCTTATTCACACATGAGGTGATAGCACAGCACCATTCACATGTTTTCACACATTCCCCTACATGACACATTCACAATTCTCACACTAGTCCGTTACACTCATTCCTTGTACTTATCTCACTACAATTGACTCACACACTCCTGGTCACACATTGCTTTTCCCCACACACATCATTCCTCACCACACACATACATTACACAGCACATATTCACTGCACTACACTAGTCACACAGTGTCATTACATGCCACTAATTTCACAGCATGAGAGTGGGGGCACTGGGCACATGGGTTGTTAACATACTCATACATTATGACATATAACCATTTCCTATGTGTACAGATATGAAGGCAAGAGGAATATGCATATTATTAGTTCCATGAATTTATATGGATTTATATTTATATTTCTCACCATCAATTACATATCTATAGCATTACCTATAGATAGATTTATTATCGCCTTACGTGTCTCATTACTTATGTACACATTGCTTTATACACTTTATTATTTACATATACAAATGATTTATACACCCCATTACACCATATCACATCTATATGTAACCAATTGGGCTACCTATATACACATTTCTTATTTACTGTAGTTGATATACACATGTACTAGTTTGTTTTAGATTTCAGGCTCTGGTCACACTATACTATTTTTCTTTAATATCTTTTTCTAATACTATTTGTCTATATAATTTCTAGGAGAGTAGTGGAGTTAAAGCCACAGATGATTTGATACTCTATAAAGGAAACCAGACCACCCTTATTACAGTTTGAGGGAGCATTTGACCCGGAATACTTGACCATGACTTCAAGATGGGAATGCCTCACTTGGCTCGGTAAAGAAGGCATCCTCACCTGAAAGAGAGAGAAAACAATGGATTGGGGGAGTATCATTACTTTCCCATACATACCTTGGGATTTCTATATTAGGACTGTGGTCTATATTCTGATTGTCTACAATACAGAACCTTTTTTGGACCCTCCTGTCTGAAAACTCTTGGATTCTCTACAACCACTTTGGTGGATACTCAATATGCACAAGGACACATCTTTTGTCCAGTGGATACCTTAACAAATGACATATTTTGCCTAGTGGATACCTAAACAAAGAGACTCTACATGTTTTGTTTGTTTCTCTACTACTAATATTGTGGACACTTGTTGGCTACCGGGTCTGAGCCGGACTGAAAAAGTTATTCCACATAAAAGTGACAAAACATATCTTGCCTCTCTATGCGCTATATCAGCCGATTTTTTTTACCTAGACTCCAATCTTTTTTATGTGAGCCATGGTAAAAATAATAAAATGACTGTTTTCTATATATGATTATCTATTATTACTATGAGTTATAGGATTATTATATTTAATGCATGGGAACTACAGGTGTAGTGTCTGTTCTGCAAAAACATGGCTACAGTTATGGTACATTATTGTACTCCTGCGGTCACATGGATGTGAATGTAGCAACTAATAGCTATGGCCCAATATGTAGGATAAAGCTAGACACCTAGGAACCTAGTATGGGTAATAGTCCCTTTTTGACAATAACACTTTTTACAAGTGGGTTGATTATATCAGAGTGCTTTATATTACACACATATTTTTATATAGCAGGTATACTCATGAATGTAGACTATTATTATTTTACATATATGTGTATTGTATATACTGCAGGATACACATTTAGTGCACATATTAATATATATAGACTGTACATATTGATTCAAATTAATATATGTACTACTCATGTAGTTTGGTTATACATCCAATCATGATATGTTATAATAAATTATTATCCTTCTATATCTTTATTTCTATAATCATTCATGAGCTTAAAGTAGATTATTGCATACACATTAATTAGTTTGATCACATGCTGACATATTACTATATATACAATGCACCAAGTGTGACCTGGGATGTTACATTGGTGAGACCAGTCAGCCACTCAATAAAAGGATGAACCTCCACAGATCGTCCATCAACAACCATAGAGAAAAGGACTAATGCACCACAGTTGGACACCATTTCACTCAAACAGGTCTCTCCCTACAGGACCTCAAAATCAAGATCCTGAAAGGAAACTTCAAGAACACCCAGGAAAGAAAGACATTTGAAGCCAAAATGATAGTTTTTTTATGACTCCAAGAACAGAGGACTTAATGTGGATTTAAGCTTCTTATCCCATTATCAAAATTTCCTATAACCTTTGCTAAACTGTCTTCCCTCTCCCTGCTTTAACACCATTACACCCCTGCTCCCCCTTCCCTGTCTAAGTCTTATCTTCAGTCTATGGTTCTGTAGTAAAATTGTCTTTTCTCCTCTGTCCAGCGTAACCACCATTCTCACCTCTGCTCTCCAGCCCTCCCCCCTCATCCTTTTCTGTATCTATCATCCTATAGCTATAAAATTTATGGCCCAACTTAATGTCCATTCTCCACATATGTTGTTTTAACCCCTGCATATTTTGTGAGATAGAACGTGTGTTTTCTCCTTGTGAGCTCAAAAATGCTTATGACTTGATAAAGGGAGGAATCCCGAAAGCTTGCCTCTACAAAATCTTGTTAGTCCAATAAAAAAGGTATTACAAGATACTGCAACTACAGATGATTTTGCTTTTTGCATCACTGGACTAATACGGCTACTCCTAACTAATATATATATATATATATATATATATATATATATATATATATATATTAGCAGCAATTTGAATTTTAAGCATCCAGATTGATCCTTTGAATATGTGATTATGATCTATTTACTCTTATAGTTTGACTACTATTTACATTCATGTATACTGTAGGTAACCACAGTATGACTCACGTGACTTGTTTGAGTCACGTGTGTCAACAAATTACGCAATGCACTGGACCTGGCGTAACGGCGCCACCAGCGCATGCGCATAATATCAATTACGTGATGCGCCGGACTTGACGTGAATGCGCCGCCAGCGGGTGCGCATAACTTACAACAGCGAGGTGCCCGCGTATGCTGGAATTGGCGTAACAGTGCCACCAGCGCATGCGCACAACATACAGTAGCAAGGAGGAAGTGCCCTCATTCAGCTAGAGGCAGAAGTCCACACCACTGAGCGGCGTGTGCTCAGTGCTATGTGCGCCATGGGAACAGGACACTACACCTGTCAGGTATCACTACTTAGTATGCTATGTATATAAAGGGAGACTTGGTACTCTGTGCACAACATCCCTGAGGAAGTCACCTCAGAGTGACGGAACGTGTGGGGTTCCAGTCTCCCTGCTCTGTCATTATCCACGTATCTGCTCCTCCGTTTGTGGTTTGCTTTTTCATAAATGTTTTTCTCTTTTTTATTATTATTCACTATTTGAGTTTTTTGAATGGCATTCCTTGTACTCAATCATAATAATTATTGTATGCATTTATTTTTCTTCCTTTGGAGCATTAGCAGTATCGTTGCACTGTATACAGGGCAGGATTGGGGGTTAGGGGGTTCATGGCCATTCCCCCAGTTGTTGTTTCTGGCTCGAAACTGAGCCTTTTTTATATATTTAGTCTTCCTTGTTTATTTATGGTAATCAAAATAAAGGTGATACTGATATTGTTACGGACATTAAATGTTTTTGGGTTGTGCACTTTATGTAGCAAATTCTTTTCTTGGTATGTATTGTTTGCTTCCTTGCTATTAGTAGCACCCCTATTATTGTATTGAACTGGTTGAGCCCTTCTCCTTTCTCTGCTGTCTAAGCTCCATAAGCTTGAAACATTTCAGAACCAATGTATAACTTTTAATGTTGTTGAAAAAAAGTTTGTATATTCTATATTTTGCTGGAGCTCTAGGAATGTATCTTTTTAATCACTTATTTTCCCCTGGAATCAACCAGGCCTTGGCATCCCACAAGCTTTGCATCTCACAACCTCCACATTAAAATTGGATCTCCAGACTTGGTGTTGGTGATGTTAATCTTGGTGATGTTAACCTCCATATTTTAATTTAATCTACATTCTGATTTGTTACCAATATTATATTCATGGAGTAGGAATTCATTTTTTATTTAGTTAATTGATGACCTAACAGAGCATTTGCAGACAGGTCATCTTATTTGGTTACTTATACCCTTTATGTATAGTGCATTAAGGATATCCAGCAAATCTCTTAATGTCCCCTACTTTATGCTTATGTATTTCTTCATAAATAAAGTTAACTACAAACATATAGCAATTTAATCTTATTACCATTTATCTTGATCGGAAAGTAATATGATATTTTTGCTAAAGGTACAACACAAAAGGACATATTGAAGCGATTAAATCTGAAATACTTATTAGATTATGATTTGCTCATTTGTAATAGACACCTCTAATTTGTATCATCCTGTACCAGCAGTTATGTAATGGATTGGCTAGCTGCATTTAGGTAGTGCTTGAATAATGTAATTAGGCAATATGTTCTGCCAGGAACATTATCACCTCATAATATCTCCTATCCCATGTTGATACTTAATTACTTTGGAAATGAGCTGCCACAGTATTCCAAATGAAATGATGTGTTGTGCCGTGTTATAAATGAGCCCATATGAAATGAATGTGATGCTAAATGATTGCACACAATTGTGACTGATTTCACAGTAGACACAAATGATTCATAAGGTCAAATACTAAGTTGCACCTCTGTCATTAAGAAAGGAGTAGAAATAGCTGTCGAAAACAGTACGGGTTCCAAATCCCACATAAACTGAAGACCTTTATCACAAATTAATGTTTGCGTATAAAGATTTACTTCAAAGGAAAACTGTCAACCTTTTCACTCACACTAAATCCAATGCACTGGGTTATAGATGGGTGACTAGGAGTCCAACGAGAGGTCATCTACTTAAATATGTCCTGTAGATCATCTGTTGAATCCAGTGAATTGCGTGCAGGGGGTGGGCCTTTGATGGCTCAATTTACATATCCATTGTCTGTGACTCCACTTCACTAGGATGTGGAGTCACAGACTACGGACATGTAAGTTGAGCCCCTATCAGTCAAAAATGTGGCCGCACCTTTTCATTCCACTGTTTTTACGTAATATTTAATAATATATAAATACAGAAATGGAGCAGTCCACAAGATATCCAAAACAAACTATTTATTTCCACATGTCATAAAGTGCGACGTTTCAGCCCCTCAATGGAGCTATTTTCAAGCATAGTGATACCACACACAGACTGGGATTATATACCCTGTCTGACAATTAACAACAATTACATACTCAATAGAGTGCATAAACTCAACAATCCAAATAAGTGCAGTATATAAAAAAAAATTTGAATAAGAGTACCTAAGTACATATATATCATATAAGGTGCCATTGTGCGAATTAAAAGCAATACAGCCTGAATATTATAAAGCTCAATAATCAATCATAACATACAGCTGCAATCCATACAACATTGATTAAATACATAAAGATAGAAAACACCTACCTGCGCTGTTGCCCTGTACTACATCACGCTTGGCTTGTAAACAAACGCAAAATATATGAAAATTGGGAAACAAATGTGAATCAATAAAATAAATGTGAATAACAATAAAAAAAGAAAAAAGACAATGAAAAAATTCTTAATAAAAAGTAAAAAGAAAAAAAATAAATAAATAAAAAAAAGGAAAATTAAAATAAAAAAATTATATAAAATTATATAATAAAAATCAATTAAATAAAATCCCAACTGGAAAAATGAATAAAATAAAACACTGTATTGCAATACATAAACCCAGCTGTATAGCAAACCCACTGCTGGTACTGGTATACAATATTATTATATGTGGGGGAGCCTCCCTGGTATGTAGAACTACCAGTCCTCAACCCTGAAAAAGGGGAAGCAGGCTTGGCCGTAACTGGGGGACCTGGGGCCTCCAGGCCTGAGAGTCCCTTGGCCCCCTGTCAACCCCCTACATACAATTCAGGAGTGTGCCTGCTACCGAGCAGCGCCAATCCCCCACTAGAGGATTAAGCAATCCACAGTACCTTCACTCAGAGAGCTATGTCAGGGATGACCAAGTTATCTTAAAAATAAAAAAAAAATAGAAATAATAAATAAACATGAATGAACAAAATATAAAAGAAAAAAGGAGAAAAAAGAAAAAAGAAAAATTTATTTTAAAAAGAAAATTTGCATGATAAATCAAAATAAATGTGTATATAGTGTTGTAGTGTATGAAGGTGTAATGTGAACTGTGCGTTATACAAATTATGCGCCGGAACCCAAATGCATTCGATCAATTTTATTGCTGAAGAATTACTCACCCCTTATAAGCTAGTATTAAAAAATACAAAAATGGGCACAGAGCGGGTGGTGTGTTTCTTCACAGTCCATCGGATCTTCCCTATCTTCAATATCTGTAAAGCATACAAAAACATAATATAAGTACAAACCATGGGTACCACAAACATATGCATACAGGGTAGAACAACAGGTCTAAGTGTCCATCGGAGTTTTACTTAAATGGCATTGAACTCTACATTCAAACCATTCGGTTTTAAACAATTAAGTTGGTGTATCCACCAGAGTTCTCTCTTCCTGAGCATGGCCAGTCTATTTCCCACTCTCACTGGGACTGGCACATGATCAATGGCCATAAATCTGACTTGTTTTTCATCGTGCCCCATTTCACTAAAATGTTTAGATACTGGAAGATCTAATTTGGCTCGTATAATTGCGTATCTATGGTTGTTCATCCTTGTTTTGAGACTCCACGTGGTCTGTCCCACGTACAAGAGTTTACAAGGACAGAACAACACATAGATGACCCAAGTGGAGTCACATGTTAGAAAATCCGTTTAGTAAGAGGATGCATAAAATTGGAACCCTTGACCATTAATGAACAATCCACACATCCCAGACACGGAAAAGACCCTAGTTTTGGTGTGGCCAGTGTTGTCTGAATGGGACCTATGCTGGGCGGTAAAGTAGTATGTCCTAATCTATCTTTCAAGTTTCTGGACCTCCTATACGACATCAATGGGTTATTGTTGAATTCAGTAATATCACCAAAACTCCGTTTTAAAATATCCCAATGCCTATTGAGAATGGTGGAAATCTGTCCACTACAAGTAGAATATGTGGATGTAAACGGAATTCTATCCATCTTTTTCTTGGGTCTCGCAGTCAGTGTTGCTTCTCTAGTCATCTGTACAACAGTATTTCTATGTTTGTCCACTATTCTACGTGGATACCCCCTATCGGTAAAGTCAAAGGTCATCTTGTCAAGTGTTTTAACCAAGGTCTCATCATCATCTGTCACCCTTTTTGCCCTGAGCATTTGGCTAAAGGGAAGAGATTCCACCATTTTCCTTGGATGACAGCTGGTGTAATAAACTAGAGTGTTGTTATCTGTGGGTTTAGAATACAGACTGGTGCTTAATTTGCCTCCCTCGCTTCTAACCAAAACATCTAAGAAGCTCACACAGTCACTGGATTGTACCATAGTGAATTGTATAGTGTGGTCAATCTCATTGAGAAATGTGTGGAACATCTTCAATTCCTCCAATGACCCCTTCCATAGGAGGAAGATGTCGTCGATAAATCTCCACCTCCCTAGACAATGTCTGAAGTGGTGGGATGAATTGACGACACCTTTCTCCATGGCCGACACGTAAAGATTGACATACATTGGTGCCACATTAGACACCATGGCGGTCCCAACACGCTGCAGGTAATATTGTTCTTCAAAAGTAAAATAATTGTGAGTCAATATTAAATAAAGTAGCTGCAACATGAAATCTTGGGCCGCCATGGAGTAATGTGACTTTGAAAGTACTTGTTTGATTGCATCAATACCTGCTTCATGTCTAATGGAGATATAAATACTGGCTATGTCAAAAGACACCAAAATAACATTGGAGGGGACCTTGATATTGCTGATTTTGGTAAAAAAATCACTAGTATCACGGATGTACGATTTTGCCAAAAATACAAATGGCCTAAGAATCTAGTCAAGGAAAATGGAGGCATGGCTCAGGACAGAGTCCCAGCCCGAAACAGTAGGCCTCCCTGGTGGATCTAATAGTGACTTATGGATTTTTGGCAATATGTAGATAGAAGGAGTTAAAGGAAATTTAACAATCAAAAACTCTCTTAACTTTTGACCAATAATGCCCTCCTCCACTGCTCGATCAACCAAGCAAGTTAATTTAGTCATAATGTCACGTCTGGGATCACTGTCCAATTTGCAGTAAGTATTGGTGTCTGACAATTGTCGGTATATTTCACATTTGTATTTAACTGTGTCCTTAACCACAACCCCACCCCCTTTATCAGCGGGTTTTATGGTGAGGTCGTGGTTATGGATCAACTCCTCCAAAGCTACATGCTCATCATTAGATAAATTAGTCTGTCTAATACCCGTAGTTTCTATCTCAGTTCTGAGTTGCTCAATGTCCCTCCTAACCAACCCCATGTATGTCTCCAAAGGGTGGGAGACCACAATGGGATTGAAGGAGGACTGGTTGAACAACTCAAACTGATTCAAGTGTAATTCACAATCTCTCTCTACACCGTGAGGGGTAACGTTGGATCTATCTTGCATGTTAAACCACACTTTCAACTTTAGACATCTAAAAAAAAGCTTGTAAATCACATTCTAAGGTAAACCAGTCAGGACTGGTGATGGGGCAAAATGTTAAACCTTTAGATAAAACCCCATCAAAGGACAAGGGGGCACTCCCTCCGTCTGGAGAAGAAAAAGTTTAGTCTCAAGGGGCGACACGCCTTCTTTACCATGAGGACTGTGAATTTATGGAACGGTCTACCTCAGGAACTGGTCACAGCAGGAACAATTAACAGCTTTAAAACAGGATTAGATACATTCCTGGAACAAAATAAGATTAATGCTTATGAAGAAATATAAAATCTCATCCCTTCCCCAATATCGCGCCACACCCCTACCCCTTAATTCCCTGGTTGAACTTGATGGACATATGTCTTTTTTCGACCGTACTAACTATGTAACTATGTAACAAGGAAATCTGTGACTCAGTGAGTTCGTGAGAAGAGATATTTACCACAGTGTTAGAAGGACTCAGTTCTTTTTCCTTTGAGCCTTCGGAAATTGCAGCTTGCCCTGTTTTTGATTCCTTGTCCTTACGTTTCCTGTGTCGTCTCCGGCCGCCCCTTCTTGTTGGTCTCTTGAAGGGGTATTGGGTGGAGGCTCGGCCGTCAGAGAGTCCTTTACTAAAAAAGAAGATTGTTCATTAGCATTGCCAAACTGTGTTTTATTCTTTCTCCCACGCCAGGGAGTTACACTTTGTTGTCTTCCCTCATTAAAGTCCATTTGGTTCCAAGTGTACACACGTCTCTTGTTATAGTCCCCTAAGTCTCTGTGCCATTTTTTCTTTTTGGTGTCCATGGTCTCAGTCCTAAATTTGTCAAGGAACTCATTAGTCTTGTTTTTATAGGCAGAAAGTTCATCAGCGGAAAGCATGGTTGCTAAATTGGTCTCAAATACACACATTTTCTATCTTGCTATCAACAGTTCCTTTTGCAAAAAATCTAAATTCAACAAAATAATATCAAGAGCATATCGGTCAGAAATCTATTCAAACCTTTTCTTAAAGTCACTATTATCCGTAAAAACAGTGGGTCTCAGTATAGACCGCATGTCTCTGGGTATCCTCTTACATTTATAGTATTCACCCAATGTCAATAGATGTAATTCCAACATAATAATTCTTTTGGACTCATATTCAAAATTCCGCTTAATATCTGCAATGGTGGGCACCGCCAAAAAAGTAGCATCACCTTGAACACCATTTAAGATCTCCCCTTCCGCATATGAAGAGACATGGGAAAAAACTTAATCCAAATCAGGTTCCATTATAGTGTGCCAGCAAAGCAATCATAGACAATAGTTCAAAAAAATTGCAGCACTACTTCACCAACCGTAGACAGGTGCCAGCACCTCCGGCTCGATCACAGCCACTGGTAGATAATATCAGAAATGGTGCAGCACTCCACAAGATATCCAAAACAAACTATTTATTTCCACATGTCATAAAGTGCGATGTTTCAGCCCCTCAATGGAGCTATTTTCAAGCATAGTGATACCACACACAGACTGGGATTATATACTCTGTCTGACAATTAACAACAATTACATACTTAAATCATAGAGTGCATAAACTCAACAATCCAAATAAGTGCAGTATATAAAAAAATGTGAATAAGAGTACCCAAGTACATATATATCATACAAAGTGCCATTGTGCGAATTAAAAGCAATACAGCCTGAATATTATAAAGCTCCATCAATAATCAATCATAACATACAGCTGTAATCCATACAACATTGATTAAATACATAAAGATAGAAAACACCTACCGGAGCTGTTGCCCTGTTCTACATTAATCTTGGCTTATAAACAGACGCACTGCGCATGCGTCAGTTGCACCAAGCAACAACTATCATTGTTCTTCTGGGTCATATGACCAATCACGTGGGACGCCAAGCAGCCATGTGTATCACATGACCGCGAGCATACCCACATGACCGCCAGCCGACAGCCTCCATAGCAACGGCGGTATGCAAACACCGCTGTTACCATGGAGATCACCGGCATAGTCTTGTAATAGATAAGGACCGGCTCACTACTGCATCACACACAGCCCCCTGTGTACAAGCCTATGTGTACTGTATACCTCAATTCCTAAAGTGACTATAATGATGTTCATAGTAGTGTACATAGTAAATATAAACTAACAAAATAAACTATAAAAATATATGAAAATTGTGAAACAAATGTGAATCAATAAAATAAATGTGAATAACAATAAAAAAAAAGAAAAAAGACGATGAAAAAAATCTTAATAAAAAATAATAAAAAGATAAAAAAAGAAAAAAAATTTAAAAAAGGAAAAGAAAAAGAAAAAACTGTATAAAAAAATATATAATAAAAATCAATTAAATAAAATCCCAACTGGATAAAATAAAACACTGTATTGCAATACAAAAAAAACCCTGTATAGCAAACCCACTGCTGATACTGGTATACAATATTATTATATTTGGGGGAGCCTCCCTGATACGTTGAACTACCAGTCCTCAACCCTGAAAAAGGGGAAGCAGGCTTGGCCGTAACTGGGGGACCTGGGGCCTCCAGGCCTGACAGTCCCTTGGCCCCCTGTCAACCCCCTACATCCAATTCAGGAGTGCGCCTGCTACCGAGCAGCGCCAATCCCCCACTAGAGGATTAATCCAGAGTACCTTCACTCAGAGGGCTATGTCAGGGATGACCAAGTTATCTTAAAAATAAAAAATAATAAATAATAAATAAACATGAATGAACAAAATATAAAAGAAAAAAAGAAAAAAGGAGGAAAAAAGAAAAAAGAAAAGAAAATTTGCATGATAAATCAAAATAAATGTGTATATAGTGTTGTAGTGTATGAAGGTGTAATTTGAGCTGTGCGTTATACAAATTTTGCGCCGGAACCCAAATGCATTCCATCAATTTTATTGCTGAAGAATTACTCAACCCTTATAAGCTAGTATTAAAATACAAAATGGGCACAGAGCGGGTGGTGTGTTTCTTCACAGTCCATCGGATCTTCCCTATCTTCAATATCTGTAAAGCATACAAAAACATAATATAAGTACAAACCATGGGTACCACAAACATATGCATACAGGGTAGAACAACAGATCTAAGTGTCCACCGGAGTTTTACTTAAATGGCATTGAACTCTACATTCAAACCATTCGGTTTTAAACAATTAAGTTGGTGTATCCACCAGAGTTCTCTCTTCCTGAGCATGGCCAGTCTATTTCCCACTCTCACTGAGACTGGCACATGATCAATGGCCATAAATCTGACTTGTTTTTCATCGTGCACCATTTCACTAAAATGTTTAGATACTGGAAGATCTAATTTGGCTCGTCTAATTGTTCATCCTTGTTTTGAGACTCCACGTGGTCTGTTTAAAGGAAAAATCCGTTTAGTAAGAGGATGCATAAAATTTGACCATTAATGAACATTAATGAACAATTCCCATATCCCAGACACACGTTTTTCTATATTGCAAATTTATATTGAAGACATGAAAACTGTGATGGAACCCATAATAACCTCTAAAGGACATAGCCCATTTTGGCCCTGTGTTAGCTTTGTTCTCTTCTTGCCTTTAACCCCTTAAGGACCACAGGTTTTTTCGTTTTTGCACTTTAGTTTTTTCTCCTCATCTTCTAAAAATTATAGCGCTTAAAATGCTTCACCTACAGCCCCATATGAGGGCTCGTTTTTGTGCCATCAATTTTACTTTGTAATGTCATCAATAATTTCACCACAAAATCTACGTCGAAACCAGAAAAAAAATATTTATGGGGCTAAAATAAAATAAACAAATAAACAGCATTTTGTATGTTTTTGGGGCTTCAGTTTCTACACAGTGCACTTTTCGGTAAAAATTTAACCTTTATTCCTTAGGTCCATACAATTTTACTTCTGTTAAAAAATTATAACTTTATGCATGAAAATTGGTAGGTTTAAAATGTCCTCTTCTGAAAATGTTTTCTCTTCCATAGAACCACATTGATCTTTGTGTTCTGCTCTCGATTGATAAAGATTGGTTCTGCAAGGCTTTATCATTCACAGCGCAGCAACCGCTGTGGAAGGAGAGGTAAGCTCTCCGGCTACCTCAGAAGAGGATGCCCCACCCCCCGTGCGCGATCGCGTTGCGGGGGGGCGATACTCCCCACTCCTCTGGTAGAAGTTAAAGGTACCTTTAGACACCGCTGTCAGCTTTGACAGCTGTGATCTAAAAGGTCTATAGCTGGCCGCAGCAATCGCTGCATGTCGGCTATTAACGCCAACAACAGGAATCGGCTGGGGGCCGGCTGGTATGGCGCGGGCTCGAGTCAGGAGCACGCGCCATACCTTCTTAATGGCACATGGACGTGTATGGACATGCTTAGGAAGGATCTGCGCTTATCTTGGGGTTAAATGGCTATGTTGTGAGATTACCTTAACACTGTGGCTAGCTGTTTGTGAACTGGTATTTCCTGTTTGATTTTCTTTTTTTGACTACAAATCCCACAATTAAATCTTCCTCCTTCCCACACATCAGCCACCCCACCCATTGAAACATAAATGATCTGCATCCATTCAACTCACGGTGGGTTTCAATCAGGGTGCCTACAGCTCTTGCAGATTGATCTCTCTCCCACCAAGCGATCCCTCCACCCATTGAAGCAGACAGGCTCCCTGTCATCAGCTGACTAGTGAGGTCAGGTCTCGGCCACATTGCAAGCTGGGAAAAATCTGAGATGACAGTCATTTTGTATGTTGGTAAAAATAAATATTGGGGTTACAATCCCATAAGAATTGTGAGAAAACCGTCACACACAGGTACAGACACTATATTATGAACTACACTAACTTTACAGCCCCTGTAGCATAGTCAAATAAAAAAAATCCTGGAATACCCCTTTAACCCCTTAAGGACACATGACGTTCTCATACGTCTCCATTTCCGAGTCCTTAAGGACACATGACGTATGAGAACGTCATGTGTTTTACCGGCCCCCCGCAACCATCTGGAGCGGAGCCGGTCCCCGATGCCTGCTGAAATCGTTCAGCAGGCATCGGGGCATATCGCCCAGGGGGGTCATTATGACCCCCCATGTCGGCGATGGCCGCAGATCGCTGGACAATTCAGTCCAGCGATCTGCGGCGGATTCCGGGTCAATCGGGTCTCCAGTGACCCGGTGACCCGGAATTACAGGCTGTTCGGGGCCGTCTCCGACGGCCCCGAACAGCCAGAGCCAGCAGGGGTGAGGTGGCACTGGTGCCACCTCACGATCGCCCTGATTTGTCGGCCGGATTACCGGCCGACCAATCAGGGCGCCTGCTGCGGGTGTCAGTCCCGCAACCCGCTCCGCCCCTCTTCCGGAGGACGTGAGCGGGTGCGGGACGTGCACCCCGGGTGCTGGGGACCCCGATCCCCGGCGCCCTTGTTGGGATCGGGGCCCCAGGAGCAGCGGCGGCGGCGGAGACGACGAGGGACTGACCTGGTGCAGCGAGGATCGTTGGAGGTGAGTGACAGCCTCCTGCTGTTGCTTAGCAACAGCTCCCAGCATGCAAAAAGGGCATGCTGGGAGCTGTAGTTATGCAACAGGAGGAGGCAGACCACCACAACTCCCAGCATGCCCTTATGGGCATGCTGGGACTTGTAGTTTTGCAACAGCTGGAGGCACATGCTTTCTATGGAAAAGTGTACCTTCAGCTGTTGTGTAACTACAACTCCCAGCTTGCACAATCAGCTAAAGTGCATGCTGGGAGTTGTAGTGGTGCATCTGGTGGTTGCATAACTACAACTCCCAGCATGCCCGTTGGCTGTCGGTGACTGCTGAGAGTTGTAGTTTTGCAACAGCTGAAGGCACACTGAGTTAAGTAGCAAACCAGTGTGTCTCCAGCTGTTGCATAACTACAATCCCCAGCATCCCCAGCCAAAGTAGTATGCCTCCAGCTGTTGCATAACTACAACACCCAGCATGCCCTTCCGCTGTCCGTACATGCTGGGGGTTGTAGCTTTTGCAACAGCTGAAGGCACACTGGTTGCAAAACACTGAGTTTGTTACCAAACTCGGTGTTTCACAACCAGTGTGCCTCCAGCTGTTGCAAAACTACAACTCCCAGCATGCACTGATAGACCGTACATGCTGGGAGTTGTAGTTTTGCAACAGCTGGATGTCCCCCCCCCCCAATGTGAACGTACAGGGTACACTCACATGGGCGGAGGATTACAGTAAGTATCCGGCTGCAAGTTTGAGGTGCGGCAAAATTTCTGCCGCAGCTCAAACTGCCAGCGAGAAACTACTGTGAACCCCCCGCCCGTGTGACTGTACCCTAAAAACACTACACTAACACACAATAAAATAAAAAGTAAAAAACACTACATATACACATACCCCTACACAGCCCCCCTCCCCTCCCCAATAAAAATGAAAAACGTCTGGTACGCCACTGTTTCCAAAACGGAGCCTCCAGCGGTTGCAAAACTACAACTCCCAGCATGCACTGATAGACCGTACATGCTGGGAGTTGTAGTTTTGCACTGATTCCCCCCCCCCCCCCAATGTGAACGTACAGGGTACACTCACATGGGCGGAGGATTACAGTAAGTATCCGGCTGCAAGTTTGAGCTGCGTCAAATTTTCTGCCGTAGCTCAAACTGCCAGCGAGAAACTACTGTGAACCCCCGCCCGTGCGACTGTACCCTAAAAACACTACACTAACACACAATAAAATAAAAAGTAAAAAACACTACATATACACATACCCCTATACAACCCCCCTCCCCAATAAAAATGAAAAACGTCTGGTACGCCACTGTTTCCAAAACGGAGCCTCCAGCTGTTGCAAAACAACTACTCCCAGTATTGCCAGATAGCCGTTGACTGTCCAGGCATGCTGGGAGTTTTACAACAGCTGGAGGCACCCTGTTTGGGAATCACTGGCGTAGAATACCCCTATGTCCACCCCTATGCAAGTCCCTAATTTAGGCCTCAAATGCGCATGGCGCTCTCACTTTGGAGCCCTGTCGTATTTCAAGGCAACAGTTTAGGGCCACATATGGGGTATCGCCGTACTCGGGAGAAATTGGGCTTCAAATTTTCGGGGGTATTTTCTGCTATTACCCTTTTAAAAAATGTAAAATTTTTGGGAAAACAAGCATTTTAGGTAAAAAATATATATATTTTTTTACATATGCAAAAGTCGTGAAACACCTGTAGGGTATTAAGGTTCAAATTACCCCTTGTTACGTTCCCCGAGGGGTCTAGTTTCCAAAATAGTATGCCATGTGTTTTTTTTTTTGCTGTCCTGGCACCATAGGGGCTTCCTAAATGCGGCATGCCCCCAGAGCAAAATTCGCTTTCAAAAAGCCAAATGTGACTCCTTCTCTTCTGAGACCTGTAGTGCGCCAGCAGAGCACTTTTCACACCCATATGGGGTGTTTTCTGAATCGGGAGAAATTGGGCTTCAAATTTTGGGGGGTATTTTCTGCTATTACCCTTTTTAAAATTGTAAAAATTTTGGGAAACCAAGCATTTTAGGTAAAAAAAATATATATTTTTTTACATATGCAAAAGTCGTGAAACACCTGTAGGCTATTAAGGTTCACATTACCCCTTGTTACGTTCCCCGAGGGGTCTAGTTTCCAAAATGGTATGCCATGTGTTTTTTTTTTTGCTGTTCTGGCACCATAGGGGCTTCCTAAATGCGGCATGCCCCCAGAGCAAAATTTGCTTTCAAAAAGCCAAATGTTACTCCTTCTCTTCTGAGACCTGTAGTGCGCCAGCAGAGCACTTTTCACCCCCATATGGGGTGTTTTCTGAATCGGGAGAAATTGGGTTTCAAATTTTGGGGGGTATTTTCCGCTATTACCCTTTTTAAAAATGTAAACATTTTGGGAAAACAAGCATTTTAGGTAAAAAAAAATTTTTTTTTTTACATATGCAAAAGTCGTGAAACACCTGTAGGGCATTAAGGTTCACGTTACCCCTTGTTACGTTCCCCGAGGGGTCTAGTTTCCAAAATGGTATGCCATGTGTTTTTTTTTTGCTGTTCTGGCACCATAGGGGCTTCCTAAATGCGGCATGCCCCCAGAGCAAAATTTGCTTTCAAAAAGCCAAATGTGACTCCTTCTCTTCTGAGACCTGTAGTGCGCCAGCAGAGCACTTTTCAACCCCATGCGAGGTGTTTTCTGTATCGGGAGAAATTGGGCTTCAAATTTTGGGGGGTATTTTCTGCTATTACCCTTTTAAAAAATTTAAAATTTTTGGGAAACCAAGCATTTTAGGTAAAAAAAAAATATTTTTTTTTTACATATGCAAAAGTCGTGAATCACCTGTAGGGTATTAAGGTTCACTTTACCCCTTGTTACGTTCCCTGAGGGGTCTAGTTTCCAAAATGGTATGCCATGTGTTTTTTTTTTTGCTGTCCTGGCACCATAGGGGCTTCCTAAATGCGGCATGCCCCCCAAAAACCATTTGTCGCTCCTTCCCTTCTGAGCCCTCTACTGCGCCCACCGAACAATTAACATAGACATATGAGGTATGTGCTTACTCGAGAGAAATTGGGTTTCAAATACAAGTAAAAATTTTCTCCTTTTTATCCCTTGCAAAAATTCAAAAATTGGGTCTACAAGAACATGCGAGTGTAAAAAATGAAGATTTTGAATTTTCTCCTTCACTTTGCTGCTATTCCTGTGAAACACCTAAAGGGTTAATACACTTACTGAATGTTTTTTTGAATACTTTAGGGGGTGTAGTTTTTATAATGGGGTCTTTTATGGGGTATTTCTAATATGAAGACCCTTCAAATCCACTTCAAAACTGAACTGGTCCCTGAAAAATAGTGAGTTTGAAAATTTTGTGAAAAATTTCAAAATTGCTACTGAACTTTGAAGCCCTCTGGTGTCTTCCAAAAGTAAAAACTCATAAATTTTATGATGCAAACATAAAGTAGACATATTGTATATGTGAACCCAAAAAAAATATATTTTGAATATCCATTTTCCTTACAAGCAGAGAGCTTCAAAGTTAGAAAAATGCAAAATTTTCATTTTTTTCATCAAATTTTGGGATTTTTCACCAAGAAAGGATGCAAGTTACCATAAAATTTTACCACTAAGTTAAAGTAGAATATGTCACGAAAAAACAATCTCGGAATCAGAATGATAACTAAAAGCATTCCAGAGTTATTAATGTTTAAAGTGACAGTGGTCAGAATTGCAAAAAACGCTCCGGTCCTTAAGGTATAAAATGGCCTGGTCCTTAAGGGGTTAATCATACTTAAAATAAGTATGTTTAAAATTGCCCTATTCTAACCCCATATAACTCTTATTTTTAAGTATATGAGGTTGTTTATGGGTTTATTGTTTGTGATGTGATCAAAAGATTTTATCTGTACCACTTTGGCTTCTATGTGACTTTTTGATCCATTTTTTTTCAACTTTTTTTCTGGACTGTGATGTGACCAAAAGTAATTAATTTTGTCAGTATTGATCACGGCTTCTGAAGGGTTAATGGCGGGCATCAGCGTGATTACTAGCAGTGTCTTCGGCTGGTATCATCAGGACCCACAATCTACCTTCTGTGCACCGTAAGTGGATGGCCATTTACAGGGCTTCACAAATGTTCGGTTGGGTTAATGTCAGGGCTCTGAATGGGCTACATTTCATGAATTCTCCCTAAGCAACTTCTATGTTGTCTTGCTTTGGCTGTGTGCTTAGGTTTATTGCCTTGAAAAAAGGTGAATCTTCAGCCCAGTCTGTAGTCCAGAGCACTTTGAATCAGGAGAATATCTCCATATTTTGATACATTTAGCCTTCTCTCAACCCTGACAACTCTCCCTGTTCAAGCCACTGTAACACACACCCACTGAATGATACTGCCACCACCATGCTTCACTGTAGGGATGCTATTGGGCAGATGATGCACTGTACTTGGTAGACACGATTGTATCTAGACACGACTGAAGAACCAAACCAGATAATCTTGTTTCTCAGTCTGAGTGTACTTTAGATGTTTTTTTTTTGCAAACTCCATGAGGGCTTTCATGTGTCTTTCACTGGAGAGAGGCTTCTTTGGCCACTCTGCCATAAAGCAGCGATTGGTGGAATGCTGCAGTGCTTTTGAAATTTTCTTCTATATGTACACGAGATCTCAGGCATAGTGGCTGTTGGGTTCTTGATCATTTTCCTTACCAAGGCCCATATCTCCAATTACTTAGCTTGGTAAGGCAGCCAGGACTGAGCAGAAATATTTCTGTCCCCTGCATACAATCTAGTCTCTGCGCTCTACAGGCAGTTCTTTTCTCTTCATGGCTTGGTTTTTGCTATAATATACATTGCCAGCTGTGAGACCTTATATAGACAGGGTTATGTCTTTCCAAATCATGTCCAATCAACTGAACAGGTACCACACCTACCACAGGTGACTTCGAACAAGGTGTAGTAATATTTCAAAGTTGATCAAGAGAAATGGGAGGCCCTCAGGGCTATATTTCAAATGTAATGGCAAAGGGTCTGAACACTTATGTACAATGTCTCTGCAGGATGCACATGACGATTGGCCATTCTACCATTTGCCATCATCAAACTTCTGTGATTGTACTGCGGTGGTCATATGAGCAAATGTTCAACCCCCCCATCCACCCTGCCCCCAAAAGCCATCGGCCCCTATATCTGCACTGTAGATGCCATGATTGGACTAATAGCAGATCCCAGCACGATTGCTGAGGTTTGCCAACATCGTTAAGTCCACAGCGGCTGTGTGCAAAGTTTCTCCCTGCAGTGCATACATGTCCTTATGGGGTTAATTCCATATGTGTTTTTTTCAGTTTGTATGTCTTCAATATGAATCCACTATGCAAAAAAGGACCATGAGCTGAAAAGGTGTGTCTAAACTTTTGGCTGGTACTGTAGAATCTGTCTATTTTGTGTATACTTTATTCACAATTTATGCAACCATGACATGGAAAGATTTTGTATTATTTATTTCATTTTTACAGTGTTACCTATTGGAGGCAGTTTGGAAAAGCACAAAAAAAACTTGCATCCTCTAAAATTGTTTTAAATAACAATTTGGTAGAATTAGGCAATGTAGAAATGCTCATCCCATTTTATTGCCTTTTTTTTTTTTAAGGAACATTACCTTCCAAACATTGAAATCTGGCTGCCAAGGTAATATTGCACAGTAGCACAAACACAGTACATGGTCTTTGCCAGTTCTAAATGGTTGAGGAATTACAAGTGCTGTAAAGCATAAAACATTACTAATATTAACATAACAATGATCTAATTTCTGCTTAAAATACAGTTACTCATTTCTAAATGGCTAAACAGCAAGTTCACATTTGACTTTATGAATTCTTTTTTTTTCCACTGTAAAATTATTATTATACTTCTACAGTATGTATTAAGGACCTCTATGTCAAAGGACATTTTACTAATTGTTTTATGTAAAACCACCTCTTCACAAAAATAAAAGAAAATACATTTGGGTCCAGAAGTCTTTGGACAGCACATTTTTTTTTTACTATTTAGGCTCTGTACCACAATGAATATGAAATAAAGCTATTGATATGTGATTATACCCTTAACAACCATTGACGTGTATACACGTCCAGGCAGGATGCACTTCCTACACCAGGATGAGTATACATGTCCATGGTTCTCGTGGGTGCTGCCCAGTGCACCCACAAAATCACGTCAGGGACTCGGCTGTAACACACAACCGGACCCCGCCGCACTGCTAGGATCAGACTAGGTTCAGACTACGGAATTACAGACTACGGAATTTCCGCCTGCAATTCCGCTTTGAAATGTATAGTGTAGTGAATGGGTTTCCATTCACAAATTCCCACTTCGGAATTTGTGAAGCGGAATTTATGAACGGAAAATCTGCTTGGAAATTTCCGCCTGAAGAATGGCGTTGCTCTTTCTTCAGGTGGAAATACTCACGTAACACATTGCAGTCTATTGGAGACTGCAGTATCTGCGCGGTCCTAGCGCCGACTGATTCAGTCGGCGCTGCCCACACTCGGAATCTCCGGGCAGAAATTTTCTGCCCGGAGATTCCGTAGTCTGAACCTAGCCTTACAGCCGTGGTTTGAAGTGACCGCGGGCTGTAAGTGTTTTGACAGAGGGAGGGAGTGCCTTCTGTCTTCCCCGCAGCACCCTGCAGCACAATCGCGGGGTACTGCATGTGATCCCCGGCGGGCGGGACCCTGTTACACTGCCAGAAGTGAAGTAGACTTTGGGTCCTGGCAAGTTAACCCTTACAGACGTGGTCAGAAGCGACCGTTAGCTGTAAGGAGTTTTGACTCAGGGAGGGGGCTCCTTCTGTTTCTCTGCTGTAGCACCCCATAATGATCGCGGGGTGCTGCATGTGTAGGGTCATATGTGGCACATCCAGCCAGCAGTCACAATAATGAGCTCCCTGCTGTGGTTTGGTAGATTTGTGTGTCCACTAGCGGGGGATTTCCCGCCGGGGGTATCCGCGGTGTGAAACATGCTGCGGATGTGCTCTATGTGACCCTACACTGCATCCCGTTCATACTGCGTTTCAGCAGTATGCTAGAGGTATCCGTCAGCATCATGGCAAAAAAAGTGATGCTGACGTATACTGTAGCATTTCCATTCATTTCTGAATGAGACTGCTACAGTATACATTGGCATCCTTTTTTTTGACATGACAATGGACACCTATACTGCAGAAATGCAGTATGAATGGGGACTATCACCCAACCCCCCCCCCCCCCTCCCTCCAACAAAATAAACATGTTTTTTTTTTTTTTATGCCCAGTGATGGATATATTATAAATGAGTGGGTGCTTATTCCCACAACATAATGGATATATCCATCAGTAACTTTAACTGTCACAGACAGCTGCACACCACTGCTAGCTGACCAACGACTGATCAGAGCAGTCCCTGGTCTAGCCAATACACTTGTAGGGGTGCGGTATTGTTCTGACAGCTCCAATCCTTTGCAGGTATGGGGTGGGGTCTATAATTCATATAATAATGCCCTGAAAGCCAAAGGGGGCTCCTCTCCTTCTTGGTCCTACCAGGCGGTCAGGCAACCAGATATAGCGTAGGGGTACTGCCCGACCCAGGCCGAACAGTGTGATAAAATATAGGTCGCATTTCCTCCATTTCAAAAGCGACTTACCAAAATGATGTCCCACAAATAAAGAATTTGTGAAAAAAAAACTAATTGCTATTTTTTTCCACTGACTTTGAAATAATTCTAGCCACACAATAAGGGCTCAACATACTCACTTTTGCCCTAGGTGAATAATTTAGGGGTGTAGTTTAGAAATTGGGTTCACTTCTGGGGGTGCAGTATTGTTCTGACAGCTAGAATGCTTTGCAAGATGAAGGGCGGCCTATAATTGTATAATGATATCCTGAAAGCCAAATGGTGCTCCTCTCCTTTTGGGCGTGTGGCCATGCAAACAAATATGGTCTAAGCGAGGGTATAACTGAACAGGGGACAAATAGCGTATTAAAATATGGGATGCATTTTCTACTTTTCAGATGTAATGTACAAAAAATATGTCCCACAAATGATGCATTTGTGAAAAAAAAAGAAAATTAAACATTTTTCCAATGACTTTGTAACCATTCCAGCCACACAAAAAGTACTCAAAATATTCACTTTTTGGTCTAGGTGAATACTTTAGTGGGTGTAGTTTCCAAAATGGGGTCACATGTGATTATGATGTATGATGTATGATTCTGGCAGTTAAAGAGGTATTCAGGCCCTGAGACATCTATGATAAAAATCACTCATCACAATGGAACCGGAGGAAAGTCAATCTTTGGAGCCAAGTTTTTTGATGAGAACTTCACCCTGAAGCACACCAGACCTGATATCTTGTCTATGGCCAATGCTGGACAAAACACAAATGGTTCCCAGTTCTTTGTCTGCACTGCTAAAACTGAATTGCTGGATGGAATGCACGGGGTGTTCGGTAAAGTCGTTGAAGGCTATGAAGTTGTAAAGATAAAATGTCTTACCGCGGGGGTCCCGCCGCTGGGGACCCCCACAATCTTGTATTCACCACCCACCTGTTTGAGTTGAACACCGCGGTGCCAGCTCACATACAGCCGGGTGGCGACCACGGGGCTGGAGTATCGTGATGTCACAACCACGCCCCTGTGTGAAGTCACCCCCCGCCTCCGCTATGCAAGTCTATGGGAGGGGCCGTCACGCCCCCTCCCATAGACTTGCATAGCGGAGGCGGGGGGTGACGTCACACAGGGGCGTAGTTGTAACATCACGATACTCCAGCCCCATGGTCGCCACCCGGCTGTTTGTGAGCTGAAACTGTGGCATGCAGCTCAAACAGGTGGGTGGCGAATACAAGATTGCGGGGGTCCCCAGTGGTGGGACCCCCGCGGTGAAACATCTTATCCCCTATCCTTTGGACTTTGAAACGTATACATTTTTTCTTAAAAAAACGGATGCAACCGGACATCATTTTTTAAACCATATACGTTTAAAAAATTTGTACACACGTTTTGATACAGTTTAGTCCGGTTCTGAGGAATCCGTTTTCAATCAAAAACCTGATATGGGAACTGTATTGCAAAAACGTGGTGTGAATGCAGCCTTATCCACGCTTCATTGCACCAGGCTGCAGTTGGCAACGTTCACCTTTCTGCAGCGCCCCGGTCAGACCCGCTGACCGGGAGAGCTGCACTGACACTGCCGACGGGGATGCGATTCGCATAGCGGGACGCGCCCGCTCGCGGATCGCATCCCAATCCACTTACCTGTCCCGGTCCCTGGCTGTCACGTCCTGGCGTGCGCGGCTCAGATCTCTAGGGCGCGCGGGCGCCAGCTCTCTAAGATTTAAAGGGCCAGTGCACCACTAATTGGTGCCTGGCCCAATCAGTGTAATTAGCTTCCACCTGCTCCACGCCTTTATAACCTCACTTCCCCTTCCCAGCATTGCCGGATCTTGTTGCCCTTGTGCCTAGTGAAAGCGTTTCCTGTGATTGCCATACCAGTGTTTCCAGACCTTCTGCCGTTACCATTGACTACGAACCTTGCCACCTGCCCTGACCTTCTGCTACGTCTGACCTCGCCTCTGTCTAGTCCTTCTGTCCCACGCCTTCTCAGCAGTCAGCGAGGTTGAGCCGTTACCGGTGGATACGACCTGGTTGCTACCACCACAGCAAGACCATCCCGCTTTGCGGCTGGCTCTGGTGAATACCAGTAGCAGCTTTGAAGCGGTCCACCGGTACGGTCCACGCCAATCCCTCACTGACACAGAGGATCCACATCCAGCCTGCCGAATCCTAACAGTAGATACGGCCATGGATCCCGCTGAGGTGCCGCTGCCAAGTCTCGCTGACCTATCCACGGTGGTCGCCCAGCAATCCCAACAGATCGCCCAACAAGGACATCAGCTTGGCTTTCGTAGTTAGTCTTCTGTCTGGAAAGGCCTTGTCTTGGGCCACACCGCTCGATCCTGCCACAGCCACTGTCCAGTCCTTCTTCGCTGAAGTCCGCAGTGTCTTCGAGGAGCCAGCCCGGGCCTCCTCTGCCGAGACTGCTTTGCTGAACCTAGTCCAAGGAACTTCTTCCGTGGGCAAATACGCCATCCAGTTTCGTATCCTCGCCTCAGAGCTAGCCTGGAACAATGAGGCCCTCTGCGCGACCTTCAAAAAAGGCTTATCCAGCAACATCAAAGATGTACTGGCCGCACGAGAAATTCCAGCTAACCTGTCTGAACTTATCCTTTTGGCCACCCGCATCGACAAGCGTTTTTCTGAAAGACACCAGGATCTCCGCCAGGAAAAGGACCTTGATCTCTGGGCACCTCTCTCCCAGTAACCTTTGCAATCTACCCCTGTGCCTCCAGCCGAGGAGGCAATGCAAGTGGATCGGTCTCGCTAGACCCATGAAAAGAGGTCTCGTCGTAGAGATAAAAACTTATGCCTGTACTGCGCTAGTACCGAACATTTCCTAGTGGACTGCCCTATTCGTCCTCCGCGTCTGGGAAACGCACGCACGCACCCAGCTCATGTGGGAGTGGCGTCTCTTGGTGTGAAGTCTGCTTCTCCACGTCTCACTATGCCAGTGCGGATTTCTCCTTCTGCCAACTCCTCCTTCTCAGCTGTGGCCTTCTTGGACTCTGGTTCTGCGGGAAATTTTATTTTGGCCTCTTTTGTTAATAGGTTCAGAATCCCAGTGACCTGTCACGTCAAGCCGCTCTACATTTCTTCTGTCAATGGAGTAAAATTGGACTGCAGTGTGCGTTACCGCACAGAACCCCTGCTTATGAGTATTGGACTGCATCACGAAAAAATAGAATTTTTTGTTCTGCTCAACTGCACCTCTGAAGTCCTCCTCGGTCTGCCATGGCTCCAACGTCATTCTCCTACCCTTGACTGGACCACCGGGGAGATCAAGAATTGGGGTCCTTCTTGTCACAAACGATGCCTCACATCTGCTCCCACTTGTCTAACTCCTGAGGTTCCACCCATACCAACTCCTCCCAAGGCTTACCAGGATATTTTTGGCAAAAAGCAATCTGGGATTTTGCCTCCTCATAGCCCCCTTCCTGGTAACACTCTGCCCTGTGGCAAGCTTCACCCTCTGCCCCCCCCCTCTCCATTCCCACTTCTTCTGGATTGCCTGCCATTGATGAAGTTACCCAGGACTTCTCTGTCATCCGGAAGGAAACTCAAGAATCGCTCCCTATGGCCTCGTCTCGTATGAAGGGACAAGCAGACAAAAAGAGGGGGAGACCTAAGGGGGAGGTACTGTTACGCCGAGCGCTCCGGGTCCCTGCTCCTCCCCGGAGCGCTCGCGACGTTCTCCTCTCTGCAGCGCCCCGGTCAGACCCCCTGACCGGGAGCGCTGCACTGACACTGCCGACAGGGATGCGATTCGCATAGCTTGACGCTCCCGCTCGCGTATCGCATCCCAATCCACCCACCTGTCCTGGTCCCCAGCTGTCACGTCCTGGTGCGCGCGGCTCCGCTCTCTAGGGTGCGCGCGCCAGCTCTCTAAGATTTAAAGGGCCAGTGCACCACTAATTGGTGCCTGGCCCAATCAATGTAATTAGCTTCCACCTGCTCCACGCCTTTATAACCTCACTTCCCCTTCCCAGCATTGCCGGATCTTGTTGCCCTTGTGCCTAGTGAAAGCGTTTCCTATAATTGCCATACCAGTGTTTCCAGACCTGCCGTTACCATTGACTATTAACCTTGCCACCTGCCCTGACCTTCTGCTACGTCTGACCTCGCCTCTGTCTAATCCTTCTGTCCCACGCCTTCTCAGCAGTCAGCGAGGTTGAGCCATTACCGGTGGATACGACCTGGTTGCTACCGCCGCAGCAAGACCATCTCGCTTTGCGGCGGGCTCTGGTGAATACCAGTAGCAGCTTAGAACCAGTCCACCGGTACGGTCCACGCCAATCCCTCACTGATACAGAGGATCCACATCCAGCCTGCCAAATCCTAACACCAACATTGTCTTCAGCAGTGTTGACTTTCTGTGTAGTGTGAGGGCAAAATTTCCTGAGTCAAGTGCATAAAGCACCTCTATCTTACTCAGTTCAGCTGAAGAGAACCTGAAGTTTGTGTTCGCTCTCAACATAATTTTTCGCAAAGTTAAAAACAAATGCAGGTTCTCCAGGTTCAGTTTGCTCAACATTATTTATACCATCCATTACAGCATGTATTATAAATAGTGATCCCTCAACATACGAGGGTAATTCCTTCAAAATAAACCATCCTTACTTGAATTCATCATATGTTGAGGGATCCGTGCAATAATAATATACAAAGTTATACTCACGTGTCCTCGCCGCTCCGGACCGTCACCGCTACCCTGGATCGTAGCTCTCCACCACCATCATCACGTTGCTGTGCACATTAAATGGCTATCCGGCAGCAGCTGAAGCAGTCTGTGCTGCCGGATAGCTGTTTATGCGATGGCCCTGACATACAAAAGCATTGAATGTCCATAACAGATTATGTTGCTACCCATTGACTTCAATGGGCAAATCTTGACTTCCATGTGCAAATCTGCTGCAGATTAGCTCACTTATTAAAGACAAACCTAAAAGCAAAAAGTCTATGTAGCAAGACGCGAGTCCAGCACAGCTTGTATAAATCAGTCACTCAGTGTGTATACACCTTCAAGTCTAGAGTATTGCAACATCCATACAGGGGTACTCACTGATAAATATCCTCTGCAACAATTAAGAAACAGAGCAGTGTCACTCACCTGTTGTGCCATATTTTCCTTTATTATAACGAATGTGCAAATGTACAAAGCGGGATAGGAGTAAAACTGAACAGTGGGAGCGATACCTTCGGCAATGACCGTTTCTTGCGTCTTTCTTGAACATGTAGTGACAGGAATCAGAGGAGGGGACCTACAGAAAAAAACTACTCAATAGAGAAGCAATTTGGCAATTTATGCTTGATACATGCATACCTGTAGGTCTTAACATCAGACAGAAGCTTGTGATACATTATGAATAGTGCTATTAAGGTAATGATCTCTGTATATAGTTGAACATTTATGTGTTTTTCCCTGTCTGCATTCTAAACAGGAAGTTTTATGATACAGCATATTCTTAGGTTCATCTATGCCAACACGGGTGGCACTGTAGCTAGTATATTATATTATGAATTGGCATTTGCATTTAGCATATTTTCATTGTCTGTATGTTTGCATATTTAAGTGTATGTTCACATTAGGTGCATTTTTCCTCAGTCCTTTAGAATGGTATTTGGTTGTTCTTAATTGCATTTTAATCCACATATGTGTTGCAATGACGTAATACACTCCACATTTTCTTTATTTAAGGAGGGCGAGGTGTGAGTTGTTGTTATCTGTGATAAAGAATGGTGATCAGCTCTAAACACATCCAGACGGTACTGTCCTGTGCACATTGGTGTAAACTTTGATTTTAATGGATAACACATAAAGTTGGATTGTTTACTCAAGCGCTGGATCAAACTTATTTCCTTTCATCTGAACACTTCTACACCCAATTGTAATAATGATTGTAATAATGATAATGTTATCAGACAAATCAGAAACATCCATGTGCAGAATGTCTTATTTTTAGATCTGCTTCTACTCAGTACAGAGTTAGAAAGATAAAATTTCCTATTTCTCCACTGTCACCTATAGGTGACTACTCAATAGCTCCCCTGCGTGCTGGACTCAACTTGCATTCTATGCTACATTTAGGTTTGGAATTCCTAGAACCTTGATGTGGCTCAAATTAAGAGAGAACATCTACCTTCATCAATAACCAACCAATATCTGAAAAAGCTGGACTACCACATCCAATTTAGCTAGATTCTTAACCAAAAACAACCAAAATAGCTCAAATTTAACAATCTTTATTATAAAATTACATAAAACCTATAAATACTAAAATATCAGTGAATAAATAGAGTAAGGATTCTCCTGTACAGAGACTCTCCTAAGGTTCAATCCCCCTAATTTTAACCCGACGCCTTTCCCATTACCACTAATATAATACGGTTCATCAGGGGTATATAGAAGTAACCTACTAATACACGGTGGAGATAACAGAATACCATAGATTATTCCATTCTAGGAGGTAAATAGATATATCAAACAAAAGAGTGTACATATAGCCAGAGGCAGACACAAAAATACAGCGTTATATCACATATATATATATATATATATATATATATATATATATATATATATATAGTAGAAATAATAAGTCAAGGGGAGCACCGTGCACCAGGATTCCAGATCCGCCCGGGTGCCAAGCTTCGGGAACCGACCAACTTCCAAATAATATGTAGAATCAAGTAGAAGCAGCACACCAGTATACCAATGAAAGCGTGGGTTTATTCACACATCTGTGCAGAAAAGCTACGTTTCGGCTCAACAATAGAGCCTTTCTCAAGCATGCTTGAGAAAGGCTCTATTGTTGAGCCGAAACGTAGCTTTTCTGCACAGATGTGTGAATAAACCCACGCTTTCATTGGTATACTGGTGTGCCGCTTCTACTTGATTCTATATATATATATATATTTATATATATATATATATATATATATATATATATATATATATATATATACAAGTATTTTTCTTATGTATATTCTGTTCCCAGCAGGAAGTTGTCCTCAACAGGTAATTCTTGAGGCTCGATATGTTTTTCTTAAGGGAAAGGGATTCTTGTTCCTAAAATAAAAGAACAAATACAAGACAACAAAAGCGGGCACAGACCAGGTACATCACTGAGCACATAATATAAAGCAATAAACAAGGCACACATAAAGCACATATACAGCAAGCCATAGTGATGATATTTCAGAAAGAATGGAATAATCTCAAATAGTACCTTTTGATAAAGTAATGGTACATCACATTTTCATAGAACAAGGTAGGTACATGATGATAACATTGTCCATCCTTTCTTTCACAGCCCCCACTGGCTAGAAATTTCATATATGAATATGGATTAGAATTAAAGCAATAAATGGTGCCTAATAAGTGCGTGCTCTAAAACAATACAGTGAGATGAATAATCTAAATAGTTATACATGTATATTCACCTGATAATTTATGCTGAAAGAAGCTGGGAATTTCTATAGACTCTTTATCCCAAGATGACACAAAACTGAACCTAGATGGTATTGTATAGATATAGTCACAAACAACATAATACTAATAAAGATGACCAACAATTATTAATAATGAGAACAACCATCTAGTGAAATCACTCAGATTACCTCAATAGACTATTTCATGCCCCTTCCATACACTGCATACAATATACCACTCTGATGTCACTTCAACGTGCTAAATTGCACAAGAAAAATCTGAGGAACCTGACAAAAGACAATAACAAGGTATATTATAACTACCACAAGATCCTCATAGGTGATGAAAAAAAGGGGAGGCTAAATTTTAAAAATACGTTTCTTACCCTAAAACACCACGGACCGCAATCTGTCATGTGGTATAGAGATCACTCCATTACATACCTGTGCCAGATAATACAAATGTCACCATAAATCCACTAAAACTTTCACTATATTTCAAATGTAGGTCCCAAAATATAGGCCAAAACTTGCCTCCACTACATGTAGGTCACTATTCCTGACTACTCCAATTTCTGATAATGGTTGGTGGCATCTATACAGAGTCCGCAAGCGCCTTAAATATACCTCGTTACATATGCAGGAGCACGCTCGGGTCAGGCGCCACATGCGTCACTTCCAGGCGCCCTCCCCACATACGTATCATTGTCCGTTCCACATCTCGCATTGATTCCTATTGACATTTCCGGTTAGCGTGTCACCATGCATTCCACGCCTCGCATTAGATGCCATTGATACTTTAAATTTGCGAGTCAACGACCAATCAGTGCGCAACATGCCTCGTTTACCAGGTAATCATATGGCCACTTCAGATAGTCGAAATAAAATCAATTTTAAATAATGTCACAATAGAGACACAGGATCTCCGACATGAATATACAAGTGAAGTGTGTACTAATTCTACCAATGGGGGCTAATTATGATTACAACCACAAATAAATGAAACTCAGCACCTTATGTTACATTGTAATAATACAATGGGAGTATATAATTTTCAGACCTAACCACAATACCTCTGCAAGAATACCAAGTTAAAAAAAATAGGTAAAAACATTCAAAAATAGAATGTAATGATAACCCTTCACCGCATATTACATTATTAGCTTACAGCTCATAAGAGCCAATAGCTGAAGCTATCTCACATTAAAGGGGTCCCAATATGATATACTCCCATCTAAAGCAGGACATATCAAATGTCATGCCTAAAAGAAGGGACGATGATTAATGAACAGCATATCTTGAAACCAAGCAATACTGTGTATGTATTTCATAAGCTAAATGAAGCATCCAAAGGAAAGCCGCTAAAAGCATCCTATGGATCCATTCTGCCTCTTTCTGTAGTAGTTTTTTGTCCCATTTACCTCCTCTTGGGGACCGACGAACTACCTCCATTACACAGAATGTTAGATCCCTAACATTACCTCCATGTTTCTCCATGACATGTTGAGCTAAGGGGCTATCCCTCCTATTCTCAATGTCGCATATGTGTTCCCTTACTCTCCTTATGAAAGCTCTCTTGGTCTTGCCTACATATTGCATAGGGCACGTGCACGTGCAAAGGTATATTACTCCTTCTGTTTCCCAATAAGCGAAATCACGTATCGCATAAACCTTTTCGGTAACTACGCTTTTGGGTAACACTATATATATATATACATATATATATATACAGCAAACAAAGATGTCCAGTGGCACACCAGGATTAAAGTTCAATAGTGCTCTTTATTTAGCCCATGTGCACGTTGGATGTAAAGTTTCGACGTCCTCTCGCCATCTTTCTCAAGCGAGAGGCCGTCAAAACTTGCATCCACCATGCACATGGGCTAAATAAAGAGCACTATTGAACTTTAATCCTGGTGTGCCGCTGGACATCTTTGTTTGCTGTAGCCACTTCTGGTCTGCGACTGGGACCGGTCTCTGGTCTGCGTGCAACCGTCTATTGGAATACTACAGCTCGGTTGTGCGGCCTTGAAAGTTTGTTTTATATATATATATATATATATATATATATATATATATATATATATATATATAACTCAATGGGGGATATTTATCAAAGTTGTCTATGTCTCGCATCAATATAGACCAAACTACAGAGGGTTAGTGTCACGCCGAGCGCTTCGGGTCTCGCTATCGGGTGGAACGACCTGGGGGTTACCTGCCGCAGCAAGTCCATCCCGCTTTGCGGCGGGCTCTGGTGAAAACCAGTAACCCCTTAGATTCCGTTCCCCTGGTACAGCCCACGCCATCACCTCACTGACAAAGAGGATCCACTACCTGTGTCATCCCTGCATACCAGTCCGGATCCTGACAGTAGATCAGGCCATGGATCCCGCTGAGGTCCCGCTGCCCAGTGTAGCTGACCTAACCTCCGTGGTCGCCCAGCAATCTCAGCAGAACGAGCTACAAGGACAACAGCTGACTCAGTTGACTGCTATGCTACAACAGCTTCTGCCTCAAGAACAGCAACCATCTCCTCCGCCAGCTCCTGCATCACCTCCGCAGCGAGTGGCCGCTCCCAGACTCTGCCTTTACCTACCTGACAAGTTTGGTGGGGACTCTAAACTGTGCCGTGGGTTCCTGTCCCAGTGTTCCTTACACCTGGAGATGATGTCAGACCAATTTCCTACTGAACGGTCTAAGGTGGCGTTCGTGGTCAGCCTGCTGTCTGGAAAGGCCTTGTCCTGGGCCACACTGCTTTGGGACCGCAACGATCCTGCCACTGCTACTATCCAGTCCTTCTTCTCAGAAGTACGCAGTGTCTTTGAGGAGCCAGCCCGGGCTTCCACAGCCAAGACGGCTCTATTGAATCTCGTCCAAGGGAGTTCTTCAGTGGGCGAATACGCCATCCAGTTCCGCACCCTCGCCTCTGAGCTATCCTGGAATAATGAGGCCCTCTGCGCGACCTTCAAGAAAGGCTTATCCAGTCACATCAAAGATGTTCTGGCCGCACAAGAAATTCCTGCTAACCTGTCTGAACTTATTCAGTTTGCCACCCGCATTGATATGCGTTTCACTGAAAGATGTCAGGAGCTCCGCCAAGAAAAGGATCTTGTTCGCACCAGGCGATTTCACTGCAACCTACTCCTGTGCCTTCTGCCGAGGAGGCTATGCAAGTGGATCGGTCTCGCCCGACTCATGAAGAGAGGACTTGCCACAGAAATGGAAATTTGTGCCTGTACTGTGCCAGTACCGAACATTTCCTAAAGGATTGTCCTATTCGTCCTCCGCGTCAGAGAAACGCACGCACACACCTAGTTAATGCGGGAGAGGCGTTACTAGGTGTGAATTCTTCCTCTCCACGATTGACTTTACCTGTGCGGATTGCTATACCAGCTAATACTACTTCCTTCTCCGCTGTGGCCTTCTTGGACTCTGGTTCGGCAGGAAGTTTCATTGAAGCCTCCCTAATCAATAGATTCAATATTCCAGTTACCCGTTTGCCAAACCTCTCTTCATCTCATCCGTCAATGGAGAAAGGCTGGTCTGCACTCAACCTCTGCTCATGAGTGTTGGACTTCACCATCATGAACTTATTGAATTTCTTGTGCTACCAAACTGGAGAAGCCGGCCACCTCCTCCTATCCCCTGCGATCCGTCGGTTAGCTAACCGACCAATCGCAGGGGGGGCGCTTACTTCCTCCCACCCTGCCCGGCCCCTGGAAGTTTGGAGAGGACGGGAGTAAGACCGGAGGATGCGGCGGGGGACGGGGGAGTGCTGGGGCCCGGCACCGGTACTTACCTTGTCCCTGAAGACCGGGATCCCGGCGATGAAGACGGCGACAGGTGAGTTCCTCTTCAGCCGCGGTCTGGCCCTTTACAGCAATGCACGTCACAGTAAAGCGACATGCATTGCTGTATTGGGACCCTGTATACTACAACTCCCAGCATGCCCAGACAGCCCTTGGCGTCTGGGCATGCTGGGAGTTGCAGTTTTGCAACTTCTGGAGGTCCACAGTTTTGGGACCACTGTGCCCTTCCAGATGTTGCAAAACTAAACATCCTCAGCATGCCCTTACTGTCCAGGCATGCTGGGAGTTGTAGTTCTGTAACATCTGGCCCTTCAGATGTTGCAGAACTACAACTCCCAGCATGCCTGGACAGTTTTGGCATACTGGGAGTTGTAGTTGTGCAACATCTGTAAGGGCACAGATTGGGAACCACTGTATTAGTGGTCTGCAAACTGTAGTCCTCCAGACGTTGCAAAACTACAACTCCAAGCATGCTGGGAGCTGTAGTTCGGCAACATCTGGCTCTAAAGATGTTGCCAAACTACTACTTAAAGCATGCCTGAGAATGTTTGGGAGTTGTGGTTTTGCAACAACTGGAGGCACACTGGTTGGGAAACATTGTCTGTTTCCTAACTCAGTGTTTCCCAACCCGTGTGCCTCCAGCTGTTGAAAAACTATAACTACCAGCATGCACTGATAGACTGTGCATGCTGGGAGTTGTAGTTTTGCAACAGCTGGAGGTCCACCCCCCCCCCCCCCGTGAATGTACAGGCAGTGTAATCCCCCGCCCGCCCGCTGTAATCCCCCGCCCGTGTGACTGTACCCTAAAAACACTACACTACACTACACTAACACAAAATAAAATAAAAAGTAAAAAACACTACATATACACATACCCCTACACAGCCCCCCTCCCCAATAAAAATGAAAAACGTCTGGTACGCCACTGTTTCCAAAATGGAGCCTCCAGCTGTTGCAAAACAAAAACTCCCAGTATTGCCGGACAGCCGTTGACTGTCCAAGCATGCTGGGAGTCTTGCAACAGCTGGAGGCAGCCTGTTTGGGAATCACTAGCGTAGAATACCCCTATGTCCACCCCTATGCAAATCCCTAATTCAGGCCTCAAATGCGCATGGCGCTCTCACTTTGGAGCCCTGTCGTATTTCAAGGCAACAGTTTAGGGCCACATATGGGGTATCGCCGTACTCGGGAGAAATTGCCTAACAACTTTTGGGGGTCTTTTTCTCCTTTTACCCCTTATGAAAAGGTGAAGTTGGGGTCTACACCAGCATGTTAGAGTAAAAAAATAAATGTTTTACACTAACATGCTGATGTTGCCATATATTTTTCATTTTGACAAGAGGTAAAATGGAAAAAAGCCCCTCAAAATTCGTAATGCAATTTCTCCCGACTACGGAGATACCCCATATGTGGGCGCAAAGTGCTCTGGGGGCACAAAACAAGGCCCAGAAGGGAGAGTGCGCCATGTACATTTGAGGTGATTTGCACAGGGGTGGCTGATTGTTACAGCGGTTTTGACAAACGCAAAAAAAACAAAACCCCACATGTGACCCCATTTTGGAAACTACACCCCTCACAGAATGTAATGAGGGGTGCAGTGAGAATTTACACCCCACTGGTGTCTGACAGATCTTTGGAACAGTGGGCTGTACAAATTAAAAATTTTGTACAGCCCACTGTTCCAAAGATCTGGCAGACACCAGTGGGGGGTAAATGCTCACTTTATGCCTTGTTACATTCCTCAAGGGGTCTAGTTTCCAAAATGGTATGCCATGTGGGGGTTATTTTGCTGTCCTGGCACCATAGGGGCTTCCTAAAGGCGACATGCCCCGTGAGCAAAATTTGCTCTCAAAAAGCCAAATATGACTCCTTCTCTTCTGAGTATTGTAGTTCGCCCGTAGTGCACTTCAGGTCAACTTATGGGGTACCTCCATACTCAGAAGAGATGGGGTTACAAATTTTGGGGGGTATTTTCTGCTATTAACCCTTGCAAAAATGTGAAATTTGGGGGGGAAACACACATTTTAGTGAAATTTTATTTTTATTTTTTTACATATGCAAAAGTCGTGAAACACCTGTGGGGTATTAAGGCTCACTTTATTCCTTGTTACGTACCTCAAGGGGTCTAGTTTCCAAAATGGTATGCCATGTGTTTTTTTTTTTTGCTGTTCTGGCACCATTTCAGAAAAATGTACTTTCCAAAATCCCCTTGTCGCTCCTTCACTTCTGAGCCGTCTACTGCTCCCGCCGAACAATTTACATAGACATATGAGGTATGTGCTTACTCGAGAGAAATTGGGCTACAAATACAAGTATACATTTTCTCCTTTTACCCCTTGTAAAAATTCAAAAAATGGGTCTACAAGAACATGCGAGTGTAAAAAATGGAGATTGTGAATTTTCTCCATCACTTTGCTGCTATTACTGTGAAACACCTAAAGGGTTAAAATGCTGACTGGATGTCATTTTGAATACTTTGGGGGGTGCAGTTTTTATAATGGGGTCATTTGTGGGGTATTTCTAATATTAAGACCCTTCAAATCCACTTCAAACCTGAACTGGTCCCTGAAAAATTGTGAGTTTGGAAATTTTGTGAAAAATTGGAAAATTGCTGCTGAACTTTGAAGCCCTCTGGTGTCTTCCAAAAGTAAAAACACCTACATTTTATGATGCAAACATAAAGTGGACATATTGTATATGTGAATTAAAAAAAATTATTTGGAATATCCATTTTCCTTACAAGCAGAGAACTTCAAAGTTAGAAAAATGCAAAATGTTCAGATTTTTCATCAAATTTGGGGATTTTTCACCAAGAAAGGATGCAAGATACCACAAAATTTTACTACTATGTTAAAGTAGAATATGTCACGAAAAAAACAATCTTGGAATCAGAATGATAACTAAAAGCATTCCAGAGTTATTAATGTTTAAAGTGACAGTGGTCAGATGTGCAAAAAATGGCCGGGTCCTAAGGTGTAAAATGGCTGGGTCCTTAAGGGGTTAAAGTCCCATGCAAATCAATGGGAAATGTATGTTTCCACATAACTTCCGTACGGCTGTACATATTTCAATGACATATGGTACAAAATGGTACACATATTACGGGTCGGGATAGGAGGTCGAGATAGGAGGACGGGATATGAGGACGGGATATAAGGTCGGGATAGGAGGTCGAGATAGGAGGTCAGGATAGGAGGTCGGGATAAGAGGTCGGGATAGGAGGTCGGGATAGAAGGTCGAGATAGGAGGTCGGGATAGGAGGTCGGGATAGGAGGTCATGATAGGAGGTCAGGATAGGAGGTCGAGATAGGAGGTCGGGATAGGAGGTCAGGATAAGAGGTCGGGATAGAAGGTCGGGATAGGAAGTCGGGATAGGAAGTCGGAATAGGAGGACCGGATAGGAGGATGGGATGGGAGGACGGGATAGGAAGTTTGGATAGGAGGACGGGATAGGAGGTCGGGATATAAGGACGGGATATAAGGACGGGATATGGGGTTGGGATATGACAACAATATATGAGGACGGGATATGAAGTCAAAAGTTTCCTCCACAACAAGGATTAGAAAGGAAAAACCGGGCAACGCCGGGCACTCAGCTAGTAGATATATAAAACTCAATGTGTGTGTGTGTGTATTTGGGCTTTGCGAACTACTATAGAAAATGTATAAAGAATTTTTCTACTGTTGCAAAACCATTGACTGATCTAATTTGTAAAGGGGCAGATCTGGTTAAATGGTCTCAGGAGGTGGAAGCTGCTTTGGAACATCTTAAGGGATGCTACATTTCTTCTCCAATTCTAGTTCAAACTGATCAGACAAAGCCCTTTATCATTGAAGTAGATGCTTCTGAAGTCACTGACCATAAAAATGTAACCTTCCTGGAATCTGCCAAACGTCTCAATTCTTGTTCAATCCTTGTTCTTTACTCAGTTTGACTTTGTTATTACATAAAGAACAGGTATTAAGAATTCCAAGGCTGGTGTCTTATCTCGAACTTTCAGTGCTGCTCAGTCTATAGACTCTAATCCAGAGACTATTCTTCCAGAAGGTGTGGTTATTTCTGCAGTGTCAGCTAATTTAACTTCTGAGATTTTCAGTAATCAAGGCTTGGTTCCTCCAGAGACTCCTAAAGGCAAGATCTTTGTACCTTGTCAGTTTCGCCTCCATATAATTGAGGAGTCTCATTGTTCCCGCTATAAGGTCATCCTGGTATCCGGGGTACAAAGAAATAGCTTCAAAGGAAATTTTGGTTGTCAACCCACAACAGGGATGTGGAAGCTTTTGTTGCTTCTTGTGAAGTTTGTGCTCATGCAAAAACTCCTCGGACTTGTCCTGCAGGGGAGTTGTGTCCATTGTCCATTCCTAAAAAGCCCTGGACTCATATTTCTATGGATTTTATGACTGAACTGCCTCCATCTGAGGGAAAAACTGTTCTATGGGTGGTGGTGGATAGGTTTAGTAAACAGTGTCATCTCATTCCTTTGAAAAATCTCCCTTTGGCCAAAATTCTTACTGATTTATTTTTAAGCCATGTTGTTAAATATCATGGGGTTCCAGAAAATATTGTATCTGATCGAGGGGTATAATTTGTTTCTAAATTTTGGAAAGCTTTTTGTAAACAGTTGGGTGTTCAGTTATCTTTTTCATCCACTTTTCATCCCCAATCTAACGGTCAAACTGAAAGGTTGAATCAAAATGTGGAACAGTACCTAAGATGTTACATATGGGTATCTTTTCTGTCTCTTGCTGAGTTTGCTTTGAATAACCAAGAAAATTCTTCTAATGGTATGTCACCGTTCTTTTGTGTTTATGGGTTTAATCCGCGGTTTTCTTCCTGTACTAATACAGATAGTGATAACCCTGAAGTCAAGACTACCATGAGTAAACTGTCCACAGTTTGGGCCCAGGTTCAGAAGAACCTGAGAATTGCCCAAGAACTACAGAAAAGATCTGCCAACAAGATACGTACTTGTGGCATAAAATTTAAAGTTGGTGATAAAGTGTGGTTGTCTACTAAAAATCTTTGTCTTAAGGTTCCATCTAAAAAAATTTGAATCTCGGTTTATTGGATTTTATGAGATAATTGAAGTTATTAGGGTTCCAGCCTCTTCTATTCATGCTTCCACTATGATAAAAATGTTCTATGATTCTCATCCGGACAAACCTAAGCCCAAATTTAGGGTCCATTTGCCTCTCTTAAAAGGAGGGGTACCGTCAGAACTTATAGGGTTAAAATATTCTGACAGGTTCTTTGTTTATTTTTGTTGGTGGGTTAAACCTAGCTGTCTGGCTGGTCAGCTGACCTCTTGATGAGAGCACCTGTGGGGTTGCCTACTTAACCTGGAAGTCTGCTCTCATTCAAAGCCTGTGAAAGTCTTTTTGCTCCAGTAACTAGCGTGTAGTCCCTGTTACTCCTGTTTTACCCAGCATCTTTGACTTTTGGCTTTTATCTCGACTTCTCTCTGGTATTAACTAGAGATGAGCGAATCGAAGTTGACAAACCCAAATTCGTTACGAATTTAAGGAAAAATTCAATTCGCAACGAATACGAATATCGCCGCGATTCTATTGCGCAAATCGCTTCATTAAACTCCCTTTTACAGTGTTCCAGGATATTGGAGACCTAAGATGGCGGATCCACATGTGAGTACATGGGGCAGGGGATTATGGGAGGGCGGGAAACAGCGGCGGGAATGAAGGTAGGCGGGCTGACCCTGAATCACATGTGAGATGCAGCCTATCAGTGTTCACTGACCCCTGTGATGTCACAGCCCCTATATAATCGGTGGCCATCTTGCCTCTCTTCCTTTCATCTATGCACTCAGATGGAGAGGACGGGACTGTCTGTGTGTGAATAGATCATACCACAGCGTTACACTGCAACTGCTAGTCACATCAGCATTAGGGAAAGATAGGAGTGCAGAGTGCTGTGCTGTTACTCTGAGAAGGATCATTGATAGCTAAACCTCCGTTATTCACGTTATTGAGCATTGCAGCAGAGAGGGGCAGATAGCTGTCAGCTGCCTCATACAGATCTCCAAGCTGCCTGAACTTTCTGAAGCATCTTATCTCCTCATTTTTCAGCCCAATTGAGTTTATTTTTATTTGGTCCACACATCTTCTGCTGATCAGAATTGTGTGACAGAGTGCAATTTAGGGTTTAATCCCTGGATTTTTTTTTTTTTTGTGGTGCTGCACTGTTGGGTCCTGCTGCTGTTCAGAAATAAGTCATATTAGTGTGGACATTAGTGCCTTTTTACCATTTTTCACCTGTTACTCTGTCTCTGTGCTAAATTCAGTGTTATACCACAAGTTATACACCTGCCGGTGTATGAAAGAAAAAAAAAAGGTTTTCCTGCGTACAAGTACGCTTTTTCAGTGGCCTTATCATTGCAAAGGGCCTACATACAAGCAAATAGCGTGCCATATACTACCTTTTTTACTGTCTCTGTGCTAAATTCAGTGTTATATCACACGTTATACACCTGCCGATGCATTAAAGAAAAAAAAAGTTTTTCCTGCGTACAAATACACTTAACAGTGGCCTTAACATTGCAAAGGGCATACATAGAACCAAGTAGTGTACTATTTACTACCTGTTATTCTGTCTCCGTGCTAAATTCAGTGCTATTCCACACATTAGTATACACCTGCTGGTGTATTTACAAAAAAAAAAGTGTTTTTTCTACATAGAAATACGCATACCAGAGCGCTCACCATTGCAAAGGGCATACTTACAACAAAGGAGTGTACTATTTAGTAACTGTTATTCTGTCTAGGGCCTATATACTTTGAAAGGACAGCCGTAAGTAATCGCCTGCTGTTGTTCTATACCCTCATAAACGCACTAAGTATGTCAGGCAGGGAAGTGCCAGGATGTGCACAGAGAAGGGGCAGAGGCCTACATACGTCAGGCAGAGTTGGCAGCAGACTTGGGGCGAGTCGCAGCAGGAGTCACAGCAAAAGGCCTGAGCTCCCGTTAACACCCAGCGGTCTTGTTGTTGGCCCATCTCTCCTCGTCAATTGGTTTGCACACTCATCCGCATCATCACAAGAGACATGTGACAACCCCAGTCAAGAGTTGGTGGGTTCCTCAGACACAACCCTCAGTTGGCATGGCCCGGGAGAAGTCGCTTGCTCCGCAAGGCGGGCAAGTATTAATGCGGAGAGTGACGTGGGAGGCGGTATTTCAATTGTTCAGGGTCCTGAGGCAGACACTGTTGTGGAACACGAGGAGGACATCAGTGACGTGCACACATCTTTTGATGATGATGAAGCCGATCGCAATTGGGAGCCGGGTGCAGAAGCCGGGGCTTCATCATCATCAGGAGAAGAGATTTGCTCTTTGTCTATGAGGCAGCAACGCGGTAGCACGGTTGGCAATCAGCGTGGTGGTGTCAGTAGTGGAAATTCAGGAGCCAAACGAGACCACCTGCTTCGCGGCAAGCTACCATTCATGGAGGTAGTGGAACAGGGGTTCCTGGAGACGGCGCCAATAGCAGTGAAATAGAGTGGACTGCGGGTGGGAAAATCAGCTACTCTGCGGTGTGGTTGCTCTTCATAAAGAATCCAGAGGACCTTAGTGTAGTCACATGCAAAATCTGTGGACAGAAAGTGAAGCGTGGCCAGGGTCCCAATCTCGGCACCATGGCCCTGTGTCAACACATGATTCGCCACCATAAAGCGGCATTGGATAACCGTGGCTCCGATGTAGTGGTCCAGCCTGCCACTTCACCCAGTGGCCATCCATCCGCTCCCTCCGTCATCCAGCCAAGGCTCCACCACCTAAGCCGAAGGGAGCATTGTGTCAAACCCTCCTTCTTGCGCTCCTGCTTCTTCTGCTCGTAGTCAGCCCTTACGCCAACAATCGATCGGCGAAGCCATGTCCATGAGACAACAGTATGCGCCCACTCATCCAACGGCGCAGAAGTTGAATGTGCTCCTGTCCAAGTTGCTGGTGTTGCAGTGCCTCCCTTTCCAACTGGTGGACTCTGCAGCTTTCGGGGAATTGATGGCTTTTGCCGAGCCGAGGTGGAGAGTCCCAAGCCGTCATTTCTTTGAGAAGAAGGCAGTACCAGCCCTGCATAAGTTTGTACAAGAGAAGGTGGGCCAGTCCTTGAGCCTGTCGGTGTGTGTTCAAAAGTGCACGGCAGCGCAGACGTGTGGAGCTGTAACTGCAGGCAGGGACAATACATGTCTTTTACGGACCACTGGGTACATGTTGTTCCTGCACAGCCACAACAGCAACTTGGACAGGTTTCACCGCTTCCTCCTCCACGCTCTCGCTCCCAGGCAGTTAGTCCTTTTACAGTGTGCGCCTCCTCCTCCCCCGTGTCCTCGGCCTCCACTGCACGTCCAAATCTCGGTGGCCCTTCATCGTACCACGTGTGTAGGGCACAGCGGTGTCAAGCCGTCCTTCACATGGTTTGCCTTGGTGAACGGAGTCACACAGAGGAGGAACTGCTGAAGATCATTAGGGAAGAAATCCAAGTATGGCTTACTCCACGAAATCTGGAAATGGGAACCATGGTGACCGACAATGGGAAGAACATTGTGGCCGTGCTGCGACAAGGAAGTGTGAACCATTTGCCCTGCATGGCACACGTGTTGAATCTGGTTGTCAAGAAGTTTATCAAGTCTTCACCTCATTTGCAAGACATCCTGACAATGGCAAGGAAACTGTGCATGCATTTCAGCCACTCGTACACTGCCAAGCACACTTTGCTTGAGCTGCAGCGTCAGAACGGTATCCCACAACATAGTCTCATTTGTGACCTTGCCATACGTTGGAATTCCACCCTCCATATGTTGGACAGACTATATGAACAAAGAAAAGCCGTCACCGATTTCTTGATGATCCAAGCAGATAGAAGTACTCCCCTGTGTAACTTCAATGTCAACGAGTGGCAGCTCATACGTGACACCTGCCATTTGCTGAGGCCCTTTGAGGAAGCCACATTTTTTGTTAGTCGCTCGAATTACGCCATGAACGACGTAATTCCACTCCTACATTTACTCCAAAAAATTATTGAAAACGTGGTCACGGCAATGGAGACATTGCGCCTACATGAGAAGGCTACATGAGTCCTGTGGGGGATGAACTGGAGGAAGATGATGAGGGGCAGAGCGGAGCACAGTTTACGGTGGATGAGATGGCCGGTGTTTCTAGTCATTGGACAGGAGAGGAGGAGCAGGAGCAGCCAGAGGAGCTGGAGGGTTATTAAGAGGGAGGCGAGACAGAGGACCCAGACACACCATGGCAGTATGCAGTGGAGATGGAGGCAGGTAGTCCCAGCGAGTCACTGTCACAAATGGCACGATGCATGCTGAGTTGCTTGCGTAGTGACCCCCGAATTGTCAAAATTGACTTCTGGATCTCCACCATATTAGACCCTCGCTACCGGCCCAGAATGGGGGCCTTTTTTACACCCACTGAGAGGGAGGACAAACTGACCTACTTCAGGGAGCTTCTACGTAGTCGGTTAGCCTGAGTCTACAGTCGCTGATGAGTAGCTTCCTTCAGCCGCATAGTGAAGCTACTCATAAGCAGCAGGTGGACATGGAGCAGGACCTGAACCAGCAGGTGGTGGCTTACCTCGACATGACCCTGCCAACAACCGTTGAAGATCCGCTGGACTTCTGGGCAGCCAAACTCAATTTATGGCCGCAACTAGCGGAGTCCTGGGAAAGCTGTCCTGCCCGGCCAGTAGTGTGCCATCAGAGCAGGTGTTTAGTGCGGCCGGGGCCATAGTCACCCCAAGGCGAACTCGTCTGTCCACTAAAAATGTGGAGAGACTGACGTTTGTCAAGATGAATCAAGGATGGATCAGCCAGGATTTCCAGCCACCAATGACAGATGGGTCTGAGTAGATTGACCATGCTCCTACAACTAAATTTTCTCTATTGTGGTTGGTTATGAAACCCTCTGGGGCAAACCTGGGCATTGAACGGCCCGCTTGCCACATACGGCCCTTTGATTGGCTTTGACCGGCCCGCGCTGATTGGGGGACAACTAGGCTGCCTAATCTGGGGGAAAAGTATTCTCCTAATCTGGGGGACATCTATGATGCCTACTCTGGGGGATAAGTATGCTCCTAATTCGGGGGACATCTATGCTGCCTAATCTGGGGGACAACTATGCTCCTTATCTGAGGGACAACTATGCTCCTAATCTGGGGACATGTATGCTGCCTAATCTGGGTGACATCTATGCTGCCTAATCTGGGGGACAACTATGCTCCTAAAATTGTGAAAACTGATGCTTCTGGTCTTGGGCCTATAATTTTTTGAAGTTTAGCAGTAGCTAAATACATGCTTAATGCAAATGTAAACATTGATCTTTAAATGTAAGGGGTTATGAAAACCTCTTGGGTACTGCAAATGCATGATCCAGACTCATTCTGTGTCTTTCAGGAACTACTTGCCTCAGTGGTGCCTCTGGCCTTGGGCCTTACATTTTTGGATGTTTAGCAGTAGCTAAATACATGCTTAATGCAAATTTCAACAATGATCGTTAAATTCTCGGCGCTCTGCCAGGGCCTTCTCCTACCCCGCCTGGGCCGATCCGAGGACCTCACTAACCAACTCACTAACTAATCCAATTGCTTATAGCGACGGGCGGTGTGTACAAAGGGCAGGGACTTAATCAGCGCCAGCTTATGACCCTCACTTACTGGTAATTCCTCGTTTTAAGGTTAAATAATTGCAATCCCAGATCCCTATCACGAACTGGTTTCAGCGTGCAAAACGCACCTGTCCTTGAAAGATAGAGACACGCTATTCCGTTCAGTGGAGCGTGGCTGCGGCCCCGGAAATCTGAAGGCATAACACACTTGGTATTGCTCAATCTCGCAATTGATTGTGCAAAGGTAAGGGGTTATTAAAGCCTCTTGGGTACTGCTGAGGCCTACTCCTGACTGCTCCTGGTGTAATGTATGGGGTAATTAAACACTCTTGGGTAGTGTTTTTTTTTTAATTTGCTGATAATTTTATCGGTAATAAAATTTAATTTTCCAGAATGCTAATCGTTACACAACGGAGCGCTTGTTGCGTGTGATTTTTTTATGAAAGAAAAAAAATACGGACAGGGATTAACTCTGCTTCATCATTTTGGGCGAAAAAAGTCCTTTGGTGATCTGATCTTTTGGAGACAGATGAGCTTACACACATATTGAATTAGTTTTTGTAAAAAAAAATTCAAACATTGTGTGGTTTATTATTTTTGAGAAGAATGTTTTTGGGTGGTCCACCGTCCTGCATTATAGAGTCTTGTGAACTGTTGGATATACGCTTGTTCTTACACAAAGGTATTTCTTTAAAACATTTAAAAAATGTTGTTGTTTTTTGGAGGGGATTGTGAAACCCGGGTGTGTACTGTTGCATCAGCCAACTCCAGGCTGTGTCCTTCAGGCAATATATGGGTTCCTGATGCCGCAGAGGTGGGGCCTGGGTCTGGAAATTTCTAATTTTTGGATAGCGGGTGCTAACTATGAGAAATCTTTGTCAAAAATGTAATATATTGTGTAATATACTGTGCCATTCAGCCACTAAATGGCCTCCTCTTGCTGCCAACATGTCCACGCTGTGTCATTCAGCCACTATATGGTGTTCTCATGCTGCCAACACCTCCACGCTGTGCCATTCAGCCACTATATGGTGTCCTCATGCTGCCAACACCTCCACGGTGTGCCATTCAGCCACTATATGGTGTCCTCATGCTGCCAACACCTCCACGCTGTGCCATTCAGCCACTATATGGTGTCCTCATAATGCCAACACCTCCACGCTATGTCATTCAGTCACTATATGGTCTCCTGACACTGATGCCACCACCAGGCTCTGTCATTTTGCTGCTGTGCGGCAGTGATTCTAAGAGCGATGCCGGTAATCTGCATGCTATTCTGAATAACAATATTATTTCACTACCCCAGCACACTCCATATGCGTTTTAGGAGACAGTAAAGTGCACTATACCGCTATAGAGGCTGTATGTAGGCTTGAAATAGCCTTTTTTAATATCGATTTGCCGCGAGCAAATTCGAATCGAAACAAACTTTTCGGGAAAATTCTGCAAATCGGCCGAATCAAAATTTTTTAAAGTTAGCTCATCTCTAGTATTAACGACTTGGTACTTTGACTTCTCCTGGCTTAGACGCGGTTAGTTGACTCGACTTTTCTGTGAGTGCGTAGTGTTACTTTGTTAGTCTGTCTGTTATCCTACTGTCCCTGGACCTAATTCTGTGTCATTGTAGTTTATTATTTTGACAAATTACACCCCTCACGTATCTAGGAAGAGACTATATTTGTGGTTACAGACGTGACGGTTGGGGCAGGTACGTAAGTAGGCAGAGATAGGGGAGCAGGCGAGAATAGTGTGCACGCCTTCTCTGCCCATACGTGACACCACACAAGTGGCTCAGGTAGTGCAGCTCGTCCAGGATGGCACATCAATGCAAGCTGTGGCAAGAAGGTTTGCTGTGTCTGTCAGCATAGTGTCCAGAGTATGTAGGCACTACCAGGAGAAAGGCCAGTACATCAGGAGACGTGGAGGAGGCCGTGGGAGGGAAACAACCAAGCAGCATGAGCGCTACCTCCGGCTTTGTGCAAGGAGGAGCAGGAGGAACACTGCCAGAGCTCTGCAAAATGACCTCCAGCAGGCCACAAATGTGCATGTGTCCACTCAAATAGTCAGAAACAGACTCCATGAGGGTGGTATGAGGGCCCAACATCCACAGGTGGGGGTTGTTCTTACAGCCCAACATCGTGCAGGATATTTGGCATTTGCCAGAGAACACCAAGATTGTCAAATTCGCCACTGGCGCCCTGTGCTCTTCACAGATGAAAGCAGATTCACACTGAGCACAAGTGTCAGACGTGACAGAGTCTGGAGATGCTGTGGAGAACGTACTGCTGCCTGCATCATGCTCAAGCATTAACGGTTTGACGGTGGGTCAGTAATGGTGTGTGGTGGCATTTCTTTGGGGCACCGCACAGCCCTCCATGTTCTTGCCAGAGGTAGCCTGACTGCCATTAGGTACCGAGATGAGATCCTCAGACCCCTTGTGAGACCATATGCTAGTGCGGTTGGCCCTGGGTTCCTCCTTATACAAGACAATACTAGACCTCATGTGGCTGGAGTGTGTCAGCAGTTCTTACAAGAGGAAGGCATTGATGCCATGGACTTTCCACTTTGATTTTGAGGAAGACTCCATATCCACACCTCCATGGGTTGATAAATTTGATTTCCATTGATCATTTTAGTGTGATTTTGTTGTCAGCACATTCAACTATGTAAAGATGAAAGTATTTCATATGATTAGTTCATTCTTTCAGATCTAGAATGTGTTATATTAGTGTTCCCTTTATTTTTTTTGAGCAGTGTAAACGCAAATGTTCTAATTTTTATGTAAAAGCTAAAACTTACAAATAACCCTTTATTCTTTTGAGAGCTAACTATATATTATTAAATATTCCAGAAATGCAGATAATGGTTTATGAGGATTTTCTCTCTTATCCCAGATGTCTACTTTAAATGTTAGAGATTGAATATTTAACATAAACGCTGACTGTTCACCATCATCTGAAATCAATTAGCATGTGCAGAGAAGTGTATGCCTGTTACTGTATGTTGATCTTCTGTTGAGGGACCAAACAATTAGCTATAAACAAGAACAAATATTATATTGTGTACAATTAATTTAGTTTTGATTATTTATTCTGTCCTAAGTGTGAACCACACTTTGGAATTTCCGGATTGACAAAATCCGTCTGGAGATTTCAAGTGCAACCAGCACCAACTTAATCAGTGGGCACAAGGACCACGCAGACATTGCTTCCCCCCATTCTGTCTCAATGTCCACAAAGCAGAAGTCCGCCAGAATATTAAACAAGTTCAATGTTCTGAAAAATTTTTTTGAACAGATTTGCCAGGCAGAATGTCCTCTCCAAAAACTCTGCAGTGTGCACTGTGCAGGGGAATCCCTTTGCCAGCAATAGGACTCTGCGGCATCGAAATTTCAAAACAGAATTCTGCTTAGAAATTCCGTAGTGTGAACCCAGCCTAAGTGTAACATATTATCTATGTTCAAAAGTCCCATAGAGAGTAATTGGAGCAGTGGCTAACATACACCATGACACAGATAACATGGCAGCCGGGAATCTAGTGAAGACCCCAAGGCCTGTTGTCTTAGTACTCTCAGTACACCCTGCTATATTGTGTCATATTTTCCATCTAGATAGTCTTTATTTATTCTGCCTTTGCTTTAATCAGGTCTCTGCTTAGCCTCATACTATACTGTTATCTATGAGTGGAAAAATCTTGGAATATAATTCTTCACTCACATAATAAACCAGTATAATAAGATATATCTCAATTCATATTAGGTCATTGTGGGCAGAAAAAAGTAGTATTATTTATGATTCTATACACCAACACAGAGTGTTAAAATTAAAAACAAATGTTGCTTTTTTTATTTTTATTTTTTTGCAATTTGTGCAATATAGCCACTCTGCATTGGAGCAATGAATAATAAATTCCAGTTACTGAAAGAAAAGCTTTTTGAAGGGTGCCAAAAACTAAATTGTAATGTATTTTATTAAGTGAAATCACAAAAACATAAATAAAACATATATATATATATATATATATATATATATATATATATATATATATATATACATAGCATAGATATATTTAAAATATCGCAAATGCATTCTGTGTGCAAGTAGCCAGAAGAAGTGCCAAGTCGGCACGAAACTGTGCAGTCTTACCCACAACCCCTGCCTCCTTTCCAGCCCTTCCTCAACTTGATGTGTACTTTGCTTTCCTTGGAATAAAGAGAAGTTGAACTGCAGGAATGGTGAGTCACCGAGTCTCTTTTCTGTATTGATTCCCTTACCTGGACTGGTTATTATTCTTAGCACCACTTATCTGTAAGCACGGATTCCGGGCCACACACTCTTCTACATACACAAGGGCTTAGCGAGACAGGTGGTGCCAGATGTTTTATCCCTTTGCTATATAGCATTCTGCATTTAACTCCTAATAATAGTTGATATGCATTAAACACCAACAAAAAGAAAAACAAGAACAACTGCAGCTTGTCTTATGTAAGATTTAAAAAAAATACAAAAAAAGTTATAGCTGTTATGGATGTAAATATGGAGAGTAGTGGGGTCGTTAGGCATTAAAATTTGGGGACACCATGCCTTGAATAAAAAGGTCTAGAGCTGTGCTGCACATCTCACAGTGCTCTTGGGAGAGGGCAGCAGTGTCACCAGCAGGGGGAACAGCTGGTGGTGGGTTCTGCAATGTCAGGGGAAACTTGCAACCTAATACAATTACACAGGAGTGTCCAAGAGCTTCCTCCTGTAGCTATCGGTCAGAGAGGAGTGGATGGGGGGGGGGGGAGATGCACCGCATGGCAGGCTGCAGAGGTTGCACTGCAGGTGATGACCTGGGAGCCTCTCTGCAATGCTAACTGTGCATCCTTGTCCACTCCTCTCTCTCCTCTTTACCCCATCCACAGCAGTTCTTACATGTGAGAGGACTGCCTGCATGCAGGTCAGTGTATTGTATGACTATGAATATGTGCATATGTGTGTCATTTTGTTTATAAATGTGTGGAAGTCTGCATGCAATAGATCTATCAAGTTTTGTGTATGTACACTAGTTAAAGGGGCATTCCAAGAAAAAACTATTTTTTTTCTATATCAACTGGCTCCAGAAAGATAAAGAGATTTGTAAATTAATTCCATAAAAAAATCTTAATCCTTTCAATAATTATCAGCTGCTGAAGTTGAGTTGTTCTTTTCTGTCTGGCAACAGTGCTCTCTACTGACATCTCTGCTTGTCTCAGGAACTGCACAGAGTAGAAGAGGTTTGCTAAGGGGATTTGCTTCTAAACTCGGCAGTTCCAGACACATGTGTCTTCAGAGAGCACTTAGACATAAAAGAACAACTCAACTTCAGCAGCTCATAAGCACTGAAAGGATTAAGATTTTTTTTATACAAGTAATTTACAAATCTGTTTAACTTAATGGAGCCAGTTGATATATAAAAAAAAAAAAAAAAAAAGTTTTTTCCTGGATAACCCCTTTAAGTCCTGCAGGAACACATGGGAATGGCGTGGCCATCAGATTTGTCAGTATGCACTCCCCACATCATGGCATGGCAGTGCTCTGGCATGCTGCTTGTTTTCATGAGCTTAAAGTGGGCCTCTATATTGACAACATATGGGGTCTGGGTGCTGACAACTGTTTTATGATTTTCAGGACAAAAGAAGATATTCAGTGATCAGTCAGAAGTCCTGCGTAAAAGTTTTCATTTATTTTGTATCCATTTAAATATTATCAAAGGGGTCACAATGCAAAAACACATGCTTGACAAAAAATTACATGTGAAAATATGCTGTGTTACAAATAGCCTAAGGCTGGATTCACTCTAGAATAATGCAAATGCATTTTTTGCATCCGTATTACAGACATGTACCAGCCCAGCCATGAGTCTGTTGAGCAAAATGTAACACAGAGTGCCCATGTCCCGGATTTTTTAGGACTCTAGCAATGCTTCTATAGGAAGGCAATCTAAGAAAGTACAGCATCCATATTTTTCATCAGTAAAAGGAAAACTTAAAGAATTGCTGTATACAGCTGCCTGTCTCTTTCTTAGTGTATGTTGCATTGATACATGGCATAGAATTCAGAATTCAAATACCGAGGTGAGAGAGAAGGGGTCCCTTGTGTAGCCAATGAGATGCTGTCAAGATAGAAGCTATTTCACATGTAAATAACAAAATAACACCCAGCATGCATGAAATGGATAGGGCTCCTGAGCCGAATACACAATCTCTGCCCTGATAGCTTCACATGCATGTACATCAGATATCAGGGAGAGGTTAAAAATGTAATTAAAGCATTTTTTGTCATGAACTTTGAGAATACAATTGGTAAGTTTAAAAGGTAAAGTATTAATGTGCTGTGCTGGAGATAGATAATAGATAGAAGTGATATATCTCTACAAGCTAAAGATAACAGTCATTTCATTTAGTGCAGATACAAAGAAAAGAATAGAGTCATCCAGTTCATTTCAATAAGAATAACTCAACAATAGTGTGACAGGAGGCGCCTGCCTTTTGAAATGAATTATATGCAAATTACAAACTTTTTTCACATAATACAAACTTTTTTTTTGTTAAAGGATTCGATAAGAACAATTAAAATCTACCACATCCCTTTATTATCATATACTGTGCAACAGATGTGGAAATCTATAACTAAAAGACTGAAATCAATGAAATATAATTTTCCACAACATTCATTGTGATATACAGTACTTTCCACCACCCCCAGTACTCCAGCATTGCACAGGGTGATATTTGGCTTTATGTGGAACTAGCTGAGTACCCGGCGTTGCCCGGTTTTTCCTTCCTAATCCTTGTTGGGGAGGAAAATAAACAAAGGAGGAAGCTTTTGACTTCATATCACGTCCTCATATATTGTTGTCATATCCGACCTCCTATCCCGTCCTCCTATCTCATCCACCTTTCCCGTCCTCCTAACCCGTCCTCCTATCCTGTCCTCCTATCACAACCTCCTATCCCGTCCTCCTATCTCAACCTCCTATCCCGTCCTCCTTTCATGACCTCCTTTCCCGTTCTCCTTTCCCGTCCTCCTTTCCCGTCCTCCTATCCCGTCCTCCTATCCCGTCCTCCTATCCCGTCCTCCTTTCCCGTCCTCCTTTCCCGTCCTCCTTTCCCGTCCTCATATCTCAACCTCCTTTCTCATCCTCCTTTCCCGTCCTCCTATCCCGTCCTCCTATCCAGTCCATATATCCCGTCCTCCTATCCCAACCTCCTATCCCGTCCTCTTATCCCGTCCTCCTATCATGACCTCCTATCCCGTCCTCCTATCTCGACCTCCTATCCCTTCCTCCTATCTCAACCTCCTATCCCGTCCTCCTATCTCAACTTCCTATCCCGTCCTCCTATCATGACCTCTTATCCCGTCCTCATATCTCGACCTCCTATCCCGTCCTCCTATCTCAACCTCCTATCCCGTCCTCCTATCCCGACCTCCTATCCCGACCTCCTATCCCGTCCTCCTATCCCATCCTCCTATCCCGTCCTCCTATCCCGTCCTCTTATCCCGACCTCCTATCCCGACCTCCTATCTCGACCTCCTATCTCGACCTCCTATCTCGACCTCCTATCCCGACCTCCTATCCAGTCCTCCTATCCCGTCCTCCTATCATGACCTCTTATCCCGTCCTCATATCTCAACCTCCTATCCCGTCCTCCTATCCCGTCCTCCTATCCCGTCCTCTTATCCCGACCTCCTATCCCGACCTCCTATCTCAACCTCCTATCCCGACCTCCTATCCCGTCCTCCTATCCCGTCCTCCTATCTCAACCTCCTATCCCGACCTCCTATCCAGTCCTCCTATCCCGGTCCTCCTTTCCCGGTTCTCCTATCCCGGTCCTCCTATCCCGTCCTCCTATCCCGACCTCCTATCCCATCCTCCTATCCCGACCTCCTATGTCGACCTCCTATCCCGACCCATAATATGTGTACCAGGTATTGAAATATCTCTAGCCGTACCGAAGTTATGTGAGAACATACATTTCCCATTGATTTGCAAGGGACTTTAAACGAAACCCCGACCCTCACAATCGGGGATAGTTAAGGGTTAAATTAACTATCCTATATTTTAAGTTGACATATAAGTAACATGTGACCAAGTATTATCAAAATATCTCCAGCTGTTTGGAAGTTATGCAGTAACATATATTTCTCATTGACTTGCATGGGACTTTAAACATAAGCCCCACCCTTGGCAAATGGGGGTGAATAAGGGTTAAATCACCTATCCTATGTTTGTTGTTGACATATAAGTAACATGTGTGCCAAGTTTCATGTTAATATCTTTAGCCGTTTGAAAGTTTTTGTGGAACATGCACACATACATACATATATACATACATACATACATACATACACACACACACACACACACACACACACACACACACACCACACACACACACACACACGTTGAGTTTTATATATATAGATTTCATGGAAATCCTAGTCCATAAAATTTCAGAAGAACAATTCTTGAACTGACACTTTGGTTTTCTTCCTATGGTATTTGTAACCCATTTCTCTGGCTATTTATTTTCCGTTTATCCTGTGGTTTTAATAGGTGTAGCACAAGATAAGATCAATTGTGGGGGTCACGTCAAGAAACATTTCAATTTGCCAACATATAACTCGAAAATGTATGAATAAGAATGCAGCCATAAAGCTATGTTACAATATGTTCGGTGGAAGCTATAGCTAAATATATCACTCAGTCTATACCCAGATGGAGATGTATGTGCCTGCATCTTCTGTGGGTAAAGTATGGCCAATATTGGGCACTCACATCTAGCAGTTGGCCCTAACACCTGTGTCTAATGGGAACCAAGCTGACTAACTTACTTTAGTCATAAAGTTAACAAAGATAAATATATATCTAACTAGGTCCATCATCTATTTCTGTTTGTTACCTATATCTATACAAAATATTATTACTATTATGTTTATTGTTTTGCGATGATTGAAAATCATTGTTCTACTATTTTCTGAGATTATACAACAGATGGTTTTACGTGCAGCAAGATCAGCTAAAAGACTCATAATAGAAATCTATCGATTGTGCAAGATCATGGCTCAGGCCCTCTCACATGGGCCGACAGGAGACTGGTGATGTTAAAGGGGTACTCAGGTGGAAAACATTTTTTTTTTAAATCAACTGGTGCCAAAAAGTTAAACAGATTTGTAAATTACTTCCATTAAAAAATATTAATCTTTCCAGTACTTATTAGCTGCTGAATACTACAGAGGAAATTCTTTTTGGATTTCTTTTCTGTCTGTCCACAGTGCTCTCTGCTGACACCTCTGTCCATTTTCTTCTGCTCTGGACAGTTCCTGACACGGACAGAGGTGTCAGCAGAGAGCACTGTGGGCAGACAGAAAATAAATCCAAAAAGAAAATAATTTCCACTGTAGTATTCAGCAGCTAATAAGTACAGATTTTTTTAATAGAAGTCATTTACAAATCTGTTTAACTTTCTGGCACCAGTTGATTAAAAAAACAAACGTTTTCCACCGGAGTACCCCTTTAACCCCTTCCCGCTACAGGATGTATGCAAACATCCCAGCAACCGACATGTTTGCATGCTGGGACGCATGCATACATCCTGCTGATCTCCTGCTCTGCCGTGCGCAATTTAGGAGATTGGCAGCGGGATCCGGCTGTCAAGCTGCATTAACCCCATAGATGCCGTGATCAATCCTGATCATGGCATCTATGATGTTAACAGGGGGAGGGTGCTTCGCTGGTGGATACGGTGGATACGATCGCGGGTCGCCGTTGGTTGTTATAGCAGCAGGAGGCCAGCTGATGGCCTCCTATCTGCCAGCTACTAAAGCCTGTGAGATCCAGCCATAGGCTGGATAGCACAGGCTGTAGTGTGTGCAGCTCATCAGGTGGTACTGTGCTGCAGTACAAATTTATTGCAACATAGTATAACCTGTAAAAAGTTAAAAATAAAATAATAAAAGTAATAATACAAATGGCAAGCATGTTTCACAGAAATGATACCAATAAAAAGTACAGCTTTTCCCCCAAAAAATAAGCCCTCACTCAATGGTGTCGGCTGCAAAATAAAAAAGTTACGGCTGTTGGAAAATGATAACACAAAAAAGTTGAAGAATTTTGCTCAGAAAAGGAAAAAGAACATAAACAGCTATATAAAATTGGTATCGCCTTAATCGTATCGACCCAAAGAATAAATATAACATCACTTTTACCGCACAGTGAACACCATAAAAAAATTATTTAACCTCTTAAGGACGCAGGCCGTGACCCTGCGTCGTAGCGGGTCCGTCCCGATGGCTAATGAAAGCGGGGACCCTGGGCTAAAAGCGTTCGGCACCGATCATTGTGCCGTGCACTATTAACCCTTTAGACATGGCGTTCAAAGTTGATCGCCGCATCTAAAGTAATAAAAATACACTCCTGGCAGCTTAGACGGGCTGATCGGGAGCATAGTGGGGAAATTCCGATCAGCTAGAAAGTGAACGGAGGCTTGAGCAATCGACCGCCAATAACACTGATCATCTCCATGTTAATGCATGGCAGTGATCTGTGTAGATCAGTGTGTGCAGTGTTATAGCCCCTAGAGGGGGCTATAACATTGCAAAAAAATGTGTGAAATAAAAGTTAATAAAGATAAGTTAACCCCTTCCCTAATAAAAGAAAGAATTACCCCCCTTTTCCTATTTAAAAAAAAACTGTGTAAATAAAAATTAAAAAAATAACATGTGGCATCGCCTTGTGTGGAAATGTCTGAACTATAAAAATAAATCATTAAGTAAACCGCAAGGTCAATGGCGTATATGCATAAAAAAATCCAAAAGTGTATTTTTGGTCACTTTTTATATCATGAAAAAATGAATAAAAAGAGATCAAAAAGTCCAGTGAATATAAAAATGATACCACTCAAAACTTCTGATCACAGTACAAAAAAATTTGCCTTCATACCGTACGCAGAAAAATATAAAAGTATTAGGGTGTCAAAAGATGACAATTTTAAACGTATTCATTTTTGTGCATGTAGTTATGATTTTTACCAGATCACAGAATCAAACCTATATACTGTAAGTAGGGTATCATTTTAATCATATGGACCTGCATAATAAAGATAAGGTGTCATTTTTACCAAAAAATGCACTGCGTAGAAACGAAAGCCCCCAAAATTAACAAACTGGCTTTTTTTTTCTTCAAATTTGTCGCACAATTAATTTGTTTTTTAATTTTGCAGTGGATCTAATGTCACTGGAATGTCACTGCAAAGTAGAATTGGTGGCACAAAAAATAAGCCATAATATGGAATTTTAGGTTGAAGGGTTATGATTTTTAAAAAGGAGGATGAAAAAAGGAAGGTGCAAAAACAGAAAAACCCTGAGTCCTTAATGGGTTAAAAAAAACACCAGACATTTTCCAGTTTTTCACAATATTTTGGAGTTTTTCACAAAAAATGCTGCATGTGTCAACAAAAATACCCAGTGTATCCCACTTCTGGAGTGACAGGTATGCAGGGACTACAACGCTAATGCGCCATGTTGTTCTTGCTCTGAGAGCGTGTCATCAACAGCAACTCCGTAGTGCATCCTCCTCTGGCTGTGTTAAATAAAAAGAGTATACAGTCACCTGTATGTCGTGCTGTTGTTGCCCTGCAGACGTGACAGTGACAACAACTGCAGAGTGTATCCTCTGCCCACGGGGCAGTTGTGATGTGTGTACCATCTATGTTTACCGTCTATGAGTCGTGACATTGTTGCTCTGAAAATTTTTTCCGTAACAATGACTATGCAGTGTATCCCCTGCAGATGTGGCAGATATGATGGGAATGCCAACGCCTATGTGTCGTGATGTTATTGTTCTGAGTTATGACCATTACAACAACTGCTCGGTGAATTAACTCTGCAGGCGATTCATGCATGATCGATATACAACCGCCTATGTGCGTTGGCGTTGTCACTCTAAAAATGTGTCAGTAACAGCAACTGTGCAACGTATCCCCCTGCAAACGTGGCATGGTGTGAATACCACCGCCTATGTTTTGACATGCTATTGAACTGAAGACATGGCCATAACAATAACTGCTCAGCGAATTCCCCTGCTACCGTGTCATGTGTGATCGATACACAACCGCCTATGTGTGATGATGTTGTCGCTCTGAAAAGGTGTCAGTAACAACCATTATGCAATGTATCCCCCTGCAGACGTGGCAGGTATAATGGGTATACCACCACCTATGTGTTGTGCAGGTGACGCTCTGAAGGCATGTCAGTAACAACAACTGCACCATGCATCCCCCTGCAGAGGTGTCAAGTACGAAAGATCACCATCACCTATGTGTCATGATGTTGTCGCCCTAAATATGCATCAGTACCAACGACTATGCAATGTATCCCCCTGCAGATGTGACAGGTACGAAGGATACACCACCTATGTGTCAAAATATTGTTGCCCTGAAAACGTGTCAGTAAACAACAACAGCGCGGTGCACCCCCCTGCAGACGTGGCAGGTACGAAGGGTATACAACCACCTATGTGACATGATGCTGTTGCTCTGAAAAAAACATGTCAGTAACAAACAACTATGCGATGTATCCCCCTGCAGACATGGCAGGTATACTGGGTATACAACCGTCTATGTGTTGTGATGTTGCCACTCTAAAACGTGTCAGTAGCAACGCCTGTGCAATGTATCCCTCTGCAGTCGGTGCAGATATGAGGGGTATACTCCAGCTATGTGTCATGATGCTGTTGCGCAGCAATGTGAGAGAAATTAACCATCATGTCGACCGATCCCCTGCAGAAGTGGCAGGTATGCTGGGAAAAACAACCGTCATACTATGAGCGTAATAAACTGTATAATGTTATGTTCTATATAAATGCCCTGAGTGTCTGAAACCAATGCACAAGCGTATGTGCAGCATAACAACCACGATAACACACATTGCATGAAACCTATGAGTGTATGAAGAACAAGAGCATATGAACAGTGTAAATACCCTTATTGCAATATATACGCCATATGCATATGAATAGATCAAGGGCCCAATCATGTCATAACAAGTACTGTGAGCTAGTGGACAATATTAATGCCGTGGGCTAATGAACAGTATAGCTGCCATAAACCTGTAGCTACCAAGAGCATATGAAAAGTATTAATGTAGTTAGCTTAAAACGGTATGACCACCACAAGCGTACCAGAAACGTGGCCCTGAGTGAATGAATGATATAGATGCCATAAGCGTGTGAAAAGTGTACATACCCTAAACCTGGGAACAGTATAGATATCGAGAGATTATGGACAATACGATTGCTATGGAGTATGGCCGTATTCCTGCCCTGAGCGTGTGCCCAAAATGAACAAGCATGTGAAACAGTACAAATGCCCAGAGCGCATGACAGTTTGACTCAATAAGCCTGAGAACAGTATCACTGTCCAGAGTATGCACAAAGAAGCACCTTTCGTATCCAATAGATGCCATGGGAGTACCGACCATATGACATCCCAAGCGACCATGAACGGTATAATGCCATAGGCGTATGCACAACACAAATGTCATGGGCGTATCAATCGGCATCTCTGCCACAACTCTATGACATAATACAGTGGAGCCTCTAAACAAAAACGCTGTCACCTATACATTAACAACTCTATTGTTGACTCAATACGCATACCCACAGAAAAGCTGACAAGCTTACACGCTACCACAGCTATGCCAACGCAAACGTAACGACCATAACAAACATAAGTTACTAATGTAATGAAACGTGTGCCCCAATGCTACAAGCGCATGCCCTGTAATGCTATAATGTATCTACCAAGGTAAAAAACACCGTAAACACTAAAACCTGTGAAACTACATGAAATTAAATTAATGCACTGTAAATGCTATCATGAAAACACGTCTTATGACTGCTATAATAGTTATGCACATGTTATGAATAACAAAATGTTCCGTAATTAACAAAGCAATACTGTATTTGCTGCTTGTAATATTGTAACCGCGTGGACCGTATGTAATGCTACGAATGTATGAAAACTGAATACATACCTATAACCGTACCCTCTACATATAACACTGTGCGCCTGTACTGTACACAACACTATGCCTGCATACCCGCTGCACAAGTCATTACAAGTATATGTACCATACAGCAGCCATGCCAGAACATTTTGCGCATAACGGGAAAAGAATGTTTTGTAAAACCTCATAACTATACCACTGTATATGATATTCCGAGTGTATGAACCGTATAAGATTAAAAAAAAATGTATTAAACACCGCCAGAAGCGCCCCTATACAATTAAAACATTTAATTCACCTGTAAAAAAAAAAAATTATTATACATAACATGGTACAGTGAAAATGATTCTACCTAACTATAAGCCATGCTAAACCCCTAGTTTCTCTTTTTACTTTTTATTTTTGTAAAAAAACAGTACATGTGCACACACAGCGCCACCTAGCGCCAGCGTCCGTGTACTGCTATCAGCCTTGCCAGCACACTGAAACTATGTCGGGAGCCCCACAGCCCCCGTCACCTCGGAACCCCTGCAGAGACCGCCAATACACGAGGTAAGCGTACCGCAGTGGCCACATGCGACCCACTCGGCAGCGCTGTAGGCCCTTGCCCTCGGCCCACCGTGCGAAAGATAGCATGTAAGTAGATTAACAGCCCAGAACCCCTTGCCGGACACTGGCACTTACCAAATGCCACCAGAATCCCACCGGAAAAACCCCTGCCACCAACTCCATACTGTTAGAGGGGATGTCCAAGCTACCTGCGGTGCACAGTAACTGAGATTTCGCCGACGCAACGTGCGCACTTAAGTGACAGGGGCATGCATTAAATATGCAACACCCCTCCCACCAATAGCACACACCTGTGTGACGGGGGGGGGGGGGGGGGTGATGAACATTCAACGCCCCTCCCACAAATACAGCCAGATAGGCTTATCATTTCAAGTATTTTTAAGACAATGCAGTTATTTTTCTTCTCATTCTACACCTCAGCTATGCTATAAAATAATGTATTGGGCATGCAGCTTACATTGACGTGGTCTGAAATGGCAGGAGGTACTCAACCCCAAGTGCAGTTGTGCACCTACGCTGGGGTGGAGGTCCTGCACTTGTGGTCCGTTGCTATGGGCGATCCCCAGCATAATATGCATACAATGGAGGATGCCTGCAGACGGTCACAAGTACCACAATGGCATCCTACTCCAGATAAACGTGTGAATGCATGAAATTTAAACAATAAACAACAGCATTGACATGGACTAAAATGGCAGGCGGTCCTCAACCCCAAGTGCAGTTGTGCACCTAGGCTGGGGTGGAGGTCCTGCATTTGTAGACCACAATATAGGTTCACTACTGTGGTGGATGTAAACAATGACATTATCTAACCCTCAAAACTGATGTAAAATTTAGACATTAGCCAGTATATCCTTATATGAAGGACATATCTGAGCCCGCACACCAACGCCAAGGTTTTATTGGGCATGCAGGTCACCATACCTGCACAAAATGGAGCACTTTAAAATATAGATTTGTACTGTAGTTGTAATTTTTGCATCCTATTTTTATTTACTAGAATCCTGTATGGAATTTGTCAAGTAATGTACAGTAAAAAAAAATCAAATCAATACTTTCTTTTTTCATAATCTATGTTTTCAGATGCAAGATAAGGTAAGAATGCATTTATCTTATTTGGTGGTACATATTTGATATGCTAAAAATATATCCTTACTACAGATGCATACAGCAAGATGCCCTAAAAGGTATATAACATATTTTAATTGGGGTAAATATTAAAAATAAAGTGATAGATCAGTTGTTAGCTTTTCAACTAATGACTACAGGACCTGCCAGAAACAGAGCAAGGCTCGGATTCCACTTGTTTTTTTTTCCTGCATTTTTTTTTTCACAGAAAAAAATGCCAGTGCAACATCTGGTGCATTTGCATTTGAGTGGAAATTGCATTTTTGGCCCCTTTGGCGTCTTTTTTCAAAATTTGTTGGGTACCAAAAAAATAAAAAATAAATAAAAAGGATGCAGTAGAGTTTGGAAAAATGTATTTAAAATTAGTTTTTTAATAAAGTGTGTGTGTGTTTCACTTTTTTTCCAAAAATGTTAAACATTTTTTAGGTAGTACTACTACTCCCAGCATGGAACAGCCTGTTCCATGATGGGAGTAGTAGTACCTGTACTAATAGACACATCGCCCTATGCGATCGTCCATAATATAGCAGAGATGTTGAGTGGCTCTATACAGCGCTCACATCTCTGCAGTATACTCCGGCCGGCCAGTGATGTGAATAGAACATCACTCATTCATATTTTCCGCCCAGACTGGGGATTGGCCGCATGGATGCAGCCAATCACAGCTCTCAGAGGGAAATATGAATGAGTGATGCTCTATTCATATCACTGGCCGGCCGGAGTACAGAGCAGAGATGTGAAGTGGAGGAGAAAGCTGCTCCGCATCTCTGCAATAGAGAGGACGATCGCATCGGGTGTCAGGAGTGACAGCCGCTGTGATATGTCCTTAATTGCAGGTACTACTACTCCCAACATGGAGCACACTATTAATAGACAGATCGCAGCGAGTGTAACTTCTGACACCTGTTGCAGTCTATTAATGCAGGTACTACAGCTCTCAGCACTACCTACATTTTTTTTATTATTGTTGGCTACATTTTTTGTGCCCTGCCAGCACACATAAATTGATCCCTGTTTAAAAATGTATAAAAACTTTGTAAAAACAAAGATTAATTTAGTTAAATATGATTTTTTCCATCACTACTGTATTTCTTTTTTTAACCCCTTAAGGACACAGCCCATTTTCACCTCTAGGATGCAGCCCTTTTTTGCACATCTGACCACTGTCACTTTAAACATTAATAACTCTGGAATACTTTTACTTATCAATCTGATTCCGAGATTGTTTTTTCGTTACATATTCTACTTTAACATAGTGGTAAATTTTTGTGGTAACTTGCATCCTTTCATGGTGAAAAATCCCCAAATTTGATGAAAAAATTGAAAATTTAGCATTTTTCTAACTTTGAAGCTCTCTGCTTGTAAGGAAAATGGATATTCCAAATATTATTTTTTTTTTGATTCACATATACAATATGTCTACTTTATATTTTCATCATAAAATTGACAAGTGTTTACTTTTGGAAGACATTAGAGGGCTTCAAAGTTCAGCAGCATTTTTACAATTTTTCACAACATTTTCAAACTCGCTATTTTTCATGGACCAGTTCAGGTTTGAAGTGGATTTGAAGGGTCTTCATATTAGAAATACCCCATAAATGACCCCATTACAAAAACTGCACCCCCAAAGTATTCAAAATTACATTCAGTAAGTGTTTTAACCCTTTAGGTGTTTCACGGGAAAAGCAGCAAAGTGAAGGAGAAAATTCAAAATCTTCATTTTTTACACTTGCATGTTCTTGTAGACCCAATTTTTGAATTTTTACAAGGGGTAAAAGGATAAAATTTATACTTGAATTTGTAGCCCAATTTCTCTCGAGTAAGCACATACCTCATATGTCTATGTAAATTGTTCGGCGGGCGCAGTAGAGGGCTCAGAAGCGAAGGAGCAACAAGGGGATTTTGGAGAGTACGTTTTTCTGAAATGGTTTTTGGGGGGCATGTTGCATTTAGGAAGCCCCTATGGTGCCAGAACAGCAAAAAAAAACACATGGCATACCATTTTAGAAACTAGACCCCTTGAGGAACGTAACAAGGAATTAAGTGAGCCTTAATACCCCACAGGTGTTTCATGACTTTTGCATATGTAAAAAAAAAATAAAAATGTTTTCACTAAAATGTGTGTTTTCCCTCCAAATTTCACATTTTTGCAAGGGTTAATAGCAGAAAATACCCCCCAAAATTTGTAACCCCATCTCTTCTGAGTATGGAGGTACCCCATAAGTTGACCTGAAGTGCATTACGGGCGAACTACAATGCTCAGAAGAGAAGGAGTCATATTTGGCTTTTTGAGAGCAAATTTTGCTCGGGGGGCATGTCGCATTTAGGAAGCCCCTATGGTGTCAGGACAGCAAAAAAAAAACACATGGCATACCATTTTGGAAACTAGAACCCTTGAGGAACGTAACAAGGGATAAAGTGAACCTTAATACCCTACAAGTGTTTCGCGACTTTTGCATATGTAAAAAAAAAAAAAATTACCAAAAATGCTTGGTTTAGCAAAAATGTTAAATTTTTAAAAACAGTAATAGCAGAAAATACCCTCCAAAATTTGAAGCCCAATTTCTCCCAATTCAGAAAACACCCAATATGGGGATGAAAAGTGCTCTGCTGGCGCACTACAGGTCTCAGAAGAGAAGGAGTCACATTTGGCTTTTTGAAAGCAAATTTTGCTCTGGGGGCATGCCGCATTTAGGAAGCCCCTATGGTGCCAGGACAGAAAAAAAAACACATGGCATACCATTTTGGAAACTAGACCCCTTGGGGAATGTAACAAGGGGTAAAGTGAACCTTAATACCCCACAGGTGTTTCACGACTTTTTCATATGTAAAAATTTTTTTATTTTTTTTACACTAAAATGCTTGTTTTCCCCAAATTTTACATTTTTACAAGGGATAATAGCAGAAAATACCCCCCAAAATTTGTAACCCCATCTCTTCTGAGTATGGAAATACCCCATAAGTGGACGTGAAGTGCACTGGGGGCGAACTACAATGCTCAGAAGAGAAGGAGCATCATTGAGCTTTTGGAGAGAGAATTTGGCCATGTGCATTTCCAAAGCCCCCCGTGGTGCCAGAACAGTGGACCCCCACACATGTGACCCCATTTTTAAAACTACACCCCTCATGGAAGGTAATAAGGGGTGCATGGAGAATTTACACCCCACTGGCATTTGACGGATCTTTGGAACAGTGGGCTGTGCAAATTAAAAAATTTCTTTTTCATTTTCACAGACCCCTGTTTCAAAGATCTGTCAGACACCTGTGGGGTGTAAATGCTCACTGTACCCCTTATTATATTCCGTGAGGGGTGTAGTTTCCAAAATTGGGTCACATGTGGGTATTTATTGTTTTGCACTTATGTCAGAACCGCTGTAAAATCAGCAACCCCTGTGCAAATCACCAATTTAGACCTCAAATGAACATATTGCACTCTCCCTTCTGAGCCTTGTTGTGCGTCCCCAGAACACTTTGCGCCCACATATGGGGTATCTCCGTACTCAGGAGAAATTGCGTTACAAATTTTGGAGGCTTTTTTTCTTTTACCGCTTGTGAAATTTTAAAGTATGGGGCAACACCAGTATGTTAGTGTACAAAAATGTTTTTTTTTACACTAACATGTTGGTGTAGACCCCAACTTTACCTTTTCATAAGGGGTAAAAGGAGAAAAAGCCCCCCAAAATTTGTTAGACAATTTCTCCCGAGTACGACGATACCCCATATGTGGCCCTAAACTGTTGCCTTGAAATACGACAGGGCTCCAAAGTGAGAGCGCCATGCGCATTTGAGGCCAAAATTAGGGATTTGCATAGGGGTGGACATAGGGGAATTCTACACCAGTGATTCCCAAACAGGGTGCCTCCAGCTGTTGCTAAACTCCCAGCATGCTTGGACAGTCAATGGCTGTCCGGAAATGCTGGGAGTTTTTGTTTTGCAACAGCTGGATGCTCCGTTTTGGAAATGCTGCTGTAGGATACGTTTTTCATTTTTATTGGGGGGAAGGGGGGGCAGTGTACGTGTGTATATGTAGTGTTTTACTCTTTATTTTATGTTAGTGTAGTGTAGTGTTTTTAGGTTACATTCACACTGACGGCGGATTACACTGAGTCTCCCGCTAGGAGTTTGAGCTGCGGCTGCTGCAGCTCAAACTTGAAGCAGGGAACTCACTGTAATCCGCTGCCAGTGTGAATGTAACCTGTACATTCACATGGGAGGGGGGGGGCAAAACTACAACTCCCAGCATGCACTGACAGAACGTGCATGCTGGGAGTTGTAGTTTTGCAACAGCTGGAGACACACTGGTTGGAAAATACTGAGTTAGGTAATAGAACCTATAACCTAACCTGCCTCCGCCGCTACTACACGGTTCCCCCCGCTGTGCCCGGACACTGATGGGTGGGCATAGCGGGGGGAACCGAACTTGAACCCCCCCGCCCCCAGTCTGCTATTGGTCGGTCGCTCCGCCGATCAATAGCAGGGATAGGAGGGGTGGCAACCCTGCCACCTCACTCCTATCTCTTCAAGGGGGATCGAGGGTGTCTTGGACACCCCCGATCCCCCTTATTTTATCGCGGCGCCGCCGTTGATGGGCAGGGGGAGAGCGCTCCCCCTGCAAACACCATAGATGCCGTGATCAGAACTGATCACGGCATCTATGGGGTTAATGCTGCCGGGACCGGCGCGATCGCGGCCCCGGCAGCTGCGGTGGGACTCCGGCTGTGATTGACAGCTGAATCCCACCCGCGATCTCCTGCGCTGCCCGCGGCAGAGCAGGAGATCGCTTGGACGTATGCATACGTCCATTTGCGCGAACGTGTAGTTCGCCTGGACGTATGCATGCGTCCAATAGCGGGAAGGGGTTAAGCGTACCTGTCATAGTTCCAAAAAAAAACAAAAAATGAATATTTTACTCGGTACCTAATCCTGATCGTGTACATATATGTTTTATGTCTCTAGGATCTTTATATCCAGAGATATAAGCATTTATCTGCTGCTCAGTTACTTTTTCATTGTGCAGGCTGGAGGGGCGTGTCTGTCTGTCTCCCTCACAGTGATGACTCATCTGCTCTGATTCTCGGGAGCGAGCCTGAGCTGTCAGCCAATCACCGCACTCTACTCTGTAACCCTTTCCTCTCTGGTTTCATGTTGTACATGTTACACAGAGGAAGATGCTTGTAGCTTGCCTGCAGTATTCCTAAGACATTATGGTGAGTTCATAACATTATAAAATGTATAAATATAAGAATAGATTTTTATAAAGTTAGTGCAAGGATTTTATAAATAAAAGTACAGCATTTTTATGAATACGTTTTCGAATATGTTTTATCTTTTTCTAGCAAAGTTGGATGCTTATCAACATAGCTGCCACTGGCTGGTACTGGAGTTCCCCCACAATAAGTACAGGCACCCGAGTTCCCCCACAGTAGCTACAAGCACCCGAGTTCCCCCACAGTAGCTACAGGCACCCAAAATCCCCCACAGTAGCTACAGGCACCAGAGTTCCCCCATTGTAGGTACAGGCATCGGAGTTCCCCCACAGTAGGTACAGGCATCTGAGTTCCCCCACAGGAGGTACAGGCATTGGAGTTCCCCCACAGTAGGTACAGGCACCTGAATTCCCCCACAGCAGCTACAAGCATCTGAGTTCCCCCACAGTAGGTACAGGCATCTGAGTTCCCCCACAGTAAGCACAGGCATTTGAGTTCCCTCACAGTAGGTACAGACATCAGAGTTCCCCCACAGGATGTGCAGGCACCTGAGTTCCCCCACAGTATGTGCCAGCACCTGAGTTCTCCCACAGTAGCTTCAGGCATCAGAATTCCCCCACAGTAGCTACAGGCACCTGAGTTCCCCTAACGTAGGCACAGGCACCTGAGTTCCCCCACAGCAGCTACATGCATTGGAATTCCCCCACAGTATGCGCAGGCACCAGAGTTCCCCCACAGCAGCTACAGGCATCGGAGTTCCCCTACAGTATGCGCAAGCACCTGAGTTCCCCCACAGCAGCTACAGGCATTGGAGTTCCCCCACAATAGCTATAGGCATCAGAGTTCCCCCACAGTAGGTACAGGCATCGGAGTTCCCCCACAGTAGGTACAGACATCAGATTTTGCCTCAGTAGGTACAGGCATTGGAGTTCCCCCACAGTAACAACAGGCATCTGAGTTCCCTCACAGTAAGCACAGGCATCTGAGTTCCCCCAAAGTATGTGCAGGCACCTGAGTTCCCCCACAGTAGCTTCAGGCATCAGAGTTCCCCCACAGTAGCTACAGGTACCGGAGTTCCCCCACCGTAGGCACAGACACCTGAGTTCCCCAACAGCAGCTACAGGCATCGGAGTTCCCTCACAGTATGCGCAGGCACCTGAGTTCCTACAGGCATCAGAGTCCCCCCCATAGTAGTTACAGGCACCCGAGTTCCCCCACAGTAGCTAATGGCATCGGAGTTCCCCCACAGTAGCACAGTTTAACCACATTAGGTAGTAGTTCCCCCACATTAGCAGTTCCCCCACATTAGGTAGCAGTTCATCCACAATTGGTAGCCGCTCCACCACAAAAGCAGCTGCCCCACAATAGCAGTTCCCCCACAATAGCAGTTCCCCCACATTAGGTAACAGTTCCCCCACATTAGGTAGCCGTTCCCTCACATTAGCAGTTCCCCCACATTTGGTAGCAGCTCCCCCACAATAACAATTTCCCCACATTAGGTAGCAGTTCCCCCACATTTGGCAGCAGCTCCCCCACATTTGGCAGCAGCTCCCACACATTAGGTAGCAGTTCCCCCACATTAGCAGTTCCCCCACATTAGGTAGCAGCTCCCCCATATTAGGTAGCAGTTCCCCCACATTTGGTAGCAGCTCCCCCACAATAGCAGTTCCCCCACATTTGGTAGCATCTCCCCTACAATAGCAGTTCCCCCACATTAGGTCACAACACACACAGACATACACAGCGACATACACAGAGACACACACACAGACAGACATACATACATACGCAGACACACCCACCCATCCTGCATAGTGCTTCTCTCTGGCGACTACTTGATCACTGACGTCCCTGACATCCTCTTGTTGCACGGGCAGCCAGCGCTGCCGTGGAGGCAGAGGTACGATCGGTCCTAACCAAAACCTGGGGGGGTGCTGGGGTCTGGGGGCATCAAGGAGCGGGTGCAGCTGAAGACCGGGGGGTTAGGGAACATGAAGGAGCATGTGCAGCTGAAGACTGAGGGGGGTTAGGGGTTAGGTTAAAGTGGTGTCTATTTTTAGATTTAATTTCTGGGGAAAATAAAAAAATGTTTAAATAAATTTATATTGCAAAAAGCCATCAAATCATTTGTTCTATAACATATAAAAAGTTTTCAACAAAGACAGTGCCTCTTTAATGGTACCCTACAAAATATTATTAAAAAAGGTATTGCCATAACTTTTTTGGATCGCTAAAGTCCAAAAAATAATAAAACGTCAAAGTTAAAACCCACATGGCATTTTTCTTGGCGGTTTTTTACTCCCATAGACTTCTATGGGGGAAAAACCCCATGATTTCAGGGAAAAATGCTGTAATTTTGCAAAACCGTCAAGGAGCTGAAAGAGAATGAAAAAACGTCAAAAGGATAAAAAAAAACATAAGCCAAACTGAAAAACGCAAAGTGTAAAAAGAATTTTGCCTTTTGTCATTGATTTATAGCTAACATCTGTCTTGTTCCTCCAGCTATTACCTGTGTGTCTGGGCTGGGACAAAATACAGGAAGTGTGGGCAGGACAAGCAGGCTTCTATGCACTAAGGACAAGCAGGGCTCTGTGCATTGAGGACAAGCAGAGCTCTGTGCACTGAGGACAAGTAGGACTCTGTGCACTAAGGAGAAGCAGAGCTC